>NC_088389.1:126287500-126887500 GCF_037993035.2 Macaca fascicularis | reverse complement strand
GAGATCCCACACAGCCCCCGTGCCCACACGCAACACAGTTCCCACACTATCTACAGCCCCCAGAGGGGTGCACTTGTCACAACTGATGAACCTGCCCAGACACGTCGTTACCACCCAGAGTCCAGAACTGAAGCTAGGGCTCACTCTGGGTGGTGTACATGCTGTGGGTTTGGACAAATGTACAATGACATGTATCCACCATTACAGTATCACACAGCGTAGTTTTCCTGCCCTGAAGTTCCTCTGTGCCCCACCTAGGTAAATCCTATTTTTCAAATGGAATCAAATTCAACATATTAAGTATTTCCTATTTGACATTTATATGCCACTTATCTATTGGGAAAAAAATGTCTTTCTTGTCAAATCTTCAAGTTAGAAAGCTACGAAGAAGGGTGGGAGCCACCCCAGTTGCTAGAATGCCTGCTGTTGAAATGTCCTGGCAGGGGAGTCTGGGACCACCCAGCTCCCAGTCCTCAGAGGAGGCTCACGCCCCAGCCCCTGATGGTCCACCTGACACACCTGATTCTAGGAAGGAAGGCCTGCAGTTTTCCATGCCGTGCTTGATGGCAGACACTTGAAATGCCTTCCATGCCATGGACGTCTTGGGATTCACCCCAGAGCCCCCTCTGGCAGCATATTTTGACTGGTGACCCCAGATAGATGGAGCGGGAGGCAGCACCCAGGAAGGAAAAGGGATGGAGGCCAGAGGTAACCCCAGCCTACCTTGGAGAAGCCTCCAGACCCCATTCTCCTTGCACACAAGTGAAATAGCCCACAAAAAAATGTGCCCTTGGCCAATCACAACACGTTACCTAAAGGGCACTCATGTTGCTGGGAGACAGGACTTCCGGTTTCACATACTGGTTCCATCTCCACTACCATTTACCAGAACGTCGCTTTACCTCTCCAAACCTTGGAGTCTTGCAGCGAAGGGAAATAATCATAAGACGTAGCTTGTGGAGATTAAGGAAGTCAGTATCTAGAAAAGGTCCCTCACACAATGTACCTTTTATTTTAATGAGTATTTACAAAGCAGCCCTGTTCTTTTATTATTTCTTTTCCAGAAAAGAAACCAGGAGTATGAAATGAATTTGGAGGAATGCCTAAGCATAGAGACAGCTCATCAGATTTTACGTTTTTTAGGTAAAATAAGAAGGAAAGAAGGAGGGAAGGGAGAGAGGGAGTAAAACCCAACCCACAACTGGTCACGCTTTTTTGGTGGCACTGATAGAATAATTTTTCAGCTATGCCCTTTGTTTTCAGGTGGAAGCAAGACCATGGAACATTATTTTCTAGTATCAAAACTCCAATGTGGATTGTAGTTATGAACCAGGGGAAAAAGGAAATATTTTCATCAAGGATTTTAAACTCATTCACAGCAAAATTATAATACTACATCATGGCTGAACAATTCCAGAGTTTCTAATAGATGCCTAGTTTTGGAGGACATGGTGACATTTCATCAAATGATACATTCATCATTTCCTAAACAGGGCCTCCTTTCCATTGGTTGGCAAAGTTAAAGTTTTTTCTTTTTTTAGCAACAGTGTGTCAGGCACAGTTGATGATCCTTACCGCATAGGAACAGGGCCACAGAAGCCATGCCCAGAAGTTTTTTTTTTTTTTTTTTTTTTTTTTTTTTGAGACGGAGTCTCGCTCTGTCGCCCAGGCTGGAGTACAGTGGCGCAATCTCGGCTCACTGCAAGCTCTGCCTCCTGGGTTCACGCCATTCTCCTGCCTCAGCCTCCCGAGTAGCTGGGACTACAGGCGCCCGCCCCTGCGCCCGGCTAATTTTTTCTATTTTTAGTAGAGACGGGGTTTCACCATGGTCTCGATCTCCTGACCTTGTGATCCGCCCACCTCGGCCTCCCAAAGTGCTGGGATTACAGGCGTGAGCCACCACGCCCGGCCAGAAGTTTTGTTCATTTGTTCGTATTCCATGCCTACAACAGTCGTTCTCCATCTTTAGGGTTGTGTCAGAGTCGCCTGGCGGGTTTGTTAGACTCAGGTGCAGGGCTGACCCCCAAGGCTTCTGGCTCAGGCAGGCTGGGGGCCTGAGAGTTTGCGTGGCTCACAGGTTTCCGGGTGATGCAGAAGCTGCTGGTCTGGAGACCACATTTGAAATCCACTGGCCTAGAATAAGACTTGGAGTATTCCAGGTCCTCAGTAAACATGTTGGTTAAATGAAAAGGCAGTGTCTTGGGTTCTGTTTCTACTGGTAAAGGATGGAGAGGGCTGTGGGCTTTGGATTGCATTGCAGCATTTCTGGAACTCAGGAAGAAACTTCAGGGTCACTGGTCCAGCCACAGTCAATGGTAGAGCTTTCCTTAAGGCCAGGTTTTATTAATCGTATCTGCTCAATGGCTACAAGAAGAGCAGTGGCATCCAATAACTTTCACTTCATGCTGCCTTCCCCTGTCCCCATGCTAGTGGACCCTAAGCACTTATCCAGAATCGTCCTTCCTACTGTTCCATTTCTACAACCGAGAACTACTTCCATAACAAGGCTTTGTAGGTCTTTATGGCCCACCTTGCATTGATTTCTGCTGTCAGTAAAGTTTGCTTGGCCACTGTATTCTGAGGATGAAGGGACTGAGGCAGTCAGTGGAGATTTTGAGACTCATCCAAAGCTATCCTACAAACTGGTAGCCCACAAACCTGCAGTGGGGTTATCCCCCTCTCCATGGCCCATAGCCCTCCTCTCAGCTGGCCTGCTGCCCGCCAGTGACACACAGGCTTGAGTACCCGGTGAGTACAGCTTGGCAGCCTGCTTTTCTGATGGTGCACAGGGAGCCTCATTCAGGTCTAGGGGCAGTAAGGACCCAACCATAAGACTCCCCTGGGCATCAAGATCGAGGCACCGTATCTCAGCCTCCTCAGGCAGGAATAGAGCTGAATAATGTCTCAAGACATGTTTATATTAAGCATATTCACCTGAATCATCGGGCCAGAGCAGCGAGGAAACAACAGCACTGAACTATTGATTTTCCAAGCCCTCCCACAAAGCAAAGCGCACTAGGCAGAGGCTGAATAAAGGAGGATTTTCCTGGCTGACGGCTATGTTTGAGTGTCCCCTTTAAACCCAAGTCGCATCAGGTTGTGCCTCTCAAGGAGCAAATGTGTGAAATTCTAAAAAGATCTTGAAAACTGTAATGACAGGGAAAGACAAGTGCATGCAGGTTTGGTAGGAGAAGGAGGAAAAGGAAAATGATATGAGATTAAGCCATTTAAAATGACGCGGTGGCTCACGCCTGTAATCCCAGTACTTTGAGAGGCCGAGGTGGGCAGATTATGAGGTGAGGAGTTTGAGACCAGCCTGGGTAACATAGTGAAATCCCATCTCTACTAAAAATACAAAAAATTAGCCGGGCATGGTGGCGGGCACCTGTAATCCTAGCTACTCGGGAGGCTGAGGCAGGAGAATTGCTTGGCGGAGGTTGCAGTGAGCGGAGATCACGCCACTGCACTCCAGCCTGGGCGACAGTGCGAGACTCCATCTCAATAAATAAACAAATAAATAAATAAATAAAATGACCATTTTTGTAGGTCAAAAGTGGTTCACGATTGACAGTTTCATGAGGGAAACATTCATTTCCTATTCATCAGCACATACAACCTCCCTTTTCCCCAGAGCCTGGGTTGTTTTACTTCTAACTTTCCTTCTAACTTTCCTTTCTGCCCTGGGACCATTCATTCCTCCCTGGAGTAAAAACAGGAGGTGCAAAGATCCTGCATCAACCAATCGCCTCGAGAGTGTAAGAAACAACATGCGCTAACTCCTGGCACCTTTTGCTTCCCTTTTCCTTCGGCCTCTGAAACATCCATGGCTGCAGGCAGGTCCCTCTTTGAGAAGCAGACTGTCTGCACGCTCTGTGAAGACAAGCCACATGAAATCAGGCACAGGCTGAGGCGGGAAACGCATCCTTCATGGGAGAAAACCTAACACTTCCATGTTTGGGGAATAAACACACAGCATCAGAGAATTTGAAATTCTACAATGAAGACTGTAACAGAGTCACAAGACAAAGGGTTGTAAAACACGAGATTGGAATGTTTAAGGCATTGCTCTTAAATATTCCTGGTCTACCTCTTGGTAGACCAAGAGGTCAGAGATTATTCCACGACCAGTTGGAGCTTTGGGAATTCATTTCACCTCTCTGAGCCTCAGCTCTCCCTTCAGTCAAAAGGAAGGGACTGGACTCAGGTTATCTGGGGCTGACCCTGCCCACCATTCATGTGCACTGTGTACAACCTTATCAAATAAGTAACTTATTCATTTTCTAGAACTATACCATGACTGTCCCATAGGACAATATTAAATAAAGAGAGGATGTCCCTGCACACCACACAGGCTAAGGCCACGTCTGCCCTCTTCACCACTGCCGAGCCAGTGCCTGCACAGAATGGGCCCTGGATGTTGATTTTTTGAATGCACTCATGAATTACCTACTTTACAAGATTGTACACACGAATCTCCAATGCTTTAGAAACAAGATAAGTTGAGTGGTTAGCAGAATTGAAATCTTTCTTATCTATGGGAAGAAAATTCAATTTACAGCTAAATGATACATAGACTGTTTCTATCCCATATTCAGACTAAACTTTGAAATTTACCCAGTGGCTCAAAGTAGATCCTATATTTGAAATACAATTATAAGTGGTTTTGAAAAAAACAATCTACACTTTCATTTTTCACCACTTTGACCACCACTTCGACCACCCCTTCAATAGGCAAATAATGAAGTTAGTGATTAATGTGAGAAGGAAACCTTTTGTATAGGTATTTAACATCCTTTCACTACTGGTTTTAAGTCTGTTTTTAACATAGCGTACTGATAAGTTTGGGATTTTTCTAATTCTAAGCTCTTTAACAGAAAACAGCTGAGAGCAGAAGACTTTAATCTTGTCCTACGGAAGACTGGGAGGGAAAATAGAAACTCTCATTTCTAGATGTCAAAAGGGAAGACTAAAGACAAGAGAAGTTGTTGATTGGAACCACAATTTCTCCTGCTTAGAAAACAATACTATCTAAGGAAACAGAAGGTATGTAGCTAATTCTGTCCATGAAAGAAAAGGAACTCTTGTAATTCTTGGAATTTAGAGATAACCAATCAATTCTTTTCTGGAATTAGCAGAAAGCAGTCAGAGAGAGATTATCCAAAGATATTTGAAGATCACAGGGAACTTTAAAGGCTAAAGAGCTGCAGCTTTACAGAGCTGTAGTATTACATGTGAAAAACCAAGCGTTCTTTATTTAAAACAACATAGGAAAATGTGGGGGGACGGTAATAACTGTCAAATTTAATTTGAGATTTGCATGACAGTGCTTATATTCCTTTAAATCTTACTCTGAAATTCATTATGCTTTAAAATTAAAGGGTATTTAAACATTCTTTTAAATATCAATATTAGGAGACATTACGCTTTTGGTTTTAATAAGTTATATTTTAAGGGGAAAAAAACCAGCTTAACTAAATAGGAAAATGGTCCATATCCTTTTTACCTCAGTCAACCACAACTATGGGAAGCTCCCTCTTTGGTCCACAGAGCTTGACTCAGGAATCCCCGTTCCTGAGTAACATGTGCATCAACACGCTCAGGAAATAAAGGTTTCCCATGAGCATCTCAGAAACCTGGGAGTGATGAGAAGCGTCTCCAGCACTGCGAACATGCCTTTGACGTTTCCTATCTAAACTCTCAGTCTTCCTGGCTGAGTAGATGAGTCACCATTCTCAAGACAAGTATAAAATGCAATTCAAATTCATATCTACTCCGTTTCTGTAATTATAAGATTTAAGTTATAAGATTTGCATAATATTTATTGAATGTCTACTATACAAAAAGGACTGTGCAAAACATTTCCAGGGATAGGAAGATGATCAAGACATAGGTCTTGATCTTCAGGGAACTTATCAGCTACCAGAGAAGAAAAAATGTGTGCACAAATAATATCAAACTATGTCAGTAAGTTCCTTAAGGGAGGTGCAGTATTCAGAAGGTAGCTTAGAGATGGAGGTTCAGGGGTGATACGTGGAGCCACTGTCATTTACTCCAGATCTTGACAAGTAGGAGGGCATTTAGGGGAAGGAGCGATGACACGAAGCCATGGAGTTTATTGGTTAAAGCTGGAAATCACAGCCCACGGCCAAATCCAGCCAACAGATGTGTTTTGTTTGGCCACAGCAATGTTTTTAAAAAATTTGAATCGGTCACCAGCATCTTAAAATTGAGATTTCACATACAGTTCTGGACCTTGCAGCTTCTCTTTAAAAACTCAGCTGTTGACACTGGGTGCACATCCCCACATAATCCTAAGAGCCAGCTGGGACTCCACAGCAGCTGCTCGCCTAAGACAGGGCACGCAGCTCAGCAGGGCCCTGTGATCCCCATGCTGCCCGCCTCAGCCTTGTGAGTGTCTTGAGTCTCCTGCGGGAGGTGGCCTCGTGGCTCTTGATTTAAAGTCTGAGGGTGGGTCACACCAATGCTGGTAAAAGTTTAACAACAGACACTCTCTTGGAAAAAAAACAAAAAAGGTAAAGATCTGATTGTAGCATTTGCCAATTTCTGTGGTATAAATATTCTCACCATAGCCAATTTCAAGCTCCCAACATTAGGTCATTGAAACTGGAGTTGGGGAAGAGATGCACGCAACTGGCTCTCACAAGCCGGTGAAAACCAGCCCCACACAGCTCGGTTGCATGGACCTGAGAGCAAATGCAGACCCCCCTAAGGAAGTTTCTTACCTCCACGTGCCAATGTCCTCCTGTATTAACAAGGAGAAATCGTTGTCTGCCTCCTAGTACTATTGTGGGGTTTAAATAATTTCCAGTTCATCAGCTCGCCATTCAAATAGCCTCGCGTTTAATCCTTACCCTGGGGTTTTTGTCAATGCTGAATTTTTTTATTTTTAAAGTTTAGCTCTTTTTCCCACATGTTTCTGTTACTTCTAAATAACATCTTGTTTCTGCCTTACACAGGGGCATGATGCAGGCATTCCAGGCCTCCTGTTGCCTGCGTTCCTCCAGTGTGAGATCTCTGGGCATTGCCTCTGCACACTCGGTGTCAGAGTGCTTGATTTCCACTGCAATTAGAGGTTTTTCATGAGAAATCATCTTGGGAAAGCGGTTTTCAGCAGTAGCATTGTTGCCTCTGCTATGACACATTGCAGGCATGCGGGTCTAACCCACGTTTTATATTAATGTATCAGCTCGGGCTTCCCACAGTGCCTGAGGAGTGTGGGCCCCCAACTGCAGGAAGGCGGTCTCTGCTTTACATTTTCAGGAGGCTCTTCTTCTTCCCTGACCCTCAATAGGCGCCCCTTCTTTGCCTGAGCCAGGGGGTGGACAGTTCTCACAGACCCCAACTCTGTGCAGCACCCCCTCCCAGCTCCCCACTGGCCTGGCCCCAAGGCCCTCGCCCCACAGTGTGCCCCTGGCTCCAGCCCTCTCCCTGACTCTGAGTCCACTCCGGCTCACCATGCTGGCTTTGCTTCGGGGACCTGGGGATTCCCTCTCTGACTTTTGAGTGCACTGTGAATTTTGGAGTTAAAATTGTTCCATTCGGGCAGCAGGAGGGGACTGGATGTATGTATGGAATGAAGAGTACAGCTCCTGGCACACACGGGGATTCCACAAACAGGGGACTGTCCTCTGGGAGCAGGAAAGGGCACAGCACAGTCTGTTTACAGGGATACGGGGCCATGCCAGGCCACAGGGGAGGAGACAGAAAAGGTGGGTGGCATCCAGGGCGTGGGACGGGAAGGAGGCCGTGCTTGGGAGTTTAGAAGATGGCCTCAGACAAGGGCACATTGAGGAGTTCTGAGCGGAAGAGTCCATGCGGAAGTTCTGCCTTTAGAATTCGATTCTGGAAGCAGAAGCAGGAAGGTTAATTAGGAGCCTCTTGCCACAGTAACAGGAAGGGGCCACGGGAGTCTGGGTTAAGGGACTCGGTGTGGGGTGAAAACAGGAGATGAGATGCAAGAAACACTGCTGGGTGAAATCTGGTACTCACAGGCCCCATTGGCTGTGAGCGAGAGGCAGGACATCAAAGGCACCCACTACTGGACTGTTAACAGGAGCACCGAGACAGAACACCCAGAACACAGGAAGCTAAGGATGTATTTAATAATATTTTGGCTGAAGTCGGATCAACAGAAGAAAATGGGTCAGGTGTGGTGACTCACACTTGTAATTCCAGCACTTTGGGAGGCCAAGGCAGGCAGATCATGAGGTCAGGAGTTCAAGACCAGCCTGACCAACACAGTGAAACCCCATCTATACTAAAAATACAAAAAACAACAAAAAAATTAGCTGGGCATGGTGGCAGGCGCCTGTAATCCCAGCTACTCAGGAGGCTTAGGCAGGAGAATTGCTTGTACCCAGGAGGTGGAAGTTGCAGTGAGCTGAGATCGTGCCACTGCACTTCAGCGTGGGCGACAGAGCGAGACTCCAACTCAGAAAATAAATAAATAAATGGAAGAAAATAGGAGTTGTAAAGGATTATAAATTATGCTGTTATAAAGACACACGCACACGTATGTTCATTGCAGCACTATTCACAACAACAAAGACTTAGAACCAACCGTCGAGGACAGGCTGGATCAAGAAAATGTGGCACATATACACCATGGAATACTATGCAGCCATAAAAAAAGATGAGTTCATGCCCTTTGTGGGGACATGGATGAAGCTGGAAACCATCATTCTGAGCAAACTATCGCAACGACAGAAAACCAAACACCAAATGTTCTCACTCATAGGTGGGAATTGAACAATGAGATCCCTTGGACACAGGGAGGGGAACATCACACACCAGGGCCTGTCATGGGGTGGAGGGAGGAAGGAGGGATAGCATTAGGAGATATACCTAATGTAAATGATGAGTTAATGGGTGCAGCACACCAACATGGCACATGTATACATATGTAACAAACCAGCACATTGTGCACATGTACCCTAGAACTTAAAGTATAATAAAAAATAAATAAATAAAGAAAATGGGAGTTGAGGCCAGGCACCATGGCTCATGCCTGTGATCCCAGCACTTTGGGAGGCTGAGGCAAGTGGATCACCTGAGGTCAGGAGTTTAAGACCAACCTGATCAACATGGTGAAACCCCATGTCTACTAAGAATACAAAAATTAGCTGGGCGTGGTGGCACATGCCTGTAATCCCAAGGGGGCTGAGGCAGGAGAATCGCTGACCTCAGGAGGTGGAGGTTTCGGTGAACTGAGATTGCACCACAGCACTCCAGCCTGGGCAACAAAGCAAGGCTTTGTCTCAAAAAAGAAAATGGAATGCCATCTGGAGCTCGCTGTAAACGGACAGTAAGTAGGTAGCAGGCTTGTCAGCAGGAACTCCTCTGCACACCTCTCTAGATTTCCTCACCCCTATAGTTCCCATTGTGCCTGGGTAACGAGGAGCTTCAGCGGGAACTAGAGGGAGGGAGGAAGTGAGGTTTGATATTGACTCCCTCTCCTTCCTCTCTCCTCATGGATTGCTCTAGGCTTTCTGCACCCTCAACTGCAGCTTCCCATCAGGAAGTCTCCGTCCTGAGCACTCTCTAGTTTCTAGTAACTGAGTCCTCCCCTCATCCATTCGGGTCTCTGTGACTAGGCTCAGGTTCTGCAATATTCCCTGTGGTTTCCCTACCACAAGCCCCTTTCAAGCATTTCAAGCTGGAAACAGTCACAGAAATCCTTCTGGCCAGCTTCTGAATTGTGTTGAAGAGGAAACTGGAGCCAGCACAGTGATTTGCACAAAGTGGCTGGTGGCAACAGAGAAACTCGATCGGACACAGGTGACCTGCATCTCTGTTCAGAACTCTCCATCCCGACCATGAGCACTGGCCTCCACAACGATGGCGTCACCCTTCCAAAGCCATGGATGAGCCTATTGTGTGGGCACACATACACACACACAAGAGTGCACACACATAGACACAAGTGCACAAAAATGTACACACACAGATACACACACACTCACACCATTGGATGCAGGCATGATCAGGTTAAAGGTTTATAAAAAGGTGTCCCAGGAGGAGCATCGTGAGGGTGCGTAGGAAAGGGGAAAGGAGAGGGCACCCACACCGCTCGCCACTCTGGCATTGGAGAGGCTTCTGGAGCACGGCAGCCCAGCTGCAGGCCTTCCCCTGCACCAGCGGGTTGGGTCACCTCCTCCCTCACTGCTTCCTGAAGACATGGCCTGGCAAGTGCCAGGCCCAGCAGGTATGATAACCACGCTTTCCAATCCCAGTCAGGAACAAACGCTCCAACACAGACCTCTGCAGTTGCTTCCAGGTACAACAGGCAGTCCAGGAGATGTGGTTTGAGCACTAATGTTTTGAGATTTCTAGGCATCTCCATAGTTTATGGGGGAAAGGGAATAAACCATGGGATACTAGGATTGTACCCCAAAATTCAGGACCTGTGGTTGCTGGAGGCAGGGGAGTCAGGAGAAGGAAAGGAGGGCATTAAAACAAGGTGAGGCGAGCCCTAACTCTACGAATGTGGAGTTGAATTGAAATAGACAATTATGTCTTATTCAATATCCTTATCAGGGCTGACGCTGTTCAGTAAGTTCCACCCCCAGAAATTCTGGCCCCCCACATGCTGCCAGGCATCCTGAGAATCTATGATCTCCTGACTGTATATCCCACAATCTAGTGGAATAAAGAGCAGCCCAAGAAGTTTTGGGACAATTTATTTCTGTAAGTTAAAACACAAACAGCAAGATTCATATTCACTATACACTTATACAACCCCATTCCTTGATGCTAACTATCACTTTTGTGACCAACATATCCAGGTAACTTCTTGGTCTTCCGAGAACCATGTCCAGAGGCCAGGACTCAAGTAGAGGAGTTTATTTAGGAGATGCCAGGACACTGGAAGGGGCATGCAGAGGGGATACACGGAAGAAAAGGCAAATGATAGAGGGTGTTCCATCAAGCCAGCTATCACAGTAGGCAACTACAACTTCAGCTTGTGGGGAAACCCTAAGAAGCAGCACAACTCATATCTCAGAGTCATCCACCCACAAGGCAAGGGAGCTGGGGTATTTATACACCTTCCCCAGAGCCACTGACTGAGGGCTACTTCCCAGGTATATTTCTTGTGGGCGACAGGCAGGCCGCAGGGTTTTCTGTAATTGAGGGACCAGGTTGGTGGGGAATGAAACCTGGGAAATGAATCTGGACATTGCTAGTTGGAGGATGGCAAGAAGGTACTAAAGGTTTCCAGAAAAATGGGTGCCATGGGGAGATGATTTAATACCCAGGATATTAGCAAATCCACAATGACTGACACCCAGCCTACAAAAATAACTGTTGAACGCTGCTGGGGGGCAGGGGCTGAATCTTTCTCACCTTTGACCTCCCCTAGCTGAGCTGGACCACTATACCTGGGGTGGCCAAATGGCCCAGGTAGACATATTTTCACCCTGTTGGAGGTCACGGGTCTCCATGTGGGGGGAAGGAAGGAAGGAAGAAAGGAAGGAAGGAGGGAGGGACGGGGGGAGCAAAGGAAGGAAGGAAGGAAGGAAGGAAGGAAGGAAGGAAGGAAGGAAGGAAGGAAGGAAGGAAGGAAGGAAGGCAGGCAAAAATTTACCAGATTTACATAAATTTACCAGAAACGTCTACCAGCAGGGACCTATTCCTTTCAAGTACTAATCACTACAAACCTTTCATTTCATTTCAGGAACTCATAGCAGTGTTCTGAAAATAAATAAATGAAATGAAAGAACCACTTGACAATGGTTTGAGTGGACTGCAAATCACCTGTCCGGATCTTTTTCTGATGTAGATCTCAGACAATGTTCCCAAGTAAAGTGTCTAACTTTAGACAAAATTTAGGCAAACCTCGACAACTACGGCACCAACCAACAATTGGCACTGAAGAGATGTCATAACTAAAAGTTTTAGAAGTCACTTTTCCTATAGCCTTCCTAACGGACAGGGAAGTGGAAGTAGCCCGGGGAGAAGACTGTTCAGAAGGAACGGAAGCCAAGCTGGTGAGGACGGTGAGGCCGAGGAGGCCCACAGCAGAGCCCTGGGCTCCAGCCCTGCTGCCTCTGGGGGAGATGGAAGCGGTGGGGTTGCAGCAGCTTAGAGGGGACTATTGGCTACGCAGCCTTTGTGCGAAAAGCTATTGTTCAATAGCATTTTAGGACTGCACAGCTTTTTAACGAGAGGAATCTTAACAAGGAAAAGGTCCTTCGGGGTTTCTTTCCGAGACGGGCAAGCCACGTTCACTGTTACTCCCCCCGAGAGAGGTCTCTCCTGGGATGCTTTCTTCTAGTTTTTCATATGCTTTAAAAAAAAAAAAAAAAAGAAAGAAAGAAAGAAAGAAAGAAAGAAAGAAAGAAAGAAAGAAAGAAAGAAAGAAAGAAAGAAAGAAAGAAGAAAGAAAGAAAGAAAGAAAGAAAGAAAGAAAGAAAGAAAGAAAAATCATTGGATTCATTTATTTAAGGACAATTATAAACAGAGAACAACTTTTATAAAAAAAAACAGAAAGGGCCGGGCACGGTGGCTCACGCCTGTAATCCCAGCACTTTAGGAGGCTGAGGCAGGCGGATCACCTAAGGTCAGGAGTTCGAGACTAGCCTGGTCAACATGGCAAAACCCCGTCTCTACTAAAAACACAAAATTAGCCAGGCGTAGTGGCACATGCCTGTAATCCCAGCTACTCAGGAGGCTGAGGCAGGAGAATTGCTTGAACCCTGGAAGCGGAAGTTGCAGTGAGCTGAGATCATGCCACTGCACTATAGCCTGGGAGACAGAGCAAGACTCCAACCCCCCCCCACCAAAAAAAAAAAAGAGAGAGAGAGAGAACGAGATTGCATTTGAGGCTGTGAATCTTCTCTCTGAGGCTGGTCTTCTCAAAATTCAGACCCTGGAGGCACAGGCAGCTCCAGCGTCTCAGGGTGTGTGGCAGAGCTCTCAGCTTTTCCATGGCTTTTATTGTGGGAACTAATGATTTTTCTTCATTTAATGGTTTTTAATCATTTCTTTTGGGGAGTGATTTGGAAAACCAGTAATGCTGCCCTCAGATCACAGGAACTGAATCTCACAAATCAGGAAATTGAAGTCCCTTCAACAGCACCAAACAAAAACCAGCCTCAGTGAAACATCGCCCCTTGGGAGGCGGACATCTGGAAAACGATCCAGCCCTCCGATGGGGTGCCTCCCTGAGTTTGGAATCAGAGGCTACTATTCGCACTCACCCCTCTTAAGGATCTGTAAGGAATGCATAGCTGTCCATTGCAGAGTTCAGTGATACAAGACAAATTTGGGCTGCAGGATCCACCGCTCCTGTGTGACCGAAAGCGGGCCACTCTCTCCTCTGAGCACCAGGCTGTTCACTTCCGCATGACGTCCTGGCTCCAACCCCATCTCAACATGCCGCGAAAATAGATAAGGAGGAAAAAAACACACAGGAAAACTCCTTGCCCAGTGAAGAAGTGACGGTTAGTCACCCTGTGGATAGTCTGCAGGCTCCAGGCCAAATCATGCCAAGTGGGAAATTGTCTCATATAGCCGAATTCTTCTTTCAAATCTCATTTATGGTCATCAAGTTCTAACAGTTATTGTGTGCTCCCACAACATGCAGACCACCGTGACAGGACTGTGAGAAGGACAAAAGGAATCAAGACACAAAGCCGTGAAGGCATCATTTGTGGGTCAGTTTCACCATCTGCCCACTCAGTTCCTTTCACCCATGTGGGAGGGGCCCCTTTCCCCCCTCTTCCCTGCTCATCGCTGTCACGGTTCTTATTTCCTTCTGTCTTCCTCCGACCCCACTCCTCATATCAAAACCTGCTTTCCAAAAAAAGACTCTGGTGCTTATTCATAGTGGGGTGCAAATGACGGATAGCTCAGAATTCCCTAGAGAACCTTACAATTTCCCAAAGCTCAAGGTCTTTAAGCAATGAGGCTGCTCTAGTGGGATTTCTGCCACCATTGTCCAAAGCAAGAGATATCATATGGGCTGCAAGTTCTGTTCAATATGCCCAAAGTCACTTTCTGTAAGTCCTGTTCAGATCAGTAAGTGGGAGCCACAGATGTCATTTGAAAATTTCTAGTGGAAACATCAAAAAACATCATTATCAGAAATAGGTGAAATTAATTCTAATAACAGATTTTATCAAACCTAATATATCCAAAATATTAGTTCAACATAAAATTCATATGAAAAAATATTAAGTTATTATACACTCCCTTCCTCATACTAAATCTTTCAAACCCAATGCCTTTTATGTTTGAGGCACATCCATTTGCACTAGCCACATTTCAAGCGTTCAGTTGTCACTGTGGCCAGTGACCACCACACTGGACAGCCGAGGTCTAAACAAATGACTGCGTAAGACTCCCAACTTTGACAAATTGCTCAACACATAGCCAGTAAGACTACCCCTTCTTCCACGATACCTCTCCTTCCTCTGCATTCCCCTGCTCCACTGCTCCTCCTCACAGCTAACATTCAGGGAGCACCTCCAGGACTTAGCTCGCTGAAGCCTTATAATTACCCTACAGGGCAGGTACAGGTGAGGAGAGGAGGGACATGGAAGTTGAGAACTTGGCAGCAGTTCCACAGCTGGGAAGTGGCGAAGCTGGAATGAACTGCTAAGAAATCATCGCAAAGTGAGGAGCAGAAAAGCACACGGAGGAACGAGGCAAGTGCTAGAGCACCTGAGAACATGTATATTATACACACATGTAAGTCCCTTGATTGGCAGAGGAGATGGGAAGTGTAGGGTCACAAAGTCTGTCTCCCCAACCAGCTGTCCGTCCTTTTCTTCCAAACGAAGTCATGCAAAGCAGGAACCCACAATCACACAGCCCTAGGTGGCTCTGGGTCCAGGTCCATTGGCCCTTCCAGACAACCAGTACTGCAAGAATGCAAAGGCAGAGAGGACACAAGCCTGCCTTCCAGGAGCATATAATCTGGTTGAGTAGATAATGAAAATACACCACGTAACTCAGCCCTGACCGTCAATAAACAGGCTAAGAAATCAGGGTAATCCAGGAAGGCTTCGTGGAGGCGAGGGGAGTGAAGCCAAGTGTGGAAGGAGGGCAGGAAGGCGGAAGCTGTTCCAGGCGGAGGGAGGTGCTTCAGCTAAGGCTTGCAGGTGGAACAGAGTGGGACAGGAGACCAACATCAGGGGCTGTGTGAGGTGAGCCCTGGTGACCGAGGGTCCCGGCCAGCACATGGGGCTTTGGGAATAGGGCCAGGGCGCCCTGCCTCGGGTGCTGGTCGTGCTCTCTACACTCTGGCTTATTCATCATCCCACCCTCCAGGTTCTCACCAGGTGGACAAAACACAGCATGATGTCTGCTCCTCAATAGCCATCAACGTTCTAACTGGGGATCCCAGTTAGGGAAGACAGCTATGTGAGGGGGAAGCTCTGAAAAGGAGATTTAAGATCGAGATCAAGTTGATTCCCTTGGGAAGACATCCCCACATGAACCCCAGACTGCCAACCCCCAACAGTTGAGTCCCTATTGCAGTTCTAGTTTGCTGAGTGGGAGACATTTATTCCCCCAAGATATACGGTGATTTATGTCAAAAAAAAAAAAATCAAAGTGGTCCCAGCTATGCAGGAGGCTGAGATGGGAGGATTGCTTTAGCTTGGGAAGTTGAGGCTGCAGTGAGCTGTGATCGCACCACTGCACTCCAGCCTGGGTGACAGAGAAAAACTCTGTCTCAAAAAACAAAACAAAACAAAAGCAAAATGGAAGTGGCTGAAGTAAAAGCAGAGGGCAGATCAATTTTCAAACTCCAAGTCCTCAGGGTTTTGGATCCCTTTCCTACCTGCCTTTCACTCTGATCTTTCCTAAGTGTCAGTTTTCACTCCCCCCTACTCTGAGAGGGAGATCTCCTGTCCCAGCACTCCCAGAAAATACCTGGAGTTCCCTTTGCGTGGGTCACACACCCACCCCTCTGCCACTGGTCTCTCAGGCCAGGATGACCACATGCCTGATCTCTCAACCTCAGCCACGTCCTCCCCGCAGGATCTGGAATTGGTGTGGGTTCACCAGAAGCCCCTGGAGATCCTGCCCTAGCTGTTGCAAAAAGGCATAAAAAATGGATGAGAAGATACTGGGAAGCAACCATCAGTTGTTCACTAGACACCACCTCTAGGTGTGTAGTTCTTGCCCAGGTTTTAAGGAGAAAGTATTGTAGGGTTTGGTTTGGTTTCCAAACATTTGCCATGGGTGACCATTTTCGGGAGTAGTTTTGCTTTCACAATCCAGTTTCCCCTCCAATTATTCACAGCATAGTAAACCACATTAAACATAAATGTCACAAAATAGAAACATTATGGCAGGGCTTCTAGTCCTTGACACTATGGACATTTTCAGTGGGATAATTCTTTGTCATGGGGGCTGCCCTGTGCAGTACGCTTGGTAACATCCCTGGCCTCTACCCACTACACACCAGTAGCAAGCTGTGACAATCAAAAATGTCTCCAGATTTTACCAAGTGACCCCTGGGGGAACAAAATTGCTCCCAGTTAAGAACCACTGTCTTCTTTGGGAGGCAGCTATGGCCGCCCAGTCAGGTTCAGGAAGAAAATACTGCCTGGGGTCAGGGGCATGCTTGAGGGCCAGCCAGGCCTGGGCTGGAATTAGCAGCTGTGCCATCCTGGGTTGGCAGGTTCACCTCTTCTCACCTGCAGCTTGGGGACAGTGAAGTACCTACCCCACTGAGTTGTAAAAAATCATGCTGGACCACATACAAGCATGTACACATGACAACATTTTGGTCAATGGATGGCGTATACAATGGTGGTCCCATGAGAATTCTATTTTTACTGTCCCTCTTCTATGTTTAGTTACACAAATACTTACCACTGTATTCCAGTTGCCTACAGATAGTCAGTTCAATCACATGCTGGACAGGTTTGTAGCCTAGATGTATATATAGCAGGCTTGTGCAAATGTCACCATCCAGGTTTGTGCAAATGTCACTCTGTAATGTTTGCACAACCATGAAATTACATAAAGATGCATTTCTCAGGATGTGTCCCCATCGTTAAGCAACACATAACTGTACACGGAGCCCTCACTAAAAAAGGTAGTGATCAATACCATTTGCTATTTCCTGACACTGCAATAAAAATTGATATATACTTGTTAGTCTGTGTGTCTTAGGAGAACGTCGTTTGCAGAGGTCATGGGGAACGTTTGTTTGTTTGTTCTTTTTCTTTCAAAACGGAAGCCCTGCTTTGGAAGAGCAACAAAGAAAATTCTGCTGCTGTTTCTGTGGTTAGACCTCCTTGAGTTTTCCCTCTTTAAACACAGCCACTCCTTGTCCTTTAGAAAGGAATGCAAAGAGAAACAAAAAATCAACCTGCTGGTTGGCTGAAGGCTTCCGCGAGGCTGCGTAGTGACAGAGCTGGTTGGCGGCCCAGAGCCCGCCTGCAGCCCGCCGCCGGCCCAGCTCAGGCTCAGACACGCGCGCAGGCCGGGCAGCTGCGCGGCAGGCCCCGCACTCCCAGTCTGCGATAAACAGCTCAGGCTGTGTCTCCCTGTGTGGTCCCAGGCTGCAGGGGTCCGGGGGCTGCCTGCGTACATGTTTCTCATGCTAGAGAAGGGCATTCAGGATTGCAAATCTGCCATAAATAACTAACCCCTCTTCCAGATAAAGCCTAGGTTCGCTCCAAAATGTTGGAGCCTGCTTTGCTTCCCTCCCACCTCCCCCCTCTCTTTTTAGAAAAAATTATGTTCAGTGTCAATCTACACAGGAGGGTTGAAAATACGCAGTGGTAGTGATCAGGAACTTTGGAGTTTCCCAACATGACATGGAAATCTGGGAAACCGTACGGGGCGACCACACTCTAATTTTATGACCCCAACTTTACTGCCAGCACAGAGGCAATAAAGAGAAATAATAAATGAAACAGCATGCTGGAGCTCAGGAGGCAGCACCCCCAACCGAAGCTGCGCGGGGCCAGGCGCAGAGCCCTTCTGTGCAGCAGCTTTCTCTTTCCAGGGAAGGGAATGCTAAGGTTCCCTCAAACACAGACTCCAGGGGGCTTCGTAAAAAGATATGGCGAAGGCGGCCTTTGCGGTGAGCCTGCGCACAAGTTGGCTGCATCAATGCCGAGTATCACACATGGGAAGGCAAACAAAAGCGTTAGGGTTGGGGTTGGGGTGAGATTGGGGGCAGGGCTCGGTTAGGATTAGGGTTGGCATTAGGGTTGGGGTGAGGAGTAGGGCAGGGTTAGAGTTGAGATTAAGGTGTATTCTCAACCGGGTAACCCAGCACACTAAAATATTAAAGCAGCTGAAAATAAAAGTAAATTGTTTGGCTTATGTGTAAATCCACAATACAATCACTCTAAGTAAATTCAATGTTAAATTCTTGATTATTAGCATATTTTTATGTAAGAATTTGTTCCACTACATTTTTACATTAAAAAGAAAAATTCCTCTATCTTGATTATTAGCGTATTTTTAAATTCGTGATTACTGGCATATTTTTTTGTAAGAATTTGTTCCACTACATTTTTACATTAAAAAGAAAAGATTCCTCTAGCCTCATCAAAATTTTTTTGGAAGAGCATTTTGTAAATTAAATTCTCATCTCTGGCACTTGTTTCTCTCGTTGAGAAACTATATGAATCACAAAAAGTTTAACAAACATGAAAGTCTCAGTACATTGGAACTATTGGCAATGAACGGATATTTCTGTTTTTCAGATTCCAGAATTTTTTTTTAACTAAGATATTCTGCCTACATTAAAATGAATTATGTCCACATATTCATAAAAACAATGTGTAATCACACCGAAGAAATGGGAAACCCATTTTATTGGTTTTAAATTCTTTTAATTCCATCAAATCGTCATGGTGTTGACTCTTAGTGACTATTAAATAAATTATTCTAACATGGAATCAGTGAACAACAGAAAATTGAGATAAAAATAATAGAAGTACATGCACACACCTATATATCTATGAACATTTTAGAAAAGCTGATTTCGTAGACATAACTGAAGTATGCTGCAGAAAATATTTAACAGTAAGTTGTAAAGTATGTCCGACTAAATGTAAAAGGACCAACTGCAGTGAGTGAATTCCGGAAGGTGGAAATCCGCATCCCCATCGTTGCTCTCAGCGTTGGCACTGACTTCTGGGAGATGCTGCGAGTGCGCCGCATTGGCCACAGAACTCAGGGGTCTGCTAAGGTCCCTCCCGTGGCTGTTAACTCATTCCTATCACCTCTGATTCATGGTTGGCCATCCTGCCTTTGTCCTCAGGCTCCTCACCTTTGGAAATGAGGATAAGATCCCACGGCCAGTTGAAGACCCAGTTATAAAACATAAATGAAATCAAAGGGGCCTAATTCACATACCACTAGGAACAGCCACACAGAATCCTCATAAGAAGTTGTCCTGGAGCAAGATAGCTCCATCCCCACTGTCATTTTGCCAAAGAGGTTTTTCTCCTTTATTTTGAGGTTTTCCTTAAACTCGTTTATAAACTCATTTTGTGACACACACAAAAGGAACCAAGCCAGAAGTCGCGCTGCGCATGCAGAGGCTTGGCCCCAACACAGCTTTTTGTTCCCACACACTTTCACCCTGAAGGAAGACGATGAATTCTTTTTTTCTTGTATTTGGAAACGCTGCCCATATTTCTGTGTCAGAATGGAATCGGGCCTCAAAATCGAGGTGACACAGAAGCCAGAGCCAGTTAGAGTCTTGCAGCAGCTCTGGACTTGGTATACTGCTGGTTTTGGTCTGTGGCCTTGGGCCTCAAACAGCAGCTGAGAGTCTTTTAAACACTCTGAGCTGTGTTTTCATGGGAGTCCCTAAGGAAGTGATCTGTGGAGAACATTCTTATGAGGGCCCCTGTCCCCCACCTAGCCTGTGGCCACAGGGTTGATGGGGTTCTCCTCCGGGTCACTGGTTCACAGCACCATGTCAGCCTTGGCTGAAGAACTGGGCCTTCTGCAGACAGACCCCAAAGTCTGAGGAATGGGGGTCAATAAGGAGAGCTGGGGGTCCTCCAGGTCATTCTATTCCTATGTAGCCATTATTTCTATTCCTCAGGCATCCTTGCATTTCATCACAGAGGTGAAATGCAGGCCACAGAATCTCCTCACCTCTTGATTTGCTACTTCTTCCCTACTCCTGAGTATCTATTTAGCACCCTTATGGGACCCAAAGATAGATCCTCCCTGGGGTCATCTAAAATATACCACAAGGCCAGGTACAGGGGCTGATGCCTGTAATCCCAGCATTTTGGGAGGCTGAGGTGGGCAGATCATTTGAGGTCAGGAGTTTGAAACCAGCCTGGCCAACATGGCAAAAACCCCGCCTCTACTAAAAATACAAAAATTAGCTGGGTGTGGTGGCACATGCCTGTCATCCCAGCTACGCAGGAGGCTGAGGCACGAGAATCACTTGAACCCAGGAGGTGGAGGTTACAGTGAGCTGAGATCAGGTCACTGCACTCCAGCCTGGGTGACAGAGCAAGACTCTGCCTCAAAATAAATAAATAAATAAAATGCATCACCAGCCCTCAGTGTACTCACAAATTGAGGTCCACAGGCAAAGCTACCATTTTAGGTCCCACTGGCTAACCAAATCTCTGCCTCCACCACACTCTGGTAGCAGATTGTCTTTCTTTGATGTTGAATCTAACAAAGGATCACCCTTTCCAGGCTCCCTCAAGGAGATCTTCTCCCTCAAAGATAGGTTGATAAAGAGAGGCAGGTACCTGCAGCAAATAGGACCTTGTTCCAGATAACTATTGCTTCTTAACAAACTACTTCGAAACTTAGTGGATTTAAACAACCACCACATTATGGTATCTCATGATTTTATGGGTGGGATTTTATTGCCAGGAATTTGGGCAGGGCTCAGCAGAGCGATTCTTCCGTTTCGTGTGGCAGCCACGAAGGTCACTCAGTGGTATTCAACTGGCAGATGGCTTCACTCACATGTCCAGTACCTTGGCACAGGTAGTTGGAAGGCTGGACTCAACTGGGACTGTTGATGAGAGTGCCAGTGTGGCCTTCCTGACACAACTGACTCAGGAAAGCTGAACAGGGGCCCAAGGGTACCTGGCAGCTCAGGGCTCCAAGGGTGCCTGCTCCAGCCTCACTTCATATGATCCAACCTCAGAAGTCCTGTGTCATCACTCCAACACACTCCATTGGCCACAACAGTCACAGCCCTTCCCAGATTCAAGAAATGGGAACATGGATCCCATCTCCCCCATGTAAGGCATGTAAAAAACTTTGTGAGGCCTCATCTGCTAGTTCCAAGAGTTGCTACCTCAGAATCCTGGTTTTTCTAATCTCAGTGGCTGAAGAGTCCAGTGCTACCTACCTATTTTCCCACCTTAGAGAGCTCCTTGTGAAAGTGCCCCTACCTCCCACCCAACCATTACCCATACCTGCAGGCATGTGCCACCAGCGACTTACACCAGGCTCTTCTTCAGAAACATGATTTGACAAAACTTGTTCAAGCCCCTCAAGACACATGTTAATAAAATGAGTCTTCTTTTTTTTTTTTTTTTTTTTTTTTTTTTTTTTTGAGACAGAGTCTTGCTGTGTCGACCAGGCTGGAGTACAGTGGCCAGATCTCAGCTCATTGCAAGCTCCGCCTCCCGGGTTTTTACGCCATTCTCCTGCCTCAGCCTCCCGAGTAGCTGGGACTACAGGCGCCCACCACCTCGCCCGGCTAGTTTTTTGTATTTTTTAGTAGAGACGGGGTTTCACCGTGTTAGCCAGGATGGTCTCGAACTCCTGACGTCGTGATCCGCCCGTCTCGGCCTCCCAAAGTGCTGGGATTACAGGCTTGAGCCACCGCACCTGGCCAAATGAGTCTTCTTAAGTCCCTGGGTTGAAAACCTCAATGACTTACCACCACACGCAGAATAAAATCCAAACTCCTTACTGCAAACTGTAACAGTCTGTTAGCCTGCCCTTGCCTGCCTCTTTAAGCCTTCATTCCTGGTTTCTTTCCCCACTTGTCCTCTCCAGCCACACTGGCCTTCTTCTCTCCAACTCACCAAGCTATTCTCACCTCAGGGCCTTTGTATGGCCTGTTACTTCTGCCAAAAATGTCTGTTCCTTCTTCTTCACTTGGCCATGTGCTTTGAATCTTTCAGGTATATCCCAAATGTCATGAACTCAGGCCTCTCCCCACCATCCATTTTACTTTTTATTACATTACTCTGGTCTACTGACTTCATGCAGGCATCTAACATTATCCCACCAACTAATGTTAATCTACATGAGAGTGCTTTGTCTGTATTCCTTGAACTCTGTTCTGTTCCTGGCACATGGCAGACACTCAACTGATACTGACTGAGTAAATGAATAAAAGAATAAGTGAATGAATTCCCCTGGCTGACTTCTCAACCTCACTGGCAGGACTTCTCTCTTTTTGGCTCAAAGTGATACATCACACAACTGGATCAGAGCCCTCCACCCACCAAAATCACTTGGAAGGAGTTTTAGACAATATATGTCATGTTTCTAGCTGTGCCTGGGCTCAGCCATGTGGGAGTCTGGGTAATGCCTTTCCATATGTATCCCAGGAACAAAATGCAAATGCAGGCCCAGGAAAAGTCTAGATGTTGAATAGTGCTCCAAGGTAGTTCTGCACCTTAAGCCAATAGCATACCTGGTCTTCACTGAGAATCCATGCACCAAATTTGTAAATGAAATCTTCATTTGCCAAGAAGGTCAGTTAAGACTACTTAACCTTAACAAGAGACAGTACAGCCAGATAGCCAGTGTTCATACCCTGCACTTCACACTTACTCCAACTGGGACACTTATCTAACCCTTGTGTTTCTCAGCTTCCTCAGCTACCAAATGGTGTTGGCAACAACAACCACAACAGTACCTAACTCATGAGATTGTTACAAGAATTAAAATATATGTAAAGGACTTAGAACACCACATGGCACCTAGTAAGCAATCAGTAAGTATCAATTGATTATTCACCTAATTTTCAAAGCCTTTTACAAGCCAATCCCTACCTACCTTGATTTTAAAAAACGTTCTCTCCTTTAGTCAGTTTACCTGACCCTCTTCCCAAGCCAGACTCATCTTCTCACTCTGAGAATCCAGTGTGCGTTTCAACATCCATGCATTTGCCCATGCTGGGAATCTGCCTCTGCATAGTTAGCCTGATTCCCGTGGCCACACCACATAGCCAAATCCCAACTTTCCTCCCTGAATCAGCTCAAACCCCAACTTCTTCAAGCTATAAAAAGGTATTTTCTTCCTCCAAAGCCCTCTATATAATACCATAAGATATATAACTCATTGATCAATTAATCCTATGGTTTCCAGTTATTTAAATCCTTTATTTGTCAGTTCATTTCTCATGTATAGAGAGGTCCCACCTCCTCAGCTAGACCAAGTCTCCTGGAGAACATCACGACTGGACATGCTAGAGAACAGGAACTTGAAATATTAACCTTGAATTGCCATGATTGCTACCTGGAATTTGGCCAGTACATTTTAGACACAACTGGACAAATAGCCTTAATAAAGTTTAAGGTGTATTAAGGCACTCAAGTCCAATCAGAAGAGAGTGTGTTAAATAGTAGCTTTCCTGTTGACAGCACCACAGATCTCATCAGTCTCTCTTTAAACAGCCAGCCTACCAGCATTCATCCTCAGAGGAGACAGGGAAAGAATGGATCATACCCACAGTCAATATCTTGACTCTAGGACTTGTACTTACCTGATTTTTAAAATTACTTTTACTTTTAATTTTTATTAAGTAAAAGTAATTTTAAATAAAATTACTTTTAATTTTAAAAATTAAAAGGATTCATGATTGTGTGAAGCAGAGTCCACACCACCCAACAGTCTAATTCTATAGAGAGAAATAATGACAAGTCCCAAGCAGGGAGTTCAACAGCTGAACTGCCAGCCAACAACTCAAGAAAGAAGTATCAACTGAGGGACTGAATGACGGACCACAGCCATGCCCAACTACCCTGCTGAGAAAGAGTCAAGAGAGCTTGCAGATAAAGAGGATTAATCAGGAACAGAAGTGTCTTGAAGCTAAATGTGGCTGGTAGAACTGGGACAACTGTCTTCATGTATAACCTCTTTTGCTTGAGTTCTTTTTTTTTTAGATATGTTTTTTAAAATTTAGAACTGCAGCTAAACTCAGCGCCATCTTCCTTTGAGCAGTCACTTGCCCAGTTTCTTAGTCTGTTTTGTGTTGCTATAACAGAATCCCCGAGACTGGGTAATTTATGAAGAAAAGAGGTTTATTTGGTTCATGATTCTAGTGGCTGAAAAGTTCAAGATTGGTCAGCTGCATCTGGTGAGGACCTCAGGCTGCTTCCACTCATGGCAGAAAAAGGGAGGAGAGCAAGTGTGTGCAAAGAGATCACATGGTAAGAGAGGCAGCAAGAAAGGGAAGCAAAGAGATCACATGGTAAGAAAGGCAGCAAGAAAGGGAAGCCAGGGAAGCTGAACTTTTTTTAACCTAATCCATTCCCAAGAGCAGGAACTCACTCACTCCTGAGGGGAGCATTAATGTACTCAGGAGAAATCCACTCTCATGACCCAAACACCTCCCATTAACCCCCGCCTCCCAACACTGCCACAATGAGATCAAATTTCAATGTGAATTTTGGTGGAGACAAACCAAACCGCAGCACTCAGCATCACAGCAACTTATCCCTAAGACACTCCTGGAAGGTCCCTGGTGGTTTCCTTTTAAGTCTTACTTTTCTCAGAGTTGGTCTATGGTCTGTATCCTACTCTGTGGACCATAGATATGCTGAGAACCCTGTGGTGTAAACACCTTGCAGACTAGCATTCATCCAAACCTTTTTGAATACCTATTGGGAATTAGGACAGTCTTCTGTTCTCATATTTAAGTATTTCCTGGGGTGTTGGGAACAGGCCCCCAAGTCTGGCCATAAACTGGCTCCAAAACTGGCCATAAACAAAATCTCTGCAGCACTGTGACATGTTTGTGATGGCCATGACGCCCACACTGAAGGTTGTGGGTTTACCGGAATGACGGCAAGGGAAACCTGGTCCACCCAGGGCGGAAAACTGCTTAAAGGTGTTCCTAAGCCACAAACAATAGCATGAGCAATCTGTGCCTTAAGGACATGCTCCTGCTGCAGATAACTAGCCAGAGCCCATCTCTTCGTTTTGATCCCTTTGCTTCCCGTAAGGAATACTTTTAGTTAATCTATAATCTATAGAAGCAATGCATATCACTGGCTTACTGTCAATAAATATGTGGGTAACTCTCTGGGGCTCTCAGCTCTGCAGGCTGTGAGTCCCCTGATTTCCCACTCCACCTCTATATTTCTGTGTGTGTGTCTTTAATTCTTCCAGTGCTGCTGGGTTAGGATCTCCCTGACGGAACTGGTCTCGGCACTGAGGCACATTTCCACCTGGAAAGGCCAAATAGCCTAGACTTCTACCTTTGCCAGACTGCAAGGGGATGACAAACCCTTATGCCAGAGTGGTGTCAGCGCAGGCAGAGTGGGGAGCCAGGACCTTAAATCCACTGGGCAGTGATCAGTCTCTCTCACATACACACACACAAAGCCCCAAAGTGTCAGTGGAGACCATGTAGGGAGCCCAGAGTCCCAACCCCACCCAGCAGTAATGAGGCATCTCTCCCCTCCCCACTGGAGTGGCATCAGAGGAGGCCAAGTGAAGTGTCTGGGCCATATCCCCCCACAGCGTCAGAGGAGGCCATGTGGGAGCAGTAACATGACAACCCTCCCCATCCCAGCCAGGATGGTTTCAGTGGACTCCTAGTGGGAAGCCGGAACTTTTGAAATTTAAATATGATTTAAATGCAAGACACTCAGTGGCCCTGGCTGGTGTGTACAGGGGCCTGATGATGGAAGGGGAGGTGGTATTCTGATTAGGCCGGCAGGACCAATTTCTCAATGTGAGTCTGTCCCACTATCTTACAAGACCTCATTCATGTGACTAGAACAGCCCTAAACTGTAGCCACAACTGCAAACATAATGCCAACCATAATCTGAATTTTCAGACCTGTCCACTTCAGGGAGGCAATTGTCAGAGGCTCACTTTCCTGTGTCTCCAGCTGAGTCCTCTATTTTACCAAATCCAAAATCAGTGCCCACCAATGCCTATGGAGTTGGGATTTTATTTTAAGCACGATGGCAAACCACTGGAGTGGTTTAAGTGGGGTCGTTAAATTTGATTTCTGTGTTTTACACTTATCTCTCTGAGTTCTGAGGGTCACAGATCTTCAGAAAGGGCAAGAGTAACCACAAGGAGCTCAGCAAAGGCCACAGTCAGGTGGTAGACAAGGGTGGCTTGGACAAGGGCGATAGCAGTAGAAACCATGAAAAATGACCAAATTTAAGACACATTTTTAGGGTAGAGCCAGAAGGACTTGCTGTTGGATTGGACATGGAGTGTGAGAGAAGATGAGGAACTGGTGTTTCCAGTCAAAACACTGAATGGGGAAATCATTAACTGGTCTGGGAAAGGCCAAGGTAGGAGTGGGTTTGGAGATGAGGAAGGAATTGTGTTTTAGACACCGTAAGTCTGAGATGCCTATTAGACATCCATGCTTTACAGAGAAAATAAACAACATCATCCGCTGGGCACTCCCTCCTCTTCCACCATCTAATCTTGACTTCCAGAAGCATCTCTGTGCACCTCCCTGTCTCCTCCTACTGCCGTGGAGGAAGTCCCAGGTATCCACTTCCATCCTCTACCTTACTTCCTCTCACCTCCACAAGGCTTTGCCTCTAGAAACGTTCTAACGTTCTCCTCTCTGTTTTTTGTTTTTGTTTTTGTTTTTGTTTTCACACAGAGTCTCACTCTGTCACCCAGGCTGGAGTGCAGTGGCACGATCTCGGCTCACTGCAACCTCTGCCTCCCAGGTTCAAGTGATTTTCCTGCCTCAGACTCCTGAGTAGCTGGGATTACAGGCACCCGCCACCACACCCGGCTAATTTTTGTATTTTTTGTAGAGACAGTGTTTCACCACGTTCGTCAGGCTGGTCTTGAACTCTTGACCTCATGATCCGCCCGCCTCGGCCTCCCAAAGTGCTGGGATTACAGGCGTGAGCCAGTGTGCCTGGTTATCCTCTCTGCTTTTGGAACATGATGCTCTCCTGGTTTTACTGTAACCCCCAGCCATCCTTCTAGACCCATTTTTTTGGCTTCTCCTTCCTCTACCAGACCTCTAAGCCTTGGGGAGCTTGAGGACTCATCCACGCTCCAACCTAGTGATATCATCCAGTTTTATGATTCTACATTCCACTTACACCCTGATGCCTCTTAAATTTTTTTATCTATCACCACTTCTCTCCCGAACTCCAGACTTATCTAGCCTGCTGCCTATATGACATCTCTCCTCAGATGACTTGGGAAAGAAGAAGGGAATGGAAGAGTTTGAGGCAAGAAGAAATGTGTGAAATAATCCGATGACTATAACAAGAACAAACGTCGTGGGATTGCTAGGCGTGGTGCAATTTGATATTTAAAGTGAAGCCAGTCATTTCTGTTTAGCAATTTTCCATTTTCTCCAGCTGCTCAGGAATAGGAACAAAAAAGGCAAACAACTGGGTCCAGTCAAGCTTGGGGTCTTCAAGTAGAGTACTTCTGTCTCGATTACCACACGGCAAACCTCCTCAAAACTTGGTGGCTCTAAAGAACAGCAATTTGATTCTATCTCAAAAGTCAAGAATTCAGGCAGGTCTCAGCTGAATGCTTCTTATGCTTCTCGTAGCATTGGCAGAGGTCACTCAATGGGACTCAGCTGGCAGACAGGCTGGTCTGGAGCACCCAAGACAGTTTTCCTCACACGTCTGGCACTCTGAGATGGCAAGAAGGCTGGGACCGCAAGGACCACTGGGACTGTTGACTCAAGAGCTTATACAGCCTTTCCAGCATGGAAGTTTCAGGGCTATTGGATTCCTTACTTGATCGGCTGATTTCCCCAGAGTAAGGATCCCAACAGGACCAGGGGACAGCTGGGGGGCCATTTCCAAGCTAGAGCTGTTACTTCTACTGCATGATTTTATTTTGTTTTATTTTATTTTATTTTTACTTTTGTAGAGACAAGATCTTGTTATGTTGCCCAGGCTGGTCTCGAACTCCTGGCTTCAAGCAATCCTCCCACCTTTGCCTCCCAAAGTGCTGGGATTATAGGTGTGAGCCACCATGCCCAGCCCACTGCATTCTTTTAGATATAATGAAGTCATATGGCCAGTCCAGATTCAAGGGCAAGGAACCAGACTCCACTTCTCAAAGGGAAATAGCAAGGTCGCGTTATGGAGGGGTGGGTGGAAGGATCCCCTTTGGAAAACACAGGCTGCCACATGCAGGACAGAGGACAGCCAGGAAGGCGCACAAGAGGTTTTGTTGAAGAGAATGATTATACACATGGCCACAACATCTAAGTGGGGAATGAGTTAGGGGAAGCCTTTGACAGGCAAAGTGTAGGGTTTAGTGGGTTACAGCCTTTGATGAGATTGAGGAATCTTAGCAGCCAGGAGACTAGAGCAACAGGGAGTACTTGTCAGAGAATGGAATGCTTGAAAATCAGATTTGGACAAAATGGCTTCTGTGAATGACAAGACTCAGCGTGTGACCGTGGAAGTGGATGGTTGCAGTGGAGGGAAAAAGGGTCTTTAGCAATACAGTGTCAAGGACAAATAGCCAAGGAGGTGGATGGGTGTCCACTTGGGTACTGAACTCCCTGTGACTGAGGACATGAATGGGGGTGAAGAGGGAGGTCAGGCGCTGAAGTCTGTAACCAAGAGGAACGAAGAAGCCAGGCCCACGAGTCACCATGAGGCTAGCTGGTGCATGGCTAGATGGCTTGATTTTTGGCCAGGAGAGGGATAGAGACCATTTAGAAACAGAAATCAGGGGTAAGAAGGCCACTCAGCTCCACTGCTAGCCACGAGGGCCTCCACTCCAGCCAGCAGGGAGCTCAGTGCTCAGGGGGAGGCCAGGTTCCTCAAATGCCAGACTCAACAAGGATGCAAGGAGTGGACTGAGGGTTTGGGGAAATTGGTTTATCCCAGACTGCAAGCCTTGCAGAGACTGGGGGAGGGCTGGGAAAAGAAGTCAGAGAGCTGGGCGCAGTGGCTCATGCCTGTAATCCCAGCACTTTGGGAGGCGGAGACATGAGGATTGCCTGAGTCCAGGGGTTCAAGACCAGCCTGGGCAACATGGTAAAACCCCATCTCTACTAAAATACAAAAATTAGCCTGGTGTAGTGGCGGGCGCCTGTAGTCCCAGCTGCTCGGGAGGCTGAGGTGGGAGAATCACCTGAGGTCGAGGTTACAGTGAACCGAGATCGTACCACTGCCCTGCCACAGCCTGGGCAACAGAGTGAGAGTCTGTCGCAAATTAAAGAAAAAAGTGGGGCAGGGGGACGCAGAGGAGCCACACGGGGCTGGGTGAGGCCAGGAAGCCTGAGGGTGACTGCAGAGGCTGCCGCACAAGAGCTAGACAGAAACGGGAGGCAGACAGAATTTGCCGTGACAAATTCTGGAGCCGGAAAGAAGAGAAAATCAAACCTGCAGCCCGGAATACCTTCCTCCGAGGAAGTCTGCTTTCTCCCAAGGCCGACGGGAAGCATCGTGGCGACCTCCAGCCTCTCTCCAGAATGCAGCAGAGCTCCTAAGGGGAACCTACTCCCTAGCCCAGTTTTCTCGTCTCCCAGAAAATCCGTCTGTCCCTTCAGATGAGGAAGCCCAGGGCTTTGAGCTCCTCTGTCTCCCGCCTGCTGAGAGGCTCTGCTCAGGATACTAGTGGGCTCGGGGCTTGCCTGTGACTTCAGAGGGAGCCAAGGTGAACGTGGCTACTTTTATCCAGCTGTGGCCAGCTTGCCCCGAAAACAGCCAAAAGCAAACGTCACACCACAGGAGGCCTGATTGCATTCCTAAGATGCTCCTAAGATTCTCTGTATGAGAGATCATGTCCCTTCTACTACTGTGATGCTGGCCATATTTCCTAGGAAATAATAAGCGTGGCATCATTTTGCTAAGGAAACATCCATGGCCTCCCTGCCCTGGGTTACATCACAAAGTGTCCTCCTCAGAACAGCCCTCATTCATTCATTCATCCAACAGTCCTTAGTGAGCACCTGCTACGTGCCAGGCCTTGTCCTACGTGCTGGGGAGATGCAGTGAACAACATGGAGAAAAAAACACAGAAACAGACAAAAAGTCGCCACCCTGGTGGAGCTTATGCTCTAATGAGGGAAGGTGGAAAGTACTTTTAAAATAATGACAAAACAAAGTAAGGAGGACGACAGCATGTTAGCAGGTGACACGTGCTAAGGAGAAAACAGGGCAGGGGCAGGAGGGCGGGAGTGGGTGCGTGTGCCTGGGAAGGCAAAGCCTGGAAGAACACGCTCCAGCGTGACCAATCCCCTCCTGTAGAGGACCTCAGACCCTTTCCCGGTTGCTGCCTGAGGGAAGGATGAAGTTCCCATCCATGCCAGCGCCTCTCACCCTCCGGACAGGAGCCGGCTGGGGCAGCAAACGCAGCTGCCCTGTTTTCTCACGAAGGAGGCACCATCTCTGGCTGCTCACCCTGCCCAAGGGTCCCGCTTCTCCCACCGCCCTGCCTTCTAACAGCCACCCCCTGAGCCACCGGTGCACGTTGCTCATGAGTTCTGGGTTCAGGTCGGAGGGATGGAGGAAAGCCGTCCCCACTAAGCCTTCCTGCCGTGGCCTCCTTCTGGCGGCTGGGCCTTCCTTCTGTCACTCACACGCATTTCCTCAAGTTTACTCGGTGCCCCTCGTCTTCCCATCTTCTCACTCGCAGGACAATTTCACCTCCCTCCGTCTCTCTGTTCCTAACAGGCAGCTGTGCGCTGTTGGGTAGAGGGGCGAGCCGATGAGGCACCCTGATGTCACCTATGTGCCGGCTTTCTGTAACACGCTGGGCAAGTGCTTTTCACCTCCTTCTGTTCCACTCGGCTGGGAGGCTGGATGGCTGAGCAACACTCCCTACAGACCAGGAATAACATCATCTCCAGGCAGAACCCTCCTGGATAATATATTTACCAAAAAGAGAGATCTTCAATTGCCAATAAAAACATCTTGTGTCAATCACTGATGTGAACGAGTTGCCTCGGGAAAAGCTGGACTCATTCTTTAGGGAGAAGAAAAATCACCAGAAAGAAATGACAGCGCGTCAGAGGCAGCAAGAAGAGCTCTTAGGATGCCAAGTTGAGACAGAGAGTGCATGAGAGAAGAAGAGGCAATGTCATCACGGGCAGAAAAAAAAGGGAAGACAGGAGATGCCAAGTAAACATGAAACAGAGGTTAACACAGGGGCTGAGGAGAAAAGCTGAAGGAAAATTGAGGAATAAATGTGTAACTATCCTTCCCTTCAGCAACTGGGATACGTGACGTGCAGAGCAAACCAGGCTCAGGCCAGCGGCTCCCAGCCGAGGCATTCACAGAAGAGGACTTCCTGGTTGGGCTCATCTTTTCAGTAGTTCAATATCAATCCCAAAGGAATCTGTTTAGGTAAATGACGAAAACTGCAAAAGAGTGAATATAGCGTGTTACCATTTGTGTTCTTCCCTACGTAGACACGGACATTCACGCACACACGCACATGTGTCTGTGTGGACGCAGGTCCTATCTGGTTGGAGAGCAAGATGACTGACGGAGGCTGGTTGCAGACAGGAGTGGGAGGGTAACTGACTGATTACTGTATACCGTTTCAAATATTGTCCATGGGTCAGGCGCGGTGGCTCACGCCTGTAATCCCAGCACTTTGGGAGGCCAAGGCAGGCAGATCACCTGACGTCAGGAGTTTGAGACTAGCCTGGCCAACATGGTGAAACTTCATCTCTACTAAAAATACAAAAGTTAGCCAGACATGGTGGCGGGCGCCTGTAGTTCCAGCTACTCAGGAAGCTGAGACAGGAGAATTGCCTGAACCCAGGAGGCGGAGGTCACAGTGAGCCTAGATCATGCCACTGCACTCCAGCCTGGGTGACACAGTGAGACTCCATCTCAAATAAATAAATAAATAAATAAATAAATAAATAAATAAATATCGTATATGTCTTTATAATGTTATACATATCACCTATTAAAAAACAGGGATAGAAGAAGAAAAATAGACAAAAGATTTTAAGCCCCTGAAAACGCCCAAAGGTATTCTCTGAGCTCCATAAAAGGCTGAACAATAGGGAAGGGGGAAATCCACAAAGTAAATTTTATCTAAAACCCTACATCCCCCATATTACCTCCAAATCTCAGCAGAATGAGGCACGAGATGAGAAAGTGTGATACCACAAATGGATCAATTCCAGCTGCCTTCCCTTTGATCTTCCTGGGGGCAAATCCTGACTTGACGAGATATTATATAGAATAAAATGATCTGCTCAAATGTGAATTTACCCAGGGTTTGTGCATGTGTGTCATAGGGAGTAATAAATCACTAACTCCCTACAAACATATCTGCAGGACTCTGTCCCACTGTGACTATTTTTTTCCGACATACCTAATTGTGGCTTCTTCAGGTCTCAAGCATTATAAAAGCCAAAATGCCCTAAATCCTGCATTTCTATAACCATTTGCATGGCCCGTGGTCCAGATGGCGGTGATGTGACCTCCTCGCTTCTCTGAATCCATCTCACATCTCTGTTTCTTGCTAAAAGCTTCAGGCCTATTTCTCAAAATTAGCACTTCCTTTTCCTTCCCTCCAAGCATGGCTTTGCCTGCTCCCCAGTGAACGCAGAATTGTGCGGCAGTGAAATCTCTCCTCAGTAGATCAATTCAAGCTACAGGAGAAAGTAAACGAGACTTTTGCCTCTATGCTCACCTGAGTGGCTTTTTGCTCATCCAGGACGGTAAACAAAACAGCAGCACACAAGGCAGGCAACGCGCAGAGCTGAGAAGACAGGCCATCCCCAGGAGAAAACCTCTAACTGCAGAAAACAGGCTTTATAGTTCGAGCTTCTCACAGGGTGTGAGAAAGCCCACGGAGGTCTTGTCCTGGCTCTGGGTTTCTTCCCCACCATTACTATTTTGGTAAGGAGTAATTCATACCACTTTCTGGAAGGCTTTGTGCTTGGCTGCAGCCTGGGAGAGATGGCCCCAGGCCGTTCCCGCCAGGCTGTGCCCCTGGGAGCTCAGCTCCCCGCGCTGCCCTGCACTCCCTCAGTGGGGTGCCTCAAACAACACAATATGTTATTCCTGGGAAACTTGCAGCTCTTTCTCTGGAGGAACTTGGTTACTTTCGGTCCTTGAAGATTCTTTTTCTTCAAGCACATGTGCAAGACACCAGAGTTGCTTCACTTAAGCAACGGTAATTTACACCAAACCCTAAGCGAGGAAAGCTGTGCGGCCAGCAGGAGCCACAGATGTGAAATGGTCCCATGGAATCATCTAATTTAGGAACGCCAGCCCCCAGGGAAGAGTCCTCTAAGGGAGCAGAGTTGTGCAGAAAAGAAAGGCGGTTGTTACAATGGTTTTCTTCCTGCCTCAGACACCGGTTCTCAGATGAGAGCATCAGCAATTAGAGGCGGACCGATTCCTGCCACCTACCTGCCACCTACCTACTTGTTGGTCGGCTGTGTGCAGGCCACCTCCCTAGTTCAGGCCCTTTTCAAAGGCTTCTTGCATCACCTTTGTAGCTGGTCCGCTTGCCTTAGCATTTCTGCATGCTGACATGGCCAGCTAATGTAGACGACAGCTTCAGCTAGTGCACACCTGACATACAGACTTCCCACAAAGCCCCGCTTGACAAAACCTTGCCTGGCATTCAGCCTCCAATTGCCTCTTCCGGAGTCATGGCTACATCTCCTTCGAGCTACAGACTTTCGAGCTCAACGACCAGAAAGAGTCAGTCAGTGATGACCTGAGCAAGTGTGCTCCAGGCAGTGCAGAAGGCCTGTGCAAAGACCCTGAGCCCAGAGGAGTTTGAACAAGATCAAACAACTTGCAGAGGCCAGCGTTGCTGCAGGGTCATAAAGAAAGGATCATAGCAGCTTAACACGGGGCAGGGATGAGAATCAGGACCAGCCCATGCTGGAGAGAGAAGAGTCTGGTTCTCTACAGGGTGTCATGCCTGACCCTGCCATGGCTTAGTTTCTGTTAGGAGACCCCACTGAGACCCCAGAAGAATGAATGGGGGTGAGGAGGACAAGAGCGAAAGTGAGAGCTCTTCTAACAGTCCAGGCGTGAAATGATGGAGGCTTGCAGAGGACCAGTGACCATGAAAGCAAAGAGAAATAAACAGACTTAAGATATGCAACAGGCCCGGTGCAGTGGCTCATGCCTGTAATCCCAGCACTTTGGGAGGCCAAGGTGGGTGGATCCCCTGAGGTCAGGAGTTTGAGACCAGCCTGGCCAACACAGTGAAACCCCATCTCTAGTAAAAATACAAAAATTAGCTGGGCATGGTGGCGGCCACCTATAATCCCAGCTACTCAGGTGGCTGAGGCAGGAGAATAGCTTGAACCCAGGAGGCGGAGGTGCAGTGAGCCAAGATCATGCCATTGCACTCCAGCCTGGGTGAAAAGAGCAAGACTCCATTTCAAAAGGAAAAAAAAAAGATATACAACAAAGGTAGATTACAAAAACTACTGGTGCATCAGATGGGAGAGGAGTAGAGTGGATTGAGGAGAGAGAGAAGGGAGAAATCTACCAGTTGTCTAACTGGAGCAACTGGGAGGGTACTATGGTTTGAACGTACCCTCTAAAAGCCGTGTGGAAACTTAATCCTCAACACAGCAGTAATGAGAGGTAGGGCCTTTAAGAGGCTCTGCCCTCATGAATGGATTAGTTCATTCATGGATTAATGGATTCACGGGTTATGATGGCAGCGGGACTGGTGGCTTTATAAGAAGAGGAAGAGAGGCCTGAACTGGTGCACTCAGCCCCTGTACCCTGCGCCACTGGGACGCTGCAGAGTTCCCATCAGCAAGCAGGCCCTCACCGGATGCAGCCCCTCAACCTTGGACCTCTCAGCCTCCATCACTGTGAAAAATAAATCCCTTTCTTTATAAATTACCCAGTTTCAAGTATTCTGTTACAAGATTAGAAAACTGATTAAGACTGAGAGGGTGGCAACTTTGAGACTGCGAACTGTTGGAGAAGCAAATGTCAGAGTCAAACATCTTGAGCTTGATTTGGATGTGAAAGTTTGAGATGGTACTGAGATACCCAGATGGAGATATGAGAAGGCAGCTGGCTATAGGAGGGTGGAGCTGGAGATCTGGAGAAAGATCTGGGCTAGAAATAGAAACCTGGACACACTGGTGTGTGGATGGTCTTGCGAACCACGGCAATGGCAAGGGCAGTTGGTGGCCCAGACACTCAGACCTTAGCAGATGTCCTGCCTGCAGCAAGTTCACTGCTTAACTGCCCCATGAGGCCATGTCTCCATGCCACATGGACTCAGAAACACCTCCTATCTCCTGCCAGTCATAGAGATTTCACAAGTTATCTGTTCCAACTTGATCTAAGGGATGTGAAAAGAGACTGGTTTGGAAAGCCAAAGGATAGGAAAAGCCTAGGGACAATGGGAAGAACCTGATCTTGCAAGCACAAAATGGTTCCCAGTTGCTGCCGCGGTTTCCAAACCCCTCTGCCCACACAGGAGCCATCTGCCTGCTGGTGGCCGCTCAGCCGAGGCCAGCAGCTCCAGTCAGGGGGAAAGCGAGCATCTATCTAACAGCATCTGATATCAGCACCCCAACTTCCTGCCCCTCCTGTGAAAAATTCTCCACACCCCCAACCCCCAGCCTCAGAAAGCCTCTGTATTACCATCACGAGCCCTGCGAGGAGGGGGCCTGGCCAAGGATGTGCTGAAAGCCACAGAGTGAGATTGATGTGGGGAGCGGCCGCCCCGGGCATGTGTTCGCCATCTGTCAGGCGGAGGGATCCTTGCCAGCCCTACATGGTTATTCAGTATTAAAAGAATATTCTTTAGTTTGACTGACACCCTACCCTGGGCAGCCTCAGCCAAGACGGTTGGGCTCTGGGATCCAGATGGGATGGAGGGGCCTCTGCTCTCCTGAGGGAGATGCCTCCGGAGGGCTGGGCCACCCAGGGTACTAGAGGGGAGGGGGCTCTCCAGGGCCCGGGAGCAGAGTGTGGCTTGGCTGGCCAGGGCTGGGCAGGCCTGGGCCTGAGCTGGGGCTTTTATGTGGGGCTCAGTTTCAAAGGCAAGGGCGGGACTGAAAGAAAATGTTCCTCACACATTATCCGTGCTTCGTAGGGTCCTTTGGAGAACAGGAATACCGGGCTTGCGGGGTGCCTCCTGCAATGGAATACCCAACGTTAGGCTTTTTCCTGGAAAGTTGTATGTACAGATAAACCTTGCTTATTAATTTCAGGTCAGACACCAAGAATAGACAGAGGGCCCCTTTTCAGTGCTAGCCCTGTTGCCTTTGCCAAATATCCAGGTTTCCCTTCCGGAAGCCACCCTCCTCCAGGAGGGATCTTGTGGATGTGGCCCCTTCCCACTGAACTGAGGCAGAGCCAAGTGACTCCCTCAGGCAATGGAACGCAGGCTGAAGTGGCATGTGCCACCTCTGGGTGGAAGCACTCGAAGGCAGCATGTAGTTGACCTTGTTTCTCTTCCTCCGTCACACCAGCAAGTGGCAGAAAGAGGACACTCCTTAAGCCTGGGTCCCAGGGCACAGCTAACATGGAGCAGAGTGGCAGCCAACCTGTAACGAACCCATGATGTGACTGAGACATGAGCCTTTCTTTCTAAACTGCTGGGATCAGGGGTCTGATTGTTTTTGCAGCAAAACCCAGCTTATCCTGACTGATACACTCATATGCTTGCCAACTCACATCGCCTGCTGTCTTTATACGCACTGCGTGGTTTCAGCAGTTTCAATTGGCAGTTGGAAAAATACCTTTGCAACGAGAACATTTAAAGGAAAAACTAAGGGCAGATAGTTAATTAAAATGTACTGCCACATTAAGTTTTCACAGCTAAGAACAGTACTGGGCCTGGGATTCCAGGAAGGTTTCTTAAGAGGCATTGTGTTTGTGGCAGAAATGAAAGCTGGGTACCCAGACCAAAAACCTCCACAACCAGTGATGCCAAGGCAGAGGGTCTAAGAGTTGGAGATTCCGAGCAAGGTGCAGGGGGCGTGCAGAACATGTTTGCAGGTCATTAAAACAGCTCTCTTCTCTGCACACATGTGAGTTCTTTTCTTTTCTTTCTGTCTCTTTCTCTCTCTCTCTCTCTCTCTTTTTTTTTTTTTTTTTTTTTAGTGGATGCATGCTTTCATGCAGTCACGCAGGCTGGGGTACAGTGGCATAATCATAGCTCACTGCAGCCTGCCTCCTGGGCTCAAGTGATCCTCCCTCCTCAGCCCTCTGAGTAGCTGGGACTCTAGGCAGGTGCCACCCCCAGCTAATTTTTAAAATTTTTGTAGAATTGGGGTTTTGCTGTGTCCAGGCTGGTCTCAAACTCCAGGACTCAAGTGATCCTCCCATCTCGGCCTCCCAAAGTGCTAGGACTATGCTTGAACCACCGCACCCAGCCATGGGCTTCTTTTTGTTATTGGTCTGCATCTCCAACACTTTCCTCTTGGTGTTTGATCTAATCTCTCTGGAGATGGATTGATAAAAATCAAACTTTAACAGTAGTGCCCATTTTGGTTCATGAAGACAGAAGAATTCTGCTCCTCTGAATCCATTCCAAGCGTATCCTCGAATCCTTCCAGCGTGAAAACTCCTTGCAAGTTCCCAGAGCGCTGCTGAGAACGTGGAGATTTGCCTGTGGTTGAGATGGTTCCCTTTTGGTTACCAGGACATTTCCAGTTTGGCTGCTAAAAGCTGAACATCTTTCTGCTGAGCCATTCCCCTGAGATGCCCGAGTCAACTCTCAAACCCAAATCTCACATTTTCCATTGTGTTTGTCAGCTACGCAAAGAGTGGGCTTACCCCCAGCTACAAGTGGCTCTGAGAAACCTGCATCTGATTTAGCGTTCCGCTAACAACTCAGCACTCCCAACAGGTTGTGGTCACGTGAAGTAGGGTCACAGTACTGCTTACATACATTCACATGGCTATGTGTGTCAAACCGCAAATGCTCCTTCTGCCACGAGGAGGGTCTGCCACAGCGGGTTTCAGTGCCAGCCCCGGAGGCCTGGGCTGACTCGCCCCCTCCCGAGGGCACTCTGTGGCTGGAGCAAGGAGGGGCTGGATGGATGCCAAATGGCTCTTGAATAAGGAGATGTTTGCCTTGCTATGCCTCCCCATTCCCATCTTTTCCTTAGACATATACCCAGATGTACCCACATGCACCCATACACATCCACACACATCCACAGGCATCCGCACACACCCACAGGCATCTATACACACCCTCACACTCACACACACCCTCTGCCTCCTCCATTCAGAACTGCCCGTGGTCTTGCCTTTTTTCCATGAATAAGCTTCAATTTCATGACAGCAGAAAAGAAAAAAAAAGCACTGCTATGAAAGTCTAATGCTGTCTTTGACGTTAGTTAATAGCAATACAAACAGAAGCTTATTATAGAAAGTGATCGCTCGCACCAGACTTTAACACACCTTAGACTGAAGCCTAAATGAATGAAGGGACAGAGAAGGAAGTCGCGTCTGAGATACCCTGGGCGTGCGGGGTAACAGTGTGCAGACAGGTTTTGAAGTCACACCCTCCAGCAAGGCTTGCTGGATCGCCTCTGCAGTCACTGCAGCTGGGCCCTCCTTCGCAGTTTTTATTGAATGGGATTTCAGGCCTTATTTCTTCCCTCTGGATCCTTGATAGTCAAAGAAGTGAGGCTTCATGAGGTTAAGGGGTTGGGGTAGCCATTGTTTCTCCCCTTTCCTCCCCATTAGGCCCTCCAATGCTTTGATGAGGAACTAGCCATGACACACCCATGACAGGGCCCAGTTTGGGGAGTCCTTTGGAGTGAATGCCACCCGTGGGCTGTGTCTTGAGGCCCTGCTAGGGAAAACCTTCTCTTAAAATCACCCAGACCTGCTGGCCTGACATTTCGTCATGGGCAAGGGCCGTTGTTCTGGGGCTGCTGGTTTTAGGACTCAGTTCCAGGAATAGGAAACCTGCTATGGGTCAAAGGCCAAATCAAAGGCCCCAGACACAGCCTCAGGGGCGATAGGGCCCAATGGTTGGAGCCAAGATCCTGGAAACAGAGGCCTAGCTGTGTGATCGGGGCAGGTTACTTCACTTTTCCTTTCTCTTTTCTATTAAATGGGCAGAGGAGGACCCACCTCTTGGGCCCAGGATGACAGAGAAACAATGGAAGTTACGCTTCACCCGCATCGCCAGTGCCTGGCCCTGGAAAGGGTGAGGTGAGCTCTTCCTATTCTCAGGGCCGCGCCTTCAGCAGAGGGCATGAGGAAGCCAGGAAGAAAGAAGGACACCAGGCCACAGGAAAGAGGAAAAGCAGCTTTGGCCGGGCTTGTGATTCTGGCTCTCTGTTCCCTTGCTAACCCTCACAAGGGCAGATGCGAGAATCAAGAGCATGTAGGCCTGGCGCAGGGGCTCACACCCAGTACTTTGGGAGGCCAAGGTGGGAGGATCACTAGAGTCCAGAGTTCAAAACCAGCCTGGGCAACATAGTGAGACCCTGTATCTACAAATAATAAAAAAAAAAAAAAAGAAAGAAAAATTAGCCTGGCATGGTCATGTGCACCTGTAGTCCCAACTACTCAGGAGGCTGAAGTGGGAGGATGGCTTGAGCCCAGGAGATCGAGGCTGCAGTGAACCATAATCACACCGCTGCACTCCAGCCTGGGCAACAAGTGAGACCTTAACTCTAAAAAGAGAGAGAAGGAGAGCGACAGAATGTGTAGAAAGCACACGAAGTGAGAGGACGTGTAGAAGGCAGGCCCGGCATGTTGTAAGTGCCCAATTACTCTTACAGAAATTGGATATTTTGTATCAGTGAACTGGGGGACTGAGTCAGTCAACATTGGAAGTTCACGATCCGGGAGCTTCCTGCACGGTCCCCATCAACCAAGACCCATGGTTTCTGCCTTCCTCTTCTTTGGGGTTACCTCCTGGAACCTCCGACCTAGACAGCAAGCCTTGCTTCTCCTGCTCCGTCTGGAAGAGGTGACCCCCGACAGCTAGAGTTGGGGCAGTCCATCTGAATGTTACATCCACCACTTTCTCGGGGGATGGGATTCTTATTCTCCAAGGGCCTTTGGAGGCCTTGCCCAATAGCTCAGAATTTGGGGGTGAGCATGTAATGTGGTCTTCAATTAGATATTGCCTTAGCCTGGACCAAGTGTTGGCAGGAATTGGTAGCTGGTGGCAAGGTGAGAAGAGGGCTGAGGACAGGGCAACGGAGACGTGAAGGACTCAGGCTGTCGCACGGCTGGGAGGCATTCTCAGTCCAGCTAGGACCTCCAGGACAGTGTTGACTAGAATTGGCCACAGCAGATATCCCTGACTTGTTTGCAGCCTCAGGAGGAAAGTGTCCAGTATTTCAACTTTGTGTAAGGTGTCAATATTTCATCTTTGTGTAAGGTGTCAATATTTCATCATTGTGTAAGGTGCCAATATTTCATCATTGTGCAAGGTGTCAATATTTCATCTTTGTGTAAGGTGTCAATATTTCATCTTTGTGTAAGGTGTCCAGTATTTCAACTTTGTGTAAGGTGTCAATATTTCATCTTTGTGTAAGGTGTCAATATTTCATCTTTGTGTAAGGTGCCAATATTTCATCATTGTGCAAGGTGTCAATATTTCATCTTTGTGTAAGGTGCCAATATTTCATCATTGTGCAAGGTGTCAATATTTCATCTTTGTGTAAGGTGTCAATATTTCATCTTTGTGTAAGGTGCCAATATTTCATCATTGTGCAAGGTGTCAATATTTCATCTTTGTGTAAGGTGCCACACACAGATCTTTCGGAGATAGCAGATTATGGAAGTGTCTATTTCGAATTAGTCATAAACAGGTGCTGGATTTTGTCTAATGCTTTGTTTAGGATCTATTGAGATTATCATATGACATGTTTTATTCTCCTTTATTCTATTCATATGATTATTATATTGAATTTTAAACCAGCCTTATATTCCCAGGGAAAAAAACCACTTGTTCATGATGTATTATCTTTTTTATATATTTTCGTATTTTATTTGCCTGCTCATGAGAGATGCAGGTCCGTGCTCTCCTTTCTTATAAGGTCTTTGTCAAGTTTTGATACAAATGTTATGCTGGCCTCATAAAATGAACTGAAAAACGTTCTTCTTCTAGTCTCTGCATCTCTTCTGCACTATTGATATTATTTCTTCCCTAAGTATTCAGACTACTTCTTAACATCTGTGGTGGTTTTTAAATTAGTCCACAAATTCTTTGATACTCTTCTCTCCAAGTGGTAGAGCTCAATTCTCTTTCTCGTGCGTGGAGGCTTGATTTAGGGACTTTCTGCTAATGAGTGGAATAATGGCAGGTCACATCGAAGATTACTTCATGCACGGCAGCTTCTGTCATGGGTTCTCACCCCCATCGGTCCCCCTGGAGAAGCCACCTGCCATGCTGGGAGCTGCCAGTGAGGACCCAAGGCCTCCTAACAACCATGTGAGTGAACCTGAAGTGGTTTCTTCAGCCCCAGGCAAGTCTTGAGGTGACTGCAGGGCGACAGCTTGACTGCAGCCTCATGGGGGACCCTGAGCCAGAGCCACCCGGCTAAGCTGCTTCCGGACTCCTAACCCTCGGAAAGCAGATGAGATTAGAACACATGTTGCTTTTAGCTGCCATGTCTTAGGGTGATTTGTGATGCACCAACAGGTGACAGGTGCTGTGGCTCAGAAGTTAACTCTCTTAAACTCACCTCTTGCTTGTTCTTAGAATACCTTTACATTCTGCTGGAACACATCCTACATTAACTTCCTAAAAGGAGTACAAGAGTAGTAAAATTGTCAGTTCTTGCAAGTTTGAGATGCCTTCATTTTATCCTCACACTTGATTCATAGTTTGGCTGGATGTAGAAATCTGGGTGGGTCATAAGTTTTCCTGAAAAGTGTGAGGACATCACTTGACCACCTTCCAGCTTCCAGGACACTATGGTGAAATGCAGTGTCATCATGATTCTCGTTTCATTGTGTGTCATTGCTTTTTCTTCTCTTCTAGAAGCTTCTGAGATATTAGTTTTAATCCCTGGGGTTATAAAGAATGAGCATTTTTTCACTAATCATGAAATTAATGGATTCAGTGCAGAGCAGCCCCACACAGTAGGGCTTTCTGTGATGAGGGAACACTCCTCATCAGCATACCCAGTAGAGCAGCCACCTCCCATGTGCGGCTCTCACGCACTTGAAATGTGGCTAGCGCAACTGAGGAACGGAAGTTCAATCTCATCTAATCTCAGTTAATTCTCATTTTAACTTAGTTACCCATGGTAGCTAGTAGCTACCATCTTGAACAGTGCAGATCTAGGTATCCTGAGTACGTTCTGATAGAGTGTCTTTTTCTTTTTTATTTCTTCTCCTTTCTCTGGCTTCGTTATTGGGTTCATCACTGTTAGATATCCTCGACTGGTCCTCTTAAGTTTCTTTCATTTATGTTCTTGTCCATCTCTGCCTTTTTGTTCCTCCTTTGGAACATTCCCTTTGTTTTCTACTTTAACGTGACTTTTTTTATTTTGCTTTTTTTCTTTGAGTTTCAAAAGCTGTTCTTATTGTCAGATTGTTTATTTTTAAAGGGTCTCATACTTGATATATGGATGCATTATTTTACTTTATCTCTGAGAGGTTTTTTTTTTTAAGTTTTTGTGTGTTCTATGCATTTTCTCTTTCCTCTAAGTTCACTTCATTCTGTCTCTGTCATGTGAGTGTTGCTCCTTAAATGTCTGATGATCTGGGGCTATTTGCTCATATGTAAGACTTAAGTGCTAAAAGCCTGAATGAAAGCTTTGGAGGGTGGGCAGAGCTTCTTAGTGGGTGAGAGTCCTTTCAGAGTCCTCAGGTGACAAGCGTCCTGATGGAGGTCCCTAAGAGGTCAGCATCAGGAGGTCTCCTCTCTGGGTCCATTTCATTTCTTTTTTTTTTTTTTTTTTTTTTTTTTTTTTTTTTTTTTTTTTGAGACGGAGTCTCGCTGTGTCGCCCAGGCTGGAGTGCAGTGGCCGGATCTCAGCTCACTGCAAGCTCCGCCTCCCGGGTTTACGCCATTCTCCTGCCTCAGCCTCCCGAGTAGCCGGGACTACAGGCGCCCGCCACCTCGCCCGCCTAGTTTTTTGTATTTTTTAGTAGAGACGGGGTTTCACCGTGTTAGCCAGGATGGTCTCGAACTCCTGACCTCGTGATCCGCCCGTCTCGGCCTCCCAAAGTGCTGGGATTACAGGCTTGAGCCACCGCGCCCGGCCATTTCATTTCTTAAGGGAAGCATCCTTCAGTCCCGTGCCTGCAGGAGGGCGGGGCCGCGGGTGTGTGTCTGCCTTCCCGTGTTCTGAGAGCAAAGAAAGGTAAGAAAGCTGGAGATCTCACCATTCAATATGAAGAAGTTCCCCACATCCCCCCATTTTTAACCCTGCATCTGAGCTCTCTTCTGCACTGTGCTGTCTGATGGCCCCTAGTCCAGAGCAGAAGAGCTGAATTTCTCACCAGATAACCCTCCAGCCTCCTTAGGGGAGAGGGTGGCAATTGCCTGGGTGGATGGGCAACCTCATCCAGACCTTTATGAACCCCTTGGTTTTTGGCTCCACTGAGCATGGCACCTGGTGCCTTTGAGACCTGACAGGTTCTAGGGAACAAGGAAGCTCCTTCTCACCTGTGTCCCCTCTGCTGACATTCAGGATGGACATTTTTGGTCTGTTCTGTCCATTCCTACTTCTTCAGCGTCTCTCTATCTTTCAGGGATATCCTACAATCTCTCTTCCACAGCTATGTTGGTCCTCGTGGGTTAATCTTTGCGTTTCCTTTATTGTCATCCTGGTGAGCTTTTGGAGGGATAGGAAACAAACCCACAGGGCCCCTGCCCATGTCCAATAAGAAGCTTTGTTTTTGAATCTGACTCGAGTTCTCCACACTGGCTTTCCTCCACCAATGAGCCCCACCTGCCTGTGCACGTCTTCCCCATTCACTCAGAAGGCTTCAGCTGCAGCCAGCGCCATTCTCAATCCCAGCTGCCTTCTTCTGAAAGCTCACGTTGCTTTTCTTCCCTCAGTATCCCTCCCATTTAATTCAACCTCAAATCCCACTATCTCCATGGAGTACTCAGTGACTGGTTCAGCCCATAATAAACTTTTTATTCTCCAATTATCTTAGCACCTATAGTTTACGCATATACTCTTACTCTATTTATTGATTTACTTATTCCTGGATTCATTCCTTTACTTATTAGCTGGGAACTTGTCTCCGGAGTCTTTTGCTTTGTTAGGGTACACAAAATGCAGTCATATAGAGCATATTAGAATCACGTGGGAAAGAAAAGGAAAAGGCCAAGGTAGACATGTAAACCGGGGCCAAAAAGGAGCCAATACAAGAGCACGCACTGTCACATAATGAGTCTCACGTGCTCAATGGGTGCACCAAAAAATCAGCTTCAGGCCGGCGCGGTGGCTTACGCTTGTAATCCCAGCACTTTGGAGGCCAAAGCGGGTGGATCACCTGAGGTCAGGAGTTTGAGACTAGCCTGGCCAACATGGCAGAACCCCATCTCTACTAAAAATACAAAAATTAGCCAGGTGTGGTGGCGCATACCTGTAATCCTAGGTCCTCGGGAGGCTGAGACAGGAGGATCACTTGAGCCCGGAAGCGGAGGTTGCAGTGAGCCAAGATCATGCCACTGCACTCCAGCATGGGTGACAGAGCGAGACTCCATCTCAAAAAAAAAAAAAAAAAAATTCAGCTTGAAGTTTTCTAGCAGTCAGTATAAAGATCATTTATCCAAAAACAAGTGTCCAACATGACAGAATCCACCTTAGGAGAGCTCCATTGTCCAGCCTCTGCTAGTACTCAACAGGATGGTTGCCGACACGTTGGGCTTTTTCACGAGGGGATCCCATGTCCTGAAAGGCACATATCGTCAGCTCCAGCCTCGCAGACACTGGGCATCTGACAGGACTGTCATGAAAGGTCACTGGGCTTTCCCAGCTAATATGGTGGAGAAAATTGCCACACTCTTTCATCAGAGAATATTGAATACCCTTGTCAGAAACAAGACGCTGGACCTCTGGGCTAACACAGGGTGGCATTTCGCCTGTGACCCCAGCAGTGTTTTCTGGGCAGTGCGTAAGACTTGAGTTACAGGCTCAGCTTTTCACTTTTACATGAATCCCTGGTTTTCTCTGAATTTTGGTTTCCTTCCTTGTAAGATGAAGATATACTTACCCTGCCTACTACTCAGGACTAATGTGAGAGTCAACTGAGTTAATATCCAAATACTATATAAATCAAATTTAAAATGCTATATATCTATCTTCTTATTGTCTATGCTTTTTCCTGAAGACTAAATTACCCTTTTGAGAAACTATGCTGTCCAACCTCATATGGTTTGAAGATGCTAAAGGAAACATGCGCATGACACATGACAGGGTCTTAAAACGTATCGGGCTAAGCTGCCTCTGGAAGTAGAAAGCCATCTCCCAACATTGAATACTATGAACTTAGAACAGAGAATCTAACACAGCAGATCTTTTTTTTTTTTTTTTTTTTTTCAGAAACAGGGTCTCACTCTGTGGCCCAGGCTGGAGTGCAGTGATACCATCGTAGCTCACTGTAGCTTTCATCTCTTGGGCTCAACAGATCCTCCTGCCTCAGCCTTCTGAGTAGCTGAAACTACAGGCACACACCGTCAAGCCCAGCTAATTTCCTAAATCTTCTTGTAGAGATGGGGTTTCATCATGTTGCCCAAGCTAGTCTCAAACGCCAGAGCTCAAGTGAGCCTCTTGCCTCGGTTTCCCAAAGTGCTGGGATTAGAGGTGTGAACCACAGCACCTGGCCCAGCAGATCTTTCATATACACAGACACGAAACCAGGCTAGATGGAGACTGTGTCAGGCTGCATCTCACAAAGCCCTTTCGCATTCTCTATCACATTAAATGCCCACAACAATGCAGTGAGCTAAGTATGACTACTCTCAATTTAAAGAGAAGTGACATGAATTTTTCAAAAATCAGTCAGTAAGTGGGAAGACACTTCTCAGTCCTAAATCTTGCTCAGCGTCCACACAATCTAAAGAATTTGTCTAACCATGGACTACGATGAGAGAGAGCACATACACGCTCTAAATCAGGGGTCCCCAAACCCCAGGCCGAGGATGGGTACCAGTCCACGGCCTGTTAGGAATCAGGCCACAGAGTGGGAGGTGAGCGGTGGGCGAACGAGCATCCCCACCTGAGATCAGCCTCCTGCCAGATCAGCGGCGGCATTAGATTCGCATAAGGGTGTGAACCCTCTTGGGAGCTGCGCAGGTGAGGGATGTAGGTTGCACACTCCATAACAGAATCTAAGTCTGATGATCTGAAGTGACAGCTGCATCCCCAAACCATCCTCCCCCTTCCCTCCGCTCCTGCCCACCCATCTTCCACGAAACCGGTCCCTGGTGCCAGAAAGGTTGGGGACGGCTGCTCTAGAGGACTCCTCATAGTCCAGTGGCTCTAGGAATGAGTGACAGGCACACAACAGTACAGATAAAGGAAATCCTTTTGAAGTATGGGCTGAACATGTCCTTTGAATTTGGTTTCAAACTGGACTGAAAAGAAGATGCTTCATAGGATCTCTGTTTAAAACTGAGGGGTAAAGTCCTTTGTTGAGCATCTGGTTCCTGCCCTAGGAAAAGAACATTGTCTTTCTTGAGCTTTGCCTAAAATCCCTAGAGCAGACAATCCTCTGTTCTCAAACCACCACTTCAAACATCTCAGGATAGGGGTTAAAAACAAAAGAAAGCTCTTGTTTTCCCCACTACAACCACCACCCAAAATGCCAGCGGCTCATGGCTCACCCCAAACCGCTGGGCACTTAGGAATCCATGGTGGCCATGAAAGGCAACAAGAGATGGAGAGTTGAAGGCAAAACCACTTATGGCAAAATAGTTTGCCTCATCGCCAATGCCCGCATGACTGGCAGAGTGCATGAGCCTGGGGTAAGAGGGGACGGGCATGGAGGGCTCAGGGAGGAGTTGCTGGAATGTTCAGTACCATGGCTGTCTAGTGCTTAAACCAACCTTCCCACTGAAAACCACCAAAATGCTAAGGAAGAAAAAATGTACCTGCACCAAAAACTGATCATTATCAGACCAACCCTACAAGAAGCCAGAACCCCAAAGAGATAGCTGTGATTTGAAGCTCTTTAGCCCCGTAGGCGTTTGCTGAACTCAGCACATTTGAGCTCCAGTTCTATACTTCGGGACCACCCAAGGTGGGAAACCTAATAGAATAGTGTGACCCATAGGCTGCCCCGCCCCTTCCCCAAGGCACTGCAAAGAGAAGCTGCAGTGCTAAGCAGAGCAGGGGGAGGCAAAAGCTGCACCCGCATAGCAGCCCTCTCTGTGTTTGCAGCCAAACATATGAAACATCAAAGCTGTGAATTTCGTTAAAAGCACTGCAGGTGGATAGTGGCCTCCCGGGGCAGAGGTAAGTGCAGATGCTCTCCGAAGAACACCCCCTCACTCCAAGCCTCAAAGAGGCCCCACAAATAACCTTCTAAGGCTAGGGAGTGGCCCTGTGAAAAATAAAGCACACAAGGAAAAAGGCATCATGAGTAGGAAGCGGCAGAAACCAAGTCAAGGTACCAGGCTTTCATTTGAAGCTTACGGACTTTATTACAGGGGAGCCCTGTGGACCGTATCTGACCACGCTGAGATCTAAGAACATTTTAGCCAAAAGGAGAATAGCATCAGAAGAGGAGATTGTCCCCAGTGTGCAGGCTCACACCTCCGACTGACAGATGGCCTCATTCCCCGGAACTTAACGTTCCTGGAAAAGCAGAGGATGCAGTGTGGTTTCTCTTCTGCTTCTCTTTCCGCGGCTGTTTTCACCCTCCCCGGCCTCATGAAAGAAGCTGACTGCACTCTGTACCTTCCCCGCTGCCGTGGCTTCCGCTGTGCTCTGGATAACCAGCTCACCTCCACATGTGACAGAGCCCACTCAGCCTACTCTCCAGACAGGATCTGGAGGGCGCCCTCAAAATTAATCCATCTGTCGTCCATCCCATCCACAGGAAAGCATTTCCTGCTCATCTGGCCAGTTTGGCTAATGGTGATTAAAAAACATTTTCATCTGCTTCAAGATCTTGAGACTCTGTAAATAACCATTTTCGACTTCGGTAACCATGTCCGTGGCCCCAAGAGATCCAGCTCGTGAGTCCTCCATTGCCTTCACTCGTACAGCACTTGGGCCACCAGCACTTGAGTCAGGGTCTATGGACTATGTTCAGTGTCCCAGCTGTACCCCACAACTCTGGGTTCCCTGGGTCATATCTGCAACTCTGGCCTGAGAGCTTTCCCCCCAGAACCTCGGAGGTCACTCTCACCGTATGCCTGCAGGTGGCAGGAAGGACGGAGGAACCACCACACACCAACCACCCCCACTAGCAGGCCTGAATTAACTACTCTTAAGACTTGGTGTATACATACCCCAGCTCCCTTGCCTCTTGGGTTGGATAATTCTGAGAGGCGAGTTTCCCTGAGTTCCCACGGGATGGGGCTCCTTAGCACTCACCTGCCCTCCTTCCTCTCAGGCCTCTCCAGTAGAATGGGCAGGAGGCACTGAGCTCCCTAGTGGCCTCTGTGAGCACAAGGTCAGCCCCATGCCCTTCCCTTAGTTCCCAAGTGACTGGAGCCCGGACCTTCTGAGCGGCTGCCTTAATTTTCCCCTTGTCCTCCTGGAAGGAGGCCCCAGGATGTTGAATTCTGGAGTAGCTAAAAGCCTCCACTTTAAACTTCTCCCTCCTCCCTGGGCTACACCTAAAAAATTCTATTAGAATCACACCTCTGTTTCAGACAGAATCTCCACAGCACCCCCAGAGGAACGGGACAGGGGATGGGAGAGGCCGTGTGGGGCTCAGCCACAGGGACACGTCCTACCAGCAGGGTTAGCGGATCCCAAAGAGAGCAGAGACTGCAGGGAAAGGAAGAAGACCGCTGAGTCGGCACGGAGACAGTGCTTATCTCCGGGTGGCGGGCCAGGAGGGATTCTTTGCCCTTCTTCTTGACTATACTTTTCAGATTCTCTAAAACGTTTCAGAAATAAGATAATCACAAAGTCTGCAAGTATCTCCCTGAAAGGTATAATCACTTTACAGTGGAGAACACAGCAGACATCACCTAACTAAGTGATAAAGGTGACATCTCCAGGAACGGCTCACATGGGTAACGGCTGCTCCCCGGCGGGGGCGGGGGTGGGGGGTGAACCCAGCACTGCCCCTGGGATTCCGAACCCATCTGATCCTGAGGGAATGTCAGACAAGCCCAAGTTGAGGGACTTCCTACAAGATAACTGGTCCATATGCTCAAAAAATGTCCAAGTCATAAAAAAATGAAGAAAAACTGAGGAACTGTTCCAGATTAGAGGAGACTAAAGAGAACAATAACTAACTCAAGGTGTGATTCAGCAAAGGCCCATCCGTGGGCCTAGGGGAAATATGATGGGGGTCTGTGGAGGGTAACACAACTATATCAATGTTCATTTCCTGATTCTGTCAGTAGCCTGTGCTTATTTTGGGGAGAAATATAAACCGAGGCATTGATAGGGCATCAATGTGGGTGAAGGGTGCATGCAAACTCTTTGCATAATTTTTACACTTTTAGAAGCTTCAAATTATTTCAAAATAAAAAGTTAGAAAAGAAAATGGCCATTAACTTTATAATCCGAAAAGAAAATGTTTTAGGACAAAAATATGTCTCTGGTCACAGCCTGTGCTGTGAATCCATGGAGTCGATTTTTGCTGTCAGCGAAGTTCCCAACAGCTGGAGAAGAACAAGGAACAAAAGCCGAGCTGCCATCCTGAGCTCCCAGGGTCCCAGACACAAAGCTGGCCTCTCCGGCTTTACTGAAAGATAAGTGCTGATAAGGCCTGCGGGTCATCTTCGTCAGCGCGGGCCCCCCAGCTCGCTGAGAGGGGCCCGCCCTTCCAGAGCTCAGCCAGACATAAGCCAGAGCAGAGCGTGTTTCTTTTCAGCTGAAAGCTGCAGCTGGTGCATCCACCCTGGGTACGAGCAGACTCTCAGCAGGGTGCCCACCAGAGTGGGGGCCTGCAGACGCCCCTGCCCGGAGAGGCTGGGAGACCACAGCCCAGGTCTTCCGGATGGAGATTGAACTTCAGCATTCCGTTTGGATCAGTCCAGGAAAAAAAAAAAAAAAAAGCAGCAGCAGCAAAATCTCACTATCACTCTTAGTAAAACAAGATAAGCTACAAAAACAACTAATGCAACTACTGGCTTCCACCCAAGTCTCACCAAGTTCCCCATAAGAACGACCACAAGGGTGACCACACTGACTAGTTGTCCTGGCCTGGCTGACCACACTGACTAGTTCTCCTGGCCTGGCTGACCACACTGACTAGCTGTCCCAGCGAAGTGTTGCTGGAAACACTGTCAAGGTAGAGTTTGTGCCTGATCCCCTGGAGGCCAAGGCTGGAGGTGGGCGTCTCCGTGCCAGCTGGGCCAAAGGGCAGACCTGGCTGCATCAGGGCAAAAAAGGCCATCATCTCCATAGATGGAAGCATCTTTAACTGTGGGGGCCTCGGCCCCCCGTTTTTTAACTACTGGAAGACGTAGCCTGAGTCCAACCTCTTCCACGCCTGGCGATGCTGCTAAGAACGCGGAGCAGGGCCGGGAGCGGGCGCCGAGGCACGGAGCCACACTGCCCCCTGGCGGCCGCCTCTCCGCCCCCGGCGCCGCCTCGCGAGGCGGAGGTTCAGAGTCACTACTGCGGAGCTGAATTCGGACGATAGTGCGGGGCGTCGGGTCCATCCAGGGGAGGAGAACGTTCCTAATGCGGAGTGTCACGAGCCCTGCGTTTAAGGTCTGGCCCTGGAACTCTGGGCAAGTTGCTGAAATTCTCTGATCTCAGCTGCGAAAGGAGGAAAATAAAGCCTGTGTTGTAAAGATCACACGATGTGTGTGATACAGGCTTTCCCCGCCCCCGACCCAAACACACACGCACAGAAGGCAAGGTCATGAGGGACATATATATATATATTTTCGGAGTCTCGCTCTGTCGCCCAGGCTGGAGGGCAGTGGCGTGATCTCGGCTCACTGCAACCTCCGCCTCCCGGGTTCAAGCGATTCTCCTGCCTCAGCCTCCCGAGTAGCTGGGACTACAGGCGCCGCCACCTCGCCCGGCTAATTTTTGTGTTTTTAAGAGATGGGGTTTCACCGTGTTGGCCAGGCTGGTCTCGATCTCTTTTTTTTTTTTTTTTTTTTTTTTTGAGACGGAGTCTCGCTCTGTCGCCCAGGCTGGAGTGCAGTGGCCGGATCTCAGCTCACTGCAAGCTCCGCCTCCCGGGTTCCCGCCATTCTCCTGCCTCAGCCTCCCGAGGAGCTGGGACTACAGGCGCCGCCATCACGCCCGGCTAATTTTTTTGTATTATTTTTAGTAGAGACGGGGTTTCACCGTGTCAGCCAGGATGGTCTCGATCTCCTGACCTCGTGATCCGCCGGCCCCGGCCTCCCAACGTGGTGAGATTACAGGCTTGAGCCACCGCGCCCAGCTGACGGTTATTTTTTAACCCAAACACTGTCCCTTCTAATGTTCTCCGCTGCCGCCCAGTGCAGCTCCGGACGCTAACCCGGGTTTCTGGGGTGGAAGCAGCAGAGGCCCCCGCACGCCACGGAGCCTGAGGACAGCCCTGCAGTGGGGCCTGAAGAGCGTCAGTGGACCGGACCGGCGCTACAGCCGGCCGCGCTGCCCCGCTCCTCTGGGCACCTCCCCAAGGGCCTCGCTTGTCTGACCCGCAGTACTCTCCGCCCTGCACCTCGTGGCTTTGGTGGCTGCATGGCTTCCGGCTTTGGTGGCTGCATGGCTTCTGGCTTTGGTGGCTGCGTGGCTTCCAGCTTTGGTGGCTGCGTGGCTTTTCAGCTTTGGTGGCTGCGTGGCTTCTGGCTTTGGTGGCTGCGTGGCTTCCGGTTTTGGTGGCTGTGTGGCTTTCGGCTTTGGTGGCTGCGTGGCTTCCGGCTTTGGTGGCTGCGTGGCTTCTGGCTTTGGTGGCTGCGTGGCTTTTCGGCTTTGGTGGCTGCGTGGCTTCCGGCTTTGGTGGCTGCATGGCTTTCCGCCTGGGAAGGCTATGCCTCTGCACCAAGGAGCCGTTCACAGCTGTGCATTCGAAAATCCCGCCGCCAGCCACGCGTCCTGGAGGAGGGGCCTGGTCAACCCGCATGCCCCAAGGTCTGGGCCACCAGTAAAGATAGGGTTTCACCATGTTGGCCAGGCTGGTCTGGAACTCCTGACCTCAGGTGATCCACCCACCTCAGCCTCCCAAAGTGCTGGGATTACAGGGGTGAACCACTGTGCCTGGCCAACAACATGGGTGACTCTCAAAACAATTATGTTCAATGCAAGAAGCCAGACTAAGAAGAATGCCTACTGTGTGGTTCCATCTGATAAGCTTCTAAGAAATGCAGATGAATCTATAGTGTCAGAGCAGATCAGTCATCACCAGAGTTTGGGATGGGACAGGAAGGACATATTTCAAAGGGCACAAGGATATTGGGGAGGGTGAGGGGTGATCAATATTGTAGTCATTGTGATTGATTGTGATAGTTTCAAAACGTATCGAGTTATGCAATTTTAAAATGTATAAGCTTATTGTATGTAATATGTCAGTGTCACCTCAATAAAACCATTTTTTTCTAAAAAACAACAAACTTCAGGTCTCTGGGCTTAGTACCCCTTGGAGAAAGAGGCTACAGGTGGTCAGGAGTAGAGCCTGCAAATCTTTATTTTTCAACTTATCCTAATGATTCTAGGGCATGGTCCTGTTTGAAACTCAATGGTTTAAGCAGACCAAAGCAGAGAAGTGGGCAGCCCAAAGTCCACAGACAGCACTGTCCTCCACACCCAGGCATCCTCAAAAATGTTTAGGGACAATCAATTGCTCTACACCCCAACAATCAACACCAAGCAATGGAACCACTAGGGTACACTTGGGGAAAGTCAGACCCTCAAAAATCCCATTTTCCCATACCCTCAGCCATCCCAGGAAACACACCATCTAAATAAAATGGCACATCCAGCCCCTCCCCCCAGAAGACAATCCCTAAAACATTCTTAAATAGAAATTCGAAGCCATAAATGTATTTCCCCTTATGCCTTGGTCAGTCACTAACATGCCCACCACCAGTCATGGCACATTGGTTAGTGCCCCGCATCTTCCTCATCTCCCTAATTTTGGGACCCCAGCCAAAATGGTTTACTCTTGCTGAAAATGCTCCCATTGGCCACTAGGGGAAGTAGTGCCTGGATTATACACATCCCCAGAGCCCCCAATCCCCAGCTCCTGAAAACTGCCACGCATGCAAATTTCTCTTTTGGGAGGTAGTCAGTAAAGCATCTTCAGATTCAAGACCCATGTTGTAATGATTCTGGACTTGGTTCTAACTCAGGGTAAAATTCAAGCAGTCTTTTAACTTACCTGAGCCTCAATTTTCTCATCTGTAAACTTAGCACAATGAGCCCTTTGGGACTAGCCTCCTACAGCACCGACACCCTTAGTGTAGCATCTCCCTCTCGCTTGGCTATTCCTGCATCCACAGCCAGCAGCAAATGTGGACGAATGGGGTTGAGAGTAGGCAAGGAAGTCCCTGGAAGACAGCAACCAGTGAACTGGGTCATGAGTGTAAACGGCAAGCCCGTTCTTCCCTAGTTCTGCCAGGAGGGTGGAGTGTCAGCAGAAGTCTATGGCGGTTCCTCCCAATTGACCACACTGGGAAATTCTCCCAACAATGACTCTTCAAAGCCATCCTGGTAAATTCTTCCTCTTGAGTGGTTCCCAAACAGTTGTCTCATTTTCCCCAGAACTTTACAAGTTCAACATCCATGGTTTGGATCATGGTTTGGGCTCAAATTCGTGTTTGTCCCTATACATTTATATATTTTTTAAGGAAGAAGAAAAGGTCGATTATGCGTGGTTTATCCAAAGAGGTTTGCAGCTTCAAGAGTTTTAAAACTAGTGCTTGGATTCAGGGCTGATTTTCCTTGGTAATTGAGGGCAGTTTTGTTGCTAAAAGGCTAAGTTGCTTCAGACTTCCTTTTATTTCCCTTAATCCCAAAGCCTGTGTGAGACAGTCATTGATGAACATTGCAAACATCCTCATTCTCCTTAACAACATAATTCTCTAGGCCTAACTAAATAGAACAAACTAGAATGGAAAGAAAAGGACCATTCAACATAAAAAAACTTCTAAACCAATAGTCCATGTTTTAAATCACTATCCAACAAGCAAGGAAAAATTGGGTAAAACAAACAAAATCTCAAGTGTCAATAGCAGTGAAATAAGCTGATTACATTAAGAATCACCTCTTAAAAAATATGCTGGCCCAGGCAGTTTAGAGATGAGTTATGTTAAATCTCCAAGGAACTGAAAATACTTCTGCTATTTAAACTGTTCTGTAGGATAGAAACAAATTTTAAAATTTCTAAGTTCATTTTACTAATCTAGCACGATCTTGATGCCATGACTGGTGGGAGGATAAATCAGTAGCTATGTTCTGGAGCAGCCAGTGAGTTACAAGGAAATTAGAGTGTGATGTCATGAAGTAACATGAAGAAAGTGTTCCAAGAAGAGTCAGTGACAACTAAAATAAGAACCAAGAAATGACCATTGAATTGGCAACATAAGGTCATTGCTGACCTTGACAAGCATATTCTCCATGGAGAGGTGAGAACAAAGGCCAATTTTCGTGAGTTGAGGAGAGAATGCGAAGTGAGGAAGTAGAGACTGTGACAAAGAAAAACTCAAGAAGTTTCATAAAGAGAAACAGAGAGGAGGCAGCAGCTGCAAGATGATGTGGAAACAAGGAAGGAATATTTGTTTCATAGTATATGCTAGAGCTTGTTTGGATGCTCATGCAAATGATCCAGGAGTTGGAGAGAAACTGATGGTGAGGAAAGGAGAGGAGATAGTTACAGGTAATATGGGATAGAAACCAGAGGACCATAGGCCTTGAATGAGATCCTTCATCCTTAGTAAAAAGGGAAAAACAGAGAGTGTGGGCATTTGGAGGGTGTGTAATTATGATGTGCATAAAGATTTTTCTGTATGGACATTTATTGAAACATTGCTTATAATAGCAAAAAATAGGAAACAACCTAAATGCCCAAAAGAACAATGACTAAATATTTCAGAGTATTAAGGAGTCATTAAAAGTAATGTTATGTACCTATAACTACCATTAAACTTAATGGTAAAGGCTGAATGCTTTCCCCTAAGCTTAGAAACTAGGCAAGAATTTCTGTTTTCACCATTCCTATTCAACATAGGACTAGAAGTCCTAGCCAATGCAATAAGGCAAGAAATAAAAAGGCATGAAGATTGGAAAGGGGGGATGGGGCCTGTCCTTATTTTCAGATGACATGACTGTCTATGTAAAATAGTCCAAGAAATCTATCAAAAAAATCTCTTAGAACTAATAAATGGATTTAGCAAAGCCACAAGATACAAGGTCAGCATGCAAAAATCAATATATTTCTATAAACTACCAGTGGACAACTGGAAACTGAAATTTAAAACACAATACTGTTTATCATTGCTGGGAAAAGAAAGGAAAGAAGGACAGAAGATAGAGTTGAGTATATATCTACCAAAACATGTACAGGATCTGTATGCTAAAAACTATAAAACCTGAAAGAAATCAATTAAGATGTAAATCAGTGGAGAGGCATACCACGTTCATGGATTGCTAAGACTTGGTATAGTAAAGATGTCAATATAGCAAAGGTGTCAATTCTCAAATTGATTTGCAGGTTTAATATAATTCTTATTAAAATCCTAGCAGGGTTTTTGAGAAATATGGACAAACTAAATCTAAAATTTAGATGGAAAAACAAAGTAACCAAATCACTAAAACAGTTTTAAAAGAGAATAAGGTGAGAGGAATTGTATTACCTGATTTTAAGACTTACTGTACTACAATAATTAAGATAATGTGGTATTGACAAAGTCATAGAGACATAAATCAATGACAAAATAGAGGGTTCTGAAATAGACCCACACAAGGATGGCCACCTGACTTTTAACAAAGATGCAATAACAACTCAATTGGAAAGGGATAGTCATTTCAACAAATGGTGTTTGAATACTTGGACATGAACTTCAACCTAAACTTCACATATTAGTCAAAAAACTAAAAATGGATCATAGATCTATGTGTAAAATATAAAACTATAAAACACTTAGAGAAGGCCAACCTCAGCAGCACATGTCTTTAATCCCAGTACTTTAGGAGGCTGAGGCAGGAGGATTGCTTGAGACCAGGAGTTTGAAACCAGCCTGGGCAATATAGCAAGACCCTGTCTCTACAAAAGAAAAAAAAATTTTTAATTAGCCAGAAATGGTTGCACATGCCTGTAGTCTCAGCTACTTGGGAAGCTGAGGTAGGAGGATTGCCTGAGCCCAGGAGTTCGAGTCTGTAGTGACCTATGATCATGCCACTGCACTCCAGCCTGGATGACAGATTGAGGCCCTGTCTCTAAAAACAAACAAAACAACAACAAAAAAAGAAGAAGAAGAAGAAGACTTTTAAAGAAAAACATAGGAGAAATTATTTGTGACCTAGGGTTAGGCACAGAATTTATAGATATGACACCAAACATACAATCCATAAAAGAAAATATTGATCAATTGAATTTCATCAAATTAAAAACATATACTCTCAAGACTGATAAGAGCATGAAAGGAAAAGCCACAGATGGGAAAAAATTTTCAATATCGTATCTGACAAAGGACTTACATCATCCAGAATACATAGAGAACTCTCTAAACTCCACACTAAGAAAATTAAAAATTCAATTTAAAAATGGTCAAAAAACTTGAACAGACAATTCATCAAAGAATATACATGGGTGGCAAAAAAGAATGCTCATGAAAAGATATTCATTATCATCTATTCATAACCAATAAAATTAACTCTGCGCTAAGTCAGAAAAGACAACACTGCAGTGTCTACAAATTTACTGGGACATTCACTGTTGAAGCCCTGTGTTGTCAGGTAAGAAGATATCTATGCTGCAAGGAAGCCCAAGCCACATGGAGAGGCTTCAGTTGGGAGCCCCAGCTGAGGCCCCAGCCAATAGTTCACATCAATTGCCAGATGTGTGAATAAAGAGACATCCAGATGATTCTAGTCCCCAACCATTGTCACTCCCATTCACCTAGCCTTCCCAACTGAGGTTCCACATCTTGAAGCAGATGCAAGTCTTTTCCACCATTCTCTATCCGAATTAATAACCTGCCAAATTCATTAGCCTAATAAAATGATTGCTTTAAGCTGCAAAATTTGGGAACAATTTATTATCCAGCAATAGTAACAAGAACAAACTGGTACTCTTTGTTCCTATTGCAAAACATATTGACTGCAAATCAGTGAACATGCTTACTAACATCTACTAACAAGAATGAAGCCACTCTCTGTCATGTTCGCTTTCCTTTCTTCCTTCCAGTTCAGTTGTATGCTTATGAAGAGACATGTGTTGTTTCCAAATCTGTTAATGTGAGCTGTATTTATTACAAAAATTACACAATTGAATTAAAAATATATAAGCCAATAAAGCCTTGGCATGAAAAGAGAGTTACTGGCCGGACGCGGTGGCGCATCCTGTAATCCCAGCACTTTGGGAGGCCGAGGCGGGCAGATCATGAGGTCAAGAGTTCAAGACCAGCCTGGCCAATATGGTGAAACTCCGTCTCTACTGAAAATACAAAAATTAGCCGGGCGTGGTGGCAGACGCCTGTAGTCCCAGCTCCTCAGGAGGCTGAGGCGGGAGAATGGCGTGAACTCAGGATGCGGAGCTTGTAGTGAGCTGAGATCGTGCCACTGCTCTCCAGCCTGGGCAACAAGTGAGTCCGTCTCAAAAAAAAAAGAAAAAAGAAAGAAAAAGAAAAAAAGAAAAGAGAGTTACCATTATTATGAAAACTCAATGAAAATAAAAGTTATTATTGTAGAGGTAGGTATCAACATAATATCTATAAAATATTGTTGGGGTGATTTTGCAAATCCAAAACAATTCTGCATTCAGATCTCTTTCAAATGTCATTAAGTTCTCATTCCACTTTAAGGAAATCCAAACTACATATTATAGGTGATGCATTAGATGAGTGTGATTTATGTAAGAAAGACAAGCTGCAATTCCAATCAGTGGGCCCACATTTAAAGGAAAGGACTTGGCCCTACATCTAAAGATTGGCAAAGGAATATATTTTTATATGTTTTAAGTTAAAATAAAACGTTTAATGTACCAACCCTTTGACCCAGCAAATCCACTGGTGGGTATAAACCTAAGAGAAATGAAAACATATGTCCACAAAAATACTTAAGCAAAAACGTTCATAGCAGCATTACTCATAAAAACCCAAGCTGTAAAACCAAATGTCCTTCAAGAGGAGAACAGGTCAACAAAACTGTGATATATTCCTACTGAAATAATACTCAACAATAAAAAGGAGTAAATGCAACAACAACATGGGTAAATTTCATGGACATGACACCGAGTAAAAGAAGCCAGACCCAAAAGAACCCATCCTGTATGAATTCATTTATATAAAAGTCCGTAACAGGCAAAACTAATCTATTATAGGAGAACTCTAGAAATTTCCAAGGTAATCAAATCCCACTTCTGTGCCTATTTGCCAAAATTGTACAGCTAAGATTTGCATATTTGAATGTACATACGCTTTACCTAAAAAATAGAATTTAAAAGCTCCAGTGGGGAATGGGGAGAAGATGGAGTTAGAAACGAAACAAGAATGGTAAAATGATGATAACTGCTGACGCTGGGTGATGAGTACATGGGACACATTATACTACACTGATTATTTTGTGTATGTTTGGAATTTTCCACAGTAATTTTTAAAGATAAAATGTTTAAGGAATGTGTTATTGCCTATGATTCTCAGTTGTGACCAACTTTTTTGATGAACTGATAAACTCCCTGCCCCAGTGAGGGCCTCTGCTGCACAGATTCCCCTGTGCTCTCTCCTGAGCTATGGCAAAGGGTTGGCACCAGTGAGCCAGGACTCTATGCCATATATTCTAACACTTAAATGATATCTGCCATGTTGTGCAACTGATGTATTGGTAGTTCATTAAAATATTAAGCGAAAGGTGAGGTGACAGAGCAGGAGAACAAACAAATACGAACTTTGTTTTTAGACAGAGCTGGGGTCAAGTCTCAGGTCTAGCATTTTTAATCTATGTAACTGAAGGCAATTTAATGTCCCTGAGCTTCCATGTCCTTACCTCTGAGGGCCAGGAAAAAGTTGTGCGGAGGCTGCTGTTGCTTCCCCCTTTATCTGTTATCCCTTTTTCCCAGTAATCAAAGTATTGAGATGTGTGTACAGTCTTACAGAATGTCAGCCTCCCTTGCAGCTAGGTGTGGGTGTGCAACTGAACTCTCCCTGTGAGAAATAAGAGTACATCATGTGACAGCTTCTAGGAATCTTCTTTAAAATAAAACAGGGATACACTCTTTGCTTCTCTTTCATCATCCTTTTTTTCTTACATCTTGTTGTCTTGAATGTGGCTGTGCTGACTGGAGATGCAGCCACCACTATCTTGGACACCACAGGAACAGAGTGGTGGTAAGTAGGCAGGGGCCCTAAAACCTTCCTGGAGCGGAGCTGCCATTCCTGCCTCGGACTCCCTACCTATGGACTTTTATGCAAAAAGAAATAAACATTCTCATTTTATAAGCCACTGTTGAAGTTTCTACTACACAACTGTAAGTCCACAACTGAACTCAAATCTAACGAATACAATACTTACTTCATGGTGTGCAGTGATGAGTGGACGTGCACATGTGTATAACATATATTAGCTATTGAAGATAGTAATAACTCATCACTATCATTACAGCCCTCGAGTTACTGTCTTGTTGATTTTCTGCACCCTGCTCTGTTTCCAGCAATAAATAACCCACAGTGGGCTTTAACAGATACTTGTGGGAGTGAGTTGAATATCTCACACTCCAGCTTTTAGTGAGAGAAGACATGCTGGTCCAAAGGAGAATAATTCAATAGTATAATGATAATCATTGGCCAGGTAGGATTTAACATAATTCTAAAAGAAAGATTGGATGAAAACAACGGAATATTGAGGTGGGCACCCCCATTAACTACAGGTCAAGTTTCTCCACATTGGCAATACTGACATCTGGATCCAGATAATTCTGTGTCGGTTGGGGGTAGGGGCAGTGCTGTGTCCTGTCGGATGTTCAGAAGCATCGCTGGCCTCTATCAGTGAGAGATGCCAGGAGTTTCTCCTTCCCTGAGTTGTGACAACCAAAAACGTTGCCAGATGTTTTTGCAAAAAATGCAAAATGTCTTCTGGGGGACAAAATTGTTCCCCAGTTGAGAACCACTGCTAAGATGGAGGTGTATATTCATACAACTTTTCTAGAAATCACTTGGTAATAAATATAAGGAGACTCAAAAATATTTAGATTTTTGGCCAGGCGCGGTGGCTGATGTCTGTAATCCCAGCACTTTGGGAGGCCGAGGTGGGTGGATCACCTGAGGTCAGGAGTTTGAGACTAGCCTGGCCAACATGGTGAAACCCCGTCTCTACTAAAAATCCAAAGATTAGCCGAGCATGGTGGCGGGCGCCTGTAGTCCCAGCTACTCAGGAGGCTGAGGCAGAAAAATTGCTGGAACCCAGGAGGCGGAGGTTGCAGTGAGCCCAGATTGCGCCATCGCACTCCACCTCAGGCAACAACAGTGAGATTCTGTCTCAAAAAAAAAAATAAGTAAATAAATTAAACTTTTTATCCAGGAATCCTACTCTGAGGAAATAATTGGTAATGCACACACAGCAATAATGAAAAGACGAACAACCTCATTTTAAAAATGAATGAAGCATCTCAGTATACATTTCTCCAAAGAATACATACAAACGGCCAATAAACCCATGAAAGATGCTCAAATCGTTAGCTGTCAGGGAAATGAAAATGAAAACCATAATGAGATACCACTTCCTATACCCACTAGTATAGTTATCACCAAAAAGACAGAAAAATAACAAGTACTGGTGAGGATATAGAGAAATTGGAACCGCCACCCTCGGCTGGTGGTAAAATGTAAAATGGTTCAGCCACTTTGGAACAGTGAGGCTTTTCCTCAAAAGGTTAAACACAGAGTGACCACATGACCCAGCGATTCTACTCCCAGGTAAATAAGCAAGAGAAATGAAAACATATACCTGCACAAAAACTTGTACACAAGTGTTCATAGCAGCATTCTTTACAATAACCAAAAAGTGGAAACCATCTAAATGTCCATCAACCGATGAACTAAGAAATAAAATGTGGTCTCTTCATACAATAGAATATTATTCAGCAATAAAAAAGGACTGAAGTACTAATACATGCTACGACATAGACGAACCTTGAAAACATGGTGTTAAGTGGAAAAACCCAAAAACAGAAATCCACATGTTATATTCATTGCATTAAAAGTCCAGAATACAGCCAGGCCTGGTAGCTCACACCTGTAATCCCAGCACTTGGGGAGGCTGAGCCAGGCAGATCACCTGAGGTCAGGGGCTCAAGAACAGCCTGGCCAACATGGTGAAACCCTGTCCCTGCTAAAAATACAAAAAGATTGGCCGGGTGTGGTGACACACTCCTGTAATCCCAGCTACTTGGGAGGCTGAGGCAGGAGAATCGCTCGAACCCAGGAGGTGGAGGTTGCAGTGAGCTGAGATTGCACCATTGCCCTCCAGCCTGGGCGACAGAGTGAGACTCCATCTCAATCAATCAATCAATCAATCAGTCAATTAAAAAGTCCAGAATAAGCAAGTCAATGGAGAGGAAAATTCGTCAATGGTTACCTAAGGCTGGGGGGTTCGGGTATGGAATGGGGAGTGACCGCTAATGGGTATTAGGTTTCCATGTGGGTGATGAAAATATTCTAAACTTCTTCTAGAGTTGATGATGGTTATGGTTATACAACTCTGTGACTATACTAAAAACAACTGAATTGTATACTTTAAATGGGTAACCCATATGGTATGTGAATTAAAGTATAAAAAGAAGTTGAAACATCACAACAAGAAAATGCACATACAAGGACGGATGTTGTTATAAGGTTTTGTGGGGGTGTTTGTTTGTCTGTTTGTTTGTTTTCTGAGACAGGGTCTCACTCTGTTGCCCAGACTGCAGTGACATGATCTCAGCTCATGCAGCCTCCATCCCTGGGCTCAAGAGATCCTCTTGCCTGAGCCTCCCAGATGGCTGGGACCACAGGTGTGCACCACTACACCTGGCTAATAGTTTTATTTTTTGTAGAGAAGGGGTCTCACTATGTCTCAGGCTGGTCTCAAATTCCTGGGCTCAAGCAATTATCCTGCCTTGGCCTCCTAAAGTGATGAGATTACAGATGTGAGCCACTGTGCCTAGCCTATAAGATTTTTAAAATCAGAAAACACCTAAATGTACATAAAAAAGGGATGGTAAGATAAATTATGTTCAGTACTATGAACAAATATTAAGCAAATGTTATAAATCATCTTTGGAATAGCTACTATCACGAGGAAATATGCTTTAACCTTAAGAGGAAAGGCAGAATGTAAATCTACTCTTAGACTCACAAGCACACACACACACAAAACACACACAAGCACACACACACAACACACACACAAGCACACACACACAAAAAAACACACACAAGCACACACACACACAAAACACACACAAGAACACACACACACAAAACACACACAAGCACACACACACACAACACACACAAGCACACACACACACAAAACACACAGGTGAAAATTATAAAAGGAGATTCACAATCAGTGAAGAGTGGTTCATTCTGGATGGTGGGATAACGCTGGGATTTTTATTTTCTGATCTTTTCTCTGTAGTTTTTATATTTTCTACCCTGTATATCTAATTAGGAAAATTGTTTTTTAAAGATTTTTAAAAGACAGTTTATTTCCACAACTTACTGGAGATTTATAGACTACAAGAGCTGAATAAAAAAGGATAAATCAGGTATAAAACCTTCTCATTTTCCTGATGAGGGAACCAGAGCCCAAAGAGGCTAAGGGGCTTGGCACTCTCTCAGTCACCTTGCCAGAGCCTGTGAAACTGAAACAGGTCCTTTCCTCCTCTCGCCTCCTTTTCCTTCTTTCTTAACGACCCTGTCTCTTGCGCACACACACAAAGCAGCTCAAAAAATTGAGAGATTTCTTTGCCCGAATTAGCCTCTGTTCTAACATTTCTACCAGGTGAGGCGGGAGAGACCCAACAGCTTCTCTCCCGGAACGTCAGAGGGCGGCAGCGAGTCAGGCCCGCGGAGCGCCCCGCACAGTGGAGGAGCCACAGCGGGGACAATCATCCGTTTTGGCAGGAGAAGCACAAGAAACTGATTGAAATTGGCCCTGGAGTCTTCAGCTCTCTCTGGTAAGCCCGGGCTTACAGTCTTTGAAGTGGGGTGCTCTGGTTCCCATCCACAAGAGCAAGAAAGGGATGACGCCCCAGGGAGCCGCCCGAGCACCAGCTGCCAATGCTGCTGGAGCAGCAGCCCGTGATCACCTCGTTTTCCTGCTCCCGGTGCCACCCGAAAGGGACGCTGCGGCCTTCGGCTTCCCGGGAGGTAGCGCAGATGGACGGCTGCAAGGACGCGGGGGGAACACGTCTATCCAAACGGCCGGCTTCTGCTGCTGGCCCCTGGGGTCCCGAGCCCTCCAAAGATAAGAGAATCAGGCGAGAAACGAGAGCCCAGGACTCTTCCGCAGAAACAAAAGGTCAGTGAAACTTGGCAGGCCTCCCTGTTCCTGAATGATTCCCAGAGGACAGTAAATTTGCAAAGTGGTCAGTGTTGAAATCCAGACATATGGGCCTGGCTGCAGAAGCCCGGCTCCCCTCCTGTTGCCTCCACAACAAGTGAGAGTGAAATACACAAAGTTGAGGGCACGGGCGTTCACCCCTTGCCATTAATTTCGATTAAATAAACTTAGCCCAGACATAGGGCTCTACTGTTCTGCTTTAGCCGAGGTGTGCGAGAAACTCCAGCTCTGCCACTCACTGATCAAGTGAACCCACACACACGGGTAAGTTTTCTGTGCCTCAGTTTCCTCATCTGTAAAATGAAGGCAATACTAATAGTATCTACCTCAGTTGTTATGAAGCTTTACATAGTCTCTGACTACAATTAGTGTTCAACAAATGGTAGCTATTATCTGCTACTAATGATGATTAGGATAAAGATCTTAAAATATGGAATTTTTCTGCCCTCATTTCATAAGAAATCAGTTCAATGTCTTGGGGCCTTTACTGTTAGGAAATTCTCTCTTACTTTAAGGACCCTCAAGAAGCTTGTTGGACAACCATGCAAATCAAGCTAGAATTAATACACTAGAAACCCCTGTATCACACAGCTAAAACTTATCTCTAAGTATCTGCCCCAGGCCATTTAAGCTGACGTGTGTCTCTGTTCTCACCTAAGTTGCTGGTTGTAGAAGTTGTTCCTGAAAGGCCAATTCACCAGGGTTTGATTGGAAGGTTCTAGAAACACAATGTCTACACTTTTATAAGTTGCTCTGGTGCCAGTGGAAAGGCCAAGTAATTCATCATAATAGGTAGATGCTAGGACAAACACTTAGATGCTAAGATTAATGAATGGAGAACATATTTTCTAAAGTTGGGCATGACAATATCCACCATTCCATCTGACACTCTTCCCATGGCAGGTTTTGCATCTTCTCCCATTGAATCTGGGAGGGCTTGGGCACAATGCCACATGACTTCCGGGGTTAAGTCATACAGGACAGTGCAGCTTCCTCCCAATCTTCTTTGGGACGCTCATTCTTGGAAGGCAGCCACCAAGCTGTGAGGAAGACCAAGCAGCCACTCAGAGAGGCCATGCATGGGGGCTTCGTGTGACAGCCCCAGCTGGGGTCCCAGCCAACAACTCCCTCAATCTCCGGACATGTAAGGGTACCGTCTTCAGATAATTCTAGACCTAGGACTGGACACATCACTCCATGTGTCCCCAGCACACCAAGAGTTGGAGACCTTCAGAAACCTCATTTCTAGTTACCAACTCCTGCCTTAGAGCAAGGGTTTTTAAACATTTTGAGTATCTTATCCTATGTTTTTGTTTTTACCAACAGTCTTACATAGAACCCCAAACATAATTAGATAAAGCTGGTGTTGCATTCATTGACATGGGTTGGGAGGAGACCAGAAACTGGCCTGATGTAACTGTTGCCTGACGTCTTCCTCTGTTCAGTGTGAAAGGTAAAAAATCTTGGGACCCCAAAATCCTTAAGCCAATGGGACAAGTCAAGCTGGGAGCTGCGTCAGGCAAACCTGCCTCCCATTTAAGTTCTAAATAAGATGACTACAAAGAAAAAAAGCTACAGACCTCCCTCGCAATTTGCCCACTAGGAAATTTCCTTGTGTGTCCCAAGATCTTTACCCTAAAATGGATCCGTTGAATTTTATCCTCACAATGTAAATTGATCACTTATCTTCACAGGATGGAGACAAAGGACAGAACTCAAAGTCATCCCTCTGCTCACCTGAGATAAGTGCATATCTGATTGCTTCCTCTGATGTAAGAAAGTAGTCACTGAGCTAGACAAAGCATAAGTGACGTATCCTCTACCCCCTCCCACAAGTGAATTGTGTATTTGGTGAAAGGCTGATCAAAGACTCCAAAGAATGCAACCACTTGTCTCGGATCTCCCCACACCTTTCCAAAGGTTCTTCTTCTTTCCCCAATATTCTCCCTTTAATTATTGAAGCCTTCAAAATCATCATTGGAGAAAGGCACCAACCTGCCTCCCAGGTGCACATCCTCAACCTTGGCAAAATAAACTTTCTAAATGATTGAGATCTGTCTCAGACACTTTTTGGTTCACACCAATTTCCTGGGTCTTTCAGGAACCCTGTTTGAAAACAGGTGAGCACTTCCGGACGACAGCACAGATGGGCACCGCAGCTTTCCCAAAGATCTTCCAACTCAAGTAAAGTGGCAAAAAATGTGTATTCTAAGCCTGTGTGACCCCAGCCCCTCCATCTTCGGCAGACTAAATTGAAGTGCTGTCTGCTCCTCTGGTCCTCTTCAGCCAGCATGGGACTGGTGAGGAGAAGGCTGTGCTGGACTCCTCGCCGCCCAGCTACCTGACCTTGGTGTTGAGCTTCAGGTACGCGACATAGTGTGTCAGGAGCAGCCTTTGGAAGGCGCCGCTGTAGAAGGCCCAGGCCGGGATCAGGCTCAGAAAGCCCGCCTTAAACAGAGAGAAGCGTCAGTGTTGGGGAGGAAGGAATGACAAGTACCTCAGTTCATCTTTGTGGTCTTTAAAAACATTTTTTTCTGACTACTAAAGTGGAGCCCCAGAACCTTTTATGTCATCGATAAAGTTTAAGGGTCTCGTGACACTTTCTCAGCACACAAGGTTTTCTCAGACACCAAAGGAGCCAGTCCTTTCAAACTCCTTTGGACGACCTAGTAGGATCAGCCCTAAGGAATTTTTTTTCTTTGAGACAAGGTCTTGCTCTGTTGCCCAGACTGGAGTGCAGTGGCATGATCACGACTTACTGCAGCCTCAGCCTCCTGGGCTCAAGGGATCCTCCCACCTCAGCCTCTTGAGTAGCTGACACCATAAGAGTGTGTCACCATGCCTGGCTAATTTTTTCTTTCTTTTTTTTTTTTTTTTCAGAGACAGGGTCTCACTATGTTGCCCAGGCTGTGCTCAAACTCCTGGGCTTAAGTGATCCTCCTGCTTTGGCCTCCCAGAGTGCTGGGATTACAGGTGTGAGCCACCGTGCCTGGCCTGGAAATTCTAAATGAAGAGAACTCTGTGTTAACCACCTCCTGACTTACTCTTTCTCTTAGTAAGTATGCCCCCTCTTGTCTTCAAGTCCTTTCTACCAAGCTTCTGTTAAAATGAGGATCCTGGGCCAGGCGCAGTGGCTCACACCTGTAATCTCAGCACTTTGGGAGGCCAAGGCAGGTGGATCACTTGAGGTCAGGAGTTCGAGACCAGCCTGGCCAACATGGTGAAACCCTGTCTCTAGTAAAAATACAAAACTTAGCCAGACATGGTGACGCATGCCTGTAGTCCCAGCTATTCAGGAGGCTGAGGCAGGAGAATCGCTCGAACCCAGGAGTTAGAGGTTGCATTGAGCTGAGATCGTACCATTGCCCTCCAGCTTGGGTGACAGAGCGAGAGTCTGTCATAAATAAATAAATAAATAAATAAATAAATAAATAAATAATAAAAATGAGGATCCAGGAAAGAATCAGAAATGCTTTCCATCATTTGGCACAACTCCAAGGCATAGCAGGCGCCAGACAAATAATGTGAAGCCTGGATGAAGGGAAGTTAGTCACAGAAAGGTGTGGGTTATCGACATGCAGCAGGTGCTTTTCAAAGAGGGGGAAGCCTTCAGCTCAACGCAGTTCAGGCTGTAGAAAGATTCCTTCAAGGTACAGGCCTTGAAAGATTCCTTGCCACCAAACTGCAACTGTGTCTTGCACAGTTCTGGGGTCCAGGATCCCGGAAGCAATCATTTTGTTCACAGCATGACTTTATTAATCCAGCATGCCTCAATCTACCTACTCCCTACAGAACAACAGGATTCCAACCAGAGGAAAACTTGAGCTTTGGGGGAAGTTATTCATGTTTCGTCAGCCAGCATAGATCCTCAGATCTCTGCATTCCTCTGAGATATTCGAAGACAAGGGACTAATGACAGCTTCTGGGAGCCAAAGCTGACCTCTCCTCCCACTAGCCACGTCGCTGAATCAACACAGCTTCTTCCTCAAGGACTTCATTTTTCTCTCTGAGCTTTCTTATCTCACAGCAACATCAAGCCCTTTCAATAGCTCTGTCCTGAGCAAAATGTTTTGGCATAGTGAGGTCAGCCATAAAGAAAATAAGCAACATAAATTAAAATTCCAGCCCCCTTGAAAAAGTCCTAAAAGAGTCCCTCTTCCATCTCCATCTTTGTCTACCCCCTCCCATCCTGGAAGGGCCATGTAAGAGCCAGAAAAGGCTGTGGCCGCAGATAAAAGTGGACTGAAATTCTAGCTTCACCATTACCAGCTGGGTGGTCACAGGCCAGCTGTTGGCGCTCTGAGCATTGTCTTCCTCCATTGTAAAAGGGCGGCTCTAAGACCTATCTCCCAAGATTATTAGTGCAACTAAGCGAGGCAGCGTGCGTGAAGCCTCCAAGCACGACAGGGTCTCCATAGGTGGGGGCTCCATCCCTGCCTCGGTCCCAGCCCCATGTTCCCCTCAGGTGGAGGGCATGCTATCTTTGCCTGGCCTCTTGGTAATAAACGGGTCGCTTATTTACCATTTGATTCTACATGATTGCTTCTCTGTTTAGATACAATGATCTTTCTAAATCCTGGCAAACTCGAAATTGGCTTTAATGATTAATGTATTTTCATTTATTTTCTCTCCTGCTTCACCAGGCACGAAAACTCCTTTTCTTGGTCTGTTCTTGGCAACTGTTTGCCTGAATAAATTAGCATCTGTTATCTAAGAAATTAAAAGGAAAGGTCAAGATAATACTCCGGCCAGGCACAGTGGCTCCCACCTGTAATCCTAGCCCTCTGGGAGGCCAAAGCAGGAGGATCGCTAGAGCCCAGAAGTTCAAGACCAGTCTGGGCAACAACGCGAGCCCCAGCCTCTATAAAAACAGTTTAAATATTAGCTGGATGTAGTGGCATGTGCCTATAGTCCCAGCTACGGCGGAGGCTGAGGTAGGAGGATCCCTTGAGCCCAGGAGTTCGAAGAGGCTGCAGTGAGTTGCGATCCTGCACTGCACTCCAGCCTGGGCAACCTGCCTATGTCAAAATTAAATAAAATATTCAACTTTGACCCTGTGTCAAGATAAAATTTTATTCTATTTCTATAAAAATAAAATGTTTCTTTTCCTACAAGGAAACATTTTTCAGATGCTGATGAGTTCTGTTTAAGCCATCAGCATCCTGGAGGACTAAGGTCACAGCGTGCTCCTGAAGATGGAAGGGACGCCATCCCCACTGGAGAGAGCTAAGCTGTGACACCAAGAAAGTGCACAAGAAATATGTAGTTTTGGCCGGGCGCGGTGGCTCACGCCTATAATCCCAGTACTTTGGGAGGTCGAGGCAGGCAGATCACCTGAGGTCAGGAGTTGGAGACCAGCCTGGCCAACATGGTGAAACCCTGTCTCTACTAAAAATCCAAAATTTAGCCAGGTGTGGCGGTGCACACCTGTAATCCTAGCTACTCAGGAGGCTGAGGCAGGAGAATCGGTAGAATCTGGGAGGCAGAGGCTGCAGTGAGCCAAGATTGCACCACTGCACTCCAGCCTGGGCAACAGCGAGACTCCATTTAAAATATATATATATATATAGTTTTTCTTCCCTGGAGAGAGTGGGAAGTGGGAGGAGAGAAAGAGAAAGGCATGGTCAGAAGTGTGTCCTCTGTTCGATGTGAGCTCTGGGCCTAGGCTGGGGGCTGAAGGATAAGGCCTGGCGCGTGAAGGATGGAGAATGATTCATGAGTAAGGGTGGCACTGAGGGCAAAGGAGGGGCCATTGCCCCTGCTCCTCTGGGGTGCAACCACAGGAAATTATCTCAGCATGGGGAGATAGGTGCTGAGATTTGATTTTCCCAGCTTCCCTCAGGTCCACGTTGGTGCTGATGTAGAGATAAGAAGAGCCAGAGGTCTCTATGGATCAAAGCTACAGATGGACCTTGTGCCTGTAGCTGGAGGGGGATGTGGCAGGTGCAGCAGTCTGCTGCCCTCAGCAGCTGGGGAGGCCTTGTCAGGGCATCCACTGGCCAAGTCAAAAGGATAGAAAGGCTCATCTCCCTCATCCTCCACAGACATAAACTTCAGCAAGGTGAACAGCCACCCAGGACACCAGCCCACACACACGGAAGGACCGTCAGGGACCACAAGGCATCCTCTCCCAGCGCCACCTAGTGGGAGGGGCAGGAAGAAGGGAGGCTCCAGGGAAGACTGAACACTTCTCCCTAAATAACAGACTGAGAGTACATTTCCTAAATGGCCAGTTCAGATGACGAGATCAAACTCAGTTTAGACTCATTGGACGTTTGATGAAATTTCCTGCAGCAAGTAGTGATCTGGAAAAAGACCAGATCAGCAATAGAAAAAGAAAAGACCTTACATTCGCTCTGTGTGTCTGCTTTGTCGTGTGAGTCACACTGGTGATTCTGCACATTGTTGAGGTTCTACACAAAAATAACAAGTAATCACGTGAGAAAGTTCAATATCTAGCCGGGCGCGGTGGCTCACGCCTGTAATCCCAGCACTTTGGGAGGCCGGGGCGGGCGGATCACGAGGTCAGGAGATCGAGACCATCCTGGCTAACAGGGTGAAACCCCGTCTCGACTAAAAATACGAAAAATTAGCCGGGCATGGTGGCGGCACCTGTGGTCCCAGCTACTCGGGAGGCTGAGGCAGGAGAATGGCGTGAACCCGGGAGGCGGAGCTTGCAGTGAGCCGAGATCGAGCCACTGCACTCCAGCCTGGGCGACAGAGCAAGACTCTGTCTCAAAAAAAAAAAAAAAGAAAAAGAAAATTCAATATCTCTTGCCAGAGTCTTCTTTAAGTCCCAGCAGATAAAGGAATGCTTTGGGAGACTTAGCACATGGAGCCATAAATCCTTCTAGCACCCATGAAAGAGAGAGAGAAAGAGAGTTCCAATTCCCAAAGGAGAAAAGCCAATGAGACAGAGGAGGAAGCTGGCAGATAGTGGGTAAGTGAGGAAACCTCTTCTAACTTTCTTTAGTGGGACTGGAGTCGGAGCTATGCCAATGTTATGTTTGTTTCAGTATTAGTGAGCAATACTCAAGTCTACCTTTGTTTCATGTTTGTGTTTGTTTTTAAAAGCAGCCCAGGCCAGGCGCAGTGGCTCACGCCTGTAATCCCAGCACTCTGGGAGGCCAAGGCGGGCAGATCACGAGGTCAGGAGATTGAGACCATCCTGGCCAACTTGGTGAAATCCCATCTCCACTAAAAATACAAAAATTAGCTGGGCATGGTGGCGGGCGCCTGTAGTCCCAGCTACTTGGGAGGCTGAAGCAGGAGAATTGCTTGAACCCAGGAGGTGAAGGTTGCAGTGAGCTGAGATCGCGCCACTGCACTCCAGCCTGGGCAACAGAGCGATATTCCGTCTCACAAAAAAAAAAAAAAAAAAAAAAAGCAGCCCAGGAGTGGTTGGTAAGAGCCTCTTGTGCCATATGCTGGATCTGTGGCGTGCTGGAGCTGGCTTGTACTCACTCATAAGAGCCCGCTGTGATCATTCGCAGCAAACTAACACAGAAACAGAAAACCAAACACCGCGTGTTCTCGCTCATAAGTGGGAGTTGAACAATGAGAACACATGGACACAGGGAGGGGAACATCACACACCAGGGCCTGTCAGGGGGTGGGGGGCGAGGGAAGAGAGAGCATTAGGACAAATACCTAATGCACGTGGGACTTAAAACCTAGATGATGGGTTGACAGGTGCAGCAAACCACCATGGCACACGTATACCTATGTAACAAACCTGCATGTTCTGCACATATATCCCAGAACTTAAAGTAAAATTAAAATTAAAAAAGAGAGAGCCCACTATGCACCACGCACTCCTGAATTCACACACACGGCATCATGCCAGTGGTTTAAACTCAGCCATGCTGGGAGTATTTATACCATAGAAGTCAAATGCTACACGGCAAAGTGGTTTGTGTTGGTTTTGCTTTTTTCCCTGGAGGGCTGATAGCTAAACATTGACTGGAATAGAGGGTCAGAGAAGACAGCAGCCCCCACGTGGAAGCACCATATATCTTGGTCTTCCCTGCTCAAGAGCTCCTCGGAGCCACTTTACTTTCTGAGGGAGGAGGGAGGCAGCCAAGAATGAGACTTGCCAACTTGGGGGTTATCTAGAGGCTGAGCTCCCAGGCTCCGGCTTCTCCCCACCTTGCCACATAGTCCTTGTCCCTGCCTATCTTACTGCTGGGAGCATACCCAACACATCGATGAGTGTTCCAGCAGCAAGGAAGAGCTAGCCCAGCCCTGCCAGGGCCACCTGCGTGTCCTCCCTCCCTGGCTTCAAGCAAAGGAGAAGTTATCAATTACCAAGATTTCATGGGCAAGGCAGCCACAGGTTTCACCTCCGATTGTGACATAATTCAGTGACTCTTGGACAAACTCATCAGCAGTCTTGGTTATCACATTGGTATTTAGATACTTTGTCATTGCAGTCGAGACGGCATATGGGGTCAGCACCTACAACGGGAAGCAAAGACCATGGCACAGAAGCAATCCACTCCGGAAGAAGACTCTGAGAAATTAACACTCAAGACCCCGTCCCACCACTTCCCGACCCTTCTCTTCCTAGGCAAGGTTTTAAGATCTTCAGTGGAAAAAGGCACAGAACTGGCACAGAGCTGGGAATCAAAAATTTGGTTTCTCAAGATGAGGACTTAGCCGGTCAACAACAGGTGGCCCAAATGCCCTGCCCAACACACAGCATGAACGGGAAGAACTCGGGTCTCTCTCTCAGAACCGAGTTGCAAGACAGCAAATAAAAATACAGGATGTCCAGTTAAATCTGAAGTTCAAACAATGAAAATCACTTCAGCACAATCGTGTCCCAAGTATTGCATGGGACATACTCATACTGAAAACTATTCATAGGCATCTGAAATTCAAATTTAACTGGAGGTCCTGTATTTAATCTAGCAACTCTGCCTCAGAAGTTTGTTTCTAATACATATAACCAAAGTTGGAGCAACTGAAAGCACTTTGGATTCCCACTTTCACACTTCAGTTAGGAACCAAGAGTGGCACATACCTCATAACCTTTTCCTGTTGTGGTAAGAAAAACAATCACACATTGTGCCCTAAAAACCCAACACCATGTTTCCACCTGTGGTCTAACCACATTGTGGCCTGGCACGAGGATTTGTAATAGGGTTTTATTACCTTATTCCGAGAACAAAGCGTTTGGCATCTTTAGAAAGAAAAAAGGCCGGCATGATGACTCACGTCTGTAATCCCAGCATGTTGGGAGGCCAAGGCTGGACGATTGCTTGAGCCCAGGAGTTCGAGACCAGCCTGAGCAACATGGCAAAACCTCATCTCCATTAAAAACAGAAAAATTAGCCAGGCACGGTGGCACATGCCTGTAGTCCTAGCTACTCAGGAGGCTGAGGCAGGAGGATCCACTGAACCTGGAAGGCAGAGGTTGCAGTGAGCCAAGATCATGCCACTGCACTCCAGCCTGGGTAACATCAGAGTGAAACCCTGTCAAGGAAGGAAGAAAGGAGGGAGGGAAGGAGGGAGGGAGAGAGGGAGGGAGGGAGGGAAGGAGAGTGGGAGAGAGGGAGGGAGGGAGAGAGGGAGGGAAGGAAGGAAGGAAGGAAGGAAGGAAGGAAGGAAGGAAGGAAGGAAGGAAGGAAGGAAGGAAGGAAGGAAGGAAAAATAAAAATCTACAAAAGTTTTTTTGGTTTTATTTATCTTCACATCACATTTGGAATTACATTGTTTCATAATTGAACCCAATTATGAGTCAGTTAATCCAAATGAGCAGGTTTTTATGGAAATTAAAGCATGATTAATTTGTATAACACTTTTCTTCCAAGGATCTCAAAGTATTACTCTTTGAGAAATATAAGGAGGGTGCTTTCTCCACCACAGTTTCCAGATAGGGAAGTAATGATAAGTATTTTCATTCTTAAGTGATTTGGGGTTGACAAAACATCTGTATGTACAAAATAGGGGCTCAATAAATATTGTTTAAACATGTGTACCTATTTCTTCGTTAGATCTTTACTATAACCCAGAGATATACGCAGGCATCATAAGCCCCTTTTTATGGATGGGAAAACTGAGGCTCACAGAGTTTAAACAAGCTGACCAGGATCACTCAGATGAAAAGTGGCAGAGCTGGGATGAAATTCAAACCCAGCTCCACAGTACATGCTTTCTCATTCATTCAGAAGTATTTATTGAGCACCAACTATGTGTGCGTTCAGAGAGGCCAATTGGTTTTTGAAAGATCACAGTCTTTTCATCTTCTCCTCCTTGCTAGAAGAGCACCTCCAAGATCTCTGCATCAGGGAAGAGACAAGGGACACCATTTCCCCACCCACATCTCCTCCTGACCCTGCTGCTCCATGGTACCCACTACCTCTGCAGCTGTGCCCTGAGGATCAAGATAAGATACTGCTGAGGGTCACAAGGCTAGGAAGCAGGTGGCTGTGATGATCATTCATGTTTAGAAATCACCAAGGATTCCTGGTTCCTTCTTCTTCCAGACACACGCGTAATAGAATCGCACTTCCTGGCCCCCGGTGGCTGCGTGGGACCGTGCTACCAGATTTGGCCAGTGATTTATGAACAGAGGTGAGATGTGTCATCTCTGGGCCAAAGCACTTCATTGTCAAAGCAGGACCCACTAGAACTTCCCACTCCTTTTCCTCTGGCACATCGGCTGCTCCATCAGCCTGGGGCCCTGTGTCAACACAGTCAGCTAACGTCTTCTGTGAACCCACAGTGGATGTGTCGCGTGAATGCAAAATAGGACTTTGTTGTTTTAAGCCACTGAGATTTTAGGGGTTATTTTTTACTGCAGCAAACTTAGCCCAGACGGAGTTGCAGCATTGCATAAGAGAAACCCCAGCTTCAGCTGGGATGGGAGCATGGAGACCCCAGCATGGAAGCAGGACCCTCCGATGGGTCAGACGGCTTCTGCATGGCAGAAAAGGGACCGTGACACGGTGGCAATGCTGCTACAACCACTCACTATGGCTCAGAAATGATATTATTGGCCAAATTCCTACCGTTAACTCATATCTGCCTACTTAATAAGCTTTACCCTGTAGCTGGCTGGTTTATAGGAACAGCTACCTAAAATACTCTCACTGGATATTTTAATTGAAAATCAGTGTGTGCAGCAATAGTTTCCAAGATATAATTTTGAATGTGCCTTTCTCCATTTCTAATAGGATATTGTAAAACTTCTTCCCACACAACAATAACAAAACAAAACAAAAACTCTGTTTATTCTACACTCCAGAAACTACCTAACTCTAACTCTGTTGCTGAACAAAGCACAAATCAATCACTGACACTTGAGGAATCACATTGCTCAGCCTGCAGCAGGCAGTGACAGCCCAGCTGCGCCCAGGTGAGGACAGGTCATCTCCACAACATAGGGGGAAGGGAAGCAGAGTGCCTCCTCCTCACCTGCTCAAGAACCAGAGTGTGGCGACCTCCGTGGCCCATCACAGATGGACCCCCCCCTCGGTGACTAGCCCCTTCCCTCGTTCAAACTCGGATCAAGTGCCCAGTTTTGTTTTGTTTGCTTCTTCTCCAGAATTCCTCCCACATAAGCCTGTGTCCTGTGCCGGAGTCAGAGAGGAAAAGCCACAGCCAACCCTAATGTCTGCTCGGACGAAGCATCAGGTAGCAAGAAGGTCCACAGCATTTCTGAGCAGCCACTCCCCTCCCCCATTTCCTCCTCCAGCACCCAGGGTGCGGGGGAGGGCAGCAGAAGCCACAGCAGCAGGTGGGACTGAGGCCCCCGAAAGCCCACGTGGCGTCCCCAGCTCTTCCTGCTGACCACACGTGCACAGCCAGGCCCGCAGGAGACAGTGGCCCCGGCCCACGGGAGGTCCAGAGTAACCCTTCCCAAGGACTCACAGCCGCCCACCTCACCTGGATGATGACAAGAATTCACAGCCGCCCACCTCACCTGGATGATGACTTCTTTTGCTCTATATTCCTCTTGCAGGGCCTTGGAAAATGTGCACACAAATGCCTGGAGCAAGAAGGAGAAACACCTGAGGCCCCAGAGTGTGCTCCCTTGTCGAGCCAACTTCCTCCGACTTCAAGGGGCACTGCAGAGACACTACCTGCTAGACCTTAAAACAGAGTGGGCAGCCGTGGGTTCGGAGGGTAAGGTGGATATGGAGGGTATGGAGGGTACGGTGGGTACAGAGGGTATGGAGGGTACGGTGGGTACGGTGGGTACAGAGGGTATGGAGGGTACGGTGGGTATGGAGGGTACGGAGGGCACGGAGGGTATGGAGCGTACAGTGGGTACCATGGGTACGGTGAGTATGGAGGGTACGGTGGGTACAGTGGGTATGGTGGGTATGGAGGGTACGGAGGGTATGGTGGGTACGGAGGGTACGGTGGGTACGGAGGGTATGGAGCGTACAGTGGGTACCATGGGTACGGTGGGTATGGAGGGTACGGTGGGTACGGAGGGTACGGAGGGTACGGTGGGTACGGTGGGTACGGTGGGTATGGAGGGTACAGAGGGTACGGTGGGTACGGTGGGTACGGAGGGTACGGTGGGTACGGTGGGTACGGTGGGTACGGAGGGTACGGTGGGTACGGTGGGTACGGAGGGTACGGTGGGTACGGTGGGTACGGTGGGTACGGAGGGTACGGAGGGTACGGTGGGTACGGAGGGTACGGAGGGTACGGTGGGTACGGTGGGTACGGAGGGTACGGTGGGTACGGAGGGTACGGAGGGTACGGTGGGTACGGAGGGTACGGAGGGTACGGTGGGTACGGAGGGTACGGTGGGTACGGTGGGTACGGTGGGTACGGAGGGTACGGAGGGTACGGTGGGTACGGTGGGTACGGAGGGTACGGAGGGTACAGTGGGTACGGAGGGTACGGTGGGTACGGTGGGTACGGAGGGTACGGAGGGTACGGTGGGTACGGAGGGTACGGTGGGTACGGAGGGTACGGAGGGTACGGAGGGTACGAAGTTTCAGCTGCACAGGGTGAATTTGTTCTGGAGATCGACTGTACAGCGTGGTGACAAAAACTAACAATCATAGACCCCATACCTGAAGATTGCTAAGCAAGTAGATCTCAGGGGTCCTCACCACAAAAACAAAACAAAAACGGTAAGTATGTGAGGTCATGGATATGTTAATTCGCTTGACTTGATCATTTCACAACATATACATATATCAAAATATCACCTTGCATACTGTAAATAGACACAATTTTTGTCAAATATGCCTTCATGAAGCTGGAGAGTGGGGCAGAAAGAGAGTAAGGGGAAAAATGAACCAGCTTGTCCTGATGGGAGTTAGCACTTCATCCCCTGCTCTGGGAAGAGGGCCCCCCACTCAGCAAGAATGTCTGTTTTGGGATAAACCCATCCCTAGGGCCACTGCATGTATTAACCTCCTCAGGCTGCGTTTATGGCTAGCGCATGGTCAGGCCAGACCGCCCAGTCTGGAAGGAAGCTACAGTGTCACTTGTCAGCAGGAAGACAGCGAGGGCTCCGGGAGGAGGTGAGCGGGGCTGGCATCCCTGGAGGCTGGCCGGGTCGTGCACCGCAGGGCTTCCTTCATGTGCCGGGAGCAAGGGCTTTATTCTAATTTCCTCTTGGGCTTCCCAGTGACTAGCTCAGCCCTGCACATATGAGAGCGTCTCCAGGCAAACCTTTCCATCAACGTGCCAGATGATCAAAGGAAATCGCCAACTGGGAGAAATAAGAGGAAGTAGGCAGAGACTTGGAAGTCATGACATCACTCACCTTGGAAGCTGAGTACATGGAGTAGAGAGGCCAAGGAAACAGGGCTATCCCGGAAGAAATGTTCAGGATGAGACCTTTCCGCCTGAAAGGCAAAGAAGCAAAGTTCCCATGGTTTTGTTGCCCACCCGACCTTGGGTACAAAGAAAACAAAGGCGCCAGTGTGAACACTGCCGGACTCTGCCCTTTCTAGGCTTCCGCAGGTGCTGGGGGCTCTGCTTCTAGGAACGGTGAATGAACTTCCCCCGCCTTCCCCCGGAGGGCGCCACGCAGCGATGTCTGAATTTCCGGCGCACAGAGATGCCACCGGGCAGTTATGTGACGTCACACAACGTGAGGGGCTTGCTCCTGGAGACAGAGGCCCTGCTACAGCTGCGGTCTCTCCACCAAAATACTGATAACCAGCTCAGCTCAGGATTTAAGGGGAGGGAATCCTTCTCCCCTAAATGTAACCACATGAGCTGCCAGTCCCTTTGGCCTCACGGACCCACAGCAGGACGGATGTCACATGCTGGAATGTTGTCTTGGGTAGACTTTCACAGGCCAGGACCTGCTCACACAGATACCCTATGCCAGTCTCCAGGAGCCTCACTTGTCCTTTTGAAATTCAGTATCCTTAATCCCTCCCAATCAGACGGATTCGATAGAGGAGTAGGGGACAAGAAACTGCAAATTAGAATCCAAGGCCAAGCCCCTTCTCCCTCTAGGGAAGATAAGCTATCAAGCATTTGCTTTTAACGACACCACCTGAGAAAAACCACCTCCCAAACGCGCATTGGAAGAGGTGACGTAAATATGCAATCAGTGGAGGAGCTGACAGAGCGGCCATTTTCACATTAAACCGGAGTATTCTTTCTGACAGAAGCTGAAATTCCTAACAAAGAGATGGTCGTGATCTCAGGACAACTTCTGAAGTTTTCTTTTACACTCAACATTCGTTAATTTTTCTTTAATCCAGTGCGTGTTGAAACTGCCCTTGTCTTCCTCCCTCCGATAGTGTTACATTTGACCTTCACGTGAGATTGTCTATTTGCAGAGCTGGCCTGGCCCGGAACGTTATGTTTTTTTCCCATAATCACCGTGTGCTTTCATCGTAGCTGTTACCGTTTGTGAAAGCACAGCCAGGTGGACTCTGTGTCCCAGTCCCCGAGTTAGCTGACCGCCGGGGCAGGGAGGCCACGTGCTCCACACTTTTTTGAAGAAGGCCTTACCTTGATTCCATATGTTTCAGAATTAGCTGTGTCATCTACAAGAGAAGGCCACAGGTAAGCCCCACAAGGAACTGAGTAGCAGTGCAAGGGGGCGGGATGGAATGGGGACGGGAGCGCGGGAGGAAGCTGGGAAAGTGTCTCATCTTCTCAGAAGGCCTTGAAAATTGCTGGCACTCATTGGAGGTCACTCTGGCCACATTGGAGTCTGGCTGGAACCCACAGCAGCCAACCGAGACAAATGACAGGCTGTTCTGGGGCCTCTGGTTTCTTCCCCCTAAAGCTAATGTCTTCCTGGAAAAAGAGGGCAGTGAAAAATGGGGCGAATTGGCTTACGGCGGGGGAACCAACACTGAGGTTCCCATGATACTCTTCATTCTGCCGGACAGGCCAAAGTGGACTGGCCATGAGTTGGAACTGGGGAGCTATGTGGAACCTAACACAACTCTACAGAGAGAAGAACACGTCTTCCACTCAACAGCAGCCGCTTACGCAGCCTGCAGCTGGCTGTGAAATAGCTCTGTGCACACGCGCGCAGCCACTCCTGTGTATCGGAATTACGAGAGCCTTGAGCAGCCCCTTCCCCCTCCCAGCCTACAGACCCCTGAAAAGGTCTTCTCTGCCATTTCGGGAGCCTAAAAGAACTTTTTGTTTCAAAATTACAAGGTACACGTTCTACAAACGAAGGAAGAGGCGACCCCGTGGACTGAAATGTTCTCTGAGGTAGGACTGACCGGAATCGGGCCTGGAGCAGACCCTGACGGCAGCAGGTTTGAGACGAGGGACCCAAGTGAAAGGAGAGGGGCAGAGGCATCAAGGCACCTGGGGACCGGAAGACACAGGCCGCCCATTTCTCGATGCTGTCTAGGGGCCCTGCAGCTGCTCCTCGCAGGTGCCCCCTCCCAGGCCAGGCCCCAGCCTGTCTCAGAGCCTTCAGGGAACATCTTCGCTGCTGGGGGACCAGGGGGCCAGGGCAGTGGGGGGGGGTGGGGCGGAGGCTCTCTAGAACCACTAGGCTGCCTGTGGAACACTGGATTTTGAGGAAAAAGAGAGAGGATGAGGGGCGAGATGGTGTCAGCCCTCTTTCCGTGAATGACTTCCTAGGGATATTGTATAAGCCTTTTCAGCCAGCACCCACATTGCCTCAAAGCCTCCTGAACGAACTCACTAGCCCTATTGCCTGAATGATTCCAATTAGAGAGACAACACTGAATCTTGTGGGTCCCTGCCTCAAGGCTTCCAACATTCAGCTTCTGATTCCACCTTCCCTTTGCCCTCAAACGCATATTCTCCCATCCCTGCCCCGAAGAGCACTCGACCGTCTCCAGATGGCTCCTTTGAAATAGTGCAGCTTCTCTAGTCACGCTTCTAACCAGCAAGGTTCACCTGGGCATGGTATACTTAGAAGCTAAACTTCAATTCATTTTATTTGTTACTTAGGGAACTTAGTGTTTATCAATACATAATTTTTTTAAACAAATCAAAGCATTTCTCTGCTAAAGGAGTCAGAGGGTTGTCAAGTACATTTGGGAAATGCCTATGATCAAACAGCCCAAGACTAAAAGGTCAGTTGTAAAATAATGTGAAAGACTTTAGTGGTGAGGCTGCAGATGACAGTTAGACACACAAAACTCATAATTGCATCAGCTGGGGCCTCCAAAAAGCCGTCGATTGCTAAGCATAAAAAGATGTGTGTACCCCATAGCAACTGAGCAGGAAACCATAAAATGCCAGCATGCTTACAGAAAAACAACCAACAGTTATTGTCAGCTCAACTTATCCACCTGAAAAAAAATTTTTTTTTTGGTCTACTCTGCCTCCATTTCCCCTCCTTATCTTAACAGCAGCCTGGCTTTCTTTGGGAAATCTGTCCTTCGCTACCGTCAGTCCACGGTGCTTAGATGGGTGAGACTGAGCCTTCCGCTACTCTCCAACCAGGGTCCCAGCTCCTTGAAATCAGGAATCAGACTTTACTCATCCCTGCAGTCCCACTGACCTTCCAGAGTGGTCACCGAGGCTGCCATATACAGCTGTGAGTGTTGTGTACTGAGCAAGGTGCCCAGCTGTGGGGTTAGTGCAGGTGGGGAGCTCAGAGCTCACTCACAAGCCATGTGCCCTAGTAGAGGAAGAGGGCTGTGTCCCCAGAGGAAGGGGGAACACGTCATTCACACAAAATCCTCATCTACTCACCAAGTCACGCAGCCGCAAGCTGTGTCCATTCTTAAACAGTACCTTTCTCTAAATGGTCTATATAGGATAGCTTTGAGGGACCCGTGCTATACATCTTTGTGCAGCTGACCCTCATCAAAGAACTTGAATGCTGAATGGTGCCTAGGACATCTCTTGATCCACAGCCATTTTATTTTTATTTTTATTTTTATTTTTTGTTTTTTTGAGACAGAGTCTTGCTCTGTCGCCCAGGCTGGAGTGCAGTGGTGCGATCTCAGCTCACTGCAACCTCTGCCTCCGCGGCTCCAGAGATTCTCCTGCCTCAGCCTCCCAAGTAGCTGGGATTACAGGTGCCCGCCACCACACCCAACTAATTTTTGTATTTTTAGTAGAGACGGGGTTTCACCATGTTAGCCAGGATGGTCTCGATCTCCTGACCTCATGGTCCACCTGCCTCGGCCTCCCAAAGTGCTGGGATTACAGGCATGAGCCACCGCGCCCAGCTGATCCACAGCCTTTTAATAGCAGATGCAGAACCTCAAGTTCAAGGGGGCTACATAACTTGTCCAATGCTGTCCAACTAATTAGTAGCTGTGCTGGAACCAGAACACAGATGAACTTGAGCTTTGATTCAACAAATATTTATTGAACAACAAAAGTTCAGAAAATGTAAGCCATGCCCTCTGTCAGTTTTCCAAAGTGAGCTTTCCTCTATCTACAAAGCCTAAAATTAGAGGAAGAGACTAATTTTTTTTAAGTTGCCTCTGAATCCTGAATACGTTTCAGCATCATCAAGCTTAATATGTTCCGACATGTGACAAAACTGAAAGCAGAAATAGAATTCAGATACAAGGGAGAGTTGAATCCATTACTGTATTTTCTAGATGAAAAACAGAACAAGACAATTACAAGACCACGACATGGCCTCTCAACTAAGTGCGGTTCGATTTCAAAGAAGGCTGCTTCTACCGTGGACGGGCACAATTCTCCTGAGTTGCCAAACTTCAACAGCTACTACATGTTAATGCATTTCGCACACATATTGATCACATACCTTGACTACGGAGGTGATGTTACAATGGATGACGCTCTGTAATAAATAATCACAACCACACATCAGCTGGATGATTAGAGAAATTCTCCTGGAAAGTAGTCAGTGCTAAAGAACCATGAAGAGGGCAAAAGTGCATGTCTGAGCGGTTTCATCATTCACCCTGCAAATTAGGCTCCTAACTGACTTCCAGCAAGCATGCACTAGCATCAAGAAACATCTGACTCCCATTCTGTCCTTCTGTACCTATGTCATGTTGACTAGACGTCAATTAAGAGTTTCCGGGAAAACTTGGAACTATATTACCGGAGGAATATAGATATGGTTTTTCAAAGACAGCTATTCCATTCCCAGCTGGAGGAAGAGGGGTTAGCATATGTGAGTCTAGGAGAACAGAAAGGCAGATGGTTGTATAATATAAGGTAGAGGTTCTGGGCTATGGAGGGCAGGTAAAGAACCCACTAGAATCACCCAAGATAAAGAGAAAGGAAAAGAGGATGGACACAGACTCTAGCACAAACACAGACACACACAGGCAGAGGAGCAAGCCTGGAACTTGCTTCCTGGAGAGACATAGACTTGTGCCAGAAACAGAGTGTGGGAGACGGAGCCCACACAGGAGATGTGTGGTCCTGAGAGGAGTTTGGTGAGGATGTGCAGCAGCGCCCAAGCAGTCTGGCATTATCACCCGGGGCAGCAGACTCGGGGCTTACACAGGACTGCAGGATACCTGCAGAAATGGGGATGGACGCATGAGGGCCTGCTCAGGTTGGTGCAGCCCTGTGACTCCAAAGGTCAGGGCCTAAGGAAGGGTCAACAAATTGTGCCTTCGAAAACTGTTAAATGCAACCGGGCGCGGTGGTTCACACCTGTCACCCCAGCATTTTGGGAGGCCGAGCCGGGCGGATTACCTGAGGTCAGGTGTTCGAGAGCAGCCTGACCAACATGGTGAAACCCCATCTCTACTAAAAATACAAAAATTAGCTGGGTGTGGTGGTGCATGCCTGTCGTCCCAGCTACTCAGGAGGCTAAGGCAGGAGAATAGCTTGAACCCAGGAGGCGGAGGTTGCAGTGAGCCGAGATCATGTCACTACACTCCAGCCTGGGCGACAGAGGGAGACTCCATCTCAAAAAGAAAAAAAAAGGAACTGTTAAAGCCATTAAAAATGTACTCCCAACCAACAACGGCAGCCATGGGTCTGAGTCAAGCTTGCTGAACTTACAGTCCTGCCAGCCACAGAGTTTGTGTCACATACTTCCCTCACACTAAAAGTTAAACAAATCTTGGTACCTGGGAAGACAGAGAAAGCCAAAGAGCTGGTCTTCTCCCATGCGTGGTGACAGCTGCGAATGTGTTAGGCAGAATTACGCTTTATAAAGTGGAGTGCAGCGCCCCAAAAGAATGGGACAATGGACAGGTAAGTTTTGATGTGCAGAGAAGAAGGAAGATGTCCATATCCCAGAGATACCATGAAAAGTGGTACTGCTGACTATGGATCGAGTGCTCAGGTGAAGAGAAAAGGGGGCCTGAATACACACAGTCCAGGATTTCGGCCGGATGCACGCCTCCATCGCGCCTTCCCGGGCCTGACTTGTTACCCAGCCAGGGGACCCAGAACCTGGGTAAGAGGAAAGTATGCACAGAAGAGCACAAGTCTACCTGGATTTCATCTGGCGCGTTCAGGAAATGGCTTGGGAGAAGGTTTGGAAGCATTCCGACATTGTTGACTGGCAGAAAGAAGCAAAACAAAAATGTGTCAGGATATCAGGTGGGAGATTTTCCCAAAGAAACATGTACAAAAAGATTGACATGTAAGGTTGCTCATCACAGTGTGATTTGATAACAGGGAGGAAAGTGGAGGGAAAATTTTGTCCCATAGTAGGAGACACCATCAGTGAATCATGGGGTGGTCATACGCTGGAATGCAGTGTAGTCATTAAAAACTATGACTGGGCTGTTTACATGGGAGAAGATGCATGATGTAAGTTTTTTTTAAAATATATGACAAAACAGCACATATGTATAATTCTGGTTTTGAAAATACATGTGTGTTTAGGATTAGAAAAGTATGTACCAAAAGGCTATCTCAGAGTATTGAGATTTTAAGAGATTCATATTTATTTTATCAGCCTGTCTATTCTTTCCATTTTTTCTGCAATGATATACTGTACACTTTCATATATAAAAATGTAATTATTTTAAAAATTCAGCAGAAGGTTTAGAAATCCAATTTGACTTTCTTCTATGTATACTATAAACACTGCACTGTGCACGTGGCCATAAAATAGCTTGTCTGTAAATCATTACAGAAACAAATACTATATTGTTTTCTGAATAAGAAAGAGTCAATTCTCAACTAACTATAGTATTTCACGGATTAATCACAGCAATGTTTGTTTGCTAAACTAATTCCTTTAGGCCAATGTTTCTGGGATTCTTTTTCTGCCAAATGCCAACACCAGTTCCATAAAAGAAAATTCATTTTAATATTAGAAAATATAGTCGGTCCGGCTGGGTGCGGTGGCTCACACCTGTAATCCCAGCACTTTGGGAGGCCAAGGCGGGTGGATCACAAGGTCAAGAGTTTGAGAGCAGCATGGCCAATATGGTGAAACCGTGTCTCTACTAAAAATACAAAAATTAGCTGGGCGTGGTGGCGGCGCCTGTAATCCCAGCTGCTTGGGAGGCTGAGGCAGGATAATCGCTTGAACCTGGGAGGCAGAGGTTGCCGTGAGCCCGGATCACACCACTGCACTCCAGCCTGGCGACAGAGTGAGACTCCATCTCAAATTAAAAAAAGAAAATATAGTTGGGGGTTGAAATATGTATGTTTGATACATTCCAAACCAATATATAAATTTTTTATTCAGTGATGCCTCTAGAAGAAGTGTGCTTTGATATTCAACTTAACGCTATAGCTTAAAATATAGTCATGGTTTCAGCATAAATCACCATGAAATAATCAGGTGTCACTAATCAGTGCCAGGTTATTTCACTGATGTATTACAACAAGCTTTGCATCTTGCAATTTACTCACCTAAAATTCCAATTTCTAAGCCTGTAAGTTTTTCTTTAATATGCTCGTAGATGTCATCTTTGGTAAAATCTGCTTGTATAATCTTCACACTCCTCCCCGTAGTCTGCTCTACATGAGAGACAACAGTTTTTTCAATGAACAGGGATCCAGATGCCCCCTTGCCTGTGAAGTACTCCTGTATTACCTGAGCAGACATTGAAGAGGACAGCCCATTGCCCCAAACAGAAATGGGAGATGGCGCTGGGTAAATGCTGGGAGGTGCTAAGAGATTGGTGAATGGTGGTTTCTACGTGTCTCTAAGAGTTACTGCAGGGACGCGTATATGCATTAAGATAGATTTACTGCAACGGTTCTCAAAGTGGAGTCCACAAACCACAGCATCAGGGTTACAGGGAAACTTGTCAGAAATGCAAATTCTCAGGCTCTACCCCAGACCGACTGTGTCGGAAACTGTGGGTGAAGCCCAGCCAGCCACCTGCTTAACACACCTCCGAGTGACTCTGCTGCTTGCTCAAGTTTGAGACGTCAGACTGACAGTTGTAAAAGCAAGGTCTGACACTGCCTCTGCTCACAAGTGTCAAGTCTCCTCCACACAGACCCACCAACTCTTTGTATGTGTCCAATGCTTTAGCACTCACAGAGCATTTACATATACGATGTCTTATGGTCATCGTCCCTACCACATTCTAAAGTAGACATTATGGTTTTCATTTTCCAGAGGAGAAAATGAAGGCTCAGAGAAGCTAACTGACATACCCAAGACCGTCCACTCTCTGGTCACTCCAAGTTCAACGCGCTCCCCACTACTCTGTGTTCACTTGCCTTCTGTGAGAGTTTTCCGGCAGACGTGAAAGCAACAAGCAGAGTTTACCAGTGGCTTGGTGAGCTGCTTTGCTTTGGAGTTAGCTGGTATTTGTGGGCCAAGCAATCTTGAGGCATAGTTCGGGGGTGGACAATGCTTTCAGGACAAAGACACTACTTACTTTTCAAAAGGATGATAAAAAGCACATTTCAGCATGGTGAGGCAAACACTGAGGATTGTCTCAGTCCTAGTCAAAGTTACTTCTGATATCCAGACACAGAACAAAAGCAGAATTCATGGGTTCAAGGGCACTGTGCTCCACGGTGTGACTGCACAGCCCACACCTCCCACACCCATCTCCTGTCCCAGATCTCCCCCAGGGAGACAAGGCTCACCCCTGACAACCCACCATGGTCTTCACAAGTCTCCAGAACTAACGTCTCATCCCTTTGAGTTAAAAAGTTTATTAATTATTAAATTAATAATTATTAAAATTAAAAGGTCCCAAAAGAAATATGATTATCATTATTAACAAAAGAACTCTTCAGAGCAAATCATAATAATAAAACATTGTGATATAAAAGTTGCCTCAGGGTTGTACAGTGTACAACCTCCACGTCCATACATGATGATCCTGGATCAAAACTGTTTTTAAAATCTGACAAACACCAGTAAGCATTGTCGCTCATCCTCCTGCCAAGAGCAGAGCATAGGCACAGGGAAGGGAAGTCCCAAACACTGATCTTGTTTTTGTTTTTGTTTTGAGACGGAGTCTCGCTCTGTCGCCCAGGCTGGAGTGCAGTGGCTCCATCTGGGCTCACTGCAAGCTCCGCCTCCCGGGTTCACGCCATTCTCCTGCCTCAGCCTCACGAGTAGTTGGGTCTACAGGCGCCGCCACCACGCCTGGCTAATTGTTCGTATTTTTAGTAGAGACGGGGTTTCACCGTGTTAGCCAGGATGGTCTTGATCTCCCGACCTCGTGATCCGCCCGCCTCGGCCTCCCAGAAGTGCTGGGATTCCAGGCGTGAGCCACCGCACCCGGCCACTGATCTTGCTTTTGAAGGGAGTGGCAGAAGCAACCGGGCAGCCAGGGCCTCAAGGATGAGCAGAGCTGATCTAGCGACAAAGGCACCAACCCAAAGGAGAAAGTGGACCTATCTGTGCCTCAGCTGGTTCCTGCTTCCGCCGGCTCACAGCGCCAGTGTGCACTGAAGGTGACACCTTCCATCCCGCCCTCTGCTTGGTAACCAGGCTGCCCGGGAGAGTTGGTGCCCCAGGCCCTGAGAGCAGATGTGGGGATGCCAAGTACGTCAGCTGGCAGGGTGGGCGCAAGCTTGGTTGGTGGGCTCCACACACATCTCCCTTGTTTGGGGGTCACTCACCGATCTCTGTGGCAGTGGCCTGTAGTTTTTCCAGCGTCCGGCTGATAAGCACGACATCGAGTCCACGTCTTGCTAGCTGAGAGTGGGAGTGAAAAACCAAAAGAGACAAGGATGGTGAGCAGACAGGGAGGGTTTGTGTCGAGGTGACTTGGTCCCGAGGCTGTGCGTGTCCTGGCAGTGTGACGTGGTGGCTTCACCTGGGTTGAAGTGTGCAGAACGTGACAAAGCTTTCTGGGCTAGGAACAGCGCAACCCCAGTGGATCACCTCAAGTGATCTACCCGCCTCAGCCTGAGGTCAGGAGTTCAAGACCAGCCTGGCCAACATGGTGAAACCCTGTCTCTACTAAAATTACAAAAAAAAAAAAAAAAAAAAATTAACTGGGCGTGATGGCGCATGCCTGTGATCCCATCTATTTGGGGGGGCTGCAGCAAGAGAATCGCTTGAACCCGGGAGGTGGTGGTTGCAGTGAGCCGAGATTGTGCCACTGTACTCCAGCCTGGGTGACAGAGCAAGACTCCGTCTCACAAGAAAGAGTTACATATTATAGAAAACACATAAGAAGCTGAATTATGGTCTATGAGATACAGTCTCCAATAGCCAGTAATTCACTGTAGCCCACGGTCTCAGAATCACCCAAGGAGATGTCAAAAAAAAAAAAAAAAAAAAAAACACCGATTCCCACCAAACCATCTGATATGGTTTGGATCTCATGTCAAATTGTAATCCCCAGTGTTGGAGGTGGGGCCTGGTGCGAGGTGATTAGATCGTGGGGACCATTTCTCATGGTTTAACACCATCCCCCAGGTGCTGTCCATGGTAAGAATGAGTCATCCAGGGATCCGGAGATTTAGAAGTGTGTAGCACCTCCCGCTCTTCCTGCTGCTCCAGCCACGTGATGTGCTCACTCCCCTTTTACCTTCCGCAGTGCTTGTAAGTTTCCTGAGGCCTCCAAAGCTGAGCAAATGCAAGCGTCATCCTTCCTGTACAGCGTGTGGAACCGTGAGCCAATTAAACCTCTTTTCTTCATAAATTACCCAGTCTCAGGTACTTCTTTATCGCAGTGCAAGAACGAAATAATACACCATCCTGATAAAAATCTCTGGAGTGGAAGCCTCAGGATTTTCATCTTTTTCTGTTTGTGTTTATTAAATTATACTATTATATGCACAAATACATCCTCATTGTAAAAGATTCCAACAATGCCAAGGAAAAACATGTCTCCAAGCCTGTCCCTGCCCATCTCCCCACCCACCCTAGGCTCCCACCACCTTCAGTTTGTTGTTGAGCCTTCCCTAACTTTTTCTCTACATTTACAGGCATATATCGGCACATAGAGAAATAAAGGTTTGTTTTGTGAGTTTTATTTATTTTTATCCTACATAAATGACATTATAAGCAGCGTCCTGCAATATTCTTTTTAACTTAATGACATATTTTATCTCTAAGAATCGGGTATATTTCCATAGCAGTCCACGAAGAACCACTTGATTCTTTTCTATTGCTCCGTGGTATTCTAGAGTTCACCTTTGAACGAGCACTTAGGGTGTTTCCAAGTTTTTCTATTACCAGTTTTGCTGCAGTGAAAGACCTTCTATATAGCTCTTTGTATATGTGAGTAAATTAATTCCTATATACTGTATAGGAATATTTGGGACTGCAGATGCCATCATGCCTGGCTAACTCTTTATTTTTTGTGGAGATGAGGTCTCACTATGTTGGCCAGGCTAGTCTTGAACTCCTGGGCTCAAGTAATCTTCCCGCCTCAGCCTCCCAAAGTGCCAGGATTACAGGGGTCAGCCACCACACCCGGCCCCTTTATTGTTATCCAATTATCCAATTGTCAGTGGGGCTGAGCATCATTTGCTATGTTATGTGTGAGTTACCAGTACATACCCCTTGCCCATTCTTCTGTGGAGTAACTTATCATTTTCTTACCAATTTGTAGAAGTCGTATATATCCCAGGTATTGATTATTTGCCTGCCATGTACATAGCAAGTATTTTCTACTTTGTTTCTGGTGCCCTTGTCATACATTATATACTACTTGTAATGTTATCACATTTATGAATATTTTCCTTGTTTTATATGTTCTTTTTGATTTTCCTTAACTTCAAGGATATAAATATGCTTTTCTATATCCTTTTTGTTTGTTTATTTTTGAGAATGGTATGAGGTTGAAATTATTCCATAATATGTTTTTCAAATTGGGTGCCTAATTGTCTCAACAACATTCTCCACTTTGTCCATTCATTCCTAATTTAAAATGTTGACTTAGTCCTATGCTTAGTTCTCATGTGTGCCTGGGGCTGTTTCTTGTCTATCGTTTCTGTTGCACTGACCTATTTATCAATCTCCATGCCAGGACCACTTCTGATTTAATCATAAGCATATATTAGCCTTTGATAGCTTTCCAATATTTGTGTAGTTTTGACCTCATTATCTTAGCTGACCCCTCCTATACAATGTTAAGGAGGCTCCTGCCATTTATTATTCTCTTTCGAAATTTTATTTCATCTTCTTTGTTTAATCTTCCAAATAAATGACAAAATTGTCTAGACAAGTATTAAAGTAGGGATATTTAGGGAAAAATTTATATCTTTGCAGGAATCAGTTGTCTTACTCATAAGTATATTATAGTATCCATTTTTTTTCAAATCTCATATAGCCTTCTAAACATTTAAAAGATTTTTCATGTAAATCCTGGACATTTCTTGTTAGGTTTGTGTTAATTAGGATAACATTAGTTGCTGTAACAAATAACTCTATAATTTCAGCCGTTTAACACAAAGGAAGTCTGTTTTTGTCTTATATAGCAGACCCTATTTCACATTTGGGAACCCATTCAGGACCCAAAGCTGAGAGAGCATTTGTCATCTTTACTGCCAGGTCTCTAAGATTGCTCTGGGCTTTGCCATCCAGCTAGTGCCAGGATTGAGAGAGGCTGGAGAAGATATGCCCTCTGTTAACCACCTTGATCAAGAAGTGACCCACATCCTTTCTGCTTGCTTTCATTTGCAGAATGAGTCTCATGGCCTCACACAGATGTCAAGGAGCCTGGGAAGTGCCCTGCTGGGAGCCACTTACCAGCTGCAACTCCACTCAAAGAAGAGAGAGTAGGGATCTGGGTGGACATTGAGTTGCTCCTGCCACCAGGATCTTATGTTTATTCACTGCCATGGTGACCTGAATTATTTTGGATAGAAGACACTTCAGGATTAAGTAGGTAGGTTCAATTCCTGTCTCTACCACTTATTTCTGTCAGCGCAAGTCAGTTGTTCTGGGGATCACAGAAGGGAATACATTCAAAAGTGTGTGGCACAGCTGGGCGCATTGGCTCACACCTGTAATCCCAGCACTTTGGGAGGCCAAGGAGGGCAGATCATGAAGTCAGGAATTCGAGACCAGCCTGACCAACATGGTGAAACCCTGTCTCTGCTAAAAATATAAAAATTAGCCAGGCATGGTGGCGCATGCCTGTAGTCCCAGCTACTCAGTGGGCTGAGGCAGGAGAATCACTTGAATCCGGGAGGCGGAGCTTGCAGTGAGCCGAGATCGCGCCACTGCACTCCAGCCTGGACGACAGAGCGAGACTCTGTCTCAAAAACAAAAAAAAAGGTGTGTGGCAGAGAATCTGTCACATAAGAAGCCCTCAATTGTGTTACCTATTTTTCTATATATTCTAATTTGTTATTAATTGTGAGTGGGAGCTCTTTAAACAGCCACACCTCACAGAATTTTTTATTTGTTCTGCTAGGCTGTTCATCAGTGTTTGGTTTTCATCACAGACAATAGTATTCTCTGCAAAGAGTACAGTTTTCAATATTTGCATGTTTTTGGCCTCATGATCTTGGCAGACACTTCCAACACTTACAGTGTTTCTCAGGATGCAAGCATGAGGTTTCCTGTCACTTCTGGTAGATGTTCTTTATCAATTTAAGAACAATTACATCTGTTCCTTTTTTCCAAATTACTTTTTTAATAAACTGCTGGATTCCGTTGGCAAATATTTAAATTGGATCATACTTCTCTGATGCCATCCTTGTCCCATGTTGGTATCCGAGTCATGCTCATCTATCTGGATAATTTATCAAACATGTACGGGATCAACTTGTCCCAGGAGCTTCCCAGTTTTAAAACTGAAAGTCCCACATCTGAAATCACCTTTGCAAAAATTGTAACAGTGAGAAAATTATGGCAATAAAAGAGATCTGATCTAATCAACCCCTTATCTTGCCCGTAAGCTTTCAAATTATCCTTAATTATTCTTGATTTGGGCCAAGCTAACTTTGGGAGATACTTAGTTTATAATTTAAATTATAATAACCCGTTCCCAAAACTCAACCACCTTGGTAAAGCTAATGAAGGGCCACCAGGCTAGGAAGAGGAGAGGAGCCTGAACTCTGCTAAGGTGTAGACATAAACGATTACCCAGCATTATATTGGAGGTCACGAGATAGGCAACGTCCCCCAGTTACTCTTGCAGACAAATATCACTATTGTACAAGCCACGATTGGCCTTTTGAGATGTCTTTTCAGGTTTTTTGCATTTCTGATGACTGATGGTTCCACCTTGACCTGCCAGTCACTCCTGTGGTCTCCCATTCAGCCGGCTCTGTGTGAATTAAGCTCTTTTTCTATTGCAGTTCTGCTGTCTTGATAAATCAGCTCGACCTCGGCAGCAGGCAAAATGAACCTGTTGGGCGGTTACATATCCAAGGAACCCTCCAAGCACAGAAAAATCAAAAATCAAAGTTAACCATCCTAGAAATATGGGGGAGCTTTTTCTTATTCCTTGAGGATTTGGTAATATTGTAAAAATGTCTGTACATTTTATTCATCTGTAGCTCTTCATAACTGCCTCTTTCATTTTTTTCATGACTACTAATCGCTTGGTGTTTTTCTACTTCTTCTTAAGCCAATCATGATCATTTATATTTTCACAGAAAATTGTTTATTTCATCCAGATTTTCAATTTTTCAGTACAAAGATTTAAATAGGATTTTCTTCCTCTCTTTTTCTTCTTCCTCTTCTTTTTAAAATAAACTTCCTCTTCTGTAGCTAGGTTCCTAAAATTGGTCCTTTTCTTTCTTCTTTTTTGTTCTTTTTCTTTATTTTTTTCTGAGACAGCATCTCACTCGTCGCCCAGGCTGGAATGCAATAGCTAGATCAGAGCTTACTGTAATCTTGAACTCCCAGGCTCCAGCAATCCTCCCACCTCAGCCTCCTGAGTAGCTGGGATTACAGGTGTGTGCTACCATTCCTGGCTAATTTTCTAATTTTTTGTGTATATGAGGTCTCACTACTTCGCCCAGGCTAGTCTCAGACTCCTGACTTCAAGGGATCCTCCTGCCTCCTCCTCGCAAAGTGCTGGGATTATAGGCATCAGCCACAGAGATGGACCCCCTTTTTTTTTTTTTTTAATTTAAGATTTTTCAAAGATTTGTCTCTTATTTGGCATTTTTAAAGAACTGGTTTGACTGTTGGTTTGCTTTAAACGGATCAATTCCATTTCTTCCTGTGTTTTCTATATCATCAGTTTTTGTTCTCTATTAATTTCCTCCTTGTATCTCTTTTGGATTTTTTTTTTTTTTTTTTTTTTTTTTTTTTTTTGGGGGGGACGCAGTCTTGCTCTGTCACCCAGGCTGGAGTGCAGTGGCCAGATCTCGGCTCACTGCAAGCTCCACCTCCCAGGTTCACACCATTCTCCTGCCTCAGCCTCCCGAGTAGCTGGGATTACAGGCGCCTGCCACTGCGCCCGGCTAGTTTTTTGTATTTTTAGTAAAGACGGGGTTTCACCATGTTAGCCAGGATGGTCTCGATCTCCTGACCTCGTGATCTGCCCGCCTTGGCCTCCCAAAGTGCTGGGGTTACAGGCTGAGCCCCGCGCCCGGCCGCTGATCTTGCTTTTGAAAGGAGTGGCAGAAGCAATCAGGCTTCTTGTTCCTTTTCTAGAGTTTCTTGGAAGCTGAATCTGTTTATAATCTTTCTTTTTTTTCTGACAGATGCCTTTAAAGCCGAAAGTTTCCATCTGCGTAGCACCTTGGCTGCAATTCATGAGAGTACCCACTTTTATTTTTTCTGTAATCTTAGAAGTACACTGGAGAATACTTTCTGAGTATAGGTGGGGATGGATATCATTTTCTAACGTTATTTTTAATTTTATTGCATGGTGGTTAGTGAATGTAATGGTATATCTTTTGCTCTTTGGAATCAGTCACAATTTCCTTTGTAGCCTAGTCAGCAGACCGTTTATATGAATGGCTCCTGTGTATCCTTCAGGAATGTACATGAAATCTTTGTTGGCTACCCAGTCTTGTAAATAGTTGTCTATTAAATTAAACTTGAGGTTTACCAGATGCCCTACCAGATATTTGTTAACCCAGTATGAGAAGATATTCAAATTCCTTATAGCCTTAATTATTTCTTATTTATGTAATAAGATGTCACATTACAAGTTTCAACAGGAGTGCTAAGACACAACAGACATTAGATCACAAAACGAGTTCAGAGAAAGAACCTAGAAAAAACTGTGATATTGTAAGAAAACAATGACTATGTGTGATGATTGTCCCTTGTTCTTGGCACAAAGCTCATAATACCCCGATAATTTCCTGACCGATAGGGACGATATTTGTTACGAAGTTTGGTCTTGGTCCCCGGTTGCCGACACAAGAGTTTCTAAGATTCTTGGAATCTTCAGTGATGAGAGTGTGTTGTTGTTGTTGTTGTTGTTGTGGTTCCTTACTGCATTGTAGGAGCCTCTCATATATACATCAGCAGTTTCAGCAGCAGATGGCATACTAAGGAGCATTTTTAAAAATGTATTTCCATAGGTGTTTGTGGAACAGGTGGTATTTGGCTGCATGAGTTAGTTCTTTAGTGGTGATTGTATGCTTACGCGATGACTGGTGGCTGGGGGCCCCTAGAGAGCTTCAGGATGGGGGCTGGTTCCTGGAGAAACCAACTGTGTGATTGCAGGGTTAGAACCTTCAACCCCACCTCCCGACCTCCCTCTTTGTTCCAAGGAGGGAAGAGGGGCTGGGGATGGAATTAATCTCAAATGGTCAATGACTTAATCAATCATGCCTATGTAACAAAACCTCCATCAAAACCTTTAGGCAACAGGGTTCAGAGAGCTTCTAGGCTGCAAACACACAGAGGCACTGGGAGACAGTACCCCCACAGAGGTGTGGAGGCTCCAACCCTTCCCCACACCTGGCCCTACACATCTGTGGTTTGGCCATTCCTGAGCGATATCTCTCATAATAAACTGAGTGAGTGAGGTGCCTTCCTGAGCTCTGGGAGCCATTCTAGCAGAGTCTTGAACCTAAGGAGGGGTTTGTGGGAGTCCCTGATTTATACCCAGTCAGTGAGAAGTACAGGAGACCTGGGACTTTCAACTGGGATCTGAAGGGCATGGGGGCAGTCTAGTGGGACCGGGCCCTTCACCTGTGGGATCTGTGCTAACTCTGGGTAGTGTTAGAAATGAATTGAATTGGAGGACATCCGATTGTGTCGAGAGAGTTGGAGAATTGGTTGGTGTGAGGAGAAAACCCCACGCATTTAGTGTTCGAAGTGTGAGCAGAAAGAGCCCAAAATAATCAGATGGAGCAGGGACCCCTCTTAGGAGCCCGCTGACCATGCCACCCCTACCAGCATGAAATGAAGGACAATCTTAGTCCCTCCAAGGGAAATTCCAGGCCCCTAGCTAGCCTGAGACGCACACGAGCAACCCGATGAGCAGAAAGGGAATCACAGCTTCACGTCATGGCCACGGAGGTTGGCTCGAGATGCCAGTTCCCCACAGCGACTAAAGATAACGTCTGGACACGTGTCCCTGAGTTGTTCTTCGGAAACCCGGACCCCCCACCAAAAATCATGGCAAAAACCGTGATTACTTTTTCACCAAGCTAATATTATTTCTTCTCTTGAATTACATTTTGTCTGATACTGATGTTGCTTCCATTCCTCTTCTTTTGTTTTCATTTTCCCAGTATATAGTTTTTTCATTCACTTATTTTCAACCTCTCTGTAATCAACGTTGGATTTTTAAGCCGCATCTGAGCATTTGCCATTTATCAGTAAGTGTAACCGTCATATTTATTGAGATTGCAGATTTGTTACACTAACTTCTGCTGTCTTATTTGAGTTTCCCCTCACTATGCTTTCTTTGCCATTTGTCTCCCTTTTATGACTAGTAAGCAGGATAGGATCGGCAATACTGTAGTAACAAACTAGCCCCAGGTCTCAGTGGCTTCTTACAAGAGGCATTCGTTCTTCCTCCTGCAATGTCTTCTTCAGGTGATACAACAGGCCAGGGCAGCCCCCTGCATTCGTTCTTCCTCCTGCAATGTCTTCTTCAGGTAATACAACAGTCCAGGGCAGCCCCCTGCATTCGTTCTTCCTCCTGCAATGTCTTCTTCAGGTGATACAACAGGCCAGGGCAGCCCCCTGCATTCGTTCTTCCTCCTGCAATGTCTTCTTCAGGTGATACAACAGGCCAGGGCAGCCCCCTGCATTCGTTCTTCCTCCTGCAATGTCTTCTTCAGGTAATACAACAGTCCAGGGCAGCCCCCTCCCTGCAGTGATGCAGGGTTCTAGCCTTTCTCCCAGGGCTGAAACCAGGATGAGGCAAGTAAAGCACTCCAGATGCAAAATTTAAGGAGGTGCTCTTTCTCAGGTTCATGGTCACCTCGCAAGCCTCACCTTAGTCCTGGCCCTGCTTTTCCCATCTAGTGGCTGCACTCTTCAACACCAAGCCTACACTGGTTTGCCTCATACTGAGTAATTGAGCACCAAATTTGATTACAGTGTAGCAAAGACAAATTCATGTGTGCAACTTAAAAATAAGCTACAAGAGCAGGGCGCGGTGGCTCACGCCTGTAATCCCAGCACTTTAGAAGGCTGAAGTGGGTGGATCACGAGGTCAGGAGATCGAGACCATCCTGGCTAACACAGTGAAACCCCGTCTCTACTGAATAAAAAAATCAAAAAGTTAGCTGGGCATGGTGGCTGGCGCTTGTAGTCCCAGCTACTCAGGAGGCTGAGGCAAGAGAACGGCGTGAACCCCGGAGATGGAGCGTGCAGTGAGCCGAGATCGCACCACTGCACTCCAGCCTGGGTGACAGAGCAAGACTCTGTCTCAAAAAATAAATAAACAAAAAATAAAAATAAAAATAAGCTACAAGAACAAGAATAGTCATTTTCTGGGGTGGGGGTATTGGGAAGATATGGCTCAAAGGATACAAAATTTCTTTTTTGTATCCTTTGATGGAAAAATATAGGAAAAAAAGTTCAAGGGATCTATTGTACACCACATATACACGTTGTTTAACTATAGATGCACAACATCTATAGTTAGTAACAATGTATCATATTCTTTAAAATTGATGAGAACAGGTTTTAACTGATCTCAGCACAAAAAATAGTAAGGTAATTTATATGTTAATTAGTTCGACTGAGCCATTTTACAATGTATATATATTTTAAATGTCATTTTGTACCCAATAAATATACACAACTTTTATTTGCCAATTAAAAAGTTAATTAACTAAAATAAGTAAAAGAATAGCCATTTTTTTGCAAACTGCATATAAAAATACTAGTTCTACCTGTGGATTAGTAAAACACTGACATAAAAAATGCACACAAAACAATAAACATTTTCTAAAAGTACATACAAACAAAAAGATGCACATCAAACATATTAGGAAGGTTGCATATGGGAAGACGGGGAATAGAAATAGGGGGTGGGAATGAAAGAAAATAAATGAGAGAGGGACTGTGTATGGATCAATGATAATAACTCAATCCTCTATATCTTTGACAAAGAAGGAGGAGAAGGAGGAGAAAGAAAAGGAAAGTGGGATAAAGGATCAGAAAGGGAGGCAAATAGAAAAAATTAGAGTATGACTGCCAGGGTAGACCTGTTTTATTATTGCTGGGTTTTTTTGTCTGTTTGTTGTATTTTTAGTAGAGACGGGGTTTTGCCGTGTTGGTCAGGCTGGTCTCAAACTCCTAACCTCAAGTGATCAACCCGCCTCAGCTTCCCAGAGTGCTGGGATTACAGGTGTGAGCCACCACGTCCAGCCCCTGTACTGCGTCTGGCCTCCATGGCAGACCTATATTTTGATGGAAGTAGTATATATGTAATTTGCTACTTATTAAGTAAATTATACCAATTCCAAATTTTACAATAGCCATGATAGAAAATTTCAGATTCTTGTCTATAAAAGCTTATTTTACAACTGCCTTTAACTATTCTAGTTTATATTTTAGCTAAGGCTGCTCTTATCAATTAATAAGACTAGAATCACATACATTCTGACAAAAGAATTTCATATTTTTATGTTAAATTGTTAAAGAAAACTTTATTCCAAACTTCAAAAAAAGCAAGCTGATGATTGCTTGAGTTTTTAAAAATTAGTATCCCCCTAGAATATTCTTTATTAAGCCTGTTTGACCTCATCTGACACCCTTGGGCAGGTAACTTTGCTGTTACCAAACCTTTGTTTAACAATTCTCAGCCAGGGAAGGTGCAGACAGCTCACAGCCAGTGAGGTTGGAAACAGAGGAGTTGTTGGGACATTATAGCTTGACAGAGAAGCTGACCTCCAGGTGACACGGGCAATAGCCTTCAGAAAGTCAGCCCACTGGGTACCTAACTCAGCAATATTATTTTGCATTCCTTTTTAGACTAACTATATACATCCATATTGCTTAAACGCTGTTCATTCAGATCTTTTGTCTTCTTGCTTAGATCCTTTGTTACTAAGTCAATATAAAACTTTAACAACTGCTAACATATGTCTTTGAGAATTGTGCTCTTGCAACACTGAATGTGAAATGTTGTTTGATCCTTTGAGTTATTTGGCTAAATGGCCACAACAGTTATACTATAATCCTAATGTCTCTAAGATTTCGGAAATAATGTAATAAACATACTACCATGCTCTACTAAAGACAAAGAATATCAAAAGAAGTTTTAAGATCTGGCTTTATGATATTTTCAAGAGATAGCCTAAAAGAGAAAGTTGAAGTGAAGAAAGACATACATATATATATGATATTTATTCATATCAACTAAAATAGGCATTAAAACAAATAAGTATTACTAGAAATAAAAGCAAGTTAAAAGGCTAAATTTATCAGGAAGTTATAGCAATTGTAATCCTGGATTGCTTACTAAAATAGCTTTACATAAAACTACAAAGGGAATTGAAAAATACCCATCAGAGTGGGAGATTTCATTTTACCTTTTCAGTAATTGTTGGGTGAAACACACAAACATTTGGCAAGATACAAATTACGTACACCACATAAATAATGCATCTGCTCTAAGGGCCGTGTCTAAACACAGAACAGGGGCAGGTGATGTTCCTTTGAAAGTTGGCTCTTTTAAAACACTGATAATACTGACATCTCCAGCAGAATTGATCAAGGGAAAGAAGAGAGCACAGGAATAAGCAGCACACAATATGAGGAATTTTAAATGAGTGTAATTAGAGGTACAGCCAAGATTTTAAAAGGGTTGAGAGAGGAGAGTGAGCACACACAGTTCATTTTGCTGCCTATTGAAAACCTTTTAAACCATAGGAAATTTTATATATATATATTTTTTTTTTCTTTTTTTTTTTCTCCTTTTAGCTTTTAGTTTTTTCCTAGGAAAGCATAAATCCATGGGGAAGGTGACAACAAGAGACAAGAGCAATCCCAAAATGTTTGTTTTTGGAGACAGGGTCTCACTCTGTTACTCAGGCTGTAGTGCAGTGGTGTGATCTAGGCTCACTGCAGCCTCGTCTTCCTGGGCTTAAGTGATCCTCCCACCTCAACCACCTGAGTAGCTGAAACTACAGGCATGCACCACCATGCCTGGCTAATTTTTTTGTGTGTGGTAGAGTTGGGGTCTTGCTATGTTGCCCAGGCTAGTCTCAAACTGCTGGCCTCAAGCTACCCTCTCGCCTCAGCCTTCTAAAGTGCTGAGATTACAGGCATGAGCCACCGTGCCCAGACCTGGCCTACAAAACTTTTGTTGCTAGAAAATGGATGGGCAAGATCTCAAATCCTAAACCAGCAACAGAGTACGCTGAGAACTGACAAAATGTATACCAGTAAAATCCTCAAAATTCTCAGGCACTGCCAGTACAGAACCTGGGAGAGAGAAGCTAGACTCAGGAGGCTTGGGTCAGAGTGAGAAGTCATCATCCCCGGATGCCATTCTCCACTCCAGGCAGGCACTGAGGACAGGGCCGTCTCTGAGAGTGAGGAGATAAAGCAGTGGGTACGCATCATGCCGATTCCAGAACAGCAGGTGGCCTTCACTCTACAGGCAGGAGGTAAGATGGTTTTTCTCTGCGGAATCTGACCCACCCCAAGGAAAAGGCCTCAAGGCACTTGCGTAGGACTCCTCTCACCCTGATCATACTCACAGATACAAGACCCACTCAACACAGGGAATGTCCAGGCAGGTTCCTAACCTGACCTAATCAAACGACAACAAGACAACAGGAAGTGTCTATGAGCAGCGGCTGACTTGAAAGACAGACTGCCGAACAAACGCAGGAAGAGCAACCTGGTGGAACAGCGCCAGGCAGGAGACAACCCTTTTTTTTGTTTGTTTTTGAGACGGAGTCTTGCTCTGTTGCCCAGACTGGAGTGCAATGGTGCAATCTCGGCTCACTGCAACCTCCGCCTCCCGGGTTCAAGCAATTCACCTGCCTCAGCCTCCTGAGTAGCTGGGATTACAGACGCACACCACCGGGGCCAGCTAATTTTTTGTATTTTTAGTCAAGACAGGGTTTCACCATGTTGGCCAGGCTGGTCTCGAACTCCTGACCTCAAGTGATCCACACACCTCGGCCTCTCAAAGTGTTGGGATTATAGGTGTGAGCCACCGTGCCTGGCCAACCATTTTTAAAAGAAGAAAAAAATACCTTCGGAGGAATTAGAGAAGCTACTACATCTATGAAAAGAACAGGCTGCTCCACAAATGAAAATTCAGAAGTATAAAAATTTTTTAATTTCTTTAAGAATTTTAATTTTAAGAAATTGAAAAAGAAAATAGCAAAAATGAAAAACATGCATTTGAGAGGATGGAAGATACAATTGATGAAATCCTTTTGCAGAAAGGAAAGCAAAGGGGCAAAGAAATAGAAATTATGAGAAAAAAAGGAAGAGAAATAAAGAACGATTTCAGGATCTGCATAATAGGAGTTCCAGAAATAACATTTTTCAACATATGAGTGACAGGAGATCCAGAAAGAAGAGACAAAGCAGACAGGATGAATGAGAACACCCTGGCCCACCCTGCTCTGTGCGGCAACACTAGCTGCGCCCCCACTGCCTTCCCCTCCATATCTCTGCTCATTTTCTTTTTTCTTTTTTTTTTTTTTTTTTTTTTTTTGAGACAGAGTCTCACTCTGTCACCCACGCTGAGTGCAGTGGTGCGATCTCAGCTCACTGCAACCTCCACCTCCTGGGTTCAAGCAATTCTTCTGCCTCAACCTCCCGAGTAACTGGGACTACAGGTGCATGCCACGTCGCCCAGCTAATTTTTGTACTTTTTGTAGTGACGGGGTTTCACCATGTTGGCCAGGCTGGTCTGAACTTCTGGCCTCAAGTGATCCGCCTGCCTTGGCCTCCCAAAATGCTGGGATTACAGCCATGAGCCACACGCCCAGCCTCTCTGCTCATTTTCTGAAATGGTTCTTAAGCCTTCTCAGTGATTTTGTGAACTAGATGATGGCTTTACAATAAACTCATTTCCTGCTTAGGTTTTTTTAAACATAGTAAGATAATATTACAAAAAAAACTTTTTGCCAATCAATTTGAAAACTTAGGTGAAAGGGATGTATTTCTATAAAAATATAAATTACCAAAAGTGGTGCAAGAAAAAAATTAACCCAAGTAGTTCTCCCACCATTAAAAATTAACAATAATAACAAGATGATAATGATAATAAGTGGTCCCACAAAGAACACTGCAGCCACAGATAGTCTTAAGATAGATTCTATCAAACATTTACAAAACCAGTCATTCCAAAATTACACAATCCTTTTCAAAGAATAAAACGCCTCTATTCAGTTTATGAAGCTTATGAGAACATGACGCAAAAACTTTGGAAAGCCGGGCGCGGTGGCTCACGCCTGTAATCCCAGCACTTTGGGAGGCCGAGGTGGGCAGATCACCTGAGGTCAAGAGTTCAAGACCAGCTTGGCCAACATGGCAACTCCCTGTCTCTACTAAAAATCCAAAACTTAGCTGTGCATGGTGGCGCACCCATGTAATCCCAGCTACTCGAGAAGCTGAAGTAGGAGGATCGCTTGAACCCAGGAGGCAGAGGTTGCAGTGAGCCGGATCGTGCCATTGCACTTCAGCCTGGGCAAGAGAGTGAAACTCCATCTCAAAAAGAAAAAAAAAAAACTTTGGAAAAGTTGGCATTACATCATCACATATGTCACTTAACAACAGGGATATGTCCTAAGAAATGCATTATTAGGCAATTTCATTGTGCCAACATCACAGAGTGCACTTACACACACCGAGAGGGTGTAGCCTGCTACACAACTAGACTATGTGGTAGAGCCCATTGCTCTACAGTACATGTGACTGTACTGAATACAGTAGGCAACTGGAACACAGTGGTAAGTATTCGTGTTATCTAAACATAGCAAAGATATAGTAAAAAGATGGTATTCGAATCTTACAGGACCACCTTGTATATGCAGTCTCTCACTGACCAAAGCGTTTTGTGGCACACGAGTGTATTTAGTAGTGCTGACTATGTAAGCTGTGACCCAGTAATTCTGTTCCTGGGTACATTCTCTATTCATCCATGTCAGCATGGATCAATTTCAGAAGCATAATGTTGATTTACGTAAAAGAAGCAGATTAGGCTGGGCACAATGGCTCATGCCTGTAATCCCAGCACTTTGGGAGGCCGAGGCAGGCGGATCACCTGAGGTCAGGAGTTCGAGACCAGCCTGGCCAACATGGTGAATGAAACCCCATCTCTAGTAAAACTACAAAAATTAGCCAGGCATGATGGTGGGCACCTGTAATCCCAGCTATTCAGGAGGCTGAGGCAGGAGAATCACTCGAACCTGGGAGGTAAAGGTTGCAGTGAGCTGAGATCGTGCCACTGCCCTCCAGCCTGGGTGACAGAGTAAGACTCCATCTCAAAAAAAACAAAAACAAAAGCAGATTATAGAATATGTAGGACTCAATTTACATTAAGTGCAACACAAGCAATAAAACCAACATATTATTTAGGCATGTTTGCATATGTAATAGAACCACTTTGTTACAAAGCAAGGAAATTATTAAAGTAAGTGTTTCACATGTGAGGGGGTGAGGGAGGGTAACATAAATATGGCATACAGCCAGCTTCAAGGACACTGGTGATGTTCTGTTTCTTATGCTGAGTAATAGATGACACAGGACTGATTCTATCATTTTTTGTAACCATATCTATGCATTACATACAATCTTGTTTGATCTGTCCCCCACAAACACACACACACACACACACACACACACACACACACACAGAGAGAGAGAGAGAGAGAGAGCCATGGCATACTATAATGTACTTAGGATATTCAAAGCCTAGATCAGAAATTGCAGGGTTGAAGTCAAGTAGCACAAGAACAAAGGAATGAATCTAGAGGAACATAAAAATAATTAAAAGCTGCTGTTTTCATTTAAGACCAGAGGAAAGAAAATATGCTGAGAGTGCAGATGGAGGAATTTAGACTAGACATTAGGAAGAAGAATTTCCTCACTGGCCGAAGACACTGCCATATATTGCAAAGTAAGCATGTGCTGTTATTCAAAAACAGGGCAAGGCAGTGATTTTTCTTGGGTTGGTCTGAGACAGAGCTAGCCCAGTGATTTTAATCCAGGGGCCAACTCTGTGCCATTACCTGAAGCTATTGGGAATACTGTCTTCAGAAGAATTCTGACTGCCCTGTCTGCCACACTGGAGGTGGGCAGGCCTCCCAGATGTTGCCTTCCCAGGTATTGGGAGATGGCACTAGAATGGCCCAGATGTGGAGAATGAAACTCAGCTAACCTTTCATCTTGTATTTTGGTTCTAGCATTCTCTGAGCAATAACAGCCAAGAATACAGGTTTACACATATTAGAGTGACAAAAAGTAAAATTAACAATATTTCATACAAACAAATGTAGTGAAAAGATCTCTTAAATCATCTTGGGGGGTTTAAGATTGATATAATCAAATAGGAAACAATTTGGCAATGGTATGCAATATTTCAATTCACATACCTATTGAGCCAGCAGTCTTACTGATAGAGATTAGTCCTGGATGTGGGCTCAAACTTATGCTCAAAGAGGCGGCTTACAGCATTATTTGCAAAATGAAAAATGAAAATTCACCTTAGTGTTCATCCGTAAAGGCTGATAAAAGAGACACGGTACATCCATGGGATGGGATATCCTGAAACCGTTAAACAGAATCAAGCCCATCTGTGTGCCTTTGCTGTGCTCAGATCTCCAGGCTATATTATTAAATAAACAAAGCAAAGTTTAGAACAGGGTTTATGGTTGTGTGAGGTAGGATCCCATTTGTGCTCAGGGGGCAAAAATTAAACAATTTTTAATTCTGATAATTTAATTCTAATAATAAATTCTGATAGAGAACTGCTGGTGGGACTAAAACTTGTTCTCTCCTTCTTCCTGGGTAAAAGGAGAGCAGGAAGATCTTTAGGATTCTGCCTTCAGGGCTCGTGAGAAAGATGTTACCAGACTCCACCACTTACCCAAAGTTAGCCTTTAAGAAGGGGGTTTCCACACTATAATCCCTTGTGGTCACCAGTGATCTCTGACTGCTGTTCAGAAGAAACAAGAGGAGTGGGTAATGTAAAAATCTGAATCAGTCTTCTAACTCTGGGCTCATTGGAATCAGCTAGCAACCCCATATCAGCGTGGTTCCAACAGTTTCCCAGTTCATGGAAAGCCTTCTAATTTAGTTTGCTTGGGATAATTTTACTTTTTTTTTTTTTTTTTTTTTTTTTGCTGTTGTGGAATATATTGCCGTTGCACTCTTTGTGTAGGAATGCAAGACAAGTTCGCTCACCGTTTTCTTAAATTGGACACATTAATCTTCCAGATATCACCTTTTGTTGGAACTTGGACTTACGAATGACGCTCACCATATTGATGCCTTCTCGCTGAGCGCCTCTCTACCCTGAACACAAGAGACCCTAATAGTTAGGCAGGAATATCATTGCCCCTATTCAGCCTGAAGAAGTTACAGAAGATGGATTTTCATCCCTCTGCAACCCTTAGGATTAAGAGTTCTCTTATAAAAGAGAGGGGGAAAATGTCAGAGGCGTTTGAACCAGAGCTACTCCATCTTAAGTTGGAGTTGAGTAAAACGAGGCTGAGACCTACTGGGCTGCATTCCCAGACTATTAAGGCATTCTAAGTCACAAGGTGAGATAGGAGGTCAACCCAAGATACAGGTCATAAAGACCTTGCTGATAAAACAGGTTGGGGTCAGGTGCAATGGCTCACGCCTGTAATCCCAGCACTTTGGGAGGCCAAGGCAGGCGGCTCACCTGAGGTCAGGAGTTCAAGATCAGTCTGGCCAACATGGCAAAACCCCATCTCTACTAAAACTGCAAAAATTAGCCAGGTGTGGTAGTGCGTGCCTGTAATCCCAGCTACTCGGGAGGCTGAGGCAGGAGAATCACTTTAACCCGGGAGGCAGAGGTTGCAGTGAGCCGAGATCACACCACTGCACTCTAGCCTAAGTGACAGAGTGAGACTCCATCTCAAAGAAAAATAAAAAACAGGTTGCAGTAAAGAAGCCAGCTAACACCCACCATAACTGGTGGGGCGTGGTGGCTCATGCCTGTAATCCTAGCACATTGGGAGGCCAAGGCAGGTGGATCACTTGAGATCAGGAGTTCAAGACCAACCTGGCCAATATGGTGAAACCCCATCTCTACTAAAAATACAAAAATTAACTGAGCATGGTGGTGCACACCTGTAGTCCCAACTACTCAGGAGGCTGAGGCAGGAGAATTGCTTGAACCCAGGAGGCAGAGGCTGCAGTGAGCCAAGATTGTGCCACTGCACTCCAGCCTGGGCAACAGAGCAAGACTCTGTCTCAAAAAAAAAAAAAAAAAAAAGATGGCAGGACGACAGTGACCTCTAGTTGTCCTCACTGCTACACCCCCACCAGCACCATAACAGTTTACAGATGCTATGGCAAAATCAGAAAGTTACCTTACATGGTCTAAAAAGGGGAGGCATGAATAATCCACCTCTTGTTTAGCATGTAATCAAGAAATAATCATAAAAGTGGGCAACCAGCAGCCCTCGGGGCTGCTCTGTCTATGGAGTAGCCACTCTTTCATTCCTTTACTTTCCTAATAATCTTGCTTTCACTTTATGGACTTGCCCTGAATTTCTTCTTGCATGAGGTCTAAGAATACTCGCTTGGGGACTGGATCAGGACCCCTTTCCTGTAACAACCAGGGGCCAGAACGTGTTGGAGAAAGCGCTCTGTGGAGAAGTCCACCCAACGGGGGTGGTGACCTTCAGCAGAGGACACAAGCTGCCCTCCACAGCCAGGGAGACAGCCCAGTACCCTGCTGTGCCCTCCCTCCCACCTGTTCCAGTGTTCCCCACTGGCCAACCCCCCTGAAACCAGAGGCCAAGGGAGCTCAGTGGCGCAGGTCAGCCTCCCGGGCAGAGACTGGATCCACAGGGGCAGGCCGGTGACAGCGACACACAGACACGCACCGCCACTGGGTGGCGCAACAGCTGCCCAACTGCCGCAGAAATGTCACTGCCGCGGGATAACCGTCTGGCCGGGCACGGTGGCTCAAGCCTGTAATCCCAGCACATTGGGAGGCCAAGGCGGGCGGATCACGAGGTCAGGAGATCGAGACCATCCTGGCTAACACGGTGAAACCCCGTCTCTACTAAAAATACAAAAAAACTAGCCGGGCGTGGTGGCGGCGCCTGTGGTCCCAGCTACTCGGGAGGCTGAGGCAGGAGAATGGCGGGAACCCGGGAGGCGGAGCTTGCAGTGAGCTGAGATCGCGCCACTGCACTCCAGCCTGGGGGACAGAGCGAGACTCCGTCTCAAAATAAATAAATAAATAAAAATTTAAAAAAAGAGAACTTCACCTTGCAACCCAGAGACTCCACTGCTAGGTAATCTACCCGAAGGAAAGAGAAAAGTGTCCACACAAAAACTCAAGTGTCAGTATTCACAGCAGCATTTTTCATAATGGCCAAGAAGAAAATGGAAACAACTCAAACAGTTGTCAACTGACAAATGAATAAACAAAATGGGGTATATCCATACAATGGAATATTATTCTGCAACAAAAACTAAAGAGCTACTGACACATGCTACAATATGGATGAACCTCCAAAACAATATGCTAAGTGGAAGAAAACAGTCACAGAGAACTGCACCTTGTATGATGACCTTCATATGAAGCATCTAGAAAAGGTCAGTGGCAGCCTAGGGCTAGGGATAGGAGTGCAGGATTAATAGCAACCAGGTGTACCTGATCTTATTCAAGTGATGGAAATGTTCCGAAACTGGATGGTGGTGATGATAAACAACTCAGTTAATTTCCTAAAAATTACTGAAGTGTACACTTGGGTGAATTTTATGGTATATAAATTATATCTCAAAAAGCTGTTCAAGATTAAAAAACTGACCTACATGTACATGACGCCATCGATGCTGAAGTTTTAAAAAGTCAGTTATATTCACTCTCACAGGTGGTCTTCAGCCATGACTCTGGACAGCTGAAGCTGTTAACACCACAAAGGTATTGCCAAAGTTTCCCCCAACCTGCAATCCGCACAGTGAGGTTTCACTCCATTAAAAAGACAAGCAATTAGGCCAAGTGAGGTGGCTCATTTCTGTAACCCCAGAGCTTTGGGAGGCCAAGACAGGAGGATCACTTGAGGCCAGGAGTTCAAGACCAACCTGGGCAACAGAGCAAGACACCCCCACCACCACCACCATCTCTACAAAAATAAAAATTAAAAAATAGCTGAGCATGGTGGCACAGTCTATAGTCCCAGCTACTCAGGAGGAGGCTGAGGTGAGAGGATCACTTAAGCCCAGGAGGTCAAGGATGCAATGAGCCGTGATCCCACCACTGCACTCCAGCCTGGATGACAGAGCGAGACCCTGTCTCTAAAAAAAACCAAAACCAGAAATTAAAAGATAAGCAGTCACTAGTTGTTGCATCAATTGTTTCTTTAAACAGTTGATTTCCTGGGGTGTGTGTACGGAAGTGGGTAATGGGGGAGGCAGCGTGTGTGGGGGCAGAAGGCTTATGGGAAACCTCCATACCATCTGCTCAATTTTTCTGTGAACCTATAGCTGCTCTAAAAAATAAATTCTATTAAAAAATGTTTTTTCATTTTAAAAAAAAACACTAAACCAAGACAGTCCTATTTCAAGACTGACCCCTGCCAATGACATCCCCAAGTCTTCTCTTGTTCTCTCCACGGAGAATTCCCTACCCCCACCTGTAGCTTCCATTTTTGAGTCCTGGAATCCATCAACGGGATGGCTAAAGAATTAAGCACCTTTGTCTCCCAATTCACTTCATCGGCCTCCTGAAGGGAAGATTGTCCCATAAATGAAAGACCATTTGCATTTTCAGCACAAAGGATGCTCTCTGCCTGGTGGGCTTCCAGCCTCTCCTTAATTGTGTGTTTCTCTCAAGAGCCACAGGCCTTTTAGAGGTTCCCTGTGAAGTGGTCTGGGCCAGGAGGGGGGCGCCCGAGAACACTTGATTGTCTGGGCTGGCATTGTTCCCTTCGTCTGCTTGAACAGGACTCAATCTTATTTCCAGAACGTCCAGGCTGACAGGCCGCATACACAGGTTTGCCACCCCCTTTTCAGAAAGTTAAGCTGCAAAAGCCTCCCTTTCCCAGAATTCACTGCCGGGGCCCCATCCTGAGGCAGAACGGCTGCCGTGGGATGAATGGGCCTTGTTTCCCTTCTCCTGTATGTTGGGGCCTGGGTCAAGGAAGGTGCTCGTAGCTGCTAATCTGCAGTGGGTGGTGGGAACACTGGGAAAAACAGGGCTTCCTCTGTGTGGCTGAGAATAAAAGACAGGCTTGAATTCAGGTGCTAAAGGAGTGGAAATGGTGTGAAAAATAGGGTGAGCAGTGGCTTCAGAGGTACGGGAGAGTGGGCCCACTCTCATCCTCCCTCCACCCCTGGCCCGTTCCTCTCCACAGTTTTTTCCCACCTGCCTCAAGTAATGCTTGAAATTCTTTTAACAGGAAGCAAACCCCCTCCTGCCACTCTAAATGTAAATGCAGATTCGGCTAAACGCAGTGCAGAATAAGCTTCTGGAAGGGTGGAGGAGAAGTGCTTTCCCTATTCCCACCATCAAGTGCATCAAAAAAAACCTGGACACAGTACTTAAAACAAACAGAAGAAGACTCCAGAATGTGAGGAGAGGTTCATTTAGAGGCCTTGAAACCCGAGGCAGGGCACTGTAGTATTTCCTGGGCTTTATTTTCCCCCCCACATATCCCAGACATTGCTGGAGAAACTGGTGGTTCAGAAATGCCAACAGGTGCAGATGTAAAAAACTCTCGCCGGGCACAGCGGCTCACACCTGTAATCCCAGCACGTTGGGAGGCCGAGGTGGGCGGATCACAAGGTCAGGAGTTTGAGACCAGCCTGGCCAACATGGTGAAAACCCATCTCCACTAAAAATACAAAAATTAGCCAGGCATGGGGGTGGGCGCCTGTAATCCCAGCTACTCGGGAGGCTCAGGCAGGAGAATCATTTGAAACCAGAAGGCAAAAGTTGCAGTGAGCCAAGATTGTGCCACTGCACTCCAGCTTGTGTGACAGAGTGAGACTGGGCAAAAGAGTGAAACTCCATCTCAAAAAGAAAGAAAAGTCTCAACAAAAGCCTGCCTTCTCTAACTAGAGGACAAGAAAAGGGGATGCCTAGCAAGACAGAAAACATTTAGACAGCAACTGCTGTCCTCCAAGCAAACACCTTGGGAAAAACTACGACCCCACCCACACCCTTGCCAGTAAAGGCTGGGTGGGGAGCTGGGCCTTCCACGCCGGTGAGGCTCTGTAGCAAGGAGCCTGGGACTTTCATCCCAGCCGCCACCATCCCCACCAATGTCAGTGGAGATCTGAATTCCACCCCACCTGGCAGCAACAAGGCACCTCTTCCCCTCTTTGTCCTCTTCCTTTGCCTGGGATGATAACAGAGGAGGCCTCATGGAGAGCCAGGACTTTCACCGCTGCCCAGTGGAATGAGGCCACCTCTCCCAGGTGTCATCGGAGGCCTTGTGGAGAGCAGTAAAGAGGTGTTTCTGCCCCTCCCAGCCAGAGTGGGATCAGCAGAGGCCCAGGAGGGAGACAAAACCCCACCCCCGCTACCCAACAGTAACAAGTAGGCAGCCCCCTACAAGTGGAGAATTGAGCCCCCACTCCACCTGGTAGAAACTAGTCAGTGCCCCCTCCTCTCCCTCCCAAAGCAATGTCAGTATGGACCAATATAAAGCAAAGATTTAAATAAGATCCAGAGTCCCATAACATAAAACCAAAATGTCGAGGATTCAATCAAAAGCCACTCATCATACAAAGAACCAAGATCTTAATCTGAATGAGAAAATACTAACAACAGATGCCAACATAGAGATGACACAGACATTAGAATTGTCTGACAAGCTTTGGAGCATAAAAATGCTTCAGGAGGCTGGGTGATGTGGCTCATGCCTGTAATCCCAGCACTTTGGGAGGCCACAGCGAGCGGATCACTTGAGGTCAGGAGTTTGAGACAAGCCCGGCCAACAAGGTGAAACCCCGTCTCTATTAAAAATACAAAAACTAGCCAGGCATGGTGGCAGGCGCCTGTAATCCCAGCTACTTGGGAGGCTGAGGCAGCAGAATCACTTGAACCTGGGAGGCAGAGGTTGCAGTGAGCCGAGATCGCACCGCTGCACTCCAGCCTGGTGACAGAGCAAGACTCTGTCTCAAAAGAGAAGAAAAAAAAGTTCAATAAACCATTATAAACACAAAAAAACAAATGGCAAAAACAGAAAATCTCTGCAAAGAAATTGAAGATGTAAAGAAGAACCACGTGAAAATACTTGAACTGAAAAATATAATCACTCAAGTTAAAACCTTGATGGATGGGCTCAGTAGCAGAATGAATGGGACTAAGAAAAGAATCAATGAACTTGAAGATTAAAAAAAAAAAAAAGAAATCACCCAATATAAGCAACAGAGAAAAAATATACTGAAAAAAATTGAGCAGAATCTCAAGGGCCCACTGAACTATAAAAAGGGCTAATATTCATGTCATTGGAGGGTTACAAGGAGAGAAGAGAGCAGGACTGAAAGAGTATTTGAATAAACAATGGAAGAAAGTTTTTGAAATTTGTTTTTATTTATTTTTTTTTTTTTTTTGAGATGGAGTCTCACTCTTGTCACCTAAGCTGGAGTGCAATGGCACAATCTTTGCCTCCTGGATTCAAGCAATTCTGCCTCAGCCTCCCGAGTAGCTGGGCTTACAGGCGCCCACCATCATGCCCAGCTAATTTTTATATTTTTAGTAGAGATGGGGTTTCACCATGATGGTCAGGGCGGTCTCGAACTCCTGATCTCAGGTGATCTGCCCGCCTCAGCCTCCCAAAATGCTGGGATTACAGGCAGGAGCCACCACGCCCAGCCCAAATTTGTGAAAAGATGTAAACCTACATATTCAGGAGGCTGAGTAAACCCCAAACAGGGTAAAGCCAAAGAAATCCATGCCAAGAATCATTATATTTAAACTTTTGAAAAATAAAGACAAAGAAAAAATTTTGAAAGCCAAGAGAGAAGCAATCCTTTATTTGTTGTGGAAAAGCAATTCAAATAATACCAGATTTCTCATTAAAAACCAGACAGGCCAGAAGAAAGTGCCACCGTGTTTTTCAAGTGCTGAAAGAAGAGGTCTGTGAACTGCAAATCCTGTATCTAGCAAAACTACCTTTCAGGAATGAAGGGGAATGAAGCCGTCCTGGAATGAAGAAAAGCTAAGAGAATGTGTTGCCGGCAGACCAACCCTAAAATAATAGCTAAAGGAAATTCTAGAAACAGAAATAAAGTGACTTAAAAAAGGAATCTTGGGACATCGGGAAGGAAGAAAGAGCAACAGGAAGAGAAAATGCTGGTAAATACAAGATATTCCTCTTCTCTGTGGTGGTGAACATTGCATGTCAACTTGGCTAGGTCATGATACCCAGCTACTTAGTCAAACATTATTATGTTTCTGTAAAGATGTCTTTATATGAGATTAACATCTAAGTTAGTAGACTTTGAGTAAAGCCTGTTACACTCCATCAGGAGGGTGGGCCTTGTCTCATCAACTACGGGCCTTCGGAAAACAAGATAGACCTGCAGAGGAACAGGGAATTCTGTCACCTGACAGGTGGCCTGTGGACTTGAACTGCAGCTTTGCCCCTTCTTAGGTCTCCAACCTGCCAGCCTACACTGCAGATTTGGGACACACTGGCCTCCATAACCATGTGTATCAATTCCTTCAAATAAATCAACCTCTCTCTCCTCTCCCTCTCCCTCCCTCTCCCACTCTTCTCTGTCTCCCTCCCTCTCCCTTCCTCCCCACTGTCTCTCTCTCCCCCTCTGTCTCTCCCTTCCTCCCCCACCCCTACTCCCAGCTCTCTCTATGTGTCTGTCTGTGTGTGTATGTGTGTGTGTGACACACACCCTATTGATTCTGTTTCTCTCGAGAACCATGACTAATACATTCTCAAAAAATAAAAAAGCAGTATGTGTGAAAGGTTGAAATATCCAATGAGAACAAAACCTAACCTTGGAAAGCTTACTCTAAGCAAACCATTTTGCCTGTCTCATCCTACTTAACCCTTACGAAAGCCTAGGTGAGACTGTCATCACCTCCAGCTCACTGATGTGGAAATTCAGCCAGTGAGCCTTGGAGGAAGGCTTTGACACACATCTGATCAATTCCCAACCTCAGGCTTTTACCCATGACAGTCCACAGCATCTCAGGCTCAGCTGCACTTCTTGGAGCAGCAGTTAGTGCGAGAGAACAGGCTCTCTGGAAGGGAGAAAAGCCTGCATGAAGGAGGGGTTGGGAGCCCAGAAAATTGTGTAGCACAGCCTCAGTAAAGAACATAAGGAGGCTGGGCACAGTGGCTCATGTCCATAATCCCAGCACTTTGGGAGGCCAAGGCAAGAGGATTGCTTAAGCTTAGGAATTTGAGAACAGCCTAGCAACAAAGTAAGACCTCATCTCTACTAAAAAATAAAATAAAAAGGCAAAGAGGAAAAAAAGTCCACAAGGAGAAGTGCAAAGCAAGAATTCGTCAAGGACAGAACACAAAGTTGGCAAAGACCCAGACGTGCAGAAAGGATGTGAAACTTGTCCGAAATCTCCAGACAGCATCACAGTGAAGGCTGCAACCCACAGCTCCTGACCCCCAGGGCCACTGCTTTGTGAAACAATAAAGAAATGAATGGCTAAGGACAGCTTCTACACGGGGTCTCCCCTAAGCAGAAAGAAGAGTGGCTGAGTCTTTCGATAGCAAGGGACCACAGAGAGGTCAGGTCAGCACGAACTTGAGAAAAGATTCTGAAGAATCGGGAAGACTTGCTTGGCAATCCAGGGAATTAGAGGTAAGGGGAAGAACCTTTTGGTTGACGTTTTAGGTCTTTCCAAACCCTGGACCGGGGTGAGAAATTGTTATATAAAAGGTTCTATAGTTTTAATATGGTTAGAAACGCTTTCCTTCTGATTTGGGGGAATGGAAGACACATTGTTTTGAAAAGGGGCTGCTGGGTGGTCTCTCCAACATCAACACTCAAATATGACCACTCACCTCCCGAGTGTCAGCCACTCCTGATCACCAGTAAGTTGCTATACATGAATTAGGATAAGAGCAAAGAACTCCTTGTCTTATCTTAAAAATAAACAGAGTTGAGATAGAAGGGTCAGTGTCAAAAAATCAGCAGCAGCCGATGAAGGATGGGGTCAGACATGAGGAGCTTTTTTTTTTTGAGACAGAGTCTCGTTCTGTCTCCAGGCTGGAGTGCAGTGGCGCGATCTCGGCTCACTGAAGCCTTCGCCTCCCGAGTTCAAGCGATTCTCCTGCCTCAGCCTCCTGAGTAGCTGGGATTACAGGTGAGAGCCACCACTCCTGACTAATTTTTGTATTTTTAGTGGAGACGGGGTTTCACTATGTTGGTCAGGCTGGTCTGGAACTCCTGACCTCATGATCCACCCACCTCAGCCTCCCAAAGTGTTGGGATTACAGGCATGAGCCACCGCACGGGGCCACAAGGAGTTTTTTTGTTTGTTTGGTTTGGGTTTTTTTTTTTTTTTCCAGACGAAGTATCACTCTTGTACCCCAGGCTGGAGTGCAATGGCACAATCTCAGCCCACTGCAACCTCCACCTCCCGGGTTCAAGCAATTCTCCTGCCTCAGCCTCCCAAGTAGCCGGGATTACAGGTGTGCGCCACCACACCCAGCTAATTTTTGTATTTTAAGTAGAGACGGGGTTTCACCATGTTGGCCAGGCTGGTCTTGAACTCCTGACCTCAGGTGATCTGCCTGCCTCGGCCTCCCAAATTGCTGGGATTACAGGCGTGAGCCACCGTTCCCGGCCCACGAGGAGCTTTTTTAACTGGCATGCTTGAGGTTTGTTAACTCCCCAAAGTTTCTAGCAAGTTCGTCCCAGATGCCTTGCACTGCTGTTTCACATAAGATGGCTTTATTATGATGCAAGCCTTCTGGGACAAGAAAAGGCACGGGGACTGTGCTGCAGTTGAATGCATTTTTCATATGAACCAAATGGTTTTTTTGGCCCCCCAAAATTCATATTTTGAAATCCTAACCCCCAATGAGATGACACTTGGAGGTAGGGCTTTCAGGAGGTAATCAGGTCATGAGAGTGGGGCCTTCATGATGAGATTAATGTCCTTATGACAAGAAACACCAGGCCAGGCATGGTGGCTCATGTCTGTAATCCCAGTACTTTGCGAGGCCAAGGCAGGCAGATCACTTGAGCCCAGAAGTTCAAGACCAGCCTGGGCAACATGGTGAAATCCCATCAGTACAAAACATTTTTAAATTAGCCAGGCTTGATGGCACACACCCATAGTCCCTGATACTCAGGAGACTGAATGGGAGGATCACTTGAGCCCGGGAGGTTGAGGCTGCAGTGAGCTGTGTTTGCACCACTGCACTCCAGCCTGAGCAACAGGGCAAGATCCTGTCTCCAAAAAGTAAAAGAGAAGAAACACCAGAGAGCTTGCTTCCCCTCTCTCTGCTTTCTGCCATGTGAAGCTACATCAAGAAGACAGTTGTCTGCAAACCAAGAAGAGAGCCCTCACCAGACACCAGATCTGCTGGCACCTCGTTCTTGGACTTCCCAGCCTCCAGAACTGTAAGAAATACATGCTTAGGCCACTCAGCTTGTGGAATTCATTCTGCAGCTCAAGCTGATGAAGGCAACGTCTCTCTCAGAAATGGGTGTAAATTACTATCACATAAACGGAAGCACGAGAACCTTATGTATATTCACAACCTCTGACCCAGCCAGGCTACCTCAAGGAAAATAGCTCCTAAAATAATTGGAGAGAAGCAGAAAAGTTTCTGTATTTACTTTCAATTTTATATAAAATGAAGAAAAATTTGGGAAAAAAACTAAATTTTTTTTTTTTTTTTTTTTTTTTTTTTTTTTTTTTTTGAGACGGAGTCTCGCTCTGTCGCCCAGGCTGGAGTGAGTGGCGCGATCTCGGCTCACTGCAAACTCCGCCTCCTGGGTTCACGCCATTCTCCTGCCTCAGCCTCCCGAGTAGCTGGGACTACAGGCACCCGTCACCTCGCCTGGCTAGTTTTTTGTATTTTTTAGTAGAGATGGGGTTTCACCGTGTTAGCCAGGATGGTCTCGATCTCCTGACTTCGTGATCCGCCCGTCTCGGCCTCCCAAAGTGCTGGGATTACAGGCTTGAGCCACCGCGCCCGGCAAAAACTAAAATTTTTACCAAGAAAATGGTTAAATTGTGGACCATCCATTTGATGGAATATTAGGTTGCCATTTAAAAATCATGGCTTTGGGCAGGCTGTGGGGGCTCATACCTGTAATCCCAGCACTATGGGAGGCCAAAGCAGGCAGATTGCTTGAGCTCAGGAGTTCAAGACCAGCCTGTACAATAGAGTAATAGTGAAACCCTGTCTACAAAAAAATACATGAGCCTGTAATTCCAGGAGGACAGATTGCTTCGGGAGGCTGAGGTGGGAGGACTGCTTGAGCCCAGGAGGTCAAGGCTGCAGCAAGCAGTGTTTGTACCACTGCGTTCCAGCCTGGGCAACAGAGCAAGACACTGTCTCAAAAAAAATAAAAAATAAAACCCCACAGTTTTGACATAAGAAAATGCTCACAACTAATGTAAAATTTAAAAAATAATGGTATGTATAATATGGGATTTGAGATAAATTTAGGAGAAACTGTTAGATTTCAAATATCTTTCTCTTCAAGAATGTGGTACTTTTTTCTCTTATTTGGAATATCTCTTATATTTCTCAATGGAATTTTATAGTTTTCTTGAAAAAGACCTAAAAATTTTATATTAACTGTGTTTCTAGGATTATTTTTCTATTGCAGATGGAAATGCTTTTCATTATATTTTTAAGATGTTATTGACTTTTTTGTGGCTGGGGGGGGAGAAGAAGTCTCGCTCTGTTGCCCAGGTTGGTGTGCAATGGCACAATCTCGGCTCACTGCAACCTCTGCCTCCCAGGTTCAAGAGATTCTCCTGCCTCCCAAGTAGCTGGGATTACAGGTGCCCACCATCATGCCCAGCTGATTTTTGTATTTTTAGTAGAGACGGGGTTTCACCGTGTTGGCCAAGGTGGTCTCGAACTCCTGACCTCAGGTGATCCGCCTGCCTTGGCCTCCCAAAATGCTGGGATTACAGGAGTGAGTCACCATGCCCAGCTGGTGTTACTGATTTTTAAACAGCCTTCCTCTTACAGTTTCTAGAATTCTTTCTATTCTTCTACTGTATTTGATGTGGTTCTAGACATCAGTTTAACAGGCATGAGGAAGAAATAAAAGACGTAGGAATTCCAGGAAATCGTGTTTCATTAATAAAAATGTGAAATTTGTAATAATAATAGCACATAAAGCCACATATGTTATAAATGCATTTTTTTAAGTATAATTATCAATCTATCTATCTACAGAGAAACAAGCCTGGAAGGAAATGTCCAAAAATACTAATTGTATTCTAGTGACTGTCAGTTCTATCAGACCTTCTTTTTACAGAATATTTTATAATGCCATTAATCTCCTTGAAATGAAAGTCACTGATGTTTTGCCTAAACAAGTGACTTTTAAAAAATCAATATATGCCCTAGCTTAATGTAAATAATAAATAAAAGGAAAGTAGTTTATAATGTTTTGAAAAAATTACATTTAAGAATATAAGCTCATACGGCACAATTACACTAGAAAATCCCAATGCCCCACAAATTCCCAAAACAATCCCAAGGCAAGGTACTGTCACCTTTGAGTATCACTGCATTTAAAAAAAGAGGCCCAGGGAGTGAGATTCTTTTTGTTTGTTTGTTTGCTTTTCTATAGAGTATTTTTTCTCCTTTAAATGAATGCATACTGCTTTTATATTCAAAAATCTAGTGTTGGGGTAGATGTCTCAGGACTGTGATGTGTTCAATACAAGGGAGGAGAAAGTCCCCAGGAAGACAGCTTACCTCGAATGAGTACGCCTTCCCAATTCCATCGCCTGCTCCAGTGATCACTGCGAAAAGCAGGAATGTTTTTAAATGACAGAATTCATCTTTAAACTTCTCTTTCTCACTGGCTACGTTTTCTCGCAAGCCTAGTCTCCAGGACAGTCAGTGTTCCAAAGGCGCATCCCTTTGCTCTCCAGCCCACGCCCTTGAAGCCCCTCACTAAACATTCAGGTGAAAGGGTGGGTGGGTTGGTTGGTTGGTTGGTTGGTTGGTTGGTTTTTTGGAGGGATTGGCGAGACTCTGGAAAACATCTTCCAAAATGAAACAGAGAGCCGCAGCCAGGGAACATTTCCTGCAGGCCCCATGAGGGTGCAGACACTGTGAGCCTTCACCCCGCAAGGGCAGGCGGTGTTCCCCATTATCTCTCTGCCCAGGCACTCGTCTGTCATTGTAAGGACATTTCAAGGTTCCTTCTAAAAGCAGAGCTGTGCCCCCTTCTCATCCCCACCCCACAGCAGCAATTAAAGGCCTGTGGAAGGTAGGGAATTTAGCAAAGAGGAAAATACAAAAAAGCAAAAAGAAAAGGCAGTGAAATGAAGAAACCTGAAGAATTTATACTCAACAGAACTTATCTGTTAATATACAACAATCAAATAGGTCTTCTAGTCCTTTTATATCAACATTACAGACATATTTAATGATTGAGTTCTAGGATACGCCTCATTCGTGAGAACATCACAATTTCAAAATTCACTACAATTCGGCATATCGTAAAACTTACAATGTATCCTTGCAACAACAATTAAAGGGCTTGCTTTCAAAAAGTGTGAACAAAAGATACATTCAGCTCACTTGAGAGTGAGTGCAGGCCAAGCTCTACAAGTTTCACGGACCACACTGACAGAAGCACTCTGGCTTTAATAATTACTAATGATGTGTCTGTTCATTTTGGAACTTCTAGGAGGCTCCATGCACACCGTCTGCAGCTCCGGGTGCAGGAACTATGCTCAGGGCCATCTTGGGCCTCACCTTCCCCTCCCTGTGGGAAATCTTCAGTTCACCCAATACAGGGCCTGCACTACAGGCAAGATGATACCATCAATGATAACAACGGATAACGGTCACACACTTACTTCTTGCCATGTACTGCTTCTAGTGTTTTAGATGCATCATCCCATTTAATGTTCAAAACAAACCTAAAATGCAGGGACCATCATTATCCTTAGTTTGTAAATGAGGAAGCCAAGGGGAAAAAGTTCGTAAATGATGACACGAGGATTTGAACCCAGGCTGTCTGACTTTGGGGCCCCAGGTCTATGAATATACACCAAGAAAAGAATTAGGAAATCCAGCACAGAGTTCAGGGTACTCCATCTGAGGAATTAAAATTTTAGCCTCTAGTACTTGGGTTTCTTTTTTGTCCCCTACTTGAAATATATTATCTCCTTGATATCTGCCTCTGCCCAAACATATTTTACTCCTGCTAGAGGTAACTCACTCCATCTTGACTCATAAAAACAGGTTAAGATCATGTTTTTACTTTGAGTCACCAAATGCTCTAAGTCTCTGGACCCATTTGAACTTCTTTTAGAATGTGGGTTCTTAGAAGGGCTTTCCCTACACCAACGACAGCAGCGATGCAGAGTGCTACGTCCACCCACCCATGGGCATCTGATTCTGTGTGGAGTCGGGTATTTAAGTCCAGAACACACAGGTCAGGCTGCTGTGCAAGTTCACTGCAGACAGCATAATGCCCCGAGAGGACACACGCACACACACACACACACACACACACACACACACCCCAAATGTAAGAAGCAGCAGTCAAAAATCCATTCGTCATCCCAAACAATTTCTCACATGGTAATTTTTTAAATTTCCATTGCTAAGTTTTTAAGGTTGCCAGGTTTAGCAAATAAGGATACAGAATGCCTACTTAAATTTGAAATTCAGGTAAATTATGAATGGTTTAATATGTGTCCTATGCAATATGTGAGTTACAAAATACTAAAAAAGTGTTCCTTTCTTCTGAAATTTAAATTTAACTGGATGTCCTGTATTTTATCTGGCAGCCCTATAAGGATATCAGAATCTTTCCTATTTCACCTGGATAATATCTCTAACGTCACTTAATCATTTTTGTCATTGGATGCTTTTTTTATGTTTATTTTTTGGTGTCCACATTTGAAATATAAGCCCCTGCAAAGACCTTAGCATTTCACTCAAGGAGATGCTGAAGCCATGGCCTCATGCTCTTCACCTTAACCTCAGTCGTAGGGCTGAAGCTCTGCATGGGCGTTCCAGTAGATAAATCCCATGGGGAGCAGCATTTGATTGACACCAGCCAGATTCCCTTCCATACCATCCTGAAAACATGGCTCCACAGAGATATGTGTTGCCTTGATTTTGTAATACCTTCATTGCTTAAAAACACTTGGATCCTTTTTTTAATATAGTGAATTAAAATTATTTAGATTTCAAAATTTGGAAACACCTTCTAGTAAAATGAAAACACCCGAGCTTTTTGTAAATCTGGAGATGAGGATGTGGACATTTCTGCATTATTTATTATTTGTATCAGCAGGAAACTCCCAAAAGAAGAAAACTCATCTAATGGGGTCGGGAGGACAAGGGCTTAGCAAGGGCTGGATAGCCTTCTTCCCTAGCGTTCACTTAATGCCCTACGGCTTGTGTTGCAGACCATTCTAATTTCACTCACACTTTCTAATCCCTCCAATTAAAATTACCCAAAGGAATTACTTCTTTGCTCTCAAGAGAAAAGATGCAATATCCCTTTTGAGACATAAATAATAAGGCTGGGCGTAGTGGCTCATGCCTGTCATCCCAGCAGTTTGGGAGTCCAAGGCGAGTGAATCACAAGGTCAAGAGTTCAAGACCAGCCTGGTCAATGCGGTGAAACCCTATCTCTACTAAAAATACAAAATGTTGGCCGGGTGCAGTGGCTCACACCTGTAACCTCAGCACTTTGAAAGGCCAAAGTGAGCGAATCATGAGGTCAGGAGTTCGAGATCAGCCTGGCCATAATGGCAGAACCCTGTCTCTACTAAAAATACAAAAATTAGCCGGCTGTGGTAGTGTGCGCCTGTAATCCCAGCTACGCGGGAGGCTGAGGCAGGAGAATTGCTTGAACCCAGGAGGCAGAGGTTGCAGTGAGCAGAGATTGTGCCACTGCACTCCAGCCCGGGCAACAGAGTGAGCCTCCGTCTCAAAAAAAAAAAAAAAAAAATTAGCCAGGTGTGGTGACAGGTGCCTATAATATAATCCCAGCTACTTGGGAGGCTGAGGCAGGAGAATTGCTTAAACCTGGGAAGTGGAGGTTGCAGTGAGCCAAGATCGCGCCATTGCACTCCAGCCCAGGCGACAGAGCAAGACTCTGTCTCAAAAATAATAATGATAGTAATAAGCAGGAACAACAGCAGCAAAAAAAATCACGAGATAGAACGCTCTTACCTGCCCACTGTCCCATTGACCGCAAGAAAGGCTTTGGCAAAACTTTCCAGTAATTCAGTAAAATACATCTGGAGAATCTCATGCACTTCACCAGGCAGGCCAGGCACACCAGCAGCCCTGTGAGGATGAAGAACTGTTCCAGAACGTCCCCCATGGCTGCACTGAACAGACCGTTCCGGCCCTGGCCGTGGCCCTCTGTGCGTGTCTCCTGGGACCGCGCTGCTCTGGAGACGTCCAGATCCTCTTCCAGGAGTCACTGGGTGTGTTCCATCAAGTCACGGGCATCTAGATTAAGGTAACTTCTTTACAGAATCCTCTGATTCACAGGCCTTTGAATGAGGCTTTCGTTACGGAGGAGTCACTGGGTGTGTTCCATCAAGTCAGGGGCATCTAGATTAAAGTAACTTCTCTACAGAATCCTCTGATTCACAGGCCTTTGAATAAGGCTTTTGTTACTGTGGAGGAGCTGGTGAAAAAGTAACAGGTGGAGATGAAGGGAAAAAAACAAAGCCTGGACAGATGTAAAATGGCAGCCCATGGTTCTCTCACTGAATTTGGAAACTTAAAAAGGATGCGGAATCCGAGGCATTCATTCATGTATTTAGCACTGTGTATTGGCTGCCTACCAGGTGATCCCCTCTTGAAGGCATTAGGAAGATAATAGTGACCACACAGGGTCTCTGAGGTTGGGAGCTTAGATTCTGGTAGCGGGGACAGATGATGAGCAGATAAATAAGATAATCAGGCTGGGCAGTGGCTCACGCCCGTAATCCCAACATTTTGGGAAGCCGAGGCAGGTGGGTCACATGAGGTCAAGAGTTCGAGACCAGCCTGGCCGACATGGTGAAACCTCATCTCTACTTAAAATACAAAATTAGCCAGGCCTGGTGGTGTGCACCTGTAATCCCAGCTACTTGGGAGGCTAAGGCAGGAGAATCACTTGAACGTGGGAAGCGGAGGTTGCAGTGAGCCAAGATCACACCATTGCACTCCAGCCTGGGTGACAGAGCGAGATTCTGTCTCAAAAAAAAAAAAAAAAAGATGTATGTGCTATGAAAAAGCGCTATTGAACCACTTGTTTGAGTAGCTACTCAGGGAATGCTTCAGAGAGGGTGTTCAGGAAGGAATTCTGTGAAAAGGTGGTATTTTTAGTTGAAATTTGAATGAAAGGAACCAGCTCTGCAAAGGTGAGTTTCCCCCTCCAGGCTAATGGAACAGCTAGTACAATGCCGGAAATGAGAAAAATCTGTGTATTTGAGGAATAAGAACTAGGATAGTCCGGGCATGGTTGCTCAGGCCTGTAATCCCAGCACTTTGGGAGGCTGAGGCAGGCAGATCACGAGGTCAGAAGATCGAGACCATCCTGGCCCATATGGTGAAACCCCATCTCTACTGAAAATACAATAATTAGCTGGGTGTGGTGGAGCAGGCCCGTAATCTTAGCTACTCAGGAGGCTGAGGGAGGAGAATCACTTGAACCCGGGAGGTGGAGCTTGCAGCGAGCCGAGATCACGCCGGAGGGACTGGCCGCAGAGAGCAAGGGAGGAAAAGGCCAGAGCAGGAGGGAGGAGCCATGCCCTACAGGTGAGTGTGGACTTTCAGAGCAACCAGAAGCCGTTGCACAGATTTAGGAAATAGAGTTCTATACTCTGAATTATGCTTTTAAAAGGCCATAATTTTATAAGCTGAGGGAAAATGTCCTTTTGGGAGTGGGATGGAGCGTGGGTGTGACAACTGAAGCAAGGGCAGCCGGGACACTGAAGTCATCCACGCAGAGGCCACAGAATCAGTCCTTGGCCTTCTCTCATTTCTGCCTGTGCTTATTCTCGGCTCGCTCTGTGCTGCAATCAACAGCCTTGCACTCACCCTAGAAGCAGAATTTCTGGCCAGAACATAGATTCATACGTCTTTATGCTAGATATTGTCAGATTTGCCTTCATTTTGCGTTCACGCCAACAACACGTGAGCACGTTCGTTTTCCTGCTGCCTTAGCAGTAGAGCATGTTGTCGAGCTTTGGGACTTTTGCCACCCAGTAGGTAAGAAGTAGCATCCAATGTTGTTTTAAGTTTAAATTACCTTATTAGCCAGGTTGGAGAGATTTTCATAAGCCTAGGGGCTATTTTCACTGTTTTCTTTGTGAATTTTCTCTCTCCTGCCCGTTTTTCTATGTGGTTTTTGGTCTTTCCCTTCTCTGTATTTAGAGATGGTTTCAGAACTCTGATTAGACGGAAATCCGACCAGCTCACTCTGTCCTTCATGTTCATCGATTATCTCTTCAGGTGTGTCTGATCATTGTTAAATCAGCCCATTGTGGTTTTTATTTTAATGACCTTAACTTCATTTCTAAAAGTTCCTTTTGTGCAAAACTGAGGTTTTCTTCTCATGGTTTTCTGTTCCATGCAGATATTTTTAATTTTGACTTTCCTTACCTCAGCGTGATTGTCTTGTGATCTGGCTTTAACAATTCCAGTACCTACATCAGCCTTTCTGTTGCTGTCTCCTCTCTCTGGTAGGTCTCACTCATGGTGCCCTGTTTCCTTGTGTGCTTGATAATTTTCACCTGTGCACATCCCGTTGTGCTTGGAAATTTCTCTGAGGTTTTCTGATGAAGCCGTATTCCTCCACAGACGAGGTGATTTTGCTTCTACCAGACACCTAGAGGAACTTCCAATTTGGACAATTAAATTCATGGCTAAATTCATAGTTTTCTAAACTATGCAGGTGAAGTGAATTTGGTCTGCCATGACAACCCACCCTGGCCTGTGTTGATAAACCCATAGGACGGTTCTCTGGCCATCTCCACCCACCACCGCCTCCTCCGCTCAGTGCCAAGGCGCATTTCCTTGCAGTCTGGGAGTGTGTTTCTTCTGGACCACGCTTACCCTGAGGATGCAGAAACCTTTTGGGACCCCGGCATTATGGAATGTTCATCTATTAGATGACCTTCATTTCTGTCCCATACCATCACCACCGAAGCTCCCCATCACCCCATCCAGCAAATGCAGGGCTAATGTGGCTTCAGTGCTCAATTTACCTCTCTGTGTTGCTGCTTTCTCTTATACTGAAATTTTTGACTATCGTAATAGGTTTTTGCTTTTAATAAGCTCTTTGAGAATATCTCTTCTTCTACCCACAAAAACACGGGTGAATCACATTTTGTCGAGCAAAAGAAGTCACAGAAAAGTACCGCATTGGTTATCTATTCTATATAACAAATTAACCCAAAACTTTGTCGCCTAAACAATGCCATTTATTATCTCATGATTTCTGTGGGTCAGGAATCCAGGCATGGATCAGCCGGGTCCTCTGGCTCAAGGTCTTTCCCAGGTGGCAATAAAGTCCAGCCAGGTGGCCGTCATCTCCAGGCTCACCTGGGGAGACAGCAGCCCAGTCACTTGTTTGTTGCAGGATTCGGTTGCTCCTCCTTTGTTCCTTGCTGTGTGGGCCTCCTCACAGGGCAGCTCCCAAGGGCAGCTTGCTTCATCAGATCTAGCCAGTGGGAAGAATCAGAGAGACAGAGAGAGAAGGCAGAAGCCACACTCTTGTGATCTGATCTCGGAAGGGCCATTCCATCACCTTAGCTGTATTCTGTGCATTAGAAGCAAGTTCCTCGATATTCAAAGGGAAAATATCACACAAGGGAGTGAACGTAGGGGGCAGAGGGATGATTGAAATCTATTCTAGAAACTGCCTTCTACATATATAGTATGTGATTTATAGGAAGTTAAAGAACAGGCAAACATAATCTTCAGTAAAATAAAATCAGAATACTGGTTGCCTGGCAGAGGTGAAGGGATTGGCTGGTAGAGTCATAGGGAACTTTTCTGATTGATTAAGATATTCTGTATTTTGATAAGCAATGTGTTCGGAAGGGCCTGCCTTAATCAAAACTCACTGTACTGTACACTCTTAAGCTCTGTGCAATTTACTGCATGTAAATTATCTTGAAACTTCAAACAAATTTTGTCCTGCAGTTATTCTTTGGATGGTGGATAATTTAGACTTCCATTACCAGAATCGTAAGCAGCAATTCATCTGTGTGCTTGGTCACAGACCAAGATTTCCCCACTTTTACTTTTCAGCATCAAAAACTGTATCAAACCCCATGTAATAGATTGAGAAATTACATACCAATATCTGACTGTGAATTCAGCAAAGCTTTAGAGTAAATGTGTATTTCTCTGTTTACAAGATGCTATGACTTGTGTCCCTCAACCCCTGGCCCCAGTCAAAATTCATACATTGAAGGCCTAACCCCCAACGTGATGATATTTGGAGATGGAGCCTTTGGAGGGTGATGAGATCATGAGGGTGGGGCCTTCATGGTAAGATTAATGCCCTTAAATGAAGAGACACAGGCTGGGTGCCGTGGCTCGTACCTGGAATTCCAGCACTTTGGGAGGCTGAGGTGGGCAGATCACCTGAGGTCAGGAGTTCGAGACGAGCCTGGCCAGCATGGTGAAACCCCGTCTCTACTAAAAATACAAAAATTAGCCAGGCATGGTGGCACCTGCCTGTAATCCCAGCTACTCGGGAGGCTGAGGCATGAGAATTGCTTGAACCCAGGAGGCAGAGGTTACAGTGAGCCAAGATCACACCACTGCACTCCCAGCATGGGCGACGGAACGAGACTCCATCTCAAAAAAACAAAAAAAACAAAGACGAAGAAGTGACACAGAGGTCTCCGTCTCTCTCTCCACCACATGAGAGCACAGCGAGCAGACCACCGTCTATCAGCCGGGAAGAGCGCCCCCACCAGGAACCCAGTGGGCCACCACCTTGATCTTGGACTTCTCAGCCTCCAGAACTGTGAGAAAAAAATTCTGCCATGTAAGCCACTCAGTCTGTGGTATTTTGCTATAGCAGCCCGAGCGGACACAGAGTACATGGGAGCATTTAAAAATTAAATTCTTCAATGTGGAGACATGTTATTTCCCCAGCATATGTTTGCTGTTGTCTTCTGCTCCACTTGAGAAATGCGACTGAATGATGCTATTATAGCAACAACATTAATGCCAACGTAAAACTTCTAAATACATGATCTTCAAAACTCAATAGTTACCAAAAAAAATTTTTTACCATACATCTACCAACTCTGCATAGTCGCTAGGCAGAGAAAAGCAGTTGAGAACTGGGTCTCTGAAACAGGGATCATAAACTCAGATGCTTACAACGGTGGAAGGCAAGTGATGTAAGCCCATGAAACAGGGCAGGGACCTTGTGCTGTACTTTTTTTTTCCCTTTTGAGACACAGTCTTACTCTGTCACCCAGGCTGGAGTGCAATGGTACAATCTCAGCTCACTGCAACTTCTGCCTCCTGGGTTCAAGCAATTCTCCTGCCTGAGCCTCCCGAGTAGCTGGGATTACAGGTGCCCGTCATCACGCCTGGCTAATTTTTGTATTTTTAGTAGAGACAGGGTTTCACCTTGTTGGCCAGGCTGGTCTCAAACTCCTGACCTCATGATCTGCCCACCTCAGCCTCCCAAAGTGCTGGGATTACAGGCGTGAGCCACCACACCCGGCCTTATGCTGCTCTTTCCCCCACAGACACAGAGCAAGTATAATGTTCACTTCCACAGACAAATGCACTCTCTTTCATTGTCTTTGAAATCTTGTCTCTCTTGATTTAGCTTTTATTTTCTTGCTTTCCTCTCAACTCTACTTTAGGAAATGATGCTACAAACACCCTGAAGGATAGAGACCGACCCTGAGCCTCCGCTCACGGGACGTAGAGAACAGGGAACGTGGAGAACGTGATGAAACCGAAACTGTCCACTCCACCCAGCTCCAGCTGTCCTGTGGAACTCTGGCCTAGCTGGCACATTGTGATTTTTTTTTTTTTTTAAGTGATGAAAAAGTCCAGTTTCTAATATGACGTTTCTCCATTTTTATAAAAAATGTTATGAAACTAACAACTGGAATATAAAGCAACAAACTCCAAAACCATGTTAACACTGCATAGACAAAATAAAACACATCTGCAGCCCTCCAAGAGCCCGCGGATGAAAGGTCTGAGGCTTCAGATTAAGGAGGTGAATTAACTTAGTTAAGTGTGGTGTGCATGTACTTGGCGGGGCAGTGGGGCTGGGATTGAAGAGGGTGCGGAGACAGTGAACAGAACTCAATAACCAAGTTCACTGAGTACCTTCTCCACAACACTATAGTAAAGGTAGGAGGAGCAGAGGCAAGAACAAATATGGAAAAGCTGGCAGCACTGAGAAAACACATAAAGTCAGGAAACCTAGCTTGATATGGGTCCAAACAGGGCCTTAGATGCAGGACATAAGGGAGCAACTCAAAGGTCAAAGAACATCTTGAAGTAAAAGAGTTGAATCCCTGAATAGACCAATAGCAGGCTCTGAAATTGAGGCAACAATTAATAGCCTACCAACCAAAAAAAGTCCAGGACCAGATGGATTCACAGCTGAATTCTACCAGAGGTACAAAGAGGAGTTGGTACCATTCCTTCTGAAACTATTCCAATCAATAGAAAAAGAGGGAATCCTCCCTAACTCATTTTATGAGGCCAACATCATCCTGATACCAAAGCCTGGCAGAGACACAACAAAAAAAGAGAATTTTAGACCAATATCCCTGATGAACATCGATGCAAAAATCCTCAATAAAATACTGGCAAACCGGATTCAGCAACACATCAAAAAGCTTATCCACCATGATCAAGTGGGCTTCATCCCTGGGATGCAAGGCTGGTTCAACATTCGCAAATCAATAAACATAATCCAGCATATAAACAGAACCAAAGACAAGAACCACATGATTATCTCAATTGATGCAGAAAAGGCTTTTGACAAAATTCAACAGCCCTTCATGCTAAAAACGCTCAATAAATTCGGTATTGATGGAACGTACCTCAAAATAATAAAAGCTATTTATGACAAACCCACAGCCAATATCATACTGAATGGGCAAAAACTGGAAAAATTCCCTTTGAAAACTGGCACAAGACAGGGATGCCCTCTCTCACCACTCCTATTCAACATAGTGTTGGAAGTTCTGGCTAGGGCAATCAGGCAAGAGAAAGAAATCAAGGGTATTCAGTTAGGAAAAGAAGAAGTCAAATTGTCCCTGTTTGCAGATGACATGATTGTATATTTAGAAAACCCCATTGTCTCAGCCCAAAATCTCCTTAAGCTGATAAGCAACTTCAGCAAAGTCTCAGGATACAAAATTAATGTGCAAAAATCACAAGCATTCTTATACACCAGTAACAGACAAACAGAGAGCCAAATCAGGAATGAACTTCCATTCACAATAGCTTCAAAGAGAATCAAATACCTAGGAATCCAACTTACAAGGGATGTAAAGGACCTCTTCAAGGAGAACTACAAACCACTGCTCAGTGAAATCAAAGAGGACACAAACAAATGGAAGAACATACCATGCTCATGGATAGGAAGAATCAATATTGTGAAAATGGCCATACTGCCCAAGGTAATTTATAGATTCAATGCCATCCCCATCAAGCTACCAATGAGTTTCTTCACAGAATTGGAAAAAACTGCTTTAAAGTTCATATGGAACCAAAAAAGAGCCCGCATCTCCAAGACAATCCTAAGTCAAAAGAACAAAGCTGGAGGCATCACGCTACCTGACTTCAAACTATACTACAAGGCTACAGTAACCAAAACAGCATGGTACTGGTACCAAAACAGAGATATAGACCAATGGAACAGAACAGAGTCCTCAGAAATAATACCACACATCTACAGCCATTTGATCTTTGACAAACCTGAGAGAAACAAGAAATGGGGAAAGGATTCCCTATTTAATAAATGGTGCTGGGAAAATTGGCTAGCCATAAGTAGAAAGCTGAAACTGGATCCTTTCCTTACTCCTTATACGAAAATTAATTCAAGATGGATTAGAGACTTAAATGTTAGACCTAATACCATAAAAATCCTAGAGGAAAACCTAGGTAGTACCATTCAGGACATAGGCATGGGCAAAGATTTCATGTCTAAAACACCAAAAGCAACGGCAGCAAAAGCCAAAATTGACAAATGGGATCTCATTAAACTAAAGAGCTTCTGCACAGCAAAAGACACTACCATCAGAGTGAACAGGCAACCTACAGAATGGGAGAAAATTTTTGCAATCTACTCATCTGACAAAGGGCTTATATCCAGAACCTACAAAGAACTCAAACAAATTTACAAGAAAAAAACAAACAACCCCATCAAAAAGTGGGCAAAGGACATGAACAGACATTTCTCAAAAGAAGACATTCATACAGCCAACAGACACATGAAAAAATGCTCATCATCACTGGCCATCAGAGAAATGCAAATCAAAACCACAATGAGATACCATCTCACACCAGTTAGAATGGCAATCATTAAAAAGTCCGGAAACAACAGGTGCTGGAGAGGATGTGGAGAAATAGGAACACTTTTACACTGTTGGTGGGATTGTAAACTAGTTCAACCATTATGGAAAACAGTATGGCGATTCCTCAAGGATCTAGAACTAGATGTACCATATGACCCAGCCATCCCATTACTGGGTATATACCCAAAGGATTATAAATTATGCTGCTATAAAGACACATGCACACGTATGTTTATTGCGGCACTATTCACAATAGCAAAGACTTGGAATCAACCCAAATGTCCATCAGTGACAGATTGGATTAAGAAAATGTGGCACATATACACCATGGAATACTATGCAGCCATAAAAAAGGATGAGTTTGAGTCCTTTGTAGGGACTTGGATGCAGCTGGAATCCATCATTCTTAGCAAACTATCACAAGAACAGAAAACCAAACACCGCATGTTCTCACTCATAGGTGGGAACTGAACAATGAGATCACTCGGACTCAGGAAGGGGAACATCACACACCGGGGCCTATCATGGGGAGGGGGGAGGGGGGAGGGATTGCATTGGGAGTTATACCTGATGTAAATGACGAGTTGATGGGTGCAGCACAGCAACATGGCACAAGTATACATATGTAACAAACCTGCACGTTATGCACATGTACCCTACAACTTAAAGTATAATAATAATAAATAAATTTAAAAAAAAAAAAAAAAAAAAAAAAAAAAAAAAAAAGACATTCCTCACATAACTTACTTTACCACTCTTTATGCCGTTTACTTGCAAACATCAGTGCCTATTTACGTACATTAAATTTCCATTTGATCAAACATAAGTTGTCTAAAAATCCTAAATTTAAGAGAAATTTGTTTTCAAAGGAAAGATAAAAATTTAGGGTAATTATATGTTTCCACAGTTTCTTTTTACAAGCTCCTTAAGACACCTATTAACACATGAATTTCATCGTATGCAGAAAGACTCTCTCATTACAAACATCAACAAGTATAAGTGAAATCAAATTTGGAATTTTTATCCAAATGTGTTACTATTGTCTATACAAATTAAATCTGTTGGAAGAAAGAATTCAGAGTATATTGAGACTGTTTATGACAGTTTATTACTTGTTTATTTATATTGGGGCATTAGTCATACTTCACAACACCTATGAGCTCAATTCTATCAAATTATGAGGGTCATAGATTAAACTATATAGCTACAGTTTTTAATTAAAATAGCTTCTACTACAGTTCAGACCAATTAGCATAATTCTAAGAGCTTGTCAAACGGTTTTCAGTTTTACTAATAGCAAATTTAGCTAACTTTGCCACACTGTTAATAAATTCAAAATGGCCAAACAATGTATATATTCAACCTATTAAACAAATAAAATGCAATGTTTATAAATAAAAAAAAAAAAAAAAAAAAAAAAAAAAAAAAAAAAAAAAAGATATGAGCAGAAAATTGGTCGGGCGCGGTGGCTTATGCCTGTAATCCCAGCACTTTGGGAGGCTGAGGCAGGCGAATCACGAGGTCAGGAGTTCAAGACCAGCCTAGACAACATGGTGAAACCCTGTGTCTAATAAAAATACAAAAAATTAGCCTGGCATGGTGGCAGGCGCCTATAATCCCAGCTACTTGGGAGGCTGAGGCAGGAGAATTGCTTGAACCTGGGAGGCAGAGGTTGCAGTGAACCGAGATCGCACCACTGCACTCCAGCCTGGCCAACAGAGTGAGACCCCATCTCAAAAAAAAAAAAGACATGGACAGAAAATTAAATTAAATGAAGAAATACAACTAGTACGCAAATGTGTGGAATGTGTAACCGCCTACGTTATTAGAAATGTCAATTGAATGAGTAAAATACTACATACACATAAACTAGTAAATAGAGCATCAGGCTCGCAGGCAGCGTTCGTGAGGATGCGGTGGAACTGAGGCTGTCCTCCGTGCCTCTGTGGTGGAGATGAAACAGCAGAGGCTTTCTGAAATACACTCCACACACAGCAGGCCAGTGCCTGCCTGGGGCTGGGTGAGGGCATGGGGAAGGGGAACGTTTTGGGGGTTGTGGAAATGTTCTAAAACTGTATTGGGGTGATGGTTGCACAGCTCCATACATTAACCCCCAGGTCATTAAACTGTACGCTTACAATTGCTGGACTTTAAGATATTTAAATAATACCTTGGTCAAGCTGCTTTTTAAAACGAGGACGTGGCCCCAGGCCATCTGATTCCAGAGGCTGCCATCACACAACTGCTGCCCACCTGTGCCATCACAACAGGAGAATAATGGCACCTTTGGGAAAGCCCAGCCACCCCGATGTCAGCAGCTTCCTTGGTTGGTTTCCTAGGTAAAATGCACAAGGACTGGGTGATCTTATTCAACTACCAAGGGGACCCCATCCACCCTGCTCTTCAAGCCAGTACTCCAAGTTTGAGATGAAAATGCAAGAACAACTCAGTCTGGAAGAATTGTTCCAAACTAAAGTTCCCAAATCACTAGCGAGTTCCTGAAAACAAGAATGGCCATCCTTAAGTCATTTTCAGTATCCCCCAAAAGTCAGGTTTTCAGAAGACTTTTGTATCCCAAAGCTATAAGGATTAAGACAGTCATCAACTCTCCGTGCTTTCGAGTAGAATTAACCCCCGTCAGCTGGTTAGTAACATCAGCTGTCTCATGTCACCAGAAATTCTAAAGGGGAATCACACAGTTTTGACAAATACAAAATATAGATTGTGCACAAGTACGATTTCATGTTTTGAAAGTTTTTTCAAAGCATCGGACTGAGGGAGCACTAACCAGGGGGTGCTGGGGTTGAAAGAGTGGGAAGCCCCCTGGAAGAGAGTGCTACGGGATTGGTTCCTATTTTGGGATCTCACAGAACGGGGACGCAGTAAATGGTAGTTGTCATTAACAGTGTTGCTATTGCAGACGTGATCACATTTAACAAAACCTGGGGGATCGATCATTTCTATGGTTGTAAGTGGCCAGCAATAGCAGAAAGGGTGTGCAGTCTCAGCCCATCAGTAAAAAAAGCCCTTCTACCAGCTGATCAAGAACACCCTGGGAGTCTAGAAGACGGAGTAAATGCTTGCTTCTTGCTCCCATCCAGCTACCTTTCAGGGCCCGGTTGGCCTCCGTTCAGCTCACCATTGCTAGCTGTCCCTATCCTATGAAGTCCCCATTCGTAAACAACCTACACACAAACCCAACTCTATCTTGCTAATATGCAGGCTCTGTCATGCCAGGGGTGAGCATGTGGATGGACAAAGAAGAAGAGAGCAGGGAACCACACCCTGTCAAATAAACTCTCATGAATGTTCCAAGTTTAGTTTACTTAGGAAGAGAGAACTTCACCTTCATTTACATTTTATGTCAAGAGAAATTAATTGAAGAAAAACAAGAACATCGTGAAGCTTGCCCTTTGATTATATGGTCTACTCATTCATTCAACAAGGATTTTTCAGTACCCACGTGTACTGGGCCTTGTTCTACTCAATTTAGAGTTTTTAGAGCCAGCTTTATGGGCATAAATTCCTCTTTAGGAATCACAGTGTTTTTCTGTGCCAGAATCAGTTAAAAGCCAAATAGCAACAAGCTTTTTTGTAGCAAGTGCTTACTAATGTTTCTCTCTATTCTTTTCAGGGTAATTTATTCTTATCTATATTGAAAATGTTTATTAAACTAAGGTTCACCACACAAAATAAGCTACATAGTTTACTCGAGAAAGATAACCAGAGGAAAAGAAAGGTTTTGGAGCTGCCGGAGCTGTGTTACCAAATCACTAACCACTGGCCATCTGTGGTTAAATTTTAATTTGATTTCATTTAATTTAAAATTCAGCTCTTCAGTTGCACTAGCCATTCCAGGTGGTCAATGACCACACGTGTTGAACAGCACAGATTTAAACACATCCCTTAGTGCAGAAAGTTTTACTGAACAGTGCCGATCAGAGCATTGTGAGCCATTTTGCTTCCAAATGCATACAGTTACCAGAGCTTATAAACCTCATTACTAAAACTAAAATATATAAGAGGAATATTTGTGTTTAGAACATGGTTTCTAGGACTTTACTGATATCACTGAGTTAATGAACAGGGTTTTCTCAGATCCTGGGGTGGAGGGAGGAGTTGAATATGACTGTGTTTCTTATGTAACTCTTTGTCTGCTCTTCGATATGAGGGCATGACAGATATAGCAGTATTCCTAAGTGTAGTAGTCTGTTCTCATGCTGCTGATAAAGACATACCCGAGACTGGGTAACTTATAAAGGAAAGAGGCTTAATGGCTGAGGAGGCCTCGCAATCATGGCAGGAGGTGAAGGAGGAGCAAAGTCACGTCTTACATGGTGGCAGGCAAGAGAGCATGTGTGGGGGAACTCCGCTTTATAAAACCATCACATCTTGTGAGACGTACTCACTATCATGAGAACAGCACGAGAAAGACCCACCCCCATGATTCAATTACCTCCCACCAGGTCCTGCCCATGACACATGGGAATTATGGGAGCTACAATTCAAGATGAGATTTGGGTGGGGACACAGCCCACACCATGTCACTAAATGTGCATAATGAAGTCAGTTAGGCTTCATATCATGCCTATAAAACACTCTATTCTTTTTCATGGACTTTCTTTTCAGCACTTTGAATGTTATTCCACTGCCTTCTGGACTCCACTGCTTCTGATGAGAAGTCAGCTGTTAGGCGGGGCACTGTGGCTCACGCCTGTAATCCCAGCACTTTGGGAGGCCGAGGTGGGTGGATCACGAGGTCAGGAGATCAAGACCATCCTGGCTAACACAGTGAAACCCCATCTCTACTAAAAATACAAAAAAATTAGCCGGGCGTGGTGGCGGAGCCTGTAGTCCCAGCTACTCGGGAGGCTGAGGCAGGAGAATGGCGGGAACCCGGGAGGCGGAGCTTGCAGTGAGCCGAGATCACACCACTGCACTCCAGCCTGGGCTACAGAGCAAGACTCCATCTCAAAAAAAAAAAAAAAAAAGTCAGCTGTTAATCTTATTGGGGTTCCTTTGTAAGGGATGAGTAGTTTTTCTCTTCCTATTCCCAAGATTTTCTCTGTGTATTTGACTTTCAGTATTTTTACATCAGTGTCTGGATGTGGATCTCTTTGCATTTGTCTGTGGAGTTTGTTGAGTTTCTTGGATGTATGGATTCATGTTTTTCATCAGATTTAGGAAGTTTTTACCCATAATTCAATTTTTTAATTCTTTTCTCATTTTCTTCTCCTTCTGCCCCTGCAATTATGCAAATGTTGATGTGCTTTCTTTTCATTTTTCTTCATTCTATTTTCTCTGATCTTTAAATTGAAGAATCTCTATTGATCTCTCTTCAAATTCACAGATTCTTTCTTCTGTAGGTTCAGATTTACTGTTAAGCCCCCAAATAAATGCTTGATTTTGGTTTTGTACTTTTCAACTCCAGAATATCTATTTCGTTCTTTTTTATTACTTTCACTTTTTGATTTCCCTGTTTGATGAAACATTGTCTTCATACCTTCCTTCACTTATTTAATCATTTGTACTTTGGTTCTTTGAACTTATTTATAATGAAGTTTTGTCTGTTAAATACACCTGGTCCCTCTTATAAGCTGTTTCTGTTGCCTGCTTTTATGGGTCACACTTTCATGTTTCTCTGAATGTCTTCTACTTTTTTGTTGAACCTGGACGTTTTAGGTAGTATATTGCAGGAACTCCGGATACTGTTTCCCCTCCCTTCTCCCTGGAGCTTGATTTGGTTGTTTCGTTTATTTTCTGACTTGGCTACACACCAGAATACTTTAGTGAAGTCCGTTTTCCCCTTTGGTGTCACTACTTGGAGGGTGAGGCTTGAGTTGCACACTGTGTCCCTGCAGTGACACTGGGTTTAAGGGGGTTCTCTTTGCCTCTTTCCCTGATTTCTATCTTCAGCCGTCTGCTTGATTTGGTATTACCGGGGTCCATCAGGCCCCAATTACCAGCTGATTGCTCTGTCGTTTTTGATAGTGCCCTGGGGCATAAATTGCCCAGCAGTCTGATCCAATTAAATTCTGGCAGGGGCAGTTATTGAGGCCAGACTTTGAGGTTTGTTGACTCCATGAGAGCTCTTCTTTGCTGTCTTTTTCCCTGGTTCCCCCTGGAGAACCAGTTGGACTATGATTTAGCTTGTTGCTCTTAATTAAGAGAGGCATCATTATCAAGAGTCTCTTAGGCATGCATTTTCCCCACATTCTGCTTCAAGTAATGTTCCTTTAAGGAGTGCCCTGGAGCTCTTTTTTCTTATGGACTTTGTGTTAATTTGGGCAACTGCAATGTTTAAGGGCACACAACCCCCCACGGGACCACCCTCACTTCTGATACTAGCTGCAAGTTTGAGGAGTTCTCAAAACCAACCTCAGTTTTGATCATTTGGTAGGACTCATAGACCTCACAGAAAGCTGTTATACTTGTGGTTACAGTTTATTATATAAAGGAAAGAATACAGATTAAAATGGGCCAAGAAAAGCACTGGATTGGACAGTGCATGGGGAAGTGCCCAATGTAGAGCCTCCATTGTCTTCTCTCATAGAATCAACACACATCATTACCTTTCCAGCAACAGTGTGTGACAGGACAGCACGCATACAGCATTGCCAACCCAGGAAACTCAATCAAGCCTCAGTGTTCAGAGTTTTTACTGGGGCTTCATTACATCAACATCACTGATTGCCCACATGGCTGATCTCTGTCTCCAGACTCTGCAGGTATCACCCAAAGCCTTCACCCTAAACCACACTCTTGGTCTTTCTGGTGTGGCCAGTCCCCATCTGAAATCACATTGTTAGACTATCTCATGTGACCCAAGGTCCCCAGGCAAACAAAGACACTCCTATTTGGCATGATATTCCAAGAAGCTTAGGGCGAAGACCAGACATCTTTTTGGGCAAGATTGAATTATTTACTGCACAGGCTGCGTCTTCCCTGGACAACCTCTCTGAGCCACTCCTCTGGGTGCTGGGCAGGGTGGTGGCCTCTGGTCTTGTCAGCTCATCTCTCCCCAGCATGGAACAGCCTTCCAAGTCAGCTGGGGCAAGGGTATTGGGACCCCAGTATTTGTGGCCTGCTGTACTTGAGGTAGAGCCTGCATCTTATGGATAGGGGCTTGGTAGGGAGGGCCCTAGCCCCTCAGCTGCACTCACCAGGAATTGAGCATCTCTGACTGGGCATGGTGGTTCACACCTGTAATCACAGCACTTTGGGAGGCCAAGGTGGGAGGATCCCTTGAGGCCAGCCTAGGCAACATAGAAAGATCCCAATGCAACTAAAAAGACAAAAATTAGCCAGGCATAGTGATGTGTCCCTGTGGTCTCAGCTACTCAGGGGGCTGAGGAGGGCAGATCACTTGAGCCTGGGAGGCAGTGTTTGCAGTGAGCTGAGATCATGCCACTGCCCTCCTGCCTGGGCAACAGAGCCAGATCCTGTCTTTAAAAAAAGATTTTTAAAAATAAAGATACAGGCATGTGTATGTTCATTGCAGCACTTTTCACAATAGCAAAGACATGGAATCAACCCAAATGCCCATCTATGATAGACTGGATAAAGAAAACATGGTACATACACACCACGGAATACTATGCAGCCACCAAAGGGAATGAGATCATGTCCATTTCAGGGACGTGGATGGAGCTAGAAGCTGTTATCCTCAGCAAACTAACACAGGAACAGAATACCAAACACTGCATGTTTTCACTTATAAGTGGTAGCTGAACAATGAGAATACATGGACACAGGGAGAGGAGCAACACACACTGGGGCCTGTTAGGGGGGTGGGGGAGGCAGAGCATCAGGATAAATAGCTAATGCAGGTGGGGTTTAATACCTAGGTGATAGGTTGATCTGTGCAGCAAACCACCACGGCACACATTTACCTGTATAACAAACCTGCATGTCCTACACGTGTATCCCAGAGATGGGGTTTCACCGTGTTAGCCAGATGGTCCTCATCTCCTGATCTTGTGATTCACCCACCTCGGCCTCCCAAAGTGCTGGGATTACAGGATTGAGCCACTGCGCCCGACTAGATCCTTATTTTTCTTTTATGCCATGGACCACAATGGCAGTATAGTCATGGCCTCCTTCTTTGAATAATATTTTTAAATGCACAAAATTAAATACATAGAATTATAAAGGAAACCAATTACCAAAAACCAGATATACACTATTTTTTTAATGTGATATACTAAAAATATGCCTCTTTATGAACAATTAAATAACAACTAATGGAGAGTCTAACAACTAGTAAATGACAAGTAGGGTATAAATGGTTTTTCTGTGAAACCCATAATGTAATATGAAAATATCTTTAATTCTATTGGTAACAAAGTCACAGGTACAGCTAATACTACTGTGGTTTCTCCTACATTCGAATGGAAAGAAATGCTAAATGTTGGTTAGAGGTTAGGGAAAATCCGGATGTATTCTTTCCCCAGCTGTGTGCACCAGCTCACTAAATCTTGTCCATGAACTCCAGGTTAAAGTCCCCTACTACTTAAAGGATGGTCCAGGCCGGGCGCGGTGGCTCACACCTGTAATCTCAGCACTGTGGGAGGCTGAGGCGGGTGGATCATTTGAGGTCAGGAGTTCAAGACCAGCCTGGCCAACATGGTGAAACCCCATCTCTGCTAAAAATACAAAACTTAGCCAGGCATGGTGGCACATGCCTGTAATCCCAGCTACTCAGGAGGCTGAGGCAGGAGAATCCCTTGAACCCGGGAGGCAGAGGTTGCAGTGAGCCGAGATCGCGCCATTGCACTCCAGCCTGGGCGACAGAGCAAGACTCTATCTCAAAAAAAAAAAAAAAAAAGGATGATCTGGACCAACAGCCTGGGGTGGCTAATGCTTCTCAAATCCTCTGGGATAAATGCAGGTTCTGATTCAGTGAATGTACCCTGAGAGTCTGCATTGCTAAGAGGCCCCAAGTTAGCAATGCTGTTTCTGGTGCAGGCACCACAAATGGCAGACAGAAGCCTCAGGGCTTATCCTGGTGACGACTTTAACCTGGAGTGGTCAGAGCTGGAATTCACACGGCACACGGATGGTTTCCTGATCCTTGAAGTCTCTAGCAATGGCTTGGAGTTCTCCAGCTTCATCCTCAAGGGGCATGCGTTCCTTTTCCATAAGTATGTGATGACAGAGACGAACATGGGTGGAGATTCTGAGCAGCTAGGTGCCCTGTTTCCTGAAGGCTCCCACGGAGCAGCAGCAGCTGCTGGTCAGGTAAGCCGCAGACCCGTGGCAAGTCCCAATACACAAAATGCATGCACAACTACACACGACCATTCACAGAAAATAGAGACGACTCACAAGTGCAAGTCACCAAGCCCTAAAAGTGCAAGGAAAAAAGCAACTAAAGATTTTTTTTTTTTTTTTTTTTTGAGATGGAGTGTCGCTCTGTCACCCAGGCTGGAGTGCGGTGGCACAATCTCAGCTCACTGCAACCTCTGCCTCCCAGGTTGAAGCCATTCTCCTGCCTCAGCCTCCGGAGTAGCTGGGATTACAGGCATGCACCACCACGCCCAGCAAATTTTTGTATTTTTAGTAGAGATGGGGTTTCACCATATTGGCCAGGTTGGTCTTGAACTCCTGACCTCAGGTGTCTGCCTGCCTTGGCTTCCCAAAGTGCTGGGATTACAGGCATGAGCCACCGTGCCTGGCCTAAAGACTTTGAAATTAATAACAAATGTACCTTCCCTATTTTCCTGAGTGCACAAAAACATGTATTTAAAACTCTTCTCTAAACTAGGTCCTATTTAATCAACCTCAGCTGTGAAAAAACTCCAACGCTTGAGATATACTTAATATAAAAAGTATTAAAACAGCAGGAAATAGTCCAAGTTAACAAACGGTGTAACTGTTATTTGTAGTACTATGGCAAGAAGTGTGCAGAATATCAAGGTAATTAAACTAATTTTTGTGTCCCATCCACTAGTGGTTTTTACAATGTTTTTACCAGGAAAAATTAAATCTGGAGACCTGGGTCACTGGGCCTACATTTTTTCTTCAGCCTTGATGGGGTTTGCAGAGCCTTTCCATACCACTTCTCCACCTCCAGCACCCCCAACAGCCTGACTGGAGCTTCCTTCAACCTCCCTCCTTCCTTAAACCCAAGTTCTTTAGTTGTATAGCAAACATTTCAACTTTCAACCCAGTTACTAGGGCTGCTGGGCTGCTCTTAGGGTGCCCTCTGCTGGCCACACATGGAAGCAGGTGTAAAAGTCTTAAAACACATCTTTCTTTAGGAATTTTAAGAATAAAAATTAAAGATAAAAAAAATTGGAAGAAAGAAAGAATTAGTTTGTGTTTGTTTTGCTTAGCATCTTTGGTCTCTGGGATTCAAAAAGTATGTTGATGCAACAGAAGGTAGTTAAGAAAAGTTTGGATGGCTAGGTGCAGTGGCTCCAGCCTGTAATCCCAGCGCTTTGGGAGGCCGAGGCAGGTAGATCACCTGAGGCCAGGAGTTCAAGACCAATCTGGCCAACTGGTGAAACCCAGTCACTACTAAAAATACAAAAAAAAACAAAAAAACACAAAAAAAGCCAGGCCTGGTGGCATACACCTATGATCCCAGCTACTTGGGAGGCTGAGACATGAGAATCACTTGAACCTGGGAGTTCAAGATTGCAGTGAGCCGAGATCATGCCACTGTACTCCAGCCTGGGAGACAGAGCAAGACCTTGTCTCAAAAAAAAAGTTTGGGAGCTCCTAGGTTACACTCCAGAAGCCTTTTAATTATTTTATCTTACCAATTGATTTGTGCTTGTAGACACAGAATCTTGCCATGTTGCCATGCCCAGCCCTCCAGAAGCCTCTTAAAAGCACATTGAAGGCTGCGCACAGTGGCTCACGCCTGTAATCCCCACACTTTAGGAGGCCAAGGTGGGAGGATCACTTGAGCTTGGGAGTTCAAGACCAGCCTGGGCAACAGGGCACGACTCTGTCTCTACAAAAACTATTTAAAATTTGGCAGGCTAATTTTTTAGTAGTGGTCCCAGCTCCTCGGGAGGCTAAGGTGGGAGCATCGCTTGAGCCTGGAAGGTGGAGATTGCAGTGAGCCGAGATCATGCAACTGCGCTACAGCCTGGGAGACAAAGTGAGACCGTGTCTCAAAAATAATAATAATAAAATAAATTTAAAAGCATATTGAAACAGTAAAGAACTCCTACAACTCAACAACAATAAAACAAACAACTTGATTAAGAAATGGGCAATGGACTTGAATAGACATTTATTTAAGAAGATAAACAAATGGCCAACAAGTACATGAAAAAATGCTCAACACCACTAATCGATTAATTAAGGAAATATGAATCAAAACCAAAACACAGCTACAGTAGCCTATAGTCCCAGCTACTCCAGAGGCTGAGGTAGGAGGATAACTTGTGCCCAAGCACTGCAGACCACCCCAGGCAACATAGTGAGACCCCACCTCTAAAAACAAAATAAAATAAAAATAAATTTTTTTAAACATCCATTATGATGGCTACTAGTAAAAATGAAACAGGAAATAACAAATGTTATTGAGGTTGTGGAGAAATTGGAACCCTTGATGGCAGGAATGTAGAATGGTGCAGCCACTACAGAAAACAGCATAGCAATTCCTCAAAAAATTAAAAATAGAATGACCACAGAATCCAGCTATTCCACTTCCAGGCATGTATCTAAAAAAGCTGAAAGCAGAGTCTTGAAGACGTATTTGTACACCCATATTAATAGCAGCATTATGCACAATAGCCAAACGGTTGAAGCAAGCCAAGTGCCCATCAGCAGATGACTGGATAACAGATGCAGCAAACCCACAACACACATTCCCATGTAAGGAAGGACACGCTGCTACAACACGGACGAACGTTGGCGATACGATGCTTAGTGAATAAACCTGTCACAAAAACACCACTACTATATGATTCTACTTATATAAGGGATCTTGAATAGTCAAACTCACAAAGAGAGCAGAACGGGGGTTGCCAGGGGCCGGGGGGATGGGGAAATGGGGAGTTCTTGTTTCATGGGTACAGAGTTTCAGTTTTGCAAGATGAAAAAGCTCTGGAGGTAGGTTGTACAATCAGTATGCTTACTCCTGCTGGACTGTATACACTTAAAAATGGTTAGGATGGTAAATTCTGTCGTATACTTTACCACAATTTTTTTAAAAAATTTTTTGAGACAAGGTCTCGCCCTGTCACTGAGGCTGGAGTGCAGTGGCGTAATCACAGCTCACAGCAGCCTCAACCTCCCAGGCTCAAGCAATCCTCCCACCTCAGCCTCCCCCATAGCTGGGATCAGAGGTGCGCGCCACCACGCCTGGCTAATTTTGTTTTGAAGAGATGGTGTTTCACCATGTTGCCTGGGCTGGTCTCAGACTCCCGGGCCTAAGCGATTTTCCCACCTCAGCCTCCCAAAGTGCTGGGATTACAGGCGTGAGCCACCGCACCCGGCCACACAAAAATCCACACAGTGATCCCTTCCTGTGCTGGCCTGCTCCAGATCTGGCGCAGCTTCTCAAAACTCAGAAAGTTGCCACTCGCAAGGATTGAGAGATCTAGTTGAATTTTACAGATTAAAATACTAGAGGCCACGACAGGCAAAGTGACAGGAAAGGTCTCCAAATTTAGTAGTAGAGACAAGATTAGTTAGTCTGGCTCCTGACTCCCAGACTGGGGCTCTACCCTGCACTCCCAATTCCAGTGGGGACACCCATTTCCACACAGGGCGGGAAAAGGCACCCTATCCATTCGGGCTTCCTTCCCGTACACCAGGCATTGGAGGTAGGTGAGCATGTGAGGAAATGCACCTTTGGTAAAAGCTCCTGAACAAACCTGGAGGGAGATGAGAAGAAACAAACAGGTCAGTGCTTAAATGCTAACAGGACTGGCCGGGCGCAGTGGCTCACGCCTGTGATCCCAGCACTTTAGGAGGCCAAGGTGGGCAGATCACCTGAGGTCAGGAGTTCAAGACTAGCCTGGCCAACATGACGGCCAAACCTCGTCTCTACTAAAAGTACAAAAATCAGCAGGACGTGGTGGCAGATGCCTGTAATCCCAGCTACTCGGGAGGCTGAAGCAAGAGAATCACCTGAACCCAGGTGGCAGAGGCTGCAGTGAGTCGAGATTGCGCCACTGCACTCCAGCCTGGGGGATAGAATGAGATTCTGTCTCAAAAAAAAAAACAAAAAACAAAACAAAAAAAAACAGGATAAAGCCTGAGTATTTTTTTCCCTATTGAGTTACTTTGTAGCTTTCCCCAACCTCCAGTCATAAAGGAGTTTGGAATTGTCCCTTCAAGGTGACACATTCTGCTACATTGTGAATGACGGACACCGTTTTCTGCCTCCAATAATACCACATGATGAGGCATACATAGAAATGATTTTTTATTTACTTTGATGATTAGGAAAAGATAGCAACATAGCTTTCATCAAAGCTAACAAATTACTGGCAGTGAACTAATTTTATTAGAATAAAGACATGTCTGTCTAAACTGAAACCACCAGCCCTTTGCTTTGGCTGGGACCTTGCGAATCACGGCCAAGGTGTTGATCAGAAAACAGTCACCATCACATCAACCTCCTGCCAGCACATGGCACAGAGATGCCACGAAGGCCCCGCAGGTCCCTCGAAGAGCAGCTGGGGCTCCACCTACCGAGTCCCAGTGGCTTATTTTGAAAAGATTTGCTTTCCACCGGTAAGGCGTGGCCCAAGTACATTTCTCGGGACTGCCATTGGCTCATCGTGCATGCATATGAGGTAGTTCTCTTTGCATTTTGCAGATGCTCTTGCTTGCCCAGGGGGTGGATGTCACGAATCTGAAACCTCTGGCTTCACATTCCCACTGGGAATGCCCCCCAGCCCCCAGTCACAAGTCAGTCTCCAATCCTGCCACAGACTCTAGCTCTTCAAATCCAAACGGATGTTTTCTTCATCCACAGGTTTTGGTTTTAACTGGCTGCTCAGTGTTAAAAAGGAGTATCTCAAGCCCCCTGCCATGCTGAAAGGAGAAAAAAAAAGTGAAAATAAATGACGGGGAATTTCCCAGGGGCTCCAGCAGCCGTTGCTGGCGTTTCTATCAATACAGCCTGCTTCATGCGGAGGGAATTATTCCAATATCTGTGTTTCTCCTCAAGTTTGTGGATTGCTTGATGAGAATGTCCCCTCTTATTTACAAGCCTTTGGAGGCAGAAAAAGAGTCATCAAATCTAAGGCAGAACCTCAGAGAGAAAATAAGCACTTGGTTTTTACTGAATAAACTACATACCCTTAGCCTTAAATAGTATCCCACTGCTGAGACCCCAAATGCCTTTCAAAGCTGGGTTAGTCCACACCCCCTGCTTGCCGAGCCTAGTGGTCACAAAAGTAACACCCTCCACTTCACAGGAGGGCAGAGAACGCAGGGGCCTTCTGTGAGGAAGACAGGTGAGTTAAATTCCGATCCCAGCCCCGCAAACTGTCATCACACATGTCCCCATGGATCTGCATGAGGATGAACCCAGGGATGAAGTAAAATTATCGTAGAAATCAGAATGTCAAAACGCCTCCTGGCTTAACATGAAAGACTTCTCTAGGCTCTTTTGCTTATTACATATTAATCGAACTGTTCAAGGTTCTTGTTTTCCCAAAGCGAGTCCATTAAAAATTCCCACTCACCAAATATTTAATCCTACAAAGTTTAACAAAGAGAAAATGTAGTCTCCACCGATTAACATCCCAATGTAGGCAACGGATACATTCTGCAGAAAAAGAGGATTCGTCATTTTAAAAGTAAAATGTTTAGGGGAAAATATAAATAGTAAAACCTGAAACTAGACATTTTAGTTACTTTGCAAAGAGACTTGTACACAGGAATATTCACAGGGGGCTGAAAAAAATAAAAAACCATTACAGGCCAGGAATGATGGTTCACGCCTGTAATCCCAATACTCCGGGAGGCCAAAGTCAAAGGATCACTTGAGCCCAGGAGTTTAAGACCAGTGGGGGCAACATAGTGAGATCCCATCTCTACCAAAAATTTTTTGAAAGTAGCCGGACATGGTGGCACATGCCTGTAATCCCACAGGGACTGAAGTGGGAGGACTGCTTGAGCCCAGGAAGTCAAGGCTGCACTGAGCTACATGCCACTGTACTCCAGCCTGGGCAACAGAGCAAGACCCTGCCTCAGAAAAATAAATAAGCCATTACATATGGGGCTTACTAAATGAATGCAGTAAATTATGGTCTGATAACAACAGAAAATTGCGTTATTCTCTCCCCTGTTCCAGTTGGCATGCAGGCAAAAGAGGAAGAGTGGGGCTATCATCAGCTTGCCAGATCCTAACTCTTTACTATCATTGGGTAGTGAGGTTTTCCAGGGTTTTTTTCTTTTTCTTTTTCTTTTTTTTTTTTTTTAGACAGAGTCTCGCTGTGTTGCCCAGGCTGGAGTGCAGTGGCACAATCTCGGTTCACTGCAATCTTTGCCTCCCAGGTTCAAGAGATTCTCCAGTCCAGCCTCCCAAGTAGCTGGGACTACAGGGTACTCACCACCACACCTGGCTCATTTTTGTATTTTTAGTAGAGATGGGGTTTTGACATATTGGCCAGGCTGGTCTCTAATTCCTGACCTCAGGTGATCTGCCTGCCTCGGCCTCTTGAAGTCCTGGGATTACAGGCATGAGCCACTGTGCCTGGCCTGTTTTTCTTTCTTTTTTTTTTTTTTTTCAACCCTGGGCACTGCAGATTGTGCACTGGACACTACACTGCAATCTGTGGGCACACCAGGGCCAAGTAGTGAGTTAATTGTCTTGATCGTAAATTTGAGTAGAGCGGAGACAGTCAATAAATTCCAGGCCATGCTCTGCCCAGTGCATTCTAGGAGACCTCTGGGCAGCCAAGGGACAGGTGAATTCTTGAAGCAGGCAGTGTTTTCAAACACTCTAGGACTTCATGCGAATAGAAAAACGACGCAATTACGGAATAGAATCTAGAACACCTCTCCCGCTATTCATTCACGTGCGTGTGTTTATTCAGATGCATCCACACACACACCCATGCACCAGCCCACAAGCTCACCGACCTCACCACACACCAGCCCACAAGCTCACCGACCTCACCACACAACACGCACCTCCACAGCTCACCGACCTCACCACACAGCACGCACCTCCACAAGGGCTCCACTTCTCAGTGGGCAGGTTCTCCCAGAAAACCAAATTATGGATCACAAGGTGTCTTACTCATCATTGATACCTGGGTTTTGTTTTGTTTTGTTTTAGCTTTTTACTTCATTTTCCCAGACCCACCCCTCCAAGCCACCCCCAACTTAAAAGTTGTAATTTGTCTCTCCTTTATAAATTAGCAATCTGTCCCTCTATTCCATGTAGTAGATTAGAAGAAGTAAGATGGGGCCGGGCTCAGTGGCTCACACCTGTAATCCCAGCACTTTGGGAGGCTGAGATGGGTGGATCACGAGGTCAGGAGTTCAAGACCAGCCTGGCCAACAAGGTGAAACCCAGTCTCCACCAAAAATATAAAAAATTAGCCAGCTGTGATGGTGGGTGCCTGTAATCCCAGCTACTCGGGAGGCTGAGGCAGGAGAACTGCTTGAACCTGGGAGGTGGGTGCAGTGAGCCAAGATTGCACCACTGCACTCCAGCCTGGATGACAGAACGAGACTCTGTCTCAAAAAAGAAAAAGAAGTAAGATGGGATCACACAGGCCCAGCTGAAAAGGTCACAGCCCTCATTCTTACACCACCACCACCACAACCAACAAAATCTAATCCGGCCTCCAGCGGAAAATCTGGATTCACAGTCCATTCCTTGACTCAGTTGTTCCTTCCAAGGCTCCATCCACTCACCTTGATGGCTCCAACCACTGCTGTCGTCAAGGCTGAATTGTAATAGCTGCACAGAACCGTGGAGTACATCAGCAGAAACCTGCGACAAGGAAGCAGACACAGAGTGTGCGTCTCACTACGCTGGGGAATAATAAATAGGTTAAGGCCAGCAGTGGCCCCCACACAAGCACTTTAAGGCAAAGAAAAAAGAAACACATATCATAAAGGTTGTGTAACCCACACCTTAAGATATCTTGCTATTGGTCTTATGACAGGAAAATGGTCCAGCTGTGAATTAGCTAAACCTTCTACTTAAGGTATCCTTCTCATTTTCTCTGTACATTTCCCCTGAATGTTTCCACAACCTGGGAGTAAGGAGAACAAGGTTTAATGACCTGAAATCTCTCATTTATCAGCATGTTAAATGAAGTTAAGACTTTGAGTTTTGTTTTTGTTTTTTGTTTTTTTTTTTTTTTGAGACGGAGTCTCGCTCTGTCGCCCAGGCTGGAGTGCAGTGGCGCGATCTGAGCTCACTGCAAGCTCCGCCTTCTGGGTTCACGCCATTCTCCTGCCTCAGCCTCCCGAGTAGCTGGGACTACAGGCGCCCACCACCGCGCCCGGCTAATTTTTTTGTATTTTTAGTAGAGACAGGGTTTCACCGGGTTAGCCAGGATGGTCTGGATCTCCTAACCTCAGGTGATCCACCCGCCTTGGCCTCCCAAAGTGCTGGGATTACAGGTGTGAGCCACCGCGCCCGGCCGACTTTGAGTTTTTAATCCTCTGTGCATCAGAATCACCTGTTGCACCTTTTTTTGTTTGTTTGTTTTGGTAGGGACGGAGTCTCACTCTGTCGACCAGGCTGGAGTGCAGTGGCGCAATCTCGGCTCACTGCAACCTCCACCCCTAGGTTCCAGCAATTCTCCTGCCTCAGCCTTCCGAGGAACTGGGCCTACAGGCTCATGCTGCCATGCCCAGCTAATTTTTTTTTGTATTTTAGTAGAGACGGGGTTTCACTGTGTTGCCCAGGCTGGTCTTGAACTCCTGAGCTCAGGCAATCCGCCCGCCTTGGCCTCCCAAAATGCTAGGATTACAGGCGTGAGCCACCATGCCCAGTCTGCCTGCTGCACTTCCAACACACAATGAACGATGCCTGGCAGAGGTTCTGCTTCACATGGTTTGAGGTGGGGCCCTGACCACGCACGAGATGAAAGATCCTCAGGTGATTCTGACCTGCAGCCAGAGAGGAGGACCCCTGGTGTCGGAAGAGAAAATCAGCTGAGCGATTGCTGCCTTCAGACAGAGGAGATTGAAACAGATGCCACGTGTGGATAAGGCTACTGTACCTGTTACCAAAGTTAACTCAGGCACTTAACATGACCGTAGGTATTGATACTTACTTGCCAATAAAATGATACAGCCTTGTGAACGAGCACGCAACAAGAAAACACATACACAGGTAAAGAATGCCAAATCCGGCCGGGCGCGGTGGCTCATGCCTGTAATCCCAGCACTTTGGGAGGCCAAGGCGGGCGGATCACGAGGTCAGGAGATCGAGACCATCCTGGCTAACACGGTGAAACCCCGTCTCTACTAAAAATACAAAAAATTAGCCGGGCGAGGTGGCGGCGCCTGTAGTCCCAGCTACTCAGGAAGCTGAGGCAGGAGAATGGCGTGAACCCGGGAGGCGGAGCTTGCAGTGAGCTGAGATCCGGCCAGTGCTCTCCAGCCTGGGCGACAAAGTGAGACTCCGTCTCAAGAACATACCATGCTCATGGATAGGAAGAATCAATATCATGAAAATGGCCATACTGCCCAAGGTAATTTATAGATTCAATGCCATCCCCATCAAGCTACCAATGAGTTTCTTCACAGAATTGGAAAAAACTGCTTTAAAGTTCATATGGAACCAAAAAAGAGCCCGCATCTCCAAGACAATCCTAAGTCAAAAGAACAAAGCTGGAGGCATCACGCTACCTGACTTCAAACTATACTACAAGGCTACAGTAACCAAAACAGCATGGTACTGGTACCAAAACAGAGATATAGACCAATGGAACAGAACAGAGTCCTCAGAAATAATACCACACATCTACAGCCATTTGATCTTTGACAAACCTGAGAGAAACAAGAAATGGGGAAAGGATTCCCTATTTAATAAATGGTGCTGGGAAAATTGGCTAGCCATAAGTAGAAAGCTGAAACTGGATCCTTTCCTTACTCCTTATACGAAAATTAATTCAAGATGGATTAGAGACTTAAATGTTAGACCTAATACCATAAAAATCCTAGAGGAAAACCTAGGTAGTACCATTCAGGACATAGGCATGGGCAAAGACTTCATGTCTAAAACACCAAAAGCAACGGCAGCAAAAGCCAAAATTGACAAATGGGATCTCATTAAACTAAAGAGCTTCTGCACAGCAAAAGAAACTACCATCAGAGTGAACAGGCAACCTACAGAATGGGAGAAAATTTTTGCAATCTACTCATCTGACAAAGGGCTAATATCCAGAACCTACAAAGAACTCAAACAAATTTACAAGAAAAAAACAAACAACCCCATCAAAAAGTGGGCAAAGGATATGAACAGACATTTCTCGAAGACATTCATACAGCCAACAGACACATGAAAAAATGCTCATCATCACTGGCCATCAGAGAAATGCAAATCAAAACCACAATGAGATACCATCTCACACCAGTTAGAATGGCAATCATTAAAAAGTCAGGAAACAACAGGTGCTGGAGAGGATGTGGAGAAATAGGAACACTTTTACACTGTTGGTGGGATTGTAAACTAGTTCAACCATTATGGAAAACAGTATGGCGATTCCTCAAGGATCTAGAACTAGATGTACCATATGACCCAGCCATCCCATTACTGGGTATATACCCAAAGGATTATAAATTATGCTGCTATAAAGACACATGCACACGTATGTTTATTGCAGCACTATTCACAATAGCAAAGACTTGGAATCAACCCAAATGTCCATCAGTGACAGATTGGATTAAGAAAATGTGGCACATATACACCATGGAATACTATGCAGCCATAAAAAAGGATGAGTTTGAGTCCTTTGTAGGGACTTGGATGCAGCTGGAATCCATCATTCTTAGCAAACTATCACAAGAACAGAAAACCAAACACCGCATGTTCTCACTCATAGGTGGGAACTGAACAATGAGATCACTCGGACTCAGGAAGGGGAACATCACACACAGGGGCCTATCATGGGGAGGGGGGAGGGGGGAGGGATTGCATTGGGAGTTATACCTGATGTAAATGACGAGTTGATGGGTGCAGCACAGCAACATGGCACAAGTATACATATGTAACAAACCTGCACGTTATGCACATGTACCCTACAACTTAAAGTATAATAATAATAAATAAATTTAAAAACAAAACAAAACAAAACAAAACCAAAAAAAAGAATGCCCAATCCAGTCAGGTAAAGAAGTGAGCTAATTCCAGTCAAGCCGTGATGGAAATTAGCTGCAACCTCACCTAAGCTGCAACTCAGATCAGATGATGAAATGTTGAAAGGGAATACAAACCGGCTGAGAAAGAAACACGGAAGGTACAGGGAGAGCACAAGGTGGGTGAGATGTGAAAAGCTAAATCCCAGGTCAGGCTGGACACGGTCGCTCATGCCCATAATCCCAGCACTTTAGGAGGCAGAGGTGGGTGAATCGCCTGAGGTCAGGAGTTCCAGACCAGCCTGGCCAACATGGTGAAACCCTCTCTCTACTAAAAATACGAAAATTAGCCGGGCGTGGCGGCACATGCCTGTAGTCCCAGCTACTCGGGAGGATGAGGCAGCAGAATTGCTTGAACCCGGGAGGCGGAGCTGAGATCATACCACTGCACTCCAGCCTGGGTGACAGGGCGAGACTCCGTCTCAATTAATTAATTAATTAATCAGTCCCAGGTTGAAGGCAGGAGCTTGGATTCCCCATTGACAGAAGCAAACTCAACTCTAGCAAAGGGCTCAGTGCACCTGCACTTGGGTAAGCACAGAATTGACTGAATTCTAGAATCCTGCTAGAATTTAACACTCGGTCTTGGTGCTAGGCTAAATCTCTGGTGGAGATCACGGTCACAGACCTTCAACATGATAACCTCTGTTGGCCTGAGTGTGTTTATTACTAAAGGTGGTAGAGGGAAAAAATCAGAATATCAAGCTTTACAAGTTGAAGAATAAACTTAATTTCAAACTTAAATTTTGTAATCTTTGGAATACTGTGTGCATTGTAATTAAAACAATTTGAAAAGTTAAAGAAACTCTTGGTTCTAATTTGAAATATATAATTGGCCGGGCGCGGTGGCTCAAGCCTGTAATCCCAGCACTTTGGGAGGCCGAGACGGGCGGATCACGAGGTCAGGAGATCGAGACCATCCTGGCTAACACGGTGAAACCCCGTCTCTACTAAAAATACAAAAAACTAGCCGGGCGTGGTGGCGGGCACCTGTAGTCCCAGCTACTCGGGAGGCTGAGGCAGGAGAATGGCGTGAACCCGGGAGGCGGAGCTTGCAGTGAGCTGAGATCCGGCCACTGTACTCTAGCCTGGGCGACAGAGCGGGACTCCGACTCAAAAAAAAAAAAAAAAAAGAAATATATAATTGATGTTAGACTTGCAATTTTAATTTGAAAGAAGAGTGTTGAAGTCTCATCAGAATTTGAATTTTTTTTTTTTTTTTTTTTGAGACGGAGTCTCACTCTGTGGCCAGCCTGGAGTGCAGTGGCGTGATCTCGGCTCACTGCAACCTCTGCCTCCCAGGTTCAAGCAATTCTCCTGCCTCAGCCTCCCAAGTAGCTGGGACTACAGGCGAGCGCCACCACACCCAGCTAATTTTTGTACTTTTAGTAGAGACGGGGTTTCACCATGTTGGCCAGAATGGTCTCGCTCTCTTGACCTCGTGATCTGCCCGCCTCGGCCCCTCAAAGTGCTGGGATTACAGACATGAGCCACTGCAACCGGCCTGAATGTTTTTTAAGAAGCTGATTTACCCCATTTCTAAATTTGGTTTATTAGATTTCAAACAGTTGCTTAAGTACAAAAAGCAATCTACTAGCTTTGTTAATTGGCCTCAGGGGCTGGAATTGCTGAAGAAAAAGTAGGCAGCTCCCATTTGTAAAAGCAGTTGAAAATGCTTAAATTATTTTAATTCACTAAGCTGTAAATGGAACTGATTTACAGTACATTGTTTAGGGGATTTTAATCAGTTAAACTTGAGTTAATAAACCATTTATCAAATAATGAAAGTAAATGTTCTTTTATAGAAAAATTGTTAGCCTTATAAATAAGGCAATAATATTTGTAAGTTGAACTTTAAGGCTTAAGAAAAAAAATCTAAGTTTCGGCCGGGCATGGTGGCTCACGCCTGTAATCCCAGCACTTTGGGAGGCCAAGGCAGGCAGAGAGTGAGACGATCCTGGCCAACACAGTGAAACCCTGTCTCTACTAAAAATACAAAAAAATTAGCCAGGCGTGGTGGCGGGCACCTGTAGTCTCAGCTACTCGGGGGGCTGAGGCAGGAGAATCGCTTGAGCCCAAGAGGCAGAGGTTGCAGTGAGCCGGGATCGCACCACTGTACTTTAGCCTGGGGGACAAAGTGAGACTCCGTCTCAAAAAAAAAAAACAAAACAAAATCCAAGTTTCTCAAATTGTTATAATTTTAATAAATCTAACATTAATTTAGATTCCCAGGAGCTATAAATAATCCTATTTATGCATAAAATGAAAAAATTTGAAAACTCAAACTGATGCCACTGAGTGCCTGCTCTGCCAGGCCCTGGCCGTCCGAGGGGACCATCCCATTCGCAGCACCTGCCCCGGAGCCGCTCAGACCCAGCTGAGAGGAGACAGCTGGCAGCAGCAGGAGCACAGCGCAGGGCCCCGCCCAACGCAGGGGCAAGAGGGGAGCTTCCTGCAGGCCGCGTACGCACCAGCGCAGCCTTCAACCAAGGACAGCATGGATGTTCTTTATTTCCACTTTTGCTTTAAAATTCCAACTCCAGGGTTCCAGTCATGCAACATTTTCTCCATCCTACGTTTTTTTTTTTTTTTTCTTAAAAAAGGGTTGGGGGGAACCTTATCTCTTGACGAGGTCTGCCTGTATTACCCAGGCTGGACATGAATGCCTGGGTTCAAGGGATCCTCCCGCCTGTCTTCCAAGTAGCTGGGCTTAGAGAAGTGTGCCATCACACCCGGCTCCATCTTAGTGAAGCCACCTCAGCCTGCATTCAGAATCAGAAGACATCACGGATCTAAGATCCCAGCACCATCTATCATGAGTGTGGGTGACGAGGACATCACTCACCAGCTGGGCTGCGCCAGGAAGGAGAACCCCTCCCTAACATTCTGGAGTGAGCCTCAATGAGCAGCCATCCTCCTTAGCAACAGACAGGCGGCTAGACCGAAGAGCTGCACTTCTCTTTTCTTTTCTGTTTTTTAAAGACAGGGTCTCACTCTTTTGTCCAGGCTGGAGTGCAGTGGTGTGATCATGATTCACTGCAGCCTCCACCTCCCAGGCTCAAGCAATCCTCCCACCTCAGCCTCTCAGGTAGCTGGAACTACAGGTACACATCACTAAACCTGGCTAATTTTTAAATTTTTCTAGATACAGAGTCTTGCTGTCTTGCCCAGGCTGGTCTGGAACTCTGTGGCTCAAGCAATCCTCCCTCCCCAGCCTCCCAAAGTGCTGGGACTATAGGCATTAGCCCCACTCCCAGCTTGCACTTCTTAATATACCCACTAGATGTCCCCAGAGAGGGCAAATATAGAACCACTGGGCTCAAAGTAGTAGTATATTACATTTTTTAAAAGAATCTATTTCTATATGCAAAAAACCACTTGTATAGTTCTTTGGCCAAAACCAAGACTCTGAACTAAAAGAACCTTCGTTAACTCAGTACTCAGTACAAGGGAAACCACAACCCTTTTAATACTGAAAATATCAACCTCCACATGACTAGCTTTGGTTTTATTATCCATAGATTAATAAAATGCAACAATATTTAAAAGTATGGCTGAATTCTTAGTAACCTTTTTTTCCATTCTATATATTTTTTAGACAGGGTCTCACTCTGTCACTCAGGCTGGAGTACAGTGGCACAATCACAACTCACTGGGCTCAGATGATCCCAGTCTCTACCTTCTGGGCTCAGGTGATCCTCCCACCTCAGCCTCCCAAAGTGCTGGGATTACAGGTGTGAGCCACCGTGCCCAGCCCGCTCTGTATTTTGAAGTCATGATATTATCAGTGTACATTTGAAACATAACAGCACATACATCTGATGCACATTTATTCAGACAACACAGGCCGGCTGAGTGTGCTGCTTCTAGGGCCCCCAGGGTGGAGGTGCCCAAGTAGAAACTCCTGGACCAGAACCTCTGCTCAAAGGTTTCTTCTTCCTGTTCTAAAAACAGCACAAAAATAACTGCCTTACCCAACACTGTGGCAGTCACAAACAAAACTCAAATGACCTAGTTTACACCTTGTTACTGATTACTGTTCCCTGCCCCAACAAATATAGAAACTCAACACAAACGTTCAAATATTCACAGGCCACTTTTGCATTCCTTCCACCATCCACAATGGTACCCGAGCACATCATTCTCTTATAATTCCAGATTTCAAAGAATTCCAAGGAACCTCATCCTCATCATCTCTGGGAAGAACTCACTCCTAAGAACTCACAGAGTGCCAGCCTGGGCAACATGGTGAAACTCCACCTCTACTAAACATACAAAAATTAGCTGGGCATGGTGGCTGGAACCTATAATCTCAGCCACTCAGGAGGCTGAGGCAGGAGAATCGCTTGAACCCAGGAGGCAGAGGTTGCAGTGAGATGAAATCACGTCACTGCATTCCAGCCTGGGCAGAGTGAGACTCCATCTCAAAAAAAAAAAAAAAAAAAAAAAAAAAAGACATTATTTATATCTTTTAAGGGACAGAAATTCTACAGCATTGAATAATTTGGCAGGAGAGATTTACATATATACACACACACATACACATATACACTTATATATATATATAAATACACACTTTTTTATATACATACTTTTTTAGAGACAGGTTCTCCCTCTGTTGCCCAGGTTGGAGTGCAGTGGTGCCATCATAGCACACTGCAGCCTCAAACTCCTGGGCTCAAACAATCCTCCTGCCTCACCCTCCTGAGTAGCTGGAACTGTAAGAACATGCCACCATATTTGCCTAACTTTTTTCTGTAGAAATGAGTTCTCATATGTCGCCCAGGCTGGTCTCAAACTCCTGGCCTCAAGTGATCCTCCCACCTCAGCCTCCCAAACAAAGCGTTAGAGCTACAGGCATGAGCCACTGTGTCCAGTCTAGATTTCTTATATTTCTCCCCTGCATTTTCACATCTCTGATCTTCAGAACACTCCTGCACTGGTGCCTGGAGAGTGGCTGTGGTCCGCGGACTTTGTAAGCATACGCTGTCCATTTGCAAGTTTGATAACTGCTCAGCCATTGCAGTTAAGCAATGTTCTGCTTTCGCGGCACCAATGATAACTAGCTTTTAAACTTCTATCTTTCATAGCCCGTTTGTGAGAGAACATTTTCCTGGATCTCTCTTCTGTTGTGTTGTTACGAATACAGTAGGAAGGAATGATATTTGGCTTCCTCAGTAAAGGAATCTGTATTAGTCAGGGTTCCCCAGAGGAACAGAACCAATAGAATACACAAGTATAGATATATGAGAGGGAATTTATCAGGGGAATTGGCTCCCGCAATTATGGAGGCTAAAAACTCCCAAGACAGGCCATCTGCAAGCTGGAGACCCTGAGATGCCAGTAGCATGGCTTAGACCAAGTCCAAAGGCCTCAGAACGAGGGAAGCCTTTGGTGTAACTCTCAGTCCAAGGCCAAAGGCCTCCTGACCACAGACTGCTGGTGGAAGCCCTGGATTCCCAAGGCCAGTGAGCTGGGAGTTCTGATGTCCAAGGCAGCAGAAGAAAAGTCTGTCCCAGATTTCAAAGAGGGATGGATTTGCCTCTTCTGCATTTGATCTCTCCGCGCCATGGCCAATTGGCTGGTGCCTGCCAACCATGAGGGCAAATCCTCCCCACCTGGTCCACTCAGACTTGCACGCCAATCTCCTGTGGGTTTCCACACCCACGTACACACACACACACACAACTAAAATAAAGCTTCACTGGGCTCCCAGGTACTCCTTAATCCAGTCGAGTTGATACCTGAAATTAACTCCACAATTCCCCCTGCTTGTCAACTTGGCACCCCCAGCATCGTCTTAAACCATACTTAAGTTTCCAAATGAAGACAGTAACAAAGTAATTTTGTTATTTAGTTGCATCCACCTGACATGAGGCAACTATCCTGCATACAACCGAAATACACAATCCCTTCCCCAGAATTCAGCCTTCAGGATTTCAACATTTGAGATTCTACTCTTTCAGGATTATAATTTTTGGAAGTTAGATCTTTTGGGGGTTATGGCATTCAGGATAGTGTTGTGAAAGGAAAATTAAATCTCAGAACCCCAAACTCACGAGGCCAAAGGGAGAAGTTAAGTCTGGAAACTGAGTCACACGAAAGCCTTCTATTCTGTTCCTCTATAGATAGCTGCAAAGAGAGAGGGCCACGTATCTCCCCACGTGGCCTCCCTCACAAATTGCTCACAAGGAATTTCCTTGCAGGTCCCAAAATCTTCACCCTAAAACAGAGTTCTGCTGAATTTCACCCTGATTTTTTTTTTTTTTTTTTAGACGGAGTCTTGCACTGTCACCCAGGCTAGAGTGTAATGGCACAGGCTTGGCTCACTGCAACCTCCACCTCCCGGGTTCAAGAGATTCTCGTGCCTCAGCCTCCCAAGTAGCTTGGATTACAGGGGCACACGACCACGCCTGGCTGATTTTTGTATATTTAGTAGAGACAGGGTTTCACCATGTTGGCCATGATGTTCTCAAACTCGACCTCAAGTGATCCACCCACCTCGGCCTCCCAAAGTGCTGGGATTGCAGGCTTGAGCCACCGCGCCCACATGATGACGTAAATTAATAGCTTATCTTAAACAGGTACTGGACAAAGACAGAACTAGAAATCATCCCTCTGCCCACTCCAAGACAAACGCGTGATTGCTGCCGCCTCCTTCTCCTGTATGCTTGCTTTTATCTTATGTAAAATGCAGATTTGCTGAAAGTCAGACAAATGAGTAATTGTTCTTCGACCTCTCCTTTCACATGTAACATGTGGATTCAGTGAGCACTAATCCAAATCTTGCAAGAAGGTAGGACTCACTCACCTTACAAGAATGTAACCACTCACCTCCTGACATACCCTCCCTCCCTTTTTTTTCTTTCCCTCTGCCCCTCCTGCCACCCTTTCCCCTTTAAATATTGAAGTCCTCAAAATTCTCCTTGGAAAAAGCACAGGCCACAGATCCTACTGTGACTTGTGTCTCTTTTTCCCCAAGTGCATCCTCAACCTTCGAAAAATGAACCTCTAAATAGATTGAGACCCGTCTCAGACACTCTTTGGTTTATAGCAGGGGTCCCCAAGCCCTGGACCGCGGACTGGTACCAGTCCACAGCCTGTTAGGAACCGAGGTGCACAGCAAAAGGTTAGCAAGCATGACCACCTGAGCCCCACCTCCTGTCAGATCAGGAGGCATTAGATTCTCATAGGAGCGCAAACCCTACTGTGAACTGCACATTTGAGGGAAGTAGGTTGTGTGCTCCTTATGAGAATCCAATGCCTGACGATCTGAGGTAGAACAGTTTCATCCCAAAACCATCCTTACCCATCCTCCAGCCGTGGAAAAATTGTCTTCCAAGAAACCAGTCCCTGGTGCCAAAAAGGTTGGGGACTGCTGGTTTACAGTATCTTTCAGGACTGTGGTTGGCACTGGCCCTTTCACCTTTCTATCGGCTTCTTAACAAAACATTTCAAAGTGTAATAATTTTTAAATTATATTTTCAACTCAGAATAGAGGTTTGGTGGCTGAAAAAAGCAAGCCTGAAATGCAAACCTGAAAGCGATGAAAGCAAGTAAGAGGCTGAGTGGGCTCACGTGGAGTCTGGAGTTGCGGTGTGTGTGTTACCTTAAGACATCCCTTAGCATCGGTCAGGAGAGAAGAGACAGCCCGAAACCAGCAGCAGTGCCCAAAGCCAAGGAGGTGCTGGGAAGCTCACTATGGAGATGCAGATGATCAGATCCTAGCGTACTTTGAGAAACTGCAAGAAAGCAGGATTCTGAAAAAGCCGCCATGCCAAAATGGAAGTCTCCTCGCAGTGCAATTTCAGACTGAAAACTTCACCATTAAAGGTAAAGTTCATGTTGGCCGGGTGCGGTGGCTCACGCCTGCAATCCCAGCACTTTGGGAGGCTGAGACGGGCGGATCACGAGGTCAGGAGTTCGAGACCATCCTGGCTAACACAGTGAAACCCCGTCTCTACTAAAAAAAATACAAAAAAATTAGCCGGGCGAGGTGGCGGTGCCTGTAGTCCCAGCTACTCGGGAGGCTGAGGCAGGAGAATGCTGTGAACCCGGGAGGTGGAGTTTGCAGTGAACCAAGATTGCGCCACTGCCCTCCAGCCTGGGCGACAGAGCGAGACTCCATCTCAAAAAAAAAAAAAAAAGTATGGAATTGTAGACAGATGGGGTCAAACCTCTCATGGGCAAGCCCTGGAGAGTGACAGCTCACAGCAAGGCTGTCTGCCCTCACCCACTGAGGACAGCTGACCTCAGAGGGTCAAATTCTTGATTTCCTTCATGGAATGGTTAAACAGTAAAGTGCATGTTAAAAACAAAAAACAAACCAAAAACGCCAATATGTCATCAAGTTTACAATGACATGAGAAGACTTCGAATCTCTGCTCTACTGTTCACAGAGGAATACGGGCTTAGCCAGGGAAAGGAGCTAGCCTAAGTTTGTGTACTAAGGGCTGACTTCTTATTTTTCGATGAGAGAGGAAAATAAGAGATGGTTTGACAAAGGATGACTCACAAGCATGGCTTAGATTTTTTTTTTTTCCAAGGTTAAATGTTCTCAGTCAACAACTGGGAAAACTACAGGTATTTTACTAAACTTATGCTTCCAACAATGGCTAAGTGCTCTAAGGCAGTGGTCCCCAACCTCTTTGGCACCAGGAACTGATTTTGTGGAAGACAATTTTTCCATGAATGGGAGAGAAGTTTGGCTTGGGGCCAAACTCTAGGGGGAGGAGGGGGTACTGAGCCCAGACTCTCGAAAGGCCTGAAGGGACCAAAGTCTGGGGCAACCCCTGGCTACCAGCAGAAGCAAATACAACCTGTCCCTGTGGAAAAGTGTCTCAAATTCCCAATTTCAGCTCACGGGGCTGATCAAGATTAAGCAAAACGGGCCAGGTGCGGTGGCTCATGCCTGTAATCCCAGCACTTTGGGAGGCCGAGGCAGGAGGATCACCTGAGGTCAGGAGTTCGAGACCAGCCTGGCCAACATGGTGAAACTCCGTCTCTACTAAAAATACAAAAATTAGCCAGGTGTGGTGGTGGGCGCCTGTAATCCCAGCTACTCAGGAGGCTGAGGCAGGAGAATCACTTGAACACAAGAGGTGGAGGTTGCAGTGAGCCAAGATCATGCCACTGGACTCCAGCCTGGGGGACAAAGTGAGACTCCACCTCAAAAAAAAAAAAAAAAAAAAATTAAGCAAAATGCTTACAATCACAGGTCACCAAAGACAGAAAAAAGCAAACCACAATGAACATCACCTGAAACAAAAAAGTACATACTTAAATTCTCAAGAGCTGCAGATGCTGGGATTGTCAGATACAGAATATAGAATAGCTGTGTGTGACACTTAAAGAAGTCAAAGGCACAGTCACAAGGATCACCAGTGAGAGTGTTTCTAAATGAACAGCCACGCTTGGGAAAAAACTGTGGAACTTTTACAAAGAAAATAAAAAATTGTTCAAATCAAAAACTCCATCAACAGGTTAAACATTAAATCAGACACAGCTAAAGAGAGAACTAATGAATGGAAGAGATACATAAATGTTTTTACTACATGTGACTACATCACTGCAATTGAAATCGAGATTGAGAATGGAAGAGTGTTGATCCAAGAGGTCATGAGTTGTCTTAGTTCACCTACACAGAATGAAAAGTGTGGCAGGTGGAGAGGGAATGCATCTTCCTTCACAGGAAAAATCATTTGATGAGTGATTCCCTGCTATAGGAATTCAAGGGCCCCTTCAGTATGGGAGAAGGCACCAGGGCCTGTATTGGAATGAACCCCGCTCAGGAAGGATCCTCCCAAGATTTCCAACAGTGTAGCCTCTGGAGAAGAAAACAACAGTGCTGGAGGCAGGGAAGAATGGAGGGGAGCTGGTGTTCCCTATTAATTCTTTTTTTTTTTTTTTTTTTGAGATAGAGTCTCCTCTGTCACCCAGGCTGGAGTGACACGATCTTGGCTCACTGCAACCTCCACCCCCTGGGTTCAAGTGATTCTTCTGCCTCAGACTCCTAAGTAGCTGGGACAACAGGTGTGCATCACCACACCCAGCTAATTTTTGTATTTTTAGTAGAGATGGGGTTATGCCATGTTGGCCAGGCTGGTCTGAAACTCCTGACCTCAGGTGATCCACCTGCCTCAGCCTCCCTATTTATTCTTTCATACCTTTTTAATGATTTCCTGGTTGCATGAATCACCTATTCATGCAAAGGGATTTTCAAGTCTTAGAAGATTGAAATAGACACAAACTATATGGCCTCTTAACAAGAAGATATACCTAAAGAAAATTTCAAGAACAGAGCCGGGCGCCAGGGCTCATGCCTGTAATCCCAGCACTTTGGGAGACCGAGGCGGGCAGATCACGAGGTAAGGAGATCGAGACCATACTGGCTAACACAGTGAAACCCCATCTCTACTAAAAACACAAAAAATTAGCCGAGCGTTGTGGTGCATGCCTGTAAGCCCAGCTACTCGGGAGGCTGAGGCAGGAGAATTGCTTGAACCTGGGATGCAGAGGTTGCAGTGAGCCAAGATCGCGACACTGCACTCTAGCCTGGGCAACAAAGCGAGACTTCATCTCCAAAAAAAAAAAGAAAAGAAAGAAAATTTCAAGAACAAAAACGCCTAACTGTTGGACCATACAACAGCCTGGACATCTCTCTTTGAAAATTTTCCTGAATATAGCAGGTGTAGCACTATAGGAAAAGGCTGTCATAGTCTCATCATTATGTGAGGAAGGCATCTTGAAAAACTAACGACATGGTGACAAAGACAAAAACATATCACTGCCAGGCCTGGAGGCAGGAGCCCAGAGTCCCAGCTGATCAGGAGGCGAAGGCAGGAAGACTGCTTGAGCCCAGGAGTTTGAGTCCAGCCTGGGCAACACAGTGAGACTCCATCTCTTAAGAAACAAAAACAAAAAAGTCCTCAGCATTGAGCTTGAAACGTCATTTCAGACAAACTTTCAGAAATCAATAGGCAACATCGTATTTTGGAGGAGAAAGGACATTAGCATGACTTTCAAAAACAAGAGTTGTATGCTTGCTCCTGGTCTTTCAGGCTGGGTTTCCAGGTCTCCTGGGTCCCTGCCACCTCCTTTGCTGCAGGGGTACTTTGCAGAGAAAGTCAGAGAAACACAAAGGAATTCTGACAGAATAGACAGAAGGCATATCTTGATGTGACTTGTCAAGAGATATTGTCGACCAGTGTTTCTACTTATCTATGGTTTCTTACCCCAAAAAACAGGAAAGAAGAAACTGTAGGATAAACAGAACATTCTTCCATTGGTTGAATTCAGTAGCCTATTATTAAAAAAGAAAAAAAGTAATGATTAGGTTAATGATACTGCAGTTTAAATTTACTGGTTTTACTAAACTGCGTTTTGATACAGGAACCATCTTCCCAAACAGAAAATATAATGCTAAAAATCCTAGGTGATACTAATTGGGTGACGTTGGGCAAATCTCTTTTCTTCCCTGAATCTCAAATTCATTTTACAAAATGTAGATTATTTAAAAAAAGGAAAGCCTTCCTCAAAAGGTGGATATAAGGACTGAATGAAATTGTTTAGGACTGTGCTGACAGCCAGCACAAAATCACAACTGCTATTATCGCTGTGGCTATCATTGATTCACTGACTTTACACACCTTTACTAGTTTAATTTGTGGTCCCAAATTCAAGATTGGGTTTATTTTTTGTAAATAATTTTAGAAGAAAGTTGATTATCTCTTTTTTTCTTTCTTTTTTGAGACCAGGTCTTGCTCTGTCACCCAGGTGTGATCACGGCTCACTGCAGCCTCTACTTCCTGGGATTAATCAGCCCTCCCACCTCAGCCTCCTAAGTAGCTGGGACTATACACACAGGTCACCATGCCTGGCTATTTTTTTTTTTTTTTTTTGGTCTGGCTTTTTTTTTTTTTTTTAAGTAGAGACAGAGTCTCGCCATGTTGCCCAGGCTGGTCTCAAACTCCTGGGCTCAAGTCATCTGCCTGCCTTGGCCTCCCAAAGTACTGGGATTACAGGCATGAGCCACCAAACCCAGCCAAAAAGTTTATTCTTAATTAATAATGTAGGCAAGAAAAGTTTAAGGTCATAAACTGTTTTCAGGAACTTGCACATGCTTAGGAAGTATTGTGAACAAATAAACTATTATTTGCTACTTACAAAGCAATCAAGTAATTGGGGTGGAGGAGATGGTAGACAAAGAAGTTTAAGACTTCATTTCTGGCCAGGTGCGGTGGCTCACACCTGTAATCCCAGCACTTTGGGAGGCCGAGGCGGGTGGATCACCTGAGGTCAGGAGTTTGGGACCAGCCTGGCTGACATGGTGAAACCCTATCTCTACGAAAAATACAAAAATTAGCCAGGCACAGTGGCAGGGGCCTGTAATCCCAGCTACTATGGAGGCTGAGACAGGAGAATCGCTTGAACCCGGGAGGCAGAGGTTGCAGTGAGCCGAGGTCATGCCATTGCACTCCAGCCTGGGCAACAAAAGCAAAACTCCACCTCAAACGAACAAACAAAAAAGACTCAATTTCTGCTCTCCGGGGATTTCATCCCTAGCTGAGAAAATTAAATTAACCCTCCTGAGGAGACAATAAGAAGGAGTATTTTCTTCATGGTTGGTCTCCTACTTGTATCCAAAAACAATTTGAAGGTGTCTGAAGACTGCCCGTAACAGGATCAAATAGAATCAAATATAAGTTCCACTCACTTTCTAGTAAGCAATACTTTGTTTAACAAGTTTTAGAAACTCTATGTATTTAAAATGAAATCTTTTAAGTTTATAGTTCAAATTTTTAAACAATTAAGGTAGAATTCTCTTCTCCAATCGGGACCATCTTGTCACATTTCACTGTCACTGTTTCATTAGTAATGCTTTGCCCACTTCACTTATCAAAAAGATACACATTACAAAAATTAGCTGGGCATGGTGGTGTGCACACTTGTGGTCCCAGCTACTGGGAAGGCTGAGGTGGGAGGATCACCTGAGCCCAGGAGATGGAGGCTGCAGTGAGCCGTGATGGTACCACTGCACACTCCAGCCTGGGCAACACAGTGAGACCTTGTCTCAAAAACAAACAAACAAAAAAAGACACACATTAAGTGTTCCTAACTGTTGAAACTGGCTGATGGGCATATATGTGGAGTTTGCCACATCACTCTGTCTCCTTCTGTATATGTTTGACAGTTTCCTTGCATCCTAACACTTTTTGTTAAATGCGTACTTGTGAAAGAAAAATATAATAAATAAAAATCTGTCTTACCAGCAAGCCCCAAGCTAATCAAAGGAGCAGAAAACATCCAAGAGAATTAAAGCCGAAAAGTTTACGCTTAAGGCAGTCAAAGACCAAAACAAAACAAAACCACAAAAATCATGGGAAACACTTACTGTCTGAAATTAAAATAAAATTGGGAATAAGAGAAATACGTAAGTTTTAAATTTCAAACCAAGGGTAGAAAAACATCTATTTTCTCAAAGAGCTAAAAGTATTTATGCAAACAGTAAAAAATCAATCCATCCATTAATAAGAAATAAATAAAAACTATATATGTGTTCCTGATACAACAAAATCCATTGAGGGCTATTTTGTGACTCTCATAAAAATATTTAGATTCTTCACCAACCTTTTTTTTTTTTTTTTTTGAGACAGAGTCTCCCTCTGTCACCAGGCTAGAGTGCAGCAGCACCATCTCGGCTCACTGCAACCTCCACCTCTCAGGTTCAAGCAATTCTCCTGCCTCAGCCTCCCGAGTAGCTGGGACTACAGGTGCTCGCCACCACACCCAGCTAATTTTTGTACTTCTAGTAGAGACGGGTTTTCACCATGGTGGCCAGGATGGTCTCGATCTCTTGACCTCGAGATCCACCCGCCTCAACCTCCCAAAGTACAGGGATTACTGGCGTGAGCCACCATGACCAGACCCAACCTAAATTTTTATAGATTTTAGTTTTATTTCCTTAATAATGATGAGACTGTATTAGTGGCATTTTAAAAATAATGTAGCATGACATTTATTTTTAAAAAGAAATAATTAAAGGTAAATAACAATAAAGCCCTTCTTCCTTTAGATTTACTGTGGGAATATGAGTCTTTTTCACTTTGCACTCAGGGTTTTTCAATCAGGGGAAAAAAAAAAAGTCCCATTCTTTATCCCTGTTCGTCAACTGTAATATACTAGATGTACTTTGAACCTACTGCAGTGATTCAAATAATGAAGAAAGTTCACCCGCTGAGTATTTTCCAAGGGCCTAATTTGTTAACAAGAGAAGCTGTCACCTCTGACTTTGTTCATCAGAGATAGAATCGAGGCACTATTAATAGATCTATTGACTGTGTAAGTCCAAAGTCTGGGCTTGAATTCCCAGAGGAGTGAGTCACACACACACGTTTACCACAATCTCTGATCCTCTCCATCGCTCCTAGTCCCAGTTAACTAGGAAAAATAACTCATCGAATTTCTTTCCATTAACAAGAGAAGTTCACATTTTGCTCTAATTCATTAATCAGCTTTCAGAACAGTCAAACCAAACTTGGTAAACAAAAAGCAATTTTATATTACAGGCTAACACACCTAATTACATAAATTCATTTCTTTTTCTTATTTGGTTTACAATCTAAAATGAATTCCGCCATGGTCAAAAGGGACCAATGGGAAGAAATTTACCCTGATTCAATGTTAGTAGTGGAAACGTCACTGTTTTGTTTTTGTTTTTGTTTTTTTTTCCTATGGAGTTGATGGCTTTTTCTTGCAGATTACAGTGAGTGTCTCATATATTTGGCATCTCTCGTCATACAATACTTTTAAAACTAGTTAAACTTGGCGCAGTGGCTCACATCTGTAATTCTAGCACTTTGGAAGGTGGGCAGATCATGAGGTCAGGAGTTTGAGACCAGCCTGGTCAACATGGTGAAACCCCGTCTCAACTAAAAATACAAAATTAGCCGGACATGGTGGTGGGCGCTTATAATCTCAGCTACTCGGGAGGCTAAGGCAGGAGAATCGCTTGAACCTGGGTGGCGGAGGTTGCAATGAGCCAAGCGATCTTGCACTCCAGCCTGGGCAACAAGAGCAAAACTCTATCTCAAAAAAAAAAAAAAAAAAACAGTCAAACTTTTGGGGTTGGACGCAGTGGCTCACACCTGTAATCCTGGCACTTTGGGAGGCCAAGGCAGGCGGATTACCTGAGGTCAGGAGTTCAAGACCGGCCTGGCCAACATGGTGAAACCCCATCTCTACTAAAAATACAAAAATTAGCTGGGCATGGTGGTGGGCACCTGTAATCCCAGCTACTCGGGAGGCTGAGGCAGAAGAATTGCTTGAATCTGGCAGATGGAAGTTGCAGTGAGCCAAGATCGCACCACTACACTCCAGCTTGGATGACAGAGCGAGACTCTGTCTCAAAAAAACAAAATAAAATAAATAAACATAAAGAATATGTTAGGTCTCTGGTACTTTGTATAAGTGAGGGATATGTTTTTCACACATGAAGGAGAAAGCGAACACTTTTCATATACAAATAAAGTAAATGAGATGACAGTGGAGGATGTTTCTAGAGCCCAGAGTGCCTGAACTGACCACCTGCTATTCTTGGGAAGATACTTAAGCACGATGCCCTGGATGCTTTTCCTATACGACAGGAATAGTAACAGGACCTTCTCTTCCGTCGTGGAAATGCAGTCAGATAATTCATGAACAATGCTTTGAAAAATGTCTGACATCATAAGCCCTCAACAAATATTGGCTATTATTATTATTACATGAGAAAGTAGAATTCTGCATGATAATCATTACAGGCATGTAGCAGCTTCTGAAAACACCATGCTATAAGTTTATAAGCCAATGACTTTGATATGAGAACACATATTTCTTCTGAAACAATGTTATAAATTATTAACATAATACACCTAATCTATTTTACTCATCAACTACCTAAAATTCAGTTTCTGGTCACTATGCCTTTCATAGCGTTGTTCCCATGGGGAAATATGCTTTTAGTCCCAATGAGGTGTTTTAACAATTTTTAGGAGTTTCTAGATTTCTATTTCTGGAAAAAAAATTATCTAAAATACCAGAATTTCAGAACAGATAAAACTCCAGTGATTAAAAAAAAAAAAACTCACTTCTATAATAATGAAAGGAGACAAACCACTAGAACCACTCATGAAGAGTTTGTGATTTTTTTGGGGGGAGACGGAGTCTTGCTCTGTCAGCCAGGCTGGAATACAGTGGCACAGTCTCAGCTCACTGCAACCTCTGCCTCCTGGGTTTAAGTGATTCTCCTGCCTCAGCCTCCCAAGTAGCTGGGATTACAGGCGCCTGCCACCATGCCTGGCTAATTTTTGTATTTTTACTGCTAAAAATACTCTCTACAAATGGGGTTTCATCATGTTGGCCAGGCTGGTCTCGAACTCCTGACCTCAGGAGATCCGCCTGCCTCAGCCTCCCAAAGTGCTGGGATGATTGGCGTGAGCCACCACGCCTGGCCAAGAGTTCATAATTTAGTTTTTTGTAACGTTGCTGGCACTGACTCAGTTTCAGATTGATTGCTGGTAGCGGAAACACAAATACTGTGTTTTCAGATATCCTGCCCTGCTCATTCTTCCTAGAGAGGGGCAGGTGCCCGCTTTATCTTCCAGCACGGAATTAACAGGAGGCCCAGGTTCACAACGTTCTGATTAACCCGAAACAAGAGCTCTTTATCCAGATTGGTGCCACCTGGTGGTTTTCCGCATAAACCCGTGGAAATGGCTGTTTGTGCCCGGGGACGAGGTTGCTCAGCCCCTCTGCTGACCCCTCCTTCTGGGAAGAGAATTGGTCAAGTGAGAAAGTCCAGCTAACGAAAGAACAATGAGCTGCCCAGGAGTCCACAGCAGCCTGCAGCCTTCAGAGTCACTCAGACCCTAAAAGAGCTGCCAATGGGATCGACTTTCAGCTGGTGGGCAACACGCACCCACGCTGACTGCTCGACATGGAAACACCGCCCTGGCCGTGGGTCAATGGGTGCGGCCCCAGCCCCAGCCCAGCAATGAGGGGGTTACCGCCGGGCTGGTCGGGGCTGTGTCTGGAGCTGAGTCTGTGGGTGCAGGTCCCGCCGAGGAGGGTTTTGCCCCTCGCATCTCGTTTCTCACACTCACTTACACATCAGCAAAATTCTCAGAGGCTGTGTGGCCTGCGACTTCCTGAAGAAGTCTGGTGCGGCTGGGGCACCAGATGGAGGTGTCGCTGCCTCATGCAACCCCTTACCCAGTCTCTGCCAGCTGCCCCTCACTGGCTGCACCCTGGGGGTGGCCCTGTTCACTACAATAAGCAAAGTCGCTGAGTGGGACAGGGTGAAGCACTCCCCTTAGGAAAGTCAGGGCTCACCAATTATTATGCAGATTCCTCAGCTAGCGAAAGAAAGGGGTTGCAGTTGAAGGAAGATGGTTCATGTCCCTCAGGTTTTAAGCCATTCACTGTTGAGTTGAAGCCACCTGATGGGCTATTCCCATCATATAGGAAAAGTATCTAGGGCATCGTCTTGCACCCTTCAGGGTGGCCGCTGGAGCTGTCACTGTAGTGAATGTCCACACTTCCTAAGAGACTTGGCCTCCACCGCTCCACTGGGCCTCAGATCTTACCACTAAATTGACCATTTCATTTGTCTCTCACCAGCATCAGATCGGGTTTCAGGGCAAATGCTGAAAGAACAACACCTTCCCAAAATTCAAATGTGGATCCTGGGATATTTAGAGGTAAAATGGCGTGATGGCTGGGATAGGTTTTAAAACACTCCAGGGAACAAAAAAGTGGGGGTGGATGAGGACAGATAAAATAATATGGCAAAATGCCAAAGTGTTGAAGCTAGGTGGTGGGTCCGTGACTACTCATTGAATTATTCTATTTTGTGCACGTTTCAAAATGTCCGTAATAGAAAGTAACAAATAAATAAACCTATTTTTTGAAATGATCAAAATCCCCTTCTAGGGTAAGTAGCTCTCCCAGGGTCCCACATTAGCAAAGGGCGATATGGAACTCAAACTCAGATTTGTATTGTTGTGTTCCAAAAAGTTCCAAGTCCACAGTTCTTGGCACTCCTTGATATGTGGCTAAAGCTAAATGCCAATGCAAGGGTAGTGCCAAAAGATTACTAGGGATATCAAACATCTTGTTATCATGTACCCTCCTGGTAGTCCCAGCTACCTTTACACGTTTTATTTCTGTGCATACCAAATGTTAAATATTAAAAATGTTACAGCCTGCTAAGGAAGACTGTAACGATTGCCATCAGCTCACCTGTCGCAGGTCTCCAGTGGAGACACTAATAATAAGAGTTGGAATAATCATGAAGCAGGCATTGTAGAAGAGCACTCCGTATTTCCCTAGCTCCTGCAAAAACAAAAACATAAAAACCACTCAATTTTAGAAACATGACGCACAGATTTCCTGGAGCCATTTATTCAACTGCATATTCATGCAAAGTTAGAATATGCATTCTGGGCAACTGTACTGGAATATTTTCAGCAAATTTCTGACATAAAATGCTTCATTTTGAGGGTACTGAGATTTTGGAATAAACATTTGTTTTACACCAAAACTACAGAGAAAACTCATGGCAGTGGAAAGTCTCTAGGGTTCCATTCATCTCCAGCATTCTAATTGTGTGGGGTTTTTTTTAAGCATGTTATTCAAAATGGGAAATCTGGAACAAAATAAAGAACATTAAAAACGTGAATATAAACAAAACTCTTTAAAAACATCTGCTGTTTCCATTAAAGGACAGCAGCATTATACATTTACTTTCATTAAAGTGGCCACACCACTTCACCATTTTCAAAAAAGGATGACATATTGTGATTTTGCAAAGACAACAAACCTGTTTTTGTAAAACTGCTACCGTTAAAAAAAAAAAAAAAAAAAAAAAAGGCCATGCAGGGGGGAAAAAAAACACAGTGCAGATTAAAAAAAAAAAAAAAAAAAAAAAAAGCTCATAGAAATAAGCCTGTTGGTCAGAGTGAACTCCCTCATCCAGCACAAAGAGCTTGGAACAAAGAAACATATGTCTGACTCATCCTCCCGGGCTTCCTGTAACAGCTGTGGGGGGGGAGGGATGGGGCCTCCACGTGACAGGCAGCCACACAAAAGCAAAGCTCCTCTGCCCCAGCCCCTCATCATCAGAAGCAGCAGCTATTGCTGGACAGGACCTTACAAATTATCCATTGCAGTCATTTCATTCCACAGATGAGGAAACTGACGTTTGGAGAAGTTAAGGTTCAAAGTCACAACGGCCAGTAAGTAGCAAAACTTGTGTCTCTAACCCACATCTTCAGACTCCAAACTAGTGCTCTCAGAACAAATATCGTGACCCCTGACCTTGCCTTGGTCGTTGATGATGCCAGTAAAAAAGTTAGTTTGCCTTTCAAATTAATCCCTTTTTATATATTCTGAGTGTGCATCTAAACTAGTAGCTTTTCCCATGCTATCTCATTTTCACCCAAAATTTTGCAAATAATAACTTACACAGACAAGATAATTGAAAATAAATTAGGAATCTACACGTCATATTATATAAATTACATGACATGCCAACTGTACACATTCATTTTCGTTTTTCATATAATTCTAGGGCCCAGATGACAAAGCCAAAAAGCCATAGGCAAGGTCTGGTACCTTTGGGTCCATTTTCTGTTTGGTATAAACTCCATTTGCTGCTGTGAAGATATCATTCAGGAATACAAAAATATAGCCTTCTAAGTTAAAAGCAAGGTCAGACCTGGGAGGGAGACCACAAAAGGAGAAGGATTATTCGAAAACTCCTAACTTGGCCTCCAAGCCCGCCTGTTTTACCTTTCCCTAATCAAATGCACTTTTCTGTGGCACGCTGTGCGGTAGTGAATGGTTAATTCCTCTGCTTTGCCTCCAGACAAAAACCAAACCAGCCCATCAGGTGGCTTCAACTCAGCAGTGAACGGCTTAAAACCTGAGGGACAGGAACCATCTTCCTTCAACTGCAGCCCCTTTCTTTCGCCAGCTGAGGAATCCGCGTAATAATTGGTGAGCCCTGACTTTCCTAAGGGGAGTGCTTCACCCTGTCCCACTCAGCGACTTTGCTTATTGTAGTGAACAGGGCCACCCCCAGGGTGCAGCCAGTGAGGGGCAGCTGGCAGAGACTGGGTAAGAGGGGTTGCATGAGGCAGTGACACCTCCTTCTGGTGCCCCAGCCGCACCCTGTCCATCCTTCTGTGTGACCCCTTATTGGCTCCTTTCTTCCCGTTCTTTTGAAACATCTTCTCTTCCATTTCCATTATAAATAGCACCAGTGTAAAAACATCTGGGGAGCTATGACAGGAACAAGAGGAAGAGCAACAGCTGAGCCATGAAGTGGCCCACCCACCTGCACTTGATGGTTGCAGACAGTGCTAGACCATAATATTCAGAAATACACACTGCCAGGGAGGAAAACCTTTTCCTGTACCCGCTCAGGTTCAGTGTCTGGGGGCCTGCTAATTTAACTGATAAAAGACAGATTAACAGGAGAAAGAGAATACAAATCTTATTAATACGTTCCCTAAAGTTCACAGAAAATAAGTGAAACTCAAAGAAACAGTGAGGCTTGGGGACTTACATTGTGACAAAGGAAAGAGGATTTGGGCTTCAAGGAACAAATAAATTGTGTAACTGTTAGAAAGTAACTAGGAAATCTACAGTGGAAATGATGAAAGAGAAGGGTTATTTGAGGGTTTGTTTATGCAGATGCATCTCAGGGCCGATCCTCCATCCAGTGACAGGAATTGCTCTCCTCTTCCTGGGATGGGAGAAGGGGCCCCCTTCACAATGGGAAACTGATTCCCTGTTTTTTAGGCAGAAAGGAGAAGGCAGCAAACTTCCTGATGTGTTGATTCTCAATTGTCCTCAGCTCAAAATAATCCTGATCCCACAGTAGCATAGTTTGGAGGGGCATATCCTAAATCTTCTTCAACGTCAAAATAAGATTATTTCTAACCAAAGAGAATGAAAGAGAGCAAAAACTGTACCAAAATCTGAATGCAAATTAAATTAGACTTTTGCTTGAGGCCTCCACACATTATTATCTACAAACATATTTGTGAGAAGGGAAGTTAATTTTAGTCATCGTAAGTCAGAATTCTCTCTCAGTCACAATTTAAAAAAAAAAGTCCAGGTGCGGTGGCTCACACCTGTAATCCCAGCACTTTGGGAGGCCGAGGCGGGTGGATCACGAGGTCAGGAGATCGAGACCATCCTGGCTAACATGGTGAAACCCTGTCTCTACTAAAAATACAAAAAATTAGCCGGGTTTGGTGGCGGGCACCTGTAATCCCAGCTACTTGGGAGGCTGAGGCAGGAGAATGGCGTGAACCCAGGAGGCGGAGCTTGCGGTGAGCCAAGATCGCGCCACCACACTCCAGCCTGGGCGACACAGCGAGACTCTGTCTCAAAAAAAAAAAAAAAAAAAAAGGATTTTCAGCCGGGCGCAGTAGCTCATGCCTGTAATCCCAGCACTTTAGGAGGCCAAGGTGGATGGATCACCTGCGTTGGGAGTTCAAGACCAGCCTGACCAACATGGAGAAACCCCGTCTCTACTAAAAATACAGAATTAGCTGGGCCTGGTGTCGCATGCCTGTAATCACAGCTACTTGGGAGGCTGAGGCAGGAGAATCACTTGAACCGGGGAGGCAGAGGTTGTGGTGAGCCAAGACTGCGACTCCAGCCTGAGCAACAAGAGTGAAACTCCGTCTCAAAACAAAAGGATTTTCTTCAAAATAAGGGTCTTCCAAATTTCTTACCTACCCATATGTGATTCAGCGTGAAGAAGAGCAGAGTCTGCTGCCCCCTTAGACGGCAGAGCTAAGTGAGTGGAAAGAGGATGGGAGGAGACACTGCCCGCCTCCTGGGAGAGCTGCAGGGGAACTCCTACTCGGGGGACCAAGAGTTCCCAGCAGCACTGCTCCCACTCCCAGAAGCCTGGGCCACTGTCAGGCGGCTTACCCACCATTTGTTTAGGCCGGTGGTGACAGCACAGACATTTCTGAAGAATTTACTTGTTTAATCAATTAGAGCAGATTCATGTAACCCTTGCAGTTGTTCAAGCGATCCTCCTATCTCAGTCTCCTGAGTAGCTGGGACTACAGGCATGTGCCACCATGCCCAGCTAATTTTTTTATTTCTATTTTTGTAGTGACAGGGTCTCATTATGTTGCCAGGGCTGGTCTCAAACTCCTGGGCTCAGGCAATCCTGTCACCTGGGCCTCCCAAAGTGCTGGGATTGTCAGAGGCGTGTGAACCAGAGCAACTCCATCTTAAACAGGAGCTGGGTAAAATGAGGCTGACACCTACTAGGCTGCATTCCCAGGCGGTTTTAAGGCATTCTAAGTCACAGCATTAGATAGGAGGTCAGCACAAAATACAGGTCATAAACACCTTGCTGATTAAAACAGGTTGCAGTAAAGGAGCCGGCCAAAACTCACCGAAACCAAAATGGCCACAAGAGTGACCTGTGGTCGTCCTCACTGCTACACTCCCGCCATCACTGTGACAGTTTACAAACGCCAGGGCAACGTCAGAAAGTTACCCTATATGGTCTAAAAGGGGAAGCATGAATAATCCACCCCTTGTTTAGCAAATCATCAAGAAATAATCATAAAATGGGCAACCAGCAGCCCTCGGGGCTGCTCTGTCTATGGAGTGGCCATTCTTTTATTCCTTTACTTTCTTAATAAACTTGCTTTCCCTCTGCACTGTGGACTTGCCCTGAATTCTTTCTTGCACAAGATCCAAGAACCCTCTCTTGGGGTCTGGATCAGGACCCCTTTCCTGTAACAGGATTACAGGCATGAGCTACCACACCCAGCCCAGATGTTGTATTTTAACTTTTTCTGGCCATGTGACTTGCTTTTTGAATAAAATGTGAGAGAAGGTAACACATGTCACTTCTGGGTGAAACCTTTAAGAACCAGTACACAATTCCCCACATTCCCTTTTCCTGCTTGTTTGGTAAAGGAAGTGCCCTCTGAGGCAGGGACTCCATCAGCCTGGATGCCTGAGTAAGCACATGGAGCAGAGCCCTCTCACTAGCACTGCCTAGTGTTGGGTGGTGTGTGTGGCATGGATGGGGTGCATCTGGTGAGTGAAGTTACTGCCATGTGGAGGCTGTTTGTTACAGCAGCATCGCCTGCTCACCGGACATTCTGATCTGCCACTGCTTGCATCTGGATGCGCTAATGTAAGAGGAGAGCAGGATGGGGTCTCTGCTGGTCTCTAGCTGAGCACTCACGGCTGATCTGTGGCTAAGCGCTGTGAATGCCAGCAGCCAGGAGGGGATCCGTTCTGTGAGTGCCAGAGGTAGGGCCAGCCTGAGCATGGATACTCCAGGCTGGTTCTTGGTTGAAAGTCAGATGCTTTTGGAACCCTGATTTACCCTTTCAGATCATTTGCAGACTGTCCATGCATATGTGAAGCACAGACTGGATTTCTGCTCCCTGGTTCTGGAAACGTGCCTGTATACACATGGTAACTGAAGGGCCATTCCTCACCAAAGACTTACCAACAGTTTTATAAACCATTTTTTGCAAAAGTCTTTAACTGGCTGTAAGCCAGTGGTTTTCAAGATGAGCCCTAAGGAAGCTAGAAGAGAGGGGCTGTGCTGGGGAGACCTCAGAGTGCCGTGGGAGGAGCCCAGGGAATTTCACCCCAAAATATGGGACCCTGGCATGCAGATTATTTTACATGGGAAGCCCTTGAAGGGCAGCAGATGCTGAAGAGGTTTTTCTTGGATACTCCCTTTTCGACCTTAAAAGACTGCCACTCATGAGAACACACTTGCTTTCCATCCCCCTCTCTGACATCTACTGCAGAGAACAAGACTGAGGAATGCAGCCACATCTGGGCAGACTTTAAAAATATAATGTCTGCCTCTCGGGTGCAAATTCCAAAGAGAATCAATCCTTTACAATTTCTGTCTCCCAGGCCCATTCATTCTCTCCAGTCATCACTCCTGACCTCTCCAAAGCATTGTCTCCACTCCCTGCCCTCCGTGAAGAAGGATATAGAAGCACCTGCACCCCACTGGGTCACTGGGTGGCCGCTCTCCCGTGATCTCCACCCCAGGCATGGGAAGGTAAATCTGTGTGTCTTTTTCTCTTCTCAATCTGCTCTTTTGTCAGTTCCTTTTTTTTTTTTTTTTTTTTTTTTTTTTTTGAGATGGAGTCTCACTCTGTCACCCAGGCTGGAGTGCAATGGCACAATCTCAGCTCACTACAACCTCCACTTCCCAGATTCAAGCAATTCTCCTACCTCAGCCTCCCAGTAGCTGGGATTACAGGCGCACGCCACCACACCGGGCTAATTTTTGTATTTTTAGTAGAGACGGGTTTCGCCATGTTGGCCAGGCTAGTCTCTAACTCCTGACCTCAGGTGATCCACCCGCCTCGGCCTCCCAAAGTGTTGGGATTGCAGGCGTGAGCCACCACAGTTCCTTTTTTAATGAACCTTCAGAGAGTAGAGGGGGAAGCTGTCCCCTTTAGCCCCAAAGCATCTTCCATAGAACTCCTCCCTTTTTAAACTACTTTACTCCTAAAATTTCATTCCAAAAAAAGCCTGTCATGACTAGACCAGGCTCTGAGCGCTGCTGTCTAATGGGTGCTGGCACTATACCCACGGTGTGAATTGGAGCACTGAGACCACAGAGCCAGCTTTCAAGGAGTGAAACTCAGCCCATGGCTAGGACTAGGGGAGAGAAAGGTACAGATGAAACATTAAGTAATAAACCTTAGTCTGCACAATGGACTAAATACATTTATAATAATAATAAGCATGATTTGTTTTTCTTAGAGACAGGATCTTACTCTGTTGCCCAGGCTGGAGTGCAGTGGTGCAATCATTGCTCACTGTAACCTCAAACTCCTGGGCCCAAGAGATCCTCTTTCCCCAGCTTCCTGAGTAGCTGAGACTCCAGGCACACACCACCATGCCAGGCTAATTTTCTCTCTCTCTCTTTTTTTTTTTTTTTGTAGAGATAGGGTCTCACTGTTGCCCAGGCTGATCTCAAATTCATGGGCTCAGGTGATCTTCCCACCCAGGCCTCCTACAGTGCTGGGATTATAGGGGTGAGCCACCACACCCAGGGAATGTAACTATTAACATGCACTATCCACCATGCATGCTGTAACAGAGAAATCTGAGCACCTGCCTGCCCATGAAGACTTACAGTCCTTGTTATTCCTTTTGCAAAATAATCATTAAAGTAGTAGTCGTGCACCAGTGTTGGCTTGTATCCCAAACATACACATACATTTAGCATTCTACCATCGGAAATAGCAACTGCTAAGGTATCATGGAATAATAAAATAAATCAGCATACAAAGGCTTTGTAAGTCTGTTATTGTTAATCAAATGCCTAAGAACTTCTCAAGTAAAGCTGTTATATTAAAGACAAACATTCAGTAAGAAACGTAAACAGTTCACTGCTTTTTGTGAAGAAAAGCTGTACTAATATCTTGCAATGCTCTCTTCACATATTCTCAGAAATTTTCTGGCCAAGGTGGGACCCACTTTGACTTTCACAGGAACACACAGGGATTCCACTAACTTCAACAGATTTGTCTCCTGGCTGCTCAATTCAATGGCAGCCAGATGGAAAATGAAAAACAGAGGATGGGGCTGGGCCTATTGTGAAAGACACAAAGAAGTTATTGAGCAGGAACAGTCCAAAGTCTTACCCAGCTGCTATGAAAGCCCCGAGAATGATGGCAAAGACACTGATGATGATGTTGAGCGAATACTGCTTCCTGTAATAAATACATAAAGAAAGGAAAGGGAGCGGACAGGAAAACATTGAAATATGATTCTATTTTTTAAACAAATTGAAAATAGACATCAACAGTTTTACAGCTAAAATCTAGCAGACAATGCTTGAAGTAGAGAAAGCACTAAAAGTGTTTCTAAGCCAGACTAAATTTACATTATTTCTTAAGCAGTTTTCTTAATCTAATTACAAACTGATTTCTCTGTTCTCACTAGAGAGATACTGGGACAAAACACAGAAGCGCTCCGGCTGGTGGATCTAGTTTGTACGGACTGATAGTGAGTATTCAAAGATTAAGATAATATTCAGTACAAGGGCTTAAAACACTGAACCACCAACCGAAATTCCTTTCTAAATAATCCTCCCGGCAAAATCAAGAATCAACTTTTTGGATATCAAACTAAATATCCTCATGAGAAATTTTATACCAACAATATAAAAATTAATTTCTTCTGATATTATAATCACTGTATCAGAACTGACATCCCTCATACCCTGCACACCTATCCTGTATGTATACGTGGACAGTTTCTCTTCTGTATTCCGAAATTGGTATATATTCCATCTGGCTCAGGAAACAGGCTTACATCTGTTTTGGAGTTTCTTTTTCCTTCTCTCTTATGATTTTCTTTTTTTCTTTTTTTTTTTTTTTTGTTGTTGAGACAGAGTCTCGCTCTGTCGCCCAGGCTGGAGTGCAATGGTGCGATCTCGGCTCACTGCAAGCTCCACCTCCTGGGTTCCCGCCATTCTCCTGCCTCAGCCTCCCAAGTAGCTGGGACTACAGGCGCCCGCCACCAGCCCGGCTAATTTTTTTGTATTTTTAGTAGAGATGGGGTTTCACCATTTTAGCCAGGATGGTCTCGATCTCCTGACCTTGTGATCCGCCCACCTCGGCCTCCCAAAGTGCTGGGATTACAGGCTTGAGCCACCGCGCCTGGCCCTTTCTTATGATTTTCTACCACAAACATGCATTATTTGTCTATGGTAAAATTACAACTTTTAAAAAATCCCTCATTAAGTTCTTAGGGAATCTCAGAAGCACACAACTACTTTTAAATGAATAAACCATTTGTCCTTAAATTATTGCCCAACTAGCAATGGCTACTAGAATTTGCTGGGTAAAAGAAATGCAGTGGTGGGAGACACACTGGAAGAATGGAGGAAAAACAAAATCACCCGAGTATGACGGTCTCCAGAAGTAAGGTAAGTGGAATGGTGAATTTCCTGAGCACGGTGAACATCGGCAGGCTGCCAGGAAAAGAGTGAAGCATATCAGACACCAAGGGTTGGTTGATTGGTTTTTTCTTTTACATGTTTTACATTTTTAATTAAGCTTACTAATTTTCCAAATTAATTTTCACATTTACCATTAACAAATCACATTAAATAATAACAATAAATGGAGATTAAAAGATTTCATGCCACTTTCACTTAGCAATTTATTTACTTATTTTTTATTTATTTATTTTTGGAGACAGAGTCTCACTGTGTTGCCCAGGCTGTAGTGCATTGGTGCTGTCTCGGCTCACTGCAACCTCTGCCTCCCGGGTTCAAGCGATTCTCCTGCCTCAGCCTCCCAAGTAGCTGGGATTACAGGCACACGCCATGATGCTCGGATAATTTTTGTATTTTTAGAAGAGACAGGGTTTCGCCATATTGGCCAGGCTGGTCTCTAACTCCTGACCTAAGGTAATCCTCCTGCCTCAGCCTCCCAAAGTGCTGGGATTACAGGCGTTAGCCACCGCACCCAGCCTTCACTTGGCAATTTAAGACACCATTCTGTCCAACCATTCTAAAGGTTATGCTGAAACTACTTCATGATGTGAACCGATACATCCTTTGACAAATCAAGTCAGGCCTATGCATCGTCATTAAACAGTCCTGACCGGCTGGGCACGGTGGCTCTCGCCTGTAATCCCAGCACTTTAGGAGGCTGAGGCGGATGGATCATTTGAAGTCAGGAGTTTGAGACCACCTGGCCAACATGGTGCAACCCCTTCTCTACTAAAAATACAAAAACTAGCCAGGCATGGTGGTGTGCACCTGCAGTCCTAGCTACTCAGGAGGTTGAAACAGGAGAATTGCTTGAACCCGGGAGGCAGAGGTTGCAGTGAGCCAAGATTGCACCACTGCAACCTCTGTCTCAAAATAATAAAAAAAGGTTCTGACCTTGGACCTAATTACTTCTTGGGAAACTTATTCTAAGGTAATAATCGAAAGACAGGAAAAAAACACATGCATAAATGTGTTCACTGCAGTGTCTGTGGGAAAAACATCAGAAACAACCTAAATGTCAGACATCACAATGGTTAAATAAATCATGATACATTCAGTTGAGGGAACATGGTATTATAACTGTAATACAAATACTATTGGAAAATTAATATTAAATAAAATAAATGGATACAAAGCTATGTAGGGTCTACAATGTAACAAGATACATTTTATATACAGAAAAGGGCTGCAAATGATTATTTATTTATTTATTTATTTATTTTGAGATAGAGTTTCACTCTGTCACCCAGGCTGGAGTGCAGTGGTGCAATCTCAGCTCACTGCAATCCCCACCTCCTGGGTTCAAGCGATTCTCCTGCCTCAGCCTCTCGGGTAGCTGGGATTACACCACCACACCCGGCGAATTTTTGCATTTTTAGTAGAAACGAGGTTTCACTATGTTGGCCAGGCTGGTCCTGAACTCCTGATCTCAGGTGATCCACCCGCCTCAGCCTCCCAAAGTGCTGGGATTATAGGCGTGAGCCACCGTGCTGGGCTGAAAATGAGTATTTAAAATTGTCTGTTAAAAGGTAGATTTATGGGTGATTTTCTTCCCCAAATTTTATGTAATAAGGCTATATTTCCTTAAAATATATACTTAAGAACCTTTTACCCACTCCTAACACCCAGAGATTCCAGGATGCAGCTCAATGCATAGTCAACAGACTGCCAGGGCTGCCAAATGCCAGCCCATCTCCACCTGCTTCTAGATGCGACCCTGAGCGGCCGATGAGCTAGGGAAAGAAAGTCAGAGCCGGAACAGCAGCACAGGAGGAGAGTGGCAGCTCAGCCAACCAGACCCCAGCACAGGCTTCACATTCTCAACCATGCTGCATCCAGAGAACAGCTGCAGAAAGAATGTTCAGGAACTTTATATTCACACCTAAATATGCCTTATGAGACTGGCTGGATCTACATTTTTCAAAGCTGCAACAACAACAACAACACGTTTTATATTTTCAATTACATTCGGAAAGTATTCTAGATTATGCCTTTTAAAAGCAAATAAGGTATACATAATGGTTAAAAGGTGAATGTTTTCCCCCTAATGATCAGGAACAAGACCAGGATATTCACTCTCACCATTGTATCTATTCAACACTGTACTTGAGGTTCTAGACAGTGCAATTAGAAAAAAACAAACATCTCATTTGGAAAGGAAGAACTAAAGCAAATCTCTATTTGTTGTACAGAACATCTTCTATACAGAAAATCCTAAGGGATCCACTTAAAAATTATTAGAACCACAATAAGTGAATCAAGCAAATGTGCAGGAAACAAAACGAATATACAAAAGTCAACTCTGAATATTGCTCACTAGCAATGAGCAATCCAAAAATGAAATTAGGCCGGGCACAGTGGCTTACGCCTGTAATCCCAACACTTTGGGAGGCCGAGGTGGGTGGATAACTTGAGGTCAGGAGTTCAAGACCAGCCTGGTCAACATGGTGAAACCCCACCTATACTAAAAATACAAAAAATTAGCTGGACATAGTGGTGCGTGACTGTAATCCCAGTTACTCGGGAGGCTAAGGCAGGAGAACTGCTTGACCCTAGGAAGCAGAGGTTACAGTAAGCCAAGATTGCACCACTGCACTTCAGCCTGGGCAACAGAACGAGACTCCATCTCAAAAGAAAAAAAAATTAAGTTAGCAAAGCAATTTCATCTAAAATAATATCAAAAAGAATAAAATTCTTAGACAAAATTTTAACAAAAGAAGTGTAAGACTTGTGTGCAGAAAACTACAAAACATTGTTTAAAAAAAAAAATTAAAGAAGCCAGCAGGTGCGGTGGTTAATGCCTATAATCCTAGCACTTTGGGAGGCTGAAGTGGAAGAATTGCTTGAGGCCAGGAGGTTGAGACCAGCATGGGCAGGGTCCTGCTCTGTTGCCAGGCTGGAATGCAGTGGCATGATCTTGGCTCACTGCAACCTCCGCCTCCTGGGCTCAAGCGATTCTTGTGCCTCAGCCACCTGAGTAGCTGGGATTATAGGCGTGTACTACCACACCTGGCTAATTTTTGTATTTTTAGTATAGATGGGGTTTCACCATGTTGATCAGGACGCGTCTCGAACTCCGGACCTCAAGTGATCCATCTGCTTTGGCCTCCCAAAGTGCTGGGACTACAGACGTAAGCCACCACGCCAAGTCAAAAAAATATATGTTTTTGAAATTAACCGGGCACAGTAGTGAATGCCTGTAGTCTCAGTCACTCGGGAAGCTGAGACAGGAGGATGGCTTGAGCATAGGAGGTCGAGGCTACTGCAGTGAGCTATGATCATGCCACTTGTACTCCAACCTGGGCAACAGAGTGAGATACCATCTCTAAGAAAAAAAAAAAATTTTTTTTTGAGACAGAGTTTCGCTCTTGTCGCCCAGGCTGGTATGCAATGGTGCGATCTTGGCTCACTGCAACTTCCGCTCCTGGGTTCAAGCCATTCTCCTGCCTCACCCTCCCAGGTAGCTGGGATTACAGGTGTCCACCACCACACCCAGCTAATTTTTGTATTTTTAGTAGAGACGGGGTTTCACATGTTGGCCAGGCTAGTCTCAAACTCCTGACCTCAGGTGATCCACCTGCCTTGGCCTCCCAAAGTGAGCCACTGTATGTGGCCTTCTAAGAAAATTTTTAAATTAAAAAAAGAAAGTAATGAAGACCTAAATAAATGGAAAGACACTCCATGTTCATGGATCAAAAGACCTTATGTTATTAAAACCTTATGTTATTAAAAATGCTCTTCAAATAGATACACAGATTGCTAGTTTGGATATCTGACCCTTTATGCCTCATGTTAAAATTAGATCCCCATGTTGGAGGTGGAGCCTAGTGGGGAATGTTTCAGCTGTGAGGGCTGATTCCTCACGGATAGATTAATCAGCTGGGGCAGGGCGGGGGGTGAGTTCTCACTCTGTTAGTTCCCATGAAGGTTGATTGTTAAAGGACCCTGATAGCACCCCCCATCTTGCCACGGGATCTCTGCACACACTGGCTCCCCTTCCCCTTCCGCCAGGAGTGGAAGTAGCCTGAGGCCCTCACCAGATGCAGATGCTGGCGCCATTCTTCTTGCACAGCCTGCAGAACTGTGAAGCACACAAACCTCTTTTCTTCATAAATTACCCAGCCTCGGGTAGTCCTGTACAGCAACACTAACAAACTAAGTCACAGATTCAACATAATCCCTATCAAATCTTAGCTGGCTTTATTTATTCTTTTTTTTTTTCTTGCAGAAATTGACAAGCTGATTTTAAAATTAATAAGGAAATGCAAGAGAATTAAAAAATCAAAACTATCTTGAAAAAGAACAACAAAGTTGGTGTACTTACACTTTCCAATTTCAAAATTTAATACAAAGTTACAATAATCAAGACTAGCTAGTACTGGTTTAAAGATAGATAGATAGATAGATAGATAGATAGATAGATAGATAGATAGATAGATAGATGGGCATGGTGGCTCACTCCAATCATCCCAGCAATTTAGGAGGCTGAGGCAGGTGGATCCCTTGGGCCCAGGAGTTTCAGACCAGCCTGGGCAACATGGTGAAATGCTATCTCTACAAAAAATTAAAATAATCATTAGCCAAGTGTCGTGGTGCACACCTGTGGTCCCAGCTACTTGGGAGGCTGAGGTGGGAGGATCGCTTGGGCCTAGGAGGTCAAGGCTACAGTGAGTAGTGACTGTGCCACCACACTCCAGCCTGGGTGACAGAGCAAGACCCTGTCTCAAAAAAATAATAATAAAGATAGATATACAATCAAGAGAATAGAATTAAGAGTCAAGAAATACATTCTTAAAATTATGATCAATTGATTTTCAACCAGGGTGCAAACACAATACAATGGAAAAAGAACAGTCTTTTCAACAAATGCTGCTGGGACAACTGAACATCCACGTGCAAAAAAATGAATTTGAACTTCTATCTCACACCATATACAAAAAATTAACGCAAGAGCTGGGTACTGTCACATGTGCCTGCAGTCCCAGGTACTCGAGAGGCTGAGGTGGGGAATCGTTTGAGGCCACAGTGAGCCATGACTGCACCGGTGAATAGCTACTGCATTTGAGTCTGGGTAACACAGCAACATAGAAAGACCCCATTACTTAAAAGAAAAAAATTTTTAATTCTCTGAGATGTATTAAAGACCTGGATATAGGATCTAAAACTATAAAATTCTTAGAAGAAAGTATAGAAGTAAATCTTTATGACCCTTCGGTTAGGCAAAGCCTTAGATAAAACATCAAAAGCACAAGCAACGAAAGGAAAAAATAGAAAAACTGGAATTCATCAAAATTAAAAACTTTTACAGGCTGGGCACAGTGGCTCATTCCTGTAATCCCAACACTTTGGGAGGCCGGAGCAGGCAGATTGCTTGAGTTCAGGAGTTCAAGATCAGCCTGGGCAACATGGTAAGACCTAGTCTCTACAAAAAATATAAAAATAAGCCAGGCGTGGTGGTGCACACCTGTAGCCCCAGCAACTCAGGAGACCAAGACAGGAGAATCACCTGAGCCCAGCAGGGTGAGGCTGCAGTGAGCTGTGATTGCACCACTGCAATCCAGCCTGGGTAATAAAGCGAGACCCTGTCTCAAAAAAATAAATAAATAATATTTTTATAAATGGATAAACAAAATGTTATATATATACACACACATATATATACACATATATACACATATATATGCATATATATACACACATATATAATATATATATTATATATATACCTGCAATGGAATATTAATCAGCTTGAAAAAGGAATTAAAATCTGACACCTAATATAACATGGATAAACCCTGAAAATATGATGTAAGTGAATAAGCCAGTCAAAAAAGGCAAAAATACTGTACGATTCTACTTGTGTGAGATGTCTAGAGCAGGCAAATTTGTAGAGACCTAAATGTAAAACGTAAACTACAAAAATTCTGGAAGATAGCACACAAAATTTGGATGATCTTGGTTTGATGATGGGTTTCAAATTCAAAACCAGAAGTATAATCCATGAAAAAAAAATGATTGTGAACTTCATTAAAATTAAAAACTTCTGCTCTGTGAAAGACAGTGTTAAGAAAATAAAAAGATAAGCCACAAACTAGGAAAAAAATATTTGCAAAACACATATTTGATAAAGGACTTGTATCAAGTAAATGAAAAAGCATGAATCCATGATAGGAAAAAACAACAACAAACAAACAGAAAACAACCCTCCCTGGTCACCATTGAAGGTGTCGGGACACTAATTTATTAGTCTGAGCACTAATAAAGGAAGGAAGCTTTTATCCTGCTTTTCCTATATGAAGTGGTGAAAACCTGTCCTTATTGAAAAAGTTTAGGCCGGGCGTGGTGGCTCATGCCTGTAAGTCAAGCACTTTGGGAGGCCGAGACGGGCGGATTACTTGAGGTCAGGAGTTCAAGACTAGCCTGGCCAACACGGTAAAACTCTGTCTTTACTAAAAATACAAAAATTAGCTGGGCATGGTGGCAGGCGTGGAATCCCAGCTACTTGGGAGGCTGAGGCAGGAGAATCGCTTGAACCCAAGAGGTAGAGGTTGCAGTGAGCCAAGATCGCACCACTACACTCCAGCCTGGGTGACTGAGCAAGACTCCGTCTCAAAAAAGATATCAAACCCTTAAAATCATTAACAGTGAAATTGATCCATTTAATAGCATTCCAAGAAGGATAAGGTATTATGTGCCCCATAATCAAAAGACCCTGAAATAGGCCGGGCACAGTGGCTCAGACCTGTAATCCCAGCACTTTGGGAGGCCGAGGCAGATGGATCACGTGAGGTCAGGAGTTCAAGACTAGCCTGGCCAACATGGTGAAACTCCATCTCTACTAAAAGTACAAAACTTAGCCAGGCGTGTTGGCGCATGCCTGTAATCCCAGCTACTTGGGAGGCTGAGGCTAGAGAATCACTTGAACTCGGAAGGTGGAGGCTGCCGTGAGTCAAGATAATGCCACTGCACTCCAACCTGGGTGACAGAGTGAGACTCCATCTCAAAAAAAAAAAAAAAAGACCCTGAAATAAATGCAGATGCAAATTTCAAATGTATACAGCACACACTTGAAAATGTCTGTCATTTATTCTTCCCTGCACCAAACCTGGTCTACCCCAAGCCTGAGGAGATGTTCCTGCTCTTATAAAACGGAGACGAAACCAAAAGTCACACAAAATCATTCATACCAACAGTCGTACCTGGATGAATCAGACCTTCTCTACCTTAATGTCTACAGCTCTCATATTCTATGTTCAGGCTTGAAAATAATTTAAAAAAATAAGCTTTTTAACATTCCTAAAATCATTGGCCAATTAAACTCAAAACTCCACCTTACTTTCTTAAATTACTGAATATTATTGTCTTCTATATATAGTAGAAGCACTATCAATGGCAAAATCAAACTTAGTCTTTGTAACATTGGCAGCACAGAGGTGAGGAACTAGCCATTATCCCACACTCTACCTTAATTTACTTGTGCTTGATAATCCACTTATGTGGTTTCCAACGTAGAGGAGAGGCAGAGGAAACAGCTTCAATAAAAAAAAAAGAATGAATATTTGGTTAGAACTCCAATAAGCATTTTCCTTCACATATAAAAATGGTGACAGATACTTCGCCAGAGAGGATATTGAAACAGACATTTAAAAAATGATTTTGGTACGGCATGGTGGCTCACGCCTATAATCCCAGCACTTTGGGAGGCCAAGGCAGGTGGATCACAAGGTCAGGAGTTTGAGACCAGCCTGACCAACATAGCGAAACCCCATCTCTACTAAAAATACAAAAATTAGCTGGGGGTGGTGGCACACGTCTGTAGTCCCAGCTACTCAGGAGGCTGAGGCAGGAGAATTGCTTGAACCCGGGAGGCAGAGGTTGCAGTGAGCCAAAATCGCGCCACTGCACTCCAGCTTGGGCGATAGAGCAAGACTTCATCTCAAAAAAAAAAAGAAAAAGAAAAGAGGCTCCTCCCCACTGGTCATCAGGGAAATGCAAATTAAAGCCCATAAGATGTCACAACACACCCACCAGATTAGTAAAATTTATTTATTGATGCATTTATTTATTTTTGAGACAGAGTTTTGCTCTTATTGTCCAGGCTGGAATGCAATGGTATGATCTTGGCTCACTGCAACCTCCGCCTCCCAGGTTCAAGCAATTCTCCTGCCTCAGTCTCCTGAGTCTCCTGTAATCCCAAGCTGGGGTTACAGGCACCCGCCACCATGCCCGGCTAATTTTTTGTATTTTTAGTAGAGATGGGGTTTTGCCATGGTGGCCAGGATGGTCTTGAACTCCTGGTCTCAGGTGATCTGCCTGCCTCAGCCTCCCAAAGTGCTGGGATTACAGGTGTGAGCCACCTCACCCAACCCAGATTAGCAAAATGTAATATGACTCACATACCAAGAATGTGAAGCAACAGGGACTTTCATGCACACTTGTCAGAAGGTGAACTGGTACAGCCACCAAGAAGAACTGTTCAACTTTACAGATTGAAGCTGAAGATATGCATGCCCCAGGGCCAGCAGTTCCACTCCCTGATAGACACATTCCTCACTCATAGGCACTGTTATGAACTGAATCTTGTTTTTCCCCACATTCACATGTTGAAGCCTTAATCCCCAATGTGACTGTATTTGGAGATGAGGTCTTAACCAAGGGAAGTCAGGTTACATGAGGGCATAGTGGTAGAGCCCTAGCCCAACAAGACTGGTGTCCCTATATGAAGAGAAGAGGCCAGGCACGGTGGCTCACACCTGTAATTGTAACACTCTGGGAGGCCGACAGAGGAAGACAGCTTAAGCCCAGGAGTTCAACACCAGCCCTGGCAACATAGTGAGACCTTGTCTCTACAAAAAAAAAAATTTAATTAGCAAGGCATGGTAACAAATGCTTGTAGTCCCAGCTACTTGGGAGGCTGAGGCAGGAGGATCACTTGGGCCCACGAGTTTGAGGTTGCAGTGAGCTGTGGATATACCACTGCACTCTAGCCTGGGTGACAGAGCTAGACCCTGTCTCAAAATAATAATAAAAATGAAAATAAAAACAGAAAGAAAAAGAAGTGGAAGAGATACCAGGAGTGCACACACGGAGGAAAGACCATTGAGGGCACAGTGAGAAGGTGGCTGTCTGTAAGCCAGGAAGCAAAGCCTCACCGGAAGTCAACCCTGCCAGCACCTAGGTCCTGGACTTCCAGCCTCCAGAACTGCGAGGACATCCATTTCTGTTGTTGAAGCCACCTGGCCAGGGGTATTTTGTTATGGCAGCCCCAGCTAACACATGGATGCCAGGGTCCAACTTTTAAGTATGTTCAGGGTGGTACTTTTTATTTTTCTAGCCCCCAAACTGGAAATATCCAAATTACCATGAATAATAGAACAGATAAGTAAATTGTGATATATTCATACGATGAAAATAAAAGAATACAGCCACACACAACACGGATGAATTTCACTATCATAATATTAAGTGAAAGAAGCCAGATACAAAAGAACATAGAGTTAGATCCCCTTTATCTCAAGTTCAAAAGCAGGTAAAACGAGACTATAGAATTTAGGGATGTGGCTGGGTGCGGTGACTCAAGCCTGTAATCCCAGCACTTTGGGAGGCTAATGTGGGCGGATCACCTGTGGTTGGGAGTTCGTGACCAGCCTGACCAACATGGAGAAACCCCATCTCTACTAAAAATACAAAATTAGTGGGGCATGGTAGTACATGCCTATAATCCCAGCTACTCAGGAGGCTGAGGCAGGAGAATCGCTTGAACCTGGGAGTTGGAGGTTGCAGTGAGCTGAGTTGCACTCCAACCTGGGCAACAAGAGCAAAACTCCGTCTCAAAAAAAAAGAATTTAGGGATGCATCCAGATTTAGAAAAACTACAAAGAAAGCAAGAAAATTATTGTTAGAAAAGTTAGGATAGTGGGTAAGGAAGACTTTGTGATCCCATTTCATGACCTAAGTAATGGTTTACAAGGGTAATTAGTCATTCAATTACACATTCAAATAGGATGCCTTTTTCTCTATGTATAGATTTTACCATTTTAAAATGTTTTAAAATTATACTATAAGATAAAATAAGAGTAAGTAAGCCCAGTAATATTCTGGTTTTTCTCATGATGATTAGGTTGACAGCTTTCATATACTTCAACCCTTTATTTTTCTCTTTTTCTGGATGTCCCTGAATTTTTTTTTTTTTTTTTTTTAGATGAGGCCTTACTCTGTTGCCCAGGCTGGAGTGCAGTGGCATGACCTTGGCTTACTGCAACCTCTGCCTCCCAGGTTCAAGCGATTCTCCTGCCTCAGCCTCCTGAGTAGCTGGGACTACAGGTGTGCGCCACCATGCCCAGTTAATTTTTTTTTATTTTTATTAGAGACGGGGTTTCACCATGTTGGCCAAGCTGGTCTCAATCTCTTGACCTCATGATCCGCCTGCCTCAGTCTCCCAAGTGCTGGGGTTACAGGCATGAGCCACCGCACCTGTTTTTTTTTTTTTTTTTTTTTTTTTGAGACAACGTCTTACTATGTTCCCCACACTGACCTCCAACTCCTGGCCTCAGGCAATCCTCCTGCCTTGATCTCCCAAGTTGCTGGGATTATAGGCGTGAGCCACCACACTGGGATCCCCTGATTACTGATGCTGTAAGCATGTGCTTCTTTAGTCTGTCTGATAAATAATCCAGGGCTAGATGCTGGCATTTTTCCAAGCATTAGAGAAAGGCAGCAAACCAGCCACATGAGGTCCTCACCCTCAGGGAACTGACAGTCTGATTTAAACCTAAATGCTGTCATAATCCATTTAATACCACCTGTTGTATGGGACTGGTCTAAGAATTAAAATGCCTGACCTAATGTCTGGAACCCAGCAACTGTTCAACAAATGTTAGTTCCATTCCATAGTCCAGGAAGGAATGGCAGATTTTCTGTTTCTAGTTCCAGGATGGAAAAAACTGCATATTTCTATGTATATCAAATTGCATTCTTAATTCCACTCACAGCTTTTGTCAGGCCAGGATAAAACGAAAACAGAAATCAGTAAACGAGGGCCCAAATCCAGCCCAGCTCTTATTTATGTAAATAAAGTTTTATTGGAACACATGAACATCAACCCATTTCAATGTCATCAAGGGCTACTTTCATGGTACAGTGGCAGAGGTGAATAATTACAAGAGATGGTCTGACCCTTTACCAAAAAGTTTGCCAATCCCTAATTTAGAGTTCTCTCACTTCAGAAGACATACAATATTCATTGATTTGATGTCAGTTGTTAAGCACATACTTTTACTACTATATGCATTACATAAATGGACAACTAAGCGATATACAATCTTCACTAAAAAGTTTCTTGACCAGGCACAGTGGCTCACACCTGTAATCCGAGCACTTTGGGAGGCCAAGGTGGGTGGATCACTTGAGGTCAGGAGTTTGAGACCAGCCTGACCAACATGGTGAAACCCCATCTCTACTAAAAATACACACACACACAAAAATTAGCTGGGCATGGTGGCAGGCACCTGTAATCCCACGTACTCAGGAGGCTGAGGCACAAGAATCACTTGAACCCAGGAGGCGGAGATTCCAGTGAGCCAAGATCGCACCATTGCACTCCAGCCTGGGCGACAGAGCGAGAGTCCATCTCAAACAAAAAAAGAAGTTTATATCCAGTGCAGGCAGGAAGTACAGTGTGTATAGAAATGGACCTGTACTCTAAAATCAATGTGTATTTTCACATCTTCTATCACAGTCACATATACTTTTCATTACATACCTTTACAGGAATTTTCTTATCAAAATCAGGGAAGTGAATTATTTTGTTTAGCTTGGACACATATAGTATCATTATGGTGGCTGCCATCTGAAGAAAAAAGGGGAGAGAGAAACTTCAGCAAAATATCTGCAAAGATTGATTGAGGTGCAGTGACCTCATCAGAAGAAAACACATTCATCAAAAAGAAATACAGCAAAAAATTCATTTTCTAAGTTCCAGAAAAAAATAACTATTTCTTAGAATATTAAAATTGTTTTTCTTGCCACAGTACAGATTCCATCAGAACTCTAGGCAAAAAACGTAATGTTGGGCAGGGCACGGTGGCTCACAGCTATAATCCCAGCACTTTGGGAGGCCAAGATGGGTGGATTACTTGAGGTCAGGAGTTCAAGACCAGCCTGGCCAACATGATGAAACCCTGTCTTTACTAAAAAACAAAAATTAGCTGGGCATGCTGGCAGACGCAGAATGGTTACTCAGCTACTCAGGAGGCTGAAGCAGGAGAATCGCTTGAACCTGAGAGGCCGAGGTTGCAGTGAGCCAAGATCACACCACTGTCTCAAAAAAAAAAAAAAAAAAAAAAAAAAAAAAGGTAATATCGGTTGGGTGCCATGGCTCATGCCTGTAATCCCAGCACTTTGGGAAGCCGAGACAGGAAGATCACTTGAGCCTAGGAGTTCAAGGCCAGCCTAAGCAACATGGTGAAAACCCATCTCTACAAAAAAATACAAAAAATTAGCCAGTCTTGGTGATCTGTGGTCCCAGCTATTCAGGATACTGAGGTGGGAGGATCACCTGAGCCTGGAAAGTCAAGGCTGCAGTGAGCCATGATCATGCCACTGCACTCCAGCCTGGGAGACAGAGCAAGACTCTCTCTCAAAAAAAAAAAGTATAATCTCCAATACACTTACACATACACACACACATTATCTCAAAGGGCTCTAGGAATGGAACTGTGGGAGAGCGAGAAAGGGAATGGTCTCCCTGACAGTGACAAATGTGCAAAAGCGATCACAGTCAGTGAGGTGACACATTGATCCTGGACCATATTTCCCACATACTAAACATACGGTCACCTTCCCCCATAAAGGCACGAGAACATCCTTTTAAAAGAAACTCTACTCCTAGGCATATTTTTTAACAAGTCCATTATTTCCATAAGACAGAAGACCAACAAAGAGGGAAAAAAGTTTAAAGACAGATTTACTTTTCAATCCAGCTGGCATAGCAAAAATGTCTCATCAAACCCTCTTAATCTGGAGTGCCCTAGGTATATTGGAAATACTCCATATCATTATTATGAAATAAAAGTTTAACATCATCTTTCATGCAAGTTGTAGAACTTACTCAATTCTCTCCATATTAGGATGTAAAAATTTAAGACTCCTTCAACATGATTATAATCCTATACCTTGCTCCTGAGTTTACAAACTTTATACTTATCATATATTTATGTAATTAAGCCCACCCTGAATTATAATGTACTTTGTACTTATGCCTCGCTTTATAATTTTTAAAGAAATACAATAACATTGGCCAGGCGCAGTGGCTCACGCCCATAATCCCAACACTTTGGAGGCCAAGGTGGGCAGACCGCTTGAGCCCAGAAGTTCAAGACCAGCCTGGGCATCATGGTGAAACCCTATCACTACAAAAAATACACAAATTAGTCAGTGTGGTGGGGCATGCCTGTAGCCCAGCTACTTGAAAGGCTGAGGCAGGAGGATCACTTGAGCCCAGGAAGTGAAGGGTACAGTGAACCAAGATCACACCACTGCACTCCAGCCTGGGCAACATAGCCAGACACTGTCAAAAAAAAAAAAAAAAGAAAGAAGGAAAAAAAAAATAAAATAAAATAAATATACCAACACTTACTTAAAATAAATGTAATTCGGACTTTTAAAATTAGATCTAACTGGCCTCTTACCTCAACAAATTGCAAATCAGAAAGGCTTTACCTTTGGGTATAAGCCACTGGGTTAAAGAGTAATTTATTTCACTTAGAGACTACAAAGGGCACCTTATCACTGAATTTTTTTTTTTTTGAGACAGAGTCTTGCTTGTCACCCAGGCTGGAGTGAAGTGGTGCAATCTTGGCTCACTGCAACCTCTGCCTCCCGGTGAATGTTCAAGCAATTTCCGGCTATTTTTTTTATTTTTAGTAGAGACTGAGTTTCACCATGTTGTCCAGGCTGGTCTCAAACTATTGACTTCAAGTGATCCACCCACCTCGGCCTCCCAAGGTGCTAGGATTATAGGCATGAGCTACCGTGCCTGGCCTGATCTTTTTTTTTTTTTTTTTAACATGCTTTTTTCTAATATTTTTACACTGAAATATAAAGATAATTTTTTTACTCTAAGAAAATTCTTGTTATAATTGCTTCTCCCTAAAATGATGTTGCAAAGAGGTATTTATTAGCAAGACATTTAATCAGAATAATGTTTATTTGGCCAGGCGCAGTGGCTCATGCCTGTAATCCTAGCACCTTGGGAGGCCAAGGTGTGTGGATCACGAGGTCAGGAGTTCGAGATCAACATGGACAACATAGTAAAACCCCGTCTCTATTAAAGATACAAAAAATTAGCTGGGCATGGTGGTGTGCACCTGTAATCCCAGCTACTTGGGAGGCTGGGGCAGGAGAATCACTTGAACCCGGGAGGCAGAGGTTACAGTGAGTCGAGATCGCGCCATTGCACTCCAGCTTGGGTGACAGGGTGAGACTCAGTCTCAAAAAAAAAAAAAAAGAAGAATGTTTACCCAGATTCACAATTAAAAATTTAGTTAACAGATACTATTTTCATAATGTTAAGCTTTTCCCTCTATGAATTAAATCAAAATCAAAACAAACAAAAAACATTGTGGTCTGTTACTATTTATCTGGAAATCACCAGTATATAACCACAAGAATAAACAGTCACAAATTAACATAAATGGGAAATTTCAGAAACTGCCAAATGGGCATAGTTTGAACAGGTTTACCCAAGCTCATCCATGTACTTCAGAGCAAAAATCACAAACTCCAGGAAGCAAACTGCAAACATGTTTTGTTTAGCACATAGGGAGTTTTGTAAAAATTTGAATCTGTTGCCAGCATGTACAAGTTTGAAGACTTTATGTAAAAACTCAAACTCTCAGCCGAGCGCGGCGGCTCACACCTGTAATCCCAGCATTTTGGGAGGCCAAGGCGGGCGGATCGCTAGAGTCAAGAGTTCGAGACCAGCCTGACCAACATGGCAAAAACCCATCTCTACTGAAAATACAAAAATAGCTGGCCGTGGTGGCAGCTGCCTGTAATCCCAGCTACTTGGGAGGCTGAGCTGGAAGAATTTCTTGAACCTGGGAGGCAGAGGTCACGGTGAGTCGACATAGTGCCATTGCACTCCAACCTGGGCGACAAGAGCAAAACTCCGTCTCAAAAAAAAAAAAAAAATTCAAACTCTCTTTCTCTTGAAAACCTTCTGATGCTAATAATAAGGGCAGCATGGTGGGTCCCACCTCCCAACCCTTTTCCTATCAGGCACAATGGCTTAAACTGAGTATCAAGCTGACACTTTAAGTGGGACAAGCATTCTCTCCCACCCAGTCCTCATCAACTCATGTGTTACCCGCCAGGCCTTGGAGGCTCTGAGCCTCGTAGCCCCCTGCTTTACAGTAATTAAATTCAGTTAAGGAACTTAAAATAAGAAGCTGTTTTTCCCATAAATACAATTGTTCTTAAATTGTAGACTGAAATAAAGTGTCAATATGTCCTGTTGTCTCACCAGGAGTACCATGACCCTCTGGTCCTCTGCCAGCTGAATAAATTTGCAACCACAGCTTTAAACAAAAGGACTTAAAATGTCATTATGAACACTGATGACAAAATAAGAGGTTAATTCTATTTTTTTTCACTCACCTGTCCAATTCCAAGGAAAATTGGTGATGGGAAACTACAAAGAAGAACAATGAATCAGTTGAGCAAATATAAAAATCTGAAGATAGTACATAATAAATAACGACAAGTTATTAAAAACTCTGAGAAAATGAAAATGTATCAAATGGTTCACTTTTCATTTAATTCTTTTTTTTTTTTCTTTTTAAGACAGTGTCTTGCTCTGTTGCCCAGGCTGGAATGCAGTGGTGTAAACATGACTCATTGGAGTCTCAACCTTCTGGGCTCAGAAGATGCTCCCACCTCAGCTTCCTGCCACCCAGGCTGGAGTGCAGTGGTGTGGTGGCTCAAGCCATCCTTCCACCTCCGCCTCCCTAGTAGCTGGGACCACAGAGGCATGCCACCACACCCAGCTAAACATTACATACATACGCATATATATAATATATATATATATTATGCTCCATCTCTCTGTCTCTCTATATATATATGTATATCAGTGTGTGTGTATATACATATATATATATATAGAGAGAGAGAGAGAGAGAGAGATGGAGTCTCACTCTGTCACCCAGGCCGGAGTGCAGTGGCACGGTCTCAGCTCACTGCAACCTCCGCCTCCCGGGTTCAAGCGATTCTCCTGCCTCAGCCTCCCGAGTAGCTGGGACTATAGGCGTGCACCACCACGCCTGGTTAATTTTTGTAATTTTTAGTAGAAACAGAGTTTCACCATGTTGGCCAGGCTGGTCTCAAACTCTTGACCTCAAATGATCTGCCCGCCTCGGCCTCCCAACAGGCTGGGATTGTAGGCAGGAGCCACTGTGCCCAGCTAAACATGATATATTTTTAATTTACTTCAAAATACTCTGGGGGGCGATGGTGGAGTGACTGGGAGAGGGATACTAATGCAGCAAGGTTGTGGACACTGGGTAAGGGCTACATAGTGATTCATTATATTAGTTTTAAAGGATAATATGCCCAGGAACAAATCTAATCAAAGATTTGCAAGAAAGGCATCTGTATAAAAAAGTATACACCAATATTCTCAAAATTAAAGATCTAAATAAAGGTCATGGGTTGCAAACTCAATATTGTAGTGAGGTCCATTATCCCCGAACTTATTTATAGAATCAGTGCAATCTCAGCAGAAATATCAGCAGATATTCTGTGGAAACTGACAATCTGATCCTAAAGCTGAATGAAAAGAAAGGCAAAGATCACAAACATATCACCCAAGACAATCCTGAAGATAAACAAAGTCAGAGGAATGACTCTAATGGATGTCAGGATTCATTTTCAAATTACAATAAATGAGACTGTGTGGTATTTACACAAAGATAAACCAATGGGACAATGGAAAAGAACACAGGTCAAGACAGGGACACGCATGTACAGACACCTGATTTATGACAATTTATGACATAGATGACGCTGCAGAGCAGTGGGGAAAAGACAATCTTTTAGCAAACGGCACTGGGTGATTTGCATGCAGACTCCTGACCCCTACCTCACATCATATTTAACAAGGCAGGACCGCACCTGCACTGGCTCAACCCTTCACTGGCTCCCAGTCATTTCTCAGGCTACTCACAAAGCTGGAATACCCCACAAAACTCAGCCCTCCATCTGTATGTCGGAAGGGAAACTCACCTATCTCAGACAGGCTAAGAAGAGAATAAAGAACAAACCTACCTTATCAGAGAAAACAGAATGAATGGCTGGACAGTACCACCATGCAAATAAAATTAATTCTAGTCAGTGCTGGGTCATGCCACCCATATACTCCCTTCCACACGGAAGCAACCATTCCACAGCTGGGTCCTCTGCTGCAGAAAGCTGCCTGATAGTAGCATGTCCACTCCCTGAGCATGGCCTGCATTTTAACTGTTGGTCTCTGCAGGAGTATAACAGCTACACCCCTGCCCCAATTCAGGACAGCTCTACAGAGCCAGTACCACTCAAGAGCCCCTGGGATGAGGCCTTTGCTGTGACTGCCTCAAAGCCCGACTTCTCCCTCTGCCTGATTCTGCCTCCTAGCATCACTTCCCAACATACTTCCTACGCCTCTGAGAATACAACCAGTAACATGAAGCAAAATCACAAGGCAACAATATAAACAAACAGTAAAACAACAACAAAAAGGGTCACCTGGCTGGGAGCGGTGGCTCATGCCTATAATCTCAACACTTTGGGAGGCCGAGGCAAGATCACCTGAGGTGAGGAGTTCGAGACCAGCCTCGTCAACATGGTGAAACCCTATCTCTACTAAAAAACAAAAAATTAGCCGGGCGTGGTGGCGGGCACCTGTAATCCCAACTACTCGGAAGGCTGAGGCATGAGAATCACTTGAACCCAGGAGGCAGAGGTTGCAGTGAGCCGAGATTGTGCCACTGCCCTCCAGCCTGGGCGACAGAGCAAGGCTCTGTCTCCAAAAAAATAAATAAATTGAAAAAAATAAACAAACAGTAAAACAACAACAAAAAGGCTCACCGAAGATAAATCAAAGAGCCCAGCCTAGAAGAACATTTAAGGCATGGAAGAGAAGGAAGTCTTGCTAATTGCTTCAGGCCATAGAACATCTCAGAAAAAATAAAACCAATAAAACAAAAGCTCAACGTTGAATTGATATGACAGTCAAAGGAGATTAAAAGAAAGCATTGCAGACCTAAGGAAACCAACTAAGACCAAACAACCTAACTGCCACATAAGGAAATACGTTTAAAACAACCAGGAGCTACAAGGCGACTGCTGCAATTGCAGTTACCGACACCTGAGGCGATCGTAGTGCACACAGACGAAAACAACCGTAAATGATAAATCAATCTGGGAGACAGACAACCACCACCATACAGGGCTAGTTACTAGGCCTGGAATTTAGAAGACTAGATTCCATAACTTTATATTGAATTCTATTCTATAAGTTGAACCACCTTACTGAGTTATTAAACTACTCAATAGGCCAGATGCGGTGGCTCACGCCTGTAATCCCAGCACTTTGGGAGGCCAAGGCGGGTGGATCACCTGAGGTCAGGAGTTTGAGACCAGCCTGGACAACATGGTGAAACCCCATCTCTACCAAAAAATACAAAAATTAGCCAGATGCGGTGGCACACACCTGTAATCCCAGTTACTCGGGAGACTGAGGAAGGAGAATCACTTGAACCTGGGAGGCAGAGGCTGCAGTGACCTGAGATCATGCCACGGCACTCCAGCCTGGGTGACAGAGCAAGACGCTGTCTTAAAAAAAAAAAAAAATTTGAAACACTGGATCTAAAAGAAACTCAATGACTTTAGCTTTTTAATATTTTTTATTGATCCTACACCTCTTACATTTAGAGGGATCTTTTAAGACATATTAATCCTTGTAGTGAAGAAACATATTTGAAAGTCAATAATTCTTTCAGTTGAACTTCTACTTCTCTTTTCTCCATTCAGTTCAGTTAAAACTAAATCTCATACACGCATGCTACGGCAATCCCCATCTAAATAAAACTGTGCAAGTGCAGCCAGCATGACCCATGCTGCGGCCACTCCTGATAACGGTGCAAGATGAAGTTCCCAGGGTAGCTATATCAAGTACTCTTGCCAAAAATGTTTAAACCAAATGAAATAAAGTCTTTAGATCTGACTTCCAGTTAGAAAATAGAGGAAGATAAGTTCATTGAGACTTCAAAGGTAAACTGGACAATCCAAAATGTGGGACATTTTACAAAACAACTGGTCCAGGATTTTCAAAAAGTCACTATCACGAGGAGTGGGATAGGGAAATTTTCTACATTAAAAGAAACTAAAAAAACAAACCTGTATGTATTGCATGAGACTTGATCGGATCATAAAACCATAAAAAACGTCTTTGGGACAACTGGGATTATGGGGGAAAAGAAGAAACGTTTTATCTAAGGAATTATCAGGCCCAGAGAGGCCCTGGAATGTAACAGCAGCCATGTCACTACTGTTTGAGCTAAATAATTACCTCTTTTTTTTTTTTTGAGAAGGAGTCTCACTCTGTCACTCAGGTTGGAGTACAGTGGCGCAATCTCAGCTCACTGCAACCTCCACCTCCCGGGTTCAAGCAATTCTCCTGCCTCAGCCTCCTGAGTAGCTGGGATTACAGGCGCCTGCCACTACACCCAGCTAATTTTTTGTATTTTTAGTAGAAATGGGGTTTCACCATGTTAGCCAGGCTGGTCTCGAACTCTTGACCTCGTGATCTGCCCACCTCGGCCTCCCAAAGTGCTGGGATTACAGGCGTGAGCCACCGCGCCCGAGCTGTTTTCTCTTTTTTTTTCAGACGGAGTTTCGCTCTTGCTCAGCCTGGAGTGCAATAGCACGATCTCGGTTTACTGCAACTTCTGCCTCCTGGGTTCAAGTGATGCTCCTGCCTCAGCCTTCCGAATAGCTGGGATGACAGGCACCCACAACCAGGCCCGGCTAATTTTTGTATATGTAGTAGAGATGGGGTTTCACCATGTTGACCAAGCTGGTCTTGAACTTGTGACCTCAGGTGATCCACCCGCCTCGGCCTCCCAAGTGCTGAAATTACAGGCAAGAGCCACCACCCCTGGCTCAATAATTACCTCTTAAAGCCACTTGCTATGTGGGCGCTAGACCGATACCAAATAGCCATAAAATGCCACACACCCTAGAGTTCAACAACGTGTAACCAATCACTAACCAATGATATTTCTGCGAACGAATGAGAATTCCTGACAAATCACTTTTGTAATCACCCCACCCTTGATATGTCCTTTTTTTCTTTAAAAACTGGAGCCTCTCGCCTGGGCGCGACAGCTCACACCTGTAATCCCAGCACTTTGGGAGGCCAAGGTGGACGGATCACGAGGTCAAGAGATCAAGACCATCTCGCCAACACGGTGAAACCCCATCTCTACTAAAAATACAAAAATTAGCCGGGCGTGGTGGCGGGTACCTGTAGTCCCAGCTACTTGGGAGGCTGAGGCAGAAGAATGGCGGGAACCTGGGAGACGGAGTTTGCAGTGAGCTGAGATCGTGCCACTGCACTCCAGCCTGGGCGACAGAGTGAGACTCCGTCTCAAAAAAAAAAAAAAAAAAAAAAGTGATTCATTTATGTTACTGTGTCTTCACCTATTTATCTATATCCATCCATCCAAAAAGATTTCTGAAATTGTTGCCTCATGTTCATTATAGTAAATTTTTTAAAAATTTCACTCTAATATTTCTATTTTGTTTGAATTCTCTTTTTTTTAGAGATGGAATCTCACTCTGTTACCCAGGCTGGAGCGCAGTGGCTCAATCTCAGCTCACTGCAACCTCTGCCTGCCAGGTTCAAGCAATTCTCCTGCCTCAGCCTCCCAAGTAGCTGGGATTACAGGCGCCCACCACCATGCCCGGCTAATTTTTGTATTTTTAGTAGCAATGTGTTTTCGCCATGTTGGCCAGGCTGGTCTCAAACTCCTGACCTCAGTCTGCCCACCTGAATTCTTTATAATAATCACAACAGAATAACTTTTCTTAAAAAAGGTACTGTCAGCCGGGCACAGTGGCTCACGCCTATAATCCTAGCACTTTGGGAGGCCAAGGCAGGTGGATCACCTGAGATCAAGAGTTTGAGACCAGACTGGCCAAAATGATGAAACCCCATCTCTACTAAAAATACAAAAATTAGCTGGCCGTGGTGGCGCATGCCTGTGATCCCAGCTACTCAGGAGGCTGAGGCAAGAGAATTGCTTGAACCCAGAAGGCGGAGGTTGCTGTGAGCCAAGATCATGCCATTGTACTCCAGCCTGGGAAACAAAAGCAAAGCTCCATCTCAAAAAAAAAAAAAGGTATTGATTCTAGGTAGTGGGAATTATTATTGTCTTCTTTGCTCATTTCTGTATCCCCAATGTTTTAACTGTGTTCTTGTAGATGTGAACATGAGGAAGTAAAGATCATGAGAAGAGAACTCCTTCAAGAGTCTTCTGATTCTGGCTGGGTGTGGTGGTTCACACCTGTAATCGCAGCACTCTGACAGGCCGAGGCAGGTGGATCACTTGAGGTCAGGAGTTCGAGACCAGCCTGGCCAATATGGCAAAACCCCGTCTCTACTAAAAATACAAAAATTAGCTGGGGAGTCAGGCGCGGTAGCTCACTCCTGTAATCTCAGCACTTTGGAAGGCCGAGGCCGGTGGATCACTTGAGGTCAGGAGTTCAAAACCAGCCTGGCCAACATGGTGAAACCCCGTCTCTACTAAAAATACAAAAATTGGCCAGGCGCAGTGGCTCATGCCTGTAATCCCAGCACTTTGGGAGGCTGAGGCAGGCGAATCACGAGGTCAGGAGTTTGAGACCAGCCTGACCAACATGGTGAAACCCTGTCTCTACTAAAAATACAATAAATGAGCTGGCGTAGTGGCAGGCCCTGTAATCCCAGCTACTTGGGAGGCTTGGGCAGGAGAATTGCTTGAACCCAGGAGGTGGAGGTTGCAGTGAGCAGAGATCGAGCCACTGCATTCCAGCCGAGGTGAGAGTGAGACTCCGTCATTAAAAAAAAAAAAAAAAATTAGCCAGGCGCAGTGGCCTGTAATCTCAGCACTTTGGGAGGCCAAGGCAGGTGGATCGCGAGGTCAGGAGTTCAACACCTGCCTGGCCAAGAGACCAGCCTGGCCAATATGGTGAAACCCCATCTCTACTTAAAAAAAATATAAAAATTAGCCAGGCGCGGTGGTGGGTGCCTGTAATCCCAGCTACTTGGGAGGCTGAGGCAGGAGAATTGCTTGAACACGGGAGGTGGAGGTTGCGGTGGGCCAAGATCGCGCCATTGCACTCCAGTCTGAACAACAGAGAGAGACTCTGACTCAAAATAAATAAATAAATAAATAAATAAATAAATAAATAAGCCAGGAGTGGTGGTAGGTGCCCGTAATCCCAGCTACTTGGGAGGCTGGGGCAGGAGAATTGCTTGGACCTGGGAGGCAGAGGTTGCAGTGAGCCGAGATCACACCACTGCACTCCTGAGTGGCTGGGATTACCAGGCACAGCTAATTTTTGTATTTTCAGTAGCGACAGGGTTTCACCATGTTGGCTGACCAGGTTGGTCTTGAACTCCTGACCTCAAGTGATCCACCCACCTCAGCCTTCCAAAGCGCTGGGATTATAGGTGCGAACCACTGTGCCCGGCCATGGGGTCGACAATTGAAAAGCAAACCAGCCAGCCGGATGTGGTTTTTGGCTCACAACACTCAGAGCTGCTCAGGTGCTGAAAGCAGCAAGCAGAAGACAAGTGCATGCGGAGGTGAGAGGAAAAGAGTCTCACGTGTCCGTCCTAGAGTGGCTCGCAGCGGACCAAGCAGGGAAACGATGCCAGGAGGCACAGCCACAGCAGTGAGAAGGGAGTGAGGAGGAGGCCTGGGGAGGCCAAGCTGGACAGCCTGGAGATCTTGGAGAGGTGCGGTTACTCGCGTTACCGTTGATCATCCGAAATGGGCCACTGTTGTCCTACCAAACTAAAACAGTAGCCAGGTAGGAAAAGCACTCAGGGTATAAAACGTTGCTCAAGAATGTAATTGTCTGCAAGCCCAACTGCTGGAACTGCTTGTTGTAGCCTGAAACCAGTTTTATCTCCAGCTTCTGAGACCACTTGCTGCAACTCCAAGACTAATTTTGCCACCACCTTCACTCACCAGTCATTGCTTGCCAGCTCCCCAAGCCCTGACAGTACCAAGAAACCTTCTCCCAGCAGAATATGTAACATTTCTTCTTTTTCAGCAAAACCTCAAACCTTCTCTTCGTTCTTCAGACATACCAAAGACCACCCAGCTTGTATGGATGACTGACACTGCAATTCTTTCTTCCCAAATAAAACATTAAATTTAGAGCCTTGTCTGCACATTGTTATTTTGACTTTGACCCTTGTAAGGAGAGGGTCCTGGCAGCAGTCGTGGAAAGCAAGGTTCAAGAGAGTTTGCTGGAGACCAGAGTAGACTGTGACACTGCAGCATGTGGGCCCTGAAGCCACAGGAAGGGTGACCTGAGCTAGGTGGAGAGGAAGGCTAAGACTTACAGAATCAGTCACCAGAAGCTCAGGCACCGTTCCACAGGGGACAGAAAGGATGGCACATCCAGAGTCTCAACAGAGCATGAGTAGCTGGGAGCTAGGAGGACCCAATCCTATCTCCTGGCCCAGGCCTGGTGGGTAAGGCAAAGATCCAGCCCATCAAGGGGGGTGAAGGGAGCAACATCTTCAGGACAGAGTCAGGTTTTCATTAAAGTAAGAGCACATTAGGAGTTGCTTTTGGTTTGGGATACAGAATTACACTTCCCACTACTGAGGATTCCAATTCAGTACTTTCTATGAAAAAAACCTCTCCAAGTGATTGAGACTACTGGGCAGGTTTGGAAATTACTGTGTCTAGACCTCGCACAGTGGCTCACGCCTGTAATCCCAGCACTTTAGGAAGCCAAGCCAGGTGGATCACTTGAGCCCAGGAGTTCAAGACCAGCCTGAGCAACATATTGAGACTCCATTTCTAAAAAAAAAAAAAACATTAGCTGGGCATGGTGGCGTGCAACTCAGGAGGCTGACTTCGGAGGATTGTCTGAGCCAGCAGAGGTTCCAGTGAGCTGAGATTGCACCACTGCACTCCAGCCTGGGTGACAGAGTAAGACCCTGTCTCAAAAAAAAAAAAGAAAAAACCTCAAAGCCTTGGGATGCATACTAAACATATATAGCAAATGCTGAGCAAATATTTGTTAAAATGAATACAGTAAAGTTAGATATTTTTATTAAGCATCATTAGTAAATTCTTCCATGTCATAGACTAGGAGTACAATATTACATAATATTAAAACAGAAAAGACCAGCTTGGTGTGGTGGCTTACGCTAGTAATCTCAGTACTTTGGGAGGCTAAGGCAGGAAGATCACTTGAGCCCAGGCATTTGAGACCAACCTGGGCAATAGAGCAAAACCCCATCTCTACAAAAATTAAAAATTCAAACAATTTTTTTAATTCAAAAATGATCCCAGAGTGGTGGTGCACACCTGTAGTCTCAGCTTCTCAGGAGGCTGAGGTGACAGGATCACCTGAGCCCAGGAGGTAGAGGCTGCTGTCCTTGATCATGCCACTGCACTCCAGCCTGGGTGACAGAACAAGACCCAGTCTCAAAAGAAAGAAGAGAAAAAACTCCACAACTCCAGGACAACTGTACAACCCTCATGAACCTGATCCAAAGGACCAAGAGTATAACCAAGCCAAGCGCGGGGGCTCACGCCTGTAATCCCAGCCATTCAAGAGGCCAAGGAGGACGGATTGCTTGAGCCCAGGAGTTCGAGACCAGCCAGGGCAACATGGCAAGAACCCCTCTCTACGAAAAAAATAAATAAAAGCAAAAATTAGCCGGGTGTAGTGGTACACTCCTGTAGTCTTGGCTACTCAGGAGGCTGAGGTGGGAAGATCACTTGGGCCCAGGAGGTAGAGGCTGAAGTGAGCTGTGATGGTGCCCACTGCACTCCAGCCTGGGCGACAGAGTGAGACCCTGTCTCAAAAAAAAAAAAAAAAAAAAAGCATAACTAACTGGCCACAAACTCTTAAATGCCTTTATTTTCCCCCTCACCTTAAAAGGTTCTCACAGCCTTCAAAGGTCTCTCTGTCCAACCAGGTAAATCTGGCATTACAATGAATTATAAAACTAACGAATCACTAAGATCACCCATTCATTTTGTACCCTGACCAGAAACAATCTGCCCAAAATGAAAGAGGAAAAACTATCCCCTGAGTTACATTCCCATGACCCTGCGAATTAGGTAACTACCAAAAGGTCCTTTCTTCTATCCTACAACACAACACTCTATCCTCAGACAGCTCACGCTTGGATCCGATTTCTATAGTTTATTGCTGTAACCACATCACCCCAGTCCTCCTCCCCTCAATAATGTGTGCTTAAAGCATTTTGAGAGGAAAGAATGAACAATGTTATGTGAACAGGGTTCTCCAACTGTATATTACATTACAGAAATGTGGAATGTTTATTTAAAAGGATTATGAGGGTTTTGGCCTTTCTAAGGCAAGAACTCCATTTTCTCCTTCAATCATGAAACTCAATAATTTAAAGATAGAAAGGCTAGAGCCTTTTTTTTTTTTTTTTGAGACAGAGTCTCACTCTGTTACCCAGGCTGAAGTGCAATGGCATGATCTCAGCTTACCACAACCTCTGCCTCCCAGGTTCAAGCGATCCTCCTGCCTCAGCCTCCCAAGTAGCTGGGATTGCAGGCACCTGCCACCACACCCGGCTAATATTTGTATTTTTAATAGAGACGGGGTTTCACCATGTTGGCCAGGCTGGTCTCAAACTCCTGACCTCAGGTGATCCACCCACCTCGGCTTCCCAAAGTGCTGGGATTATAGGCGTGCGCCACTGCGCCCGGCCCTTAGAGCCTTTCTTAGGAGGTGTCTTATATCGTAATTCTTCCTGGTTGAACACTGCCCTTTATCTTCAAAGCACTAACCATGGTTTGCCAGCGCCTGCTTCCAACAAGAGGACTTGGGTTTTGGAGGCGTTGACTGCCATGGCCAGTCAGCACCCTGCTCACTCAAGTGCACAAAATGAAGACTTACCTTCAACTGTCATTAACATGATGACTGGCCACTCCCAAACAAGCCCATTGATAGCATTCTCTTTTTCTGGTATTTTTTTCCTTTTTTTTTTTTTTTTGAGACTGAGTCTTGCTCTATTGCTCAGGCTGGAGTGCAGTGGTACAATTTCAGCTCACTGCAACTGCCACCTCCTGGGTTCAAATGATTCTCCTGACTCAGCCTCCCAAGTAGCTGGGATTATAGGCGTGCACCACCATGCCCAGCTAATTTTTTTTTTTTTTTTGTATTTTTAGTAGAGACAGAGTTTCACCATGTTGGCCAGGCTGGTCTCAAACTCCTGACCTCATGATCTGCCCGCCTCAGGCTCCCAAAGTGCTGGGATTACAGGCATAAACCACCGCACCCGGTCTTTTTTCTTTTTCTTTTTTTTATCGTGTTTAAGTTTTCTTTTTCCTTCATTCGCTTCCGTGTCAAATGCTCCAGGTTTAGGTACAGTATGTCCACGTTCATTTCCTTGAGGCAGGGCTGTGTTTCCCGTGGACGCCAGGCAGCAGCTGTAATGCACAGGCGAGACCTTGCCAAGAATACTGACGGCCACAGGATCACCAAAAAAAAATCCCAAATCCATCCCTTCCTTCGACCGCTGCTGCTATGCCCTGCCCAGTCCATGCCGTCTTCACCTGCAGCCCTGCAGTGGCTTCCGACCCCTGTCCCTGCTGCCAGTGCTGTCGGTTCTCCACCTGTCCGCCAGCCACAGATACCTTCTTAATCACACACATTGTGTCACGTCACTCCCATGTCCAAACCTTCCAAGGGACTTCCAATTGCATTTAGCATGAAACTACAACTATTGATCCCGTCTCATCCTTCCACCCTGGTCCCCAGATATCTGCTCTCAACACAGCAGCCAGAGTGATTTAGATCATGTAATTCCCCTGCCCCAACACCTCGCGTGGCTCCCATCTCACTCAGAGCTGACGCCAGAGCCCTCGCGGTGGCCTCCAAAGACCCCACACAGGCCAGCAATCCATTACTCTCAGACCCCATCTGGTACCATTCCCATTCAAACTCTTCACTCCTCCTCCAGGCCTGGAATGCTCTTCCCCCCGTCCCCCAGTGTGGCTTACGTCCCCACCTCACTCCGGGTCATGGCTCCAATGCCAACTCCTCCTGATGCTCCACTGATCACGCTCACACTGCATATTCTCCCCTCCCTCTCTCCCTCACTCCCTTTCCTGTCTTATTTTTTCTCCAGCACCTTGGTCACATCTGACATAATGTAAATGTTACTGGCTCATTTATTGGTTCACAAGGATGCAGCTCCATGAAGTTAAGGATTCTGATCTGCTCTCTTCACTTCTCTTTCCCAAGAACAGTGGGAAAACACTGTTCTCCTCGAACAGTGCTGGTACATCACAAGTGCTTAGTGAAAGCCACCGAATGAGAGAAAGAGCTGACTCCCGCCTTCCCGGCCTACCTCCCCCTCCCAGGCACAGTGACCTTCTCTCTGTTCCTCCAGCAGCCAAGCTCGTGCCCACGTCAGCACATTGCACACGTGCCGCTCACTTCTACCTGGAATGCTCTGTGACAGCTACTCCAGGCCAGCACTCTCATGTCAGATCCGAAAGTGTCTCGTTTATTCATGAATCTACTTGTTTGTTTTCTGTCTCCACCACTGAAGCAGAATCTCCACAGCAGGGACTTTGTGCTGTTCACAGAGGCTCCCCTGGTACTTGCGGTGGGCTCAGTATTTAGTAGGTGCTTAATAAATATCTGTTGGAGGTACAACCAATCGAGCTTATGTGGGTATCAGTTTTCTCGAATATAAAATAAGAAAGGTGAGGCTGGATGATCGTTTGCACCTGTAATCACAGCACTTTGGGAGGCCACAGCAGCCCTCGAGTCCAGGAGTTGAAGACCAGCCTGGGAAACACACTGAGACCCCACCTCTACAAAAAAATCCAAAAAACTGCCGGTGTAGTGGTGCACACCGATGGTCCCAGCTCCTCTGGAGGCTGCGGCAGAAGGACTGCTAGAACCCAGGTGGTCGAGGCTGCAGCAAGCCATGATTGTGTCACTACACTTCAGCCTGGGCAACAGAGTGAAACCCTGTCTCAAAAAAATTTTATATATATACACACACCCCCACACTATATGTATATATGTATATATTTTATAATATATATTATATATATTATTATATATTTTATAATATATATTATATATATTATTATATATTTTATATATATATGCCTGCCTTGGCCTCCCAAATGCTGTCATTACAGGTGCAAACCACCTCATCCAGCCTCCGCTTTCTTATTTTATATTAGAGAAAACTGAGACCCACATAAGCTCAATCGGTATATATACATAAAATAAGAAAGCTGATACTCTAAGATACTCTCTAGCTAAGACACTCTCTAGGTCTCTTTGGGCTCTGAAATGTTGATGGCACATTCTTGTAACACAGTAGAGTTTACAAACAGCCTTCACGTATAACAGCTCTCGCAGAGCCCTGGAAGGTAATTAACCCGATTGTAATCATTCAGTTTTTTTGCATCTGAAAAAAAATTGTTGACGATGAGACTGGTCCGAAGAGACAGCTGTTAACTGGTGAAGCTGGGTCTAAATCCACAATTTTGTCAGTGCCGCTACAATGGTAGCAGAATTAAGCAGGATTTTCTAGTCCTTACAAATAGGTTCCAGACAGCACAGATTTGCTGGTTTACTTCACACTAATCCAAAAAAGTACTTCGTATGAACTTCCAATTGTTTTCCCGAGTTTTCCCTGAACACGCTGGTCATCTGAGAATGAAGAGTCAATCAGTACAGACTTATGGGCTCAGGAGTACCTGACCGTTGAACACGGAGATCTGTGTAGGGAACTGCGTCCTTCGAAGCAGGCACTGGAATCCCTGTTTTCAGCTCGCTGGGTGTCTGGAAGCATCTGTCCGAGCTCCCCCAGCCCGCCGAGGTCGGGGCGCCCCGCAGCAGGGCAGGCGCGCTCAGGAAGAGGAGAACGACGTTCTCAGGTTGTGGCCTGAGTGTGGAAAGCTGCGCGAGTTCCAGAGGGCGCCTGGGAAACTCCGCCACTGTGCCCGGCTGAGACTCCGGGGTCCCTGTCCCCACCCGCCCTGTCCCGGGCGCGGCTGAGGCGCACGGAGGGCAGGGGCAGCCCCGCACTCCCGCAGACCCCCGGCCCCGGGCCCCGCCTCACCCGTAGGTGGTCAGCAGCGCCTTGTTGACCAGCACGATGAGGAAGGAGCAGGTCCCGTAGAAGAGCGCCGACAGCAGCCGGGCCACCCGCGAGGGCAGCCGCGCCGCGCCGGGCTCCCCGCCAGCGCCCTCGGCCTCGGCCTGGCAGGCGGCCGTCATCTCCCGCGGCCGCGCGGACCCCGCCGTCAGCCAGCCCCGGCCGCGCACTGGTCCCGCCCGGCCGGGCCGGGGAAGAGGGCGCGGCAGGAACAGGAAGAGCCCGGCGCAACCCCAGGTCCCGGCCCGCCCCCTGCCGGCGCCCCGAGGCCGGCGCGGGAGGACCCTGCGCGGTGCGCCTCACCCGGGCTCCAGGCACCTCCTCCGGTCTCCAGGGCCAGAAGCGCATGGGGGAGTTGAAAAGCGCTGGCTTCCTCCAGACTTTCCTGGAGAGAAACGCTTCAGTACGTCTCAGGACTTGTTCTGCTTTTTTTTTTTTCCTACAACTTTTTTGTTTAGTGTGTAATTTACGTGCAATGAAGTGTACACATCTTGCCAGTCCATAGTTTCAGATGAGCTTCGACAAAGGCATCCACCTGAGTAACCACTCAAAACAGAACATTTCCATCGCCCCAAAAAGTTCCCCTTGCTGCGCCTTTGAAGTTAACGCCCGCATCTCATGGATGACTATTGCTGCAGGTTAGGTTTGCCGTTTCCGGAATTTCAAATAAACAGGGTGCTTTCTAGAATTTATGAATGAGCGTGTGGTCTCAGGGTTTTTCACTCCATGTTGTGGACTCGACCATGTGGTTTGTTTAATCGTTGAGTAGTATCACAAATTGTGTCTCCATTGGTTGTTTCGTTTAGGACCCTTAGGAAAAATGCTTCCATGAAAATTCGTGAGCGTTTGTGGGACCTGTGTTTTCATTTTTCTTAAATAAATATCTAGGAGTGGAGTGGCTAGGAGTAAGGTGGGTGAAGCCTTGGGACTTGGGTGTCCTCTGGGTGCTTTGTAGCAGGTCCACTCCTCGTGGAGGGCCCTTTGCCTTCGGGTCAGGTCAGTTGAAGGAGAGCTTCCCAGAACCGCCTAGTCTTGTCAGTCTTTAAAAAAATATGAACTTTTGGCCGGGCGCAGTGGCTCACGCCTGTAATCCCAGCACTTTGGGAGGCCGAGGCGGGCGGATCACAAGGTCAGGAGATCGAGACCATCCTGGCTAACCCGCTGAAACCCCATCTCTACTAAAAATACAAAAAATTAGCCGGGCGCGGTGGCAGCGCCTGTAGTCCCAGCTACTCGGGAGGCTGAGGCAGGAGAATGGCGTGAACCCGGGAGGCGGAGCTTGCAGTGAGCTGAGATCGCGCCACTGCACTCCAGCCTGGGCGACAGAGCGAGGCTCCGTCTCAAAAAAAAAAAAAAATTAATTAATTAATTTAAAAACAACAACAACTATATATATATATATATATATATGAACTTTTAGCTTCTTAGAAAAACTGAAGATTTCAAGTTAAATAAAAGTTGGGGCCCAACTATATAGATGCGCAGAGAATTGTTTTTCTACTCTTAGGCACTAAACAACCAGGAGAATGAAAACTGGGAAACATATTCAGCCCTGATAAGAACTAAAGCAGAACTCGTGAAAATTAGCTAGCATTAAAAAGACCAGAAGAGCCCAAGTTACCCAAAACAAGAAAGAAAAACATGTTAAGTCCGTTTTAAAAGAGAAAATGAATTCTTATTCAACTTGAACAGGAAATCATTTTGGTTAATTTCCTCAGAACATTCAGTTTTCTTGTGAGTCTCCAAATATTTTGACTGCAAAAAGAATACTTTGAAGTCACTTAATGACAGCCTTCATCATACTTGCATTTAGTTTGCTTGTATATACATACTTCCAGGACCTTAACTCGCTGTCAAAATCCCATCCTTACCCTGTTTAAATAGCAACTCACGCTAAGGAGTTGCTTGCGATATTCTTCTGCACAAGGGTAGGACAGGCTGACCCTTGCCATTGCAAACACACAACTAAAGATCTACCAGAAATAACTGATGAAAAAAGAAAACCAATTTGCTATACTCTTAGATAAGTACACAGGCTTTAAGTGGATTCTTGAGGAGGTGAGCCCAGAGTCAACCCATCCTAAATGTAAGTGAAATGAAATCCCAGTTCCTTATTACCCTAATTTAAGGCCTGGGAATGGGGTGGCAAGAGTTCAATACCTATCCACAGCAGTATATTTTTAACACTGTAGTAATGAACCAGATGAGGAAGTTAAATATCCATAACCTTAAAGGCCATAATTTAAGTAAGAAAAAGCAATCCACACTGTACTTACAACTACGCAAACATGTACTGAAATAATACTGATGGCTGAATATAAGGCTGTAGGTAATGTTTCTGTCTTTTAAGATTTTTTATATCATGGTTATTATATTTTTGATAGGAAAACAAATTATAAAGGCTTTAAGAATGACTGCGTACTTTAAATTTTAAATTAAAATAAATTTTTATTCAAAGCATCTTTTAAAATTACAGCATGTTTATTCTTATGCTGTTAACTCTGCCAAACTACAACTCAGCCATATGAAGCATAAAACACTTCAAAAATTTGAATGTAAACCACATTTTTTAAAACAAAAAGCAGTCTTAACACACCTCAAATTTTAGATACCAATGTATTTTCCCAAGTATATAGCTTATATCAAAAAAGAACATTTTAAATGTTTCTATGGTAAATAGTTGTAATAATTTCTTAAACTGTTGCAATTATACAAATAAAAAATGTTTATGAAAAAACTATTAGAGTTGACAAAAGCTGACTGGAGAAACAAGGAAAACCCTTTCTTTTGAAGGCTTTAAATGTTATCATCTGTGAATTGGCAAATATTTGTATTTGAAAAATTCTTACTACCCTTCCTTCTTTAGTTAAGTTGATCAGAGTTCAAATTTCCCAAGACTGATGAGTGTTGTTTTTAGTTCATTAAATCACATATTTGAGAGCAAACATTCTAGAGGAAATGCTGAAACATAAACCAAGATAATTCAGATGCTATAGTCTCTCTTACCAGCTTGTAAGTGCTCCAAATTAAAATTCTATATACCACATTACAAACAAAATTCTTAGACCATTACAAATATAAATTCTCTTATTACAAAAAAATCCCTAAAGATTTGCAATTTACTGTACAGAGGAATTACATTTTTAAAGTATGTCCTCGTCATACACATTATTTGTAACTATCGTATCTTCTTTCATACTTTTTCTCCTCTTCAAGACATTTACATGCCTCCCCTTCCCCGTGGCTACATATTTTAAACTATCTGTGTACTATGACACATTGGGATTTTTGGATAAAGAAGCCTACTTTCTAATGTTTAAACTACATCTGTAGGAACCCCTTCAACTCAAAAAAGCTAAAAAGGCACTGAAGAGCCTGTATTTCCCTCTATTACTCTGAGTTTTACTCCAATTAAGCAATCTGTAAATTACCATGCTATGCATGTCATTTAGTTCTGTTTAGAACAAAAGCCAAAATGATGGAAGTTTTGCCTACATAAACGAGGTGTTCTGCTCAGCTCTTGATTTTTCTGTTCATGCTTCAGTACATAAAGTGGTGTTTAATGACTTTATTTGGAAAAATGGCTTAAAACCACCACACAAGTTAACACACTTGCAGTTAAAACTATTTCAGAAGCCTACTTATTTGAGTAGCTAATATTTTCTGCAGTGTTTAACTGATAGCTAAATTTAGTGAACACAAAATAGCTTGGCATGTTACTCTGAAGTAAAGCAAGAAGGTGGCTTTATGCACTGAAAATATAAATATGGAGGCTTCCATTTGCTAATAATTCTAAACAAGCAGTAAAATTAAAATGTAGTGTTTGCTAATAAAAGATCTAAAACATTTCACTACAAAACAACCCTGTAGGTGTCCCTTTAGTAAAAATCCAAGTGCCAAATCTCATTACAGGGCCCTTAATATGTATTTTTAAAATTACCAATTACTATGTTACCTAGACTTTGCAAGATTAATCACTCAATTTCAGCAAATGAGAAATATGAAATGTGCAAAAGTTCCCAAGTTATCATGCTAGGGATGACAAGTGCTTTTCAAACTTAAACATTATACTGAGTTGTAAAGCCCCAGAAAGATAGAATAAGACTGATTTTGCTCCAATTTCAAAAACTCTGACCTATTGTGCATCTTACCAAGATCCTCAAATACCTATTTTCTTCTAAGTCCATTACTTAGAACATCTTCCAAAATAGTCAGCCCCCCATTTCTCTAGCCTTAGTGGGCACAGTATTTTGCAATTAAAATTATCTATCTTACATATTTTATACTTTCTTGCTTGCTTCAGTGTTTACAGTATTGTTAAACATACTAATATATATTGTTAAAAATGATCTTATAAATAATCTGTTTCAACTTTCTTTGGCTATTTGTACCATTCCGTTTTTCAAACAAGTGTCTTATTCAGAAAGTGCTTCCTGTGAGAACTGCTTCCAATGAATGCATTAAACTTGCAAAATCTAGCTTCCCACAATATGTAGTTTTCTACCCTGTACTGTGCAATCCATATTTACAAAATATTTTAAACTTTACAACAAATTCATTTCCATATAAAAAAAGTGCATTTCTCTCTCACCCCATATTCTGGGGCAATGACATTCTTCATACATTTCTACAGAATAGCAGCCTATGATAAGCAAATAAGGTGCTTAGCTTATGCCCAAGGATCTACTTTTTAAGTATGCTGGGCAGTACTTTTGTACAGTGGAAGAGTCAGTGTCCAGGCTACTGTCGGAGTGGTGCCCCAGTCAGGTTGGCAAGCTCTATGAGCGCGAGGGCTCCGTGCAGGCGCTCCCGCTGCTCCTGCAGCCGGCGCTGGGCCCCTCTCTTCTCGTCATCCTCCTCATCAGACTGAAGGTATTCCAGAGGGTCCTGCTGCTCCTGATCAGCCTTCTGAACCAGCTTGCCTTTCAAGGTGGGGGTGCGCTGTTCTCTCATTTCCCAATACCTATGTGAAATGCATCCACATTAGTTACGTGGCAGACATGAAATTTCCAAATGTTTACTTTTCTTTTAAAAAGTTCCGAACCACAGTATTACTTTTATGTGGTTCAGTTTATAAAGTTATAAAGTGATTTAACATACATCTTATTTATAGAGGAAAGAAACTGAAGTTCAACGAGGTTAAGAGACATGCTCGGGTTTCCATAATAAACCTGGCAGTTCTAGATCTTTTACTCACTCTCAAATCACATAGTTTTTGCCATTAAACTATCGCTGCCTTAAAAAGCCTGTGTGAAACGGACTAGAGTAAAATACAGAAATAGTAGAAAAAAAGTCTTTAGAAACTTATTTATCCTATCTACAGAGGGATGGCAACTTCTGACAGCATTAACGCTGTAAAATATTCAACCCACAAACTATGACAAAGTGATTAACATCTGTGACACAGTGTTTATTCGAAAACTTAAAAACACTGCCCTTATTCTATTACATGGCCAGCTGATGATTTACAAGAGAAAATGCAAATGCTCAACTCTTTGGTAACTAAAGAAATGCATATTTAGGCCTGGCGCAATGGCTCACGCCTGTCATCTTAGCACATTGGGAGGCTGAGGTGGGCAGATCACTTGAGATCAAGAGTTCAAAACCAGCCTGGCTAACATGGCGAAACCCCCTCTCTACTAAAAATACAAAAAAAAATTAGCCGGGCGTGGTGGCAGGCACCTGTAATCCCAGATACTCCAGAGGCTGAGGCAGGAGAATCACTTGAACCCGGGAGGCGGAGGTTGCAGCAAGCCGAAGTTGGGCTGCTGCACTCCATCCAGGGTGACAGAGCAAGACTCCGTCTCAAAAAAAAAAAAAAAAAAAAAGAAAAAGAAATGCATATTTAAATGATAGTAACAGATCATACAAAACTGTCCATACAAAGCCTTGTATATTAATGTTTGTAGTAGCTTTATATGTAATAGCTAAAAATAACCCAAATGCCCATCAACGAGTGAATAAACAAACTACATTTGTATAAAAGTACTATTTTATAGTGACAGCAGATTAGTGTTGTATGGGGGGAAGGGGGACAGGGAGGAATGTGTGGTTCAGTGCACAGAGGGGCACGAGGAAACTTGGAAATGATGGATATGTTCACCATCTTGATTGTGGAGATGGTTTCACAGTATATACATGTCAAAATGTATCAAATTATACACTTTAAATGTACCATAATTTCTTATATGTTACTTGTATACCAGCAAAGCTGTTTTTATTTATTTACTTTTATTTTATTTTTTGAGACAGAGTCTGACTTTTGTCACCCAGGCTGGAGGGCAGTGGAACAAGCTCGGCTCGCTGCAATCTCTGCCTTCTGGGTTCAAGCTATTCTTGTGCCTTAGCCTCCTGAGTAGCTGGAATTACAGGCGCCCACCACCATGCCTGGCTAATTTTTTTTTTTTTTTGAGACAGAGTTTCACTCTTCTTGCCCAGGCTAGAGTGCAATGACAGGGTTTTACCATGTTGGCCAGGCTGGTCTCAAACTCCCGACCTCAGGTGAGTTTTACAAGGGCTGGGATTACAGGCATGAGCCACCATGCCTGGCCTGTATTTTTAGTAGAGATAGGGTCTTGCCATTTAGCCAGGCTGATCTTGAACTCCTGACCTCAGGTGATCCACCCACCTCGGCCAAAGTGCTGGGAATACAGGCGTAAGCCACCACACCCAGCCCCAACAAAGCTGTTTTTAAAATGACATACAAAAAATAATAATACAACTACCAAATTTCAGGAAATCCAGACTACTCAAAGTGGAAAAGTTTTGGCAATGCCCACAGAGGTCTAAAAAAAGAAGTGCAAATTGTGTAGCATGACTCGAAGGATGACTAGAAAAGGAGAATGCAAAAGATAAGTTCAGCAAGTCAGGAGGAACCAGGTAATGAAGGACTTTGAATTCCATAATAAAGGGTTTAGGCTTTAGACTGAGGATCATACTGACATTTTAGAAAGATCCCTCTGGCAGCAGCATGGAAAATGGATTGAGAGCATTCAAGTGGCTGAATTTGAGTTAGTAAGGAGGTAGATGTCATAACTTGATCACTGAGTAGACAGGAGAAAGACAAGGAGGCGAGGTGCGGTGGCTCATGCCTGTAATCCCAACACTTCGGGAGGTCAAGGCAGCTGAATCACTTGAGGCCAGGAGTTTGAGACCAGCGTGGGCAACATGGCAAGACCCTGTCTCTACAAAAAACTTAAAAATTAGCTGGGTGTAGTGGCGCACACCTGTGGTCCCAGCTACTCAGGGGGCTGAAGTGAGATCACTTGAGCCTAGGAGGTCGAGGCTCAATCCTGCTACTACAGTTCAGCCTTGACAACAGAGTAAGACTCTGTCTCAGGAAAAAAAAAAAAAAAAAAGACAAGGATGATCAGTAAGCTTCTGGCTGGGGCACAATTAGAAATAATGGGGCAGTAGGAGCCAACCAGGAGAAAGAGGAGGGGAGGAAGTGATGGAGATATTTAGTTTAAGATGCCCCTAGAATAGCCCATCTAAACAGACAATTTCTATGACAGTGCTAACAAATTTCCCTGGACTTGAATAATCAAGTAGTATTTCCAGATTCCATTATCTAATTCTTATGTATTTTTATCCAAACAAAACAGAGTTTATTCCTTCAAATATTTATCAAGGCCCAGAAGCTATGCTAGGCCCTAGGCTTACCGTAATAAACAAGACAAATATAAATACCCCTGCCCCGGGAAGCTTTCCGTCTGGCAGGGAAGGTATATAACAAACATATAAATGTGTGATGGATGTTTTGAAAAGGAAAATGAAAGCATCTGTTAAGTGGGTCTCAGCCCGTTTGTTGCTGAGCGGGTCAGGGAGGCCTTCCTGAGTAAGAGATGAAGGTGAGCAAGAGGCTAAGCCAAGTGGGGAGCAAGTGCTGCAGGCAGAGGAAGCAGGGTGCACACAGGCCCTGACACAAAGGCACCTGTGTTGAGAAACCCGCAGCCCAGCATGGCAGGGGACAGTTGCCTTATCAGAGGGAGGCAGGGCTGCGGCAGCACAGCTAGGAATCCTGGACTTTACCCTAAGCAGCCAGTGAAGGCTTGGAAGAGGCCTGAGCAGCTGCTGCTGGCTTGTGTACAGCAGACAGGTCCTTCAACCAAAATATCCTTAGAGAAATTCTTTTATACTGGCCCCCTTGTTGCCACTGGAAAAAATTAAATTGGTGTTTTTGGAACTTCACCTAAGAAGAACCACTAACATCTATTCCTGGTTTTTTGTTTTTGTTTTCGTTTTTTTTTGTTTTTTGAGACAGGGTCTCACTCTGTCACCCAGGCTGGAGTACAGGAGTACAGTGGGGCCATTTCGGCTCACTGCAATCTCCGCCTCCCAGGCTCAAGGGATTCTCCTGCCTCAGTCTCCTGAGTAGCTGGGATTACAGGCGCGCACCACTACTGCCCAGGTAATTTTTGTATTTTTAGTAAAGATGGGGTTTCACTAAGTTAGCCAGACTGTTCTCAAACTCCTGACCTCAGGTGATCCACCCTCCTTGGCAGTCTATCCCTATTTTAATTGGCACATAGCTAACGCTAACATAAAGAAAATGAAGAGGGGTTGCATTCATGACAAATGAAATACAATACACATAAAACATTCTTTCAAAATGGGAAAACTCTTCCTTTTAAAATAAACTGTGGTCTGGGCACTCCAATTATATTGTAATTGTCTATCACACACAGATCCTAAGATCCTAATACCATTCATAACAATTTTATAGAAAATCAGGGGTCATTTCTAATTATGTTATAAAGTATGTATAAATGCAGCTTATTTAAAATGAGAGGAGTGTCCAAGTCCCTAACATAGCCCAAGCCCACGCTGCGCTTCTTCACGGTGGACTAAAGGCAGCATTCCTGACCTCGCCAGCCACTCGGCCGCGGCCTTGTTGTCGGCAGCCTGATGTTTGCTGAGTGTGTCCGTGGGCTCCTCTCTCTTCAGCCTGGCGTAGGGGTGCTTCGGACAGTGGCGGTTTGCATGGGTGAATCTGCTCAGGCAGCCTTCAAAACACAAGGTTAACACCTGTCAGGATCTGGACATCCAGCACACAAACATGTGGAAAACATTCAGTTTCACTGGTATCCAGAAAAGTAAATTAATACAGTGAAATTTAGGATTTACAATTTGCAGGAGAAAACAATCAAACCAGCGCAGTCTCATGCTAGAGCGGGGACGGGAAGACAGGCACATTTCGGTCATGGCCATGTGTGTCCAACACCATTGGAAAGTGATTTATCAGCATGAGTTCAAAATGTTGAAAATGAGGGGGGTGTAGCAGCTCAAGCCTGTAATCCCAGCACTTTAGCAGGCCGAGGCAGGCGGATCATGAGGTCGGGAGTTAAGAGACCAGCCTGGCCAACATGGCAAAACGCCATCTCTACTAAAAATACAAAAATTAGCCGGGCGTGGTGGCCTCTGCCTGTAGTCCCAGCTACTCAGGAGGCTGAGGCAGGAGAATGGCTTCAACCTGGGAGGTGGAGGCTGCAGTGAGCGGAGATCAACCACTGCACTCCAGCCTGGGTGACAGAGCAAGACTCCGTCGCGGGGGTGGGGTGGAGTTCAAAACCTCGGACCTGGGAATTCCATTTGTGGAATCTATCATAACGAAGCATCCCAAAAGATGAACAAAGCTACAAGTGTGAAAACATTCCTGTCAGCTTTGTTGGTAACAAGAACATTTAAAAAACAAATATTCAGGCCAGGCACAGTGGCTCATGCCTGTAATCCCAGCACTTTGGGAGGCCGAGGCGGGTGGATCACCTGAGGTCAGCAGTTCAAAACCAGCCTGGCCAACATGGTCCCCCATCTCTACTAAAAATACAAAAATTAGCCGGACACGGTGGCACACGCCTGTAATCCCAGCTACTCCAGAGGCTGAAGCAGGAGAATTGTTTGAACTTGGGAAGCAGAGGTTGCAGTGAGCTGAGATCGTGCCACTGCACTCTAGCCTGGGCGAAAAGTGAGAGTCCGTCTCAAAACAATAAAAATAAATAAATAAATAAATAAATAAATGCCGGGCGCAGTGGCTCATGCCCGTAATCCCAGCACTTTGGGAGGCCAAGGCAGGCAGATCACCTGCGGTCGGGAGTTCAAGACCAGCCTGACCAGCATGGAGAAACCCTCTCTGCTAAAACTACAAAATTAACTGGGCATGGTGGCGCATGCCTCTAATCTCAGCTACTCGGAAGGCTGAGGCAGGAAAATCGCTTGAACCCGGGAGGTGGAGGTTGCAGTGAGCTGAGATGGCGCCATTGCACTCCAGCCTGGGCAACAAGAGCAAAACTCTGCCTCAAAAAATAAATAAATATTCATTATTCCACATAGAGGAAACCATTGTGTATAGGCTTAAGCAAACTTGCTAGATGAAAAGTTTGCAGACCTTTGCAACACGTGTAATAATCAAGAAAATTACAGAGCAACAGGACAGACTGCACTGAACTTCAAATATACTGTAACTGCAAACAAATGTGCAGCTTTAGAAACTGATAAAAGATTAAGAAAATCACTTAGGATAATATGCTTACTTCAGTTTAATAATTAAAAAGTTTAAAATGTTGCTCCAAAGGCTGTATTCACTTTTACAGATTTTTCTACTGCCTACAACTGGATATAGTATGTTTAATTGCCCTTTAAGTTTTCATCAAAAAGGATTACCGTATTTTAAAATCAATCATTTCTTAAGCCAGGCACAGAAAGACAAACATCACTTGTTCTCGCTTATTTGTAGGATCTAAATATCAAAACAATTGAACTCATGGAGATAGAGAGCAGAACAATGGTTACCAGAGGCTGGGAAGGGGAGCTGCGGGATGAAGGGAAGGTAGAGATGGTTAATAGGTACCAAAAATAGAAAGAATGGATAAGACCTAGTATTTTATAGCACAAGGTGACTATAGTCAATAATTTAACTGTACATTCTAAAATAACTTAAGAGTATAACGGGATGATTTGTAACACAAAGGACCCATGCTTGAGGGGGTGGATAGCCCATTTACCATGTCAGTATTCAGCACTGCGTGTCTGTATCAAGTATCTCATATACCCCATAAATATGTATACCTACTATGTACTCACAAAAATCAAAACCAACACATTTTTAAAATCAGTCATTTCTGAGAAATTCAGCATGTATCGCAATTATCAAAGAAGAAAGCTTAAAAAGTTTTATAAAATTTATATTAAAAAATCTTTCCCCTCAAAAAAATTCAAGGAAAAGATATTTTGACTGTTACGTCACAACTAGTTACTCCATAAACTTAACTTCGAACACCATACCATTTTCTGAACAGACGAAAGGCTTCTCTCCGGTGTGGAGACGCTGATGTGTCTTGAGCTGTCCACTTTGAACAAAGGCTTTTCCGCAGTCTGGATAGTCACACAGATAGGGCCTCTCACCTAAGGAGACAGATGTTAGATATGGTATCTGAGATAATAAGGCCAGAAGAGCAGGGGGATGGGAGAGAATCAGCCTTTATATAGGTCTTGACTCCCAATCACAATAAAACATGTCACGGTCCCTGCGGAGCCGCAGGTGGAAATGCTAATGGCAGCCCTTGGGTGGCATCAAGCGCCTTATCTGCTGGGGAACACGATCTATTCTTTAGGCCTTGAGGTTATCATCTTGAGTTTATCCCAGACTTTTTCTCCCTCATACTCCAAATCACTAGATCTTACTGGTTCTTCACTATGTCTTCCACCCACTCCTGCCTTCCCATTCAGCTTCCCCTGGTCAGACGGGCAGCCCTCCCGCTAGGATGAACCCTCCGACAGCCTCCTGGCCGGCCTCTCGTTTCTCCCCCTGCACAGCACTCCCAGAGTAGCTGGCATAGAAGTCTGCTTTTGTCATACCAAGTAGCCCCTGAACCACCCACAAATCCTATTACACACCTTGAACAAATAAAAATTATCTGCTGACTTTTAAATGGTCCTCTAAGATCGGCGCTCTAGGCAATCTCAGCAACGTCATTAGCTACAGGGGTTAAGGGGCAGAGTTGATCCTTACTTCCCTCCTGGAGAATCATTCCAGCCAGGAAGCAGTTCCTCATCTTGTTCTCATCCTTGAAAATCCAAGTTTCTCTGCCCATTCAAATCTTCCCAATCCTGTAGGCTCTCAATAAGATTCTTCCTATCTCCCCAAATAACTGAATTCTTCCTATCTACCTCCAAATAATTGAACTTTGTATACCTTCATTAACTTGGGGTCCTGTGTTGTTTATGTGTCATGGCAGTCTCCTGCAAAGATTCCTAGCACCTTATACTTCACTTAAATTCCTATACACAACACAGTGCTAGGCTCAAGTGCTGAAAACTTTGTTCAATGATAATTAAACATTATTTATTGAAAAAAACATTATTTAATCAACAATTATACATTGGTTTGCATTTTCCAATATAACTCAAAGAACAATAACAAGTTCTCCCTAAATTTCTCATTACTTAAAGACATACTAAGCGGTTGTGATAGTTGAATACAAGTTAAAATAAAACACAGATATAGGGAGATTGTTTAAAATAGTAACAGAAAAGCTTTTTACAAAATATACTAATAGGGCTCAACTACCCCTTAGGGATCCTCCTTTCAGTTCCCTGATGTACAGATGTCCAGGCTGATGCCTGGGGTATCGGGTGACACAGTGGGGTATCGGGTGGCACAGTGAGGTATCGGGTGACACAGTGGGGTATCGGGTGACACAGTAGGGTATCGGGTGACACAGTGAGGTATCGGGTGACACAGTGAGGCATCGGGTGACACAGTGGGGTATCGGGTGACACAGTGGGGTATCGGGTGACACAGTGAGGCATCGGGTGACACAGTGGGGTATCGGGTGACACAGTGAGGTATCGAGTGACACAGTGAGGTATCGGGTGACACAGTGAGGCAGTGGTGATCAGGACGGCAGTCAGCCCTTTCTTCATTCACCCACATAGTGTTGAATCTTACCCCCACTGGCAACTCTACGGCCTGCAAACCAGTTATCCGGGGGATATTTTAGAATATTCAGATGGAAAAAAATACATAAAAATTCTCAAAATTAGAATGTTTCATTAAGTAATCATTTTACTAATGGTATCTAAAGTCAAAACTTCTAGACACCTTAGTTTACAATGATTCAAAATTCAAACATTACCCCTTTCCAGGGATTTAACTTAAAAGAACCTCTTTTCTGGCCGGGCACGGTGGCTCAAGCCTGTAATCCCAGCACTTTGGGAGGCCGAGGCGGGCGGATCACTAGGTCAGGAGATCGAGACCATCCTGGCTAACACGGTGAAACCCCGTCTCTACTAAAAAATACAAAAAACTAGCCGGGCGAGGTGGCGGGCGCCTGTAGTCCCAGTTACTCAGGAGGCTGAGACAGGAGAATGGCCCGAACCCGGGAGGCGGAGCTTGCAGTGAGCTGAGATCCGGCCACTGCACTCCAGCCTGGGCGACAGAGCAAGACTCCGTCTCAAAAAAAAAAAAAAAAAAAAAAAAAAAAAAAAAAAAAAACCTCTTTTCTATCGTATCATTTAAATATATATTTTCAAAAACCGCAAGTTAAAAAAAAGTGAGAAACAGGCGAGCACCGTAAACATGGTGGAAAAAAATAGGGGACTGAGGGTTACGAGCTTAAGTTCTAAACCAGTACTGCCCAGTGAAAGACAGTATGAACCACTTCTCGAAGGTACATTAGAAAAAGTAAAGAGAAAGAGGTGAAATTAATTTTTTTTTTTTTTTTGAGATTGAGTTTCGCTCTTGTTACCCAGGCTGGAGTGCAATGGCACGATCTCGGCTCACCGCAACCTCCGCCTTCCGGGTTCAAGCGATTCTCCTGCCTCAGCTTCCTGAGTAGCTGGGATTACAGGCATTTGCCACCACGCCCGGCTAATTTTGTATTTTTAGTAGAGATGAGGTTTCTTCATGTTGGCAAGGCTGGTCTTGAATGCCTGACCTCAGGTGATCTGCCCGCCTCGGCCTCCCAAAATGCTGGGATTACAGGCATAAGCCACCCACCCGGCCGTAAAATTAATTTTAATAATATATTTTATTTAATCCAATTTATCTAAAAGTGTCATTTCAATACATAATCAACAGTAAAAATTATTCACTCTTTTTTTCATATTAAGTGTATGTTATATTTACTGCCCATCTCAATTTAGACTACACACATTTCAAGTGCTCAGGAGTCACAGTAGCTGCTGTTCGGGGTGGTGTGGCTCTAGCCTTAGAGGTATGAGAGACTGATTGTAAGCCAGCAGTAGTTGGATTTTTGGCACCTCAGTTTCCTCACCTGCAAACTATTAGATGAACTATAAGATTCCTTCCTTTGGGGCCAACTTTATAGCGAGAACAAGGGACCTCTATACTTTTTTTTTTTTGGCCCTCTAAATGATATTTAAATGCAAATATAATTTCCATATGCAAATACAGATATACCATAATCTTGGGATAGCTGCCTACCATAGTTCACCACAGATTTAATGCTTAGGTCGGATGTACTGATAGCACACTGAGGACTCTAAAAATTATATTAAAAACTTGACAATTACAGTTTTTGGCGTACAGATGAATTTTAACAATTATATAGATAAAAGTATATCAAGTAAAATTCAGGCAGGTAGGGGGTAAAACTAAATTTGCCAATAACATGACTATGACATCTAGGTTAATTACCATGATAACTTTAGAAATCACATGTAACCAGTATTCAAAAAACCACTATTCTCCACCAAAAAGAAACTGACTATACTGCCTTTTTAAAAAACTTCACAACTAATAGTGTTAATGTAAGAAAATATAAGGCAACTAAAAAGGTAATTTATTACTCAGTATCAAACGAGCTTTCAGTTAAGTGTTACTTCTGGCCGGGCGCGGTGGTTCACACCCAGCACTTTGGGAGGCTGAGGCAGGCAGATCACAAGGTGAGGAGTTCGAGACCAGCTTGACCAATATGGTGAAATCCTGTCTCTAGTAAAAATACAAAAATTAGCCAGGCATGGTGGTGCGTACCTGTAATCCCAGCTACTCACTCAGGAGGCTGAGGCGGGAGAATTACTTGAACCCAGGAGGCAGAGCTTGCAGTGAGCCAAGATGGCGCCACTGCACTCCAGCTTGGGAGACAGAGCGAGACTCTATCTCAAAAAAAAAAAAAAAAAAAAAGTGTTACTTCTGACAGTCTCTATAAAATTTGCTCAACTTACCTGTATGAGTCCTTTTGTGAGCCTGGAGCGATTTCTCCCGTGGAAACACCCTATTACAGATGTTACAACGGATTCTGCTGGATGAATGCTCTCCTTCATTTATTAAATCACGGACAGTATCTGCTCTGGGCCTACCACGTCGGATTCCATCCTGTTGATAATTTTTATAAACATTAATACAATTTCTTTAACTCTACTTATTAAAGCAACATATCATAATATAACTTTTAAAAATCTTTCTTGGGAGCTGGGCACAGAAGCACACACTTAATAGTCCCAGCTATTTAGGAGGCTGAGGTAGGAGGATCGCTTGAGGCCAGGGTTCAAAGCAACATAGCACAAAACATTTTCCTTTTGTCTCTAAAAACAAAGCAAAAGTCTTTCTTAAGGGACATCAGTAAAAATGGTGAAGCAGGTAACTCCAACGGCCCATCCCTTCACAGATGACTGAAAAATCAAGCAAAAACTGTCAGAATCGGCTTTGTCACAAACCAGAAAATACATTTATAGCAACTCAGCAAATTGAATCAATAAGAAAGCAAGTTGAAACAGTGGAAAAGCTTTGCAGCATGTTGACCTGCCCTCTCTTTCCCTTCCCCAGTGGCAGTCTTGAAGACAGCAGCCTGCATTCCCGGTCTGGGAACCTACTCCCTCAGTCCCTGCTTCCAGAGGGAGAAATTCTGAAAGAATTGCGCTTGCCTGTTTTGAGCTTGCGGGTTACCTGAAGGACTGACACAAGGTGTCGGTCTTTGTTTTCCCTAACGTGGAACAGGTCAGAGAGGTGTCTCCTCAGAGGGTATTGCTCAAAAACCTTGTAAGGCAAATAACAATCTGCAGCCACCTTGGGCAAAAGATTTCAGCTGAGGCAAACAGACACACCAACAGCCTGAGAGGAAAAGCTGGGAGGAAGTTTCTTTTAGAAATTAGGGCATTCAACAATGTCCACTTACACTAAGGTTAGGAATTTAGAAAGTCACGCATATATGCCCAGGGCAGGAAGCATGCTCAGAAAAGATCTGAAAAGACCCTCTAGCTGAACTGTAGGCTCAGCACAAGCAGGAAATGAGGCTAGAGTAGAGTTGTAAACAGCAGGGCTAAGCAATGACAGTGCCCCCAACACAGCCATTCTGCATAGACTGGAAGAAGGTGGTTGTCCTCCTTTCTTTCTACTCTTTTTTGGGGGATGGTGGAGGGAGGCTCTAGGTATTCAAAAAAGTCTGGCAAAATACTAGTGGTGGCTCAGCCTGTAATCCCAGTGACCCAGGTGGGAGGATCACTTGAGCAAAGGAGTTCAAGGCTACAGTGAGTTTTGATACCCCTGAACTATAGCCTGAGCAACCGAGTGAGACCCCATCTCTAAAAAACAAAAAACAAAGCACCAGGCGTGGTGGCTTACACCTGCAATCCCAGCACTTTGGGAGGCTGAGGCCGGTGGATCACCTGAGGTCAAGAGTTCAAGAGCAGCCTGGCTAACATGGCGAAACCCCGCCTCTACTAAAAATACAAAAATTAGCCGGGTGTGGTGGCACACGCCTGTAGTCCCAGCTACTCAGGAGGCTGAGGCAGGAGAACTGCTTGAACCCGAGAGGCGGAGGTTGCAGTGAGCTGAGATCACGCCACTGCACCCCGGCCTAGATGACAGAGCGAGACTCCATCTCAAAAAAACAAAAAGCAAACAAAAAAGCATCAGCTGAACCAGGCTAAGAAAGAGACTTTAGAGAACAAACACAACAAAGAACACAGAATTTAGAAAGAGTTTAGAATAGTCACTAAACAACTACAACTCACAGCAAACAACAAAAACTCAGAAGGAAGGGTCTGATTTCCGGAGTCACCACATGATAATATTCAAAACATCCGGTTTTCAACAAAATGTTACAAAACATGCAAAGAAATAAAAGCAGTATGGTACATACGCAGGAGAAATTAACAAAGAGACTGAGAAGAATAGACATTGGATTTACTAGACAAAGATTTTAGATCAACTGTCTTAAATATGTTCAATGAGCTAATGGAAACGATGGAGAAAGAATAACAAGAAGCCTGGGTAACATAGCGAGACCCCCTCTCTACAAGAAATAAAAATAAATTAGCCAGGCATGGTGGCACTTCTCCCAGGCTACTTGGGAGGCTGAGGTGGGAGAATTACTTGAGCCTGCAAGGTCAAGGCTGCAGTGACCCATGATTACAATACTGCTCTCCGGCCTGGGCAATAGAGCGGGACCCTGTTTCAAAAAAAAAAAAGAAAAAGAAAAAGAAAAGAAGAAGGAAAAAGAATGACAAGAAACCAGGAGAACAAGGTCTCAACAAACAGAAAACCAACAAAGAGACAGAAAGTATAAAAAAGAATCAAATAGATATTCTGGAGCTGAAAAGTACAATAACTAAAACAAAACAAAAAAAAACTTCACTAGAGAATTTCAATGGCAGATTTGAACTGACAGAACAATCAGCCAACTTGAAGATAGGTCAGTTGAATTTATCCAGTCTGAAGAATAGAAAGAAAAAAGAATGAAGGGCAATCAACAGAGTCTAAGATGCCTATGGAACCATCAAGCACACCAACATACATATAACTGGAGTTGTAGAGGCAAGAGAGAAAAGGGAAGAATATCTGAAGAAATAATGATGGAAAACTTCCCAAATTTGATAAGACACAAATCTAAACACCCAAGAAGCTCAATAAGCTTCAAGAAAAATAAAGAGATCCACACCAAGACATGTTGTAATCAAACTGTCAAATGACAAAAAGAATCTTAAAGCTGCAAGAAAGCAGTGAGTTGGATAAGCACTGTGGCTCAAGCCTGCAACCGCAACACTTTGGGAGGCCAAGGCAGGAGGGTCACTCAAATCCAGGAGTTTGAGACCAGCCTGGGAAACACAAGGAGACCTCATCTCTACAAATAATTTAAAAATTATCCGAGTGTGGTGGTACACACCTGTGGTCCCAGCTACTCAGGAGGCTGAGGAAGGAGGATCAGCTGAGCCTGGGAGGTCAAGGCTGCAGTGAGCCATGATCACGCCACTGACTTCAGTCTGGGGACAAAACAAGACGGGGTCTCAAAAGGAAAAGAAAGTGGTTCATCATGTAAAAGGGGTACTTGATAAGATTAACAGCTGACTGGGAGGCCAAGGTGGGCAGATAACGATGTCAGGAGCTCGAGACCAGCCTGACCAACATGGCGAAACTCTGCCTCTACTAAAAATACAAAAATTAGCCAGGTGTGGTGGCGCATGCCTGTAATCCCAGCTATTCAGGAGGCTGAGGCAGGAGAATCGTTTGAACCTGGGATGTGGAGGTTGCAGTGAGCCAAGATTGCACCCTGCACTCCAGCCTGGGAGACAGTGTGAAACGCAGTCTCAAAAAAACACAAAACAAAAAAAAAAATTTAAGTTAGCAAGGTGCAGTGGTGTGTGCCTATAGTCCCAGCTACTCAGGAGGCTGAGGCAGGAGGATCACTTGAGCCCAGGAGGTCAAGAATATAGTGAGCTATGATCACACCACTGCACTCCAGCCTAGGCAACAGAGCAAGACCCTATCTCTTTAAAAAAAAAAAAAAAAAAAAAAAAGGACGGGCGCAGTGGCTCACCCTGTAATTCCAGCACTTTGGGAGGCCGAGGTGTGCAGGTCATGTGGTCAAGAGATCAAGACCATCCTGGCCAACATAGTGAAACCCCGACTCTACTAAAAATACAAAAATTAGCTGGGGGTGGTGGCGCGCACCTATAGTCCTAGCTGCTCAGAAGGCTGAGGCAGGAGAATCGCTTGAACCCAGGAGGTGGAGGTTGCAGTGAGCCGAGATTATGCCACTGCACTCCAGCCTGGTGAAAGAGCCTAGACTCCATCTCCAAAAAAAAAAAAAAAAAGGAAGAAAGAAAAAAAGACAGAAAGAACAGTGAAAGGCCAGAAAAACATATAACATTTAGAAATACATATACACCTAAGAACAGAGCCCCCTGCAAAAGGTGACAGAATTAAAAGGAGAAATAGTTCAAAAACAGCTAGTCTTAGATACCCTACTTCCTTTATTTCTTTTTTCTTTTCTTTTTTTTTTTGAGACAAGGTCTCACTCTTGTTGCCCAGGCTGGAGTGCAGAGGTGCAGTCTCAGCTCACTGCAACCTCCACCTCCCGGGTTCAAGCAATTCTCCTTTCTCCTGCCTCAGCCCCCCGAGTAGCTGGGATTACAAGTGCCCGCCACCACGCGTGGCTAATTTTTGGTGGGGTTTTTTTTGTATTTTTAGTAGAGACAGGGTTTCACCATGTTGGCCAGGCTGGTCTTGAACTCCTGGCCTCACGTGATCCGCCCACCTCGGCCTCCCAGATTGCTGGGGTTACAGGCGTGAGCCCCTGTGACCAGTTAATACCCTACTTTCAATAATAAATACGACAACTAGGCAGAAGATCCACAAAGATATTCTCCAACATAGACCATATGTTAGACCACAAAAAAGTCTCAATAAATTTTAAAAGACTGAAAGCATTCCAAGTATCTTTTCTGACCACATGGAATGAAACTTCACAGAAGGAAAACAGGAACAAATATATAGAAATTAAACAGCACATTTTTTTTTTTTTTGAGACAGAGTCTTGCTCTGTTGCCCAGGCTGGAGTGCAGTGGCACAATCTCGGCTCATTGCAACCTCCACCTTCCGAGTTCCAGTGAGTCTCCTGCCTCAGCCTCCTGAGCAGCTGGGACTACAGGTGTGCGCCACCACACCCAGATAATTTTTGTGTTTTTAGTAGAGACAGGGTTTCACCATGTTGGCCAGGCTGGTCTCGAACTCCTGACCTCGTGATCCACCCACCTTGACCTCCCAGAGTGCTAGGATTACAGGCGTGAGCCCCCATGCCCAGCCCAACACACTCTTAAATAGCCAATGGGACAAAGAAGAAATCACGAGGGATAAAAGAAAATACCTTGACACAAATAATACCAAAAACACAACATACCAAACTTACTAGGATACAATTCAGGAATTAGATGACTTAAAATTGATAAGACAGCAATGCTATCCAAAGCAATCTTACAGCCACAATGCAATCTCTATTAAAATTCCAGGGGTTTTTTTGTGTTTGTTTTTTGTTTTTTTGCAGAAATGGAAAAGGCTATCCTCAAGTTCATATGGAATTTTAATAAGAGGCTCCAAATAGCTAAAACAATCTTGAAAAAGAGATCAAAACAGGAGGACTCATACTTCCCAATTTCAAAACGTACTAAGCACTGGCAATTAAGACAGTGTGGTAATGGCATAAGGAAAGACATATAGACCAATGAAATAAAATTTAGAGTACAGAAACCAGCCTATACATGAAAGGCCAATTGATTTTCAACAAAGGACCCAAGAACGTTCACGGAGAAAGAACAGCCTCTTTACCAAATGGCTCTGGGGTGACTGGATTTCCATATACCAAAGGATAAAGTTAGACCCTGACCTTACACTATATACAAAAACTAACCCAGAATGTACCACAGAGCTAAACGGAAGAACTGGAACTCGAGAGCTCTTAGCTGGACATGGGAGCCCACACCTGTAATCCCAGCACTTCGGGAGGCCGAGGCGGGTGGATTGTTTCAGCACCAAAGTTGGAGACCAGCCTGGGCAACACGGTGAAATCTCATCTCTACCAAAAACACAAAAAGTCAGCTGAGCAGGGTGGAGCGTGCGTGAAGTCCCAGCTACTTAGGAGGCAGAGGTTGCAGGGGGCCAAGATCACGCCACTGCATTCCAGCCTGGGCAACAGAGTGAGACCCTGTCTCAAAAAAAAAACAAAAACAAAAACAAAAAAGATTGTAATGTTCTTAAAAGAAAACATAGAGATGAATCTTCATGACTTTATATTTTTTAATGGATTCTTAGATATGGCACCAAGAGCTAAGCAACAAAATAAATTGGACTGAATCAAAATGTAAAACTATTGTACATCAAAGGACATTATGAAGAAAATGAAAGGCCAACATACAGAATGGGAGATATTTATTTGCAAACCATACATCTGATAAAGGCCTAGTATCAAGGATATAAAAAGACCTCTTAGAACTCAACAACAACAAAAAACACAAAAAACTCAATTAAAAAATAGGCAAACGAGTTGAAGAGACATTTCTCCAAAGCAGTTATATGGCCAACAAATGCAGTTATATGGCCAGCAAATACATAAAAAGATGCTCAAAATCAGCCAGGCGCAGTGGCTCACACCTGTAATCCCGGCACGTTGGGAGGCCAAGGTGGGTAGATCACCTGAGGTCAGGAGTTCAAGACCAGCCTGCCAACATGGTGAAACCCCGTCTCTATTAAAAATACAAAAATTAGTTGGGCATGATGGTGAGTGCCTGTAATCCCAGCTACTCGGGAAGCTGAGGAGGGAGAATCACTTGAACCCCGGAGGTTGCAGTGAGCCAAGATCGCGCCACTGTACTCCAGCCTGGACAACTGAGCAAAAACTGTCTCCAAAAAAAAAAAAAAAAAAAAAACCTCAAAATTATTCATCATTTAGGAAAATGCTAATTGAAATCACAATGAGATACTACTTCGCACCAACTAGGTTATACTATACTGGGAGAAAAAGGGAAAATAAGTAGGAAATAGCTTTTTCTAAAACATGTAGAGAAACTGGAACCATCATATACTACTGATGAGAATGTAAAATGGCTCAGCCACTGTGGAAAAGTTTGATAGTTTTGTATCAATATCATATATATATACACACACATACACAATGGAATATGTATATATACATATAATGAAATTATTCAGCCATGAAAATAATGTGTGCTACAAAGTGGATGAACCTAAAAAACAGTATGCTAAAAAGAGAAGCCAAACACAAAAGACAACATATTATATGATTTCATTTAATGAAATATCCAGAATAGGTAAATCCACAGAGACAGAAAGTAGGTTGTTGGTTTCCAAGGTCTGCATGTCGTTGGGAACAAGGAGTCATGGCCTAATAGATCAAGTTTTCTTTAGAGGTGATAAAAATGTTTTGGAACTTGTACAACACTGTGAATGTACTAAATGTCACTAGATTGTACACTTTAAAATGATTAATGTTATGTAATTTCACGTTGATTAAAAACCTAAGGAAATCTGAATATGCTATGGGCTTCAGTTAATACTAGTGCATCAATATTGGTTCATTAATTTTTAACAAATGTACCACACTAGTGTAAGATGTTAACGGGAAAGCTGGGTATGCAGTTTATGGGAACTCTCCGTGCTATCTTCACAGCTTTTCTATACAGCTAAAACTAATATAAAATAAACATTTACTTGAAAGAAACTTTGTTTCCCAGTTAAGTGAACTTTCACACATACAAGTTACATGAAAAAAAATAATAAAAAGATCACATACAACTACATCTAAAATGAAGATGCTTTTAGGGCTTTCAATATCAAAACTCAAAGCCTTCCAAAAGCTTAAACATCAGCCTGAAACCTTGAAGGATAGTAATAAGCTACAGCAAAATTCCCTTCAATCAAATTTTCACATTGAAAGAAAAGATCGATCCCTACATGGATGAGTTATCTTCTAGGATAAATCATGTTTTAAGAAAATCCTTAGATATTAAAATCTATATTCAGCACAACTTAATGACCTGATTTCAGTCTTATACCATGAATATTCAAATTAGTTGTACACTTACTACTTGTATTCTAAAAGTCTACAGAAAGTTTTCAAAAGATTTAATGAAGTCTCCACCTATTTTTCCTTCAGTCATACAGGCAGTATACTCAACAGGAACACCTAAAAATTATTAATAACTGAAGAAATGTGTTTTATGTTGGTAGTATAAATTCTCATTAGCCATTCCAGTTAACTTTTTTAATGATTCAGAAAGTGGGGGTCAGGCACAGTGGCTCACATCTGTAATCCCAGCACTCTGGGCGTCTGAGGTGACAGGGTCGCTTGAGGCCGGAAGTTAGAGACCAACCTGGGCAACACAGCAAGACCCCATCTCTATTATTAAATAAATAAATAGATAAATAAATAATTTTTTAAAAACAGAATTTTTTAAAAATTATTTATTTATTTATTGGGATATGCGAATTTTTTAATTAATTAATTAATTATTGGGATATGGGAAGGCTACATATCCAAAAGAAATGAAAACAGGATCTCAAAGAGATATTTGGACATCTGTGTTCATTGCAGCATTATTCACAATCAACAGTAACCCAAATGTCCACCTACTGATGAATGGATCAATAGTGCTATATACAGTGTAGCCTAAGCTAACTGACTCAGTGTGTTAGTAACAATGGAGTATTACTCAGCCTTGAGAAAGATGGAAATCCTGCCATATGCCATAACATGGATGAACTTTTAGGAAACTATGCTAAGTAAAACAAGCCAGTGACAAAAAGGTAAATGCTGCATAATTTCACCTATATGAGGCATCTGAGGTCATCAAACTCACAGAAGAGTGGTGGTTGCCAGGGAGTAGGGAGGGGGAAAGGCAAGTTCAGTGAGTTATAGAGTTTGTTTAAGATGAGTCAATTCTAGGGACTTGCTGCACAACCGTTTACATATCGTTAACACTACTATACTGTACTGTATACTTAAAAATGGTTAAGGTAGTAAATATTACAGGGTTTTTGCCACAATTTTTAAAATGTGTGAGAAGGCACTGTGGCAGATATTATTGCAAAAACATTCCCTGCCCCTTTCACTGTGGGTCCAGAGTCCAACTTAGCCATGACTTGCTTTGGCCAATAAAAGGCGAAAATAGAGTGTGTAGTTTGGATGTTTGTTCCCTCCAAATCTCATATTGAAATTTGATCCCCGGTATTGAAGGCGGAGCCTAGTGGGAAGTGTGTGGGTCATAAGGACAGATCCCTCATGAACATCCAGATGCTGTCCTCGCTCATATTCTTACCATGAGATCTGACTGTTAAAAAGAGCCTGGCACTTCTTCCCCTCCCTCTTGTTCCCCCTCTCACCATGTGAAACCTGCTCCCCTTCACCTTCTGCCATGATGTGAAGCTCCCTGAGGTCCCCTCGCCAGAAGGAGATTCTGGTGCCAAGCTTCTGGCACAGCCTGCAGAACTATAAGCCAAATAAACCTATTTTTCTCATAAATCACCCAGCTTCAGGTATTCTTTTATAGCAATGTAAAATGGACTAATACAACATGTGGTTCTACCATCTGTTTTCTCTCTGCTTTGAGACCCATCTGTCCCAGCTTGGAGAGATTCCTTCAGGATCCTAGAATGAACGGAATGTGGAGCACACCAGTGGTCAACCCTCCCAGGACATATAACATGAGCCATGCTGAGGCTGAGATTGCCATCTTGAAGTTGCATTCTGCAGCCTGCTTTTTAGCCTAAGCTAACTGACTTAGTGTGTTAGTAACAAATATCTGTTGATGAAACAAAAAGCTCATCAACCTTACTTAATTCCTCAAGAAATTCCCATGTATAATGAAGCAGGAATTAGCAAGATCCTAAATGGACCATGACTTATCATTAAAGTACAAATTAACAAACCAACTCGTGGCCATTATTGGTGATCAACAAATTCTTTCATCTTCACTCCTGGGCTGTGATCCTCAGTAGCCACATTTAGCTCAAGTCTTGCTTGCTAAAATTATTAACCCAGAGTCAGACAGAAGGAGCTACACAGGAGTGAAATGTTTATTGCCATCATTTATTAAGCCACAATAATTTCATGGATTATTGCTGGTTATGGTCATATCATGAATAAGTGTTTTAATAAGTACAAAATAAATATAAAAGAATATAGCATCTGTGATCAATAAAAATAGCAGCTGATTCTGTTAAGAAAGAAATAGAACATGAAATCAGGTCAATTAAAAACCATAGGCCTGGCCGGGTGCAGTGGGTCACGCCTGTGATCCCAGCACTTTGGGAGGCTGAGTTGGGCAGATCACGAGGTCAGAAGATCGAGACCATCCTGGCTAACACGGTGAAACCCAGTCTCTACTAAAAAATACAAAAAATTAGCCAGGCATGGCGGCAGGCACCTGTAGTCCCAGCTACTCCGGAGGCTGAGGCAGGAGAATGGCGTGAACCCAAGAGGCAGAGCTTGCAGTGAACTAAGATCACCACTGCACCCCAGCCTGGGTGACAGAGCGAGACTCCGTCTCAAAAACAAAATAAAACAAAACAAAAAAACACCCACAGGCCAGGCACAGTGGTTTATGCCTGTAATCCCAACACTTGGGGAGGCCAAGGCGGGCGGATCACAAGGTCAAGAGATCGAGACCACCCTGGCCAACATGGTGAAACCCCGTATCTACTAAGAATACAAAAAAATTTAGCGGGGCGTGGTGGCACACGCCTGTAGTCCCAGCTACTCGGGAGGCTGAGGCAGAAGAATTGCTTGAACCCGGGAGACAGAGGTTGCAGTAAGCCGAGATCGCGCCACTGTACTTCAGCCGGGCGACAGTGCAAGTCTCCGTCTTAAAACAAAACAAAAAAACCGTAGTGGCTGGCCACAGTGGCTCACGCCTGTAATCCCAACACTTTTAAGAGGCCAAGGCAAGAGGATCACTTAAACTCAGAATTCAAGACCAGCCTGGACAACATAGTGTGACTCCATCTCTACAAAAAAAACTTGCCAGGTGTGGTGGCATACACCTGTGGTCCCATACTCAGGAGGATGACTTGAACCTGGCAGGCCAAGGCTGCAGTGAGCCATGATTGTGCCACTGTACTCCAGCCTGGGCGACAGAATGAGATCTTCTCTCAAAAAAAAAAAAAAAAAACCTTAGTGATACAAGTCTTCTGCCATAAAAGGATCCCTTTCCTAGTATTTTTAAATATGTAAGAAAGGCTGGGCACAGTGGCTCATGCCTGTAATCCCAACGCTTGGTAATTTGAGGCAGGAGGATTGCTTGAGTCCAAGAGTTTGAGATCAGCCTGGACAACATAGCAAGACCCCCGTCTACAAAAAAAAAAAGGCCAGGTGTGTTACACACCTGAAGTCCCAGCTACTCTTGCTTGAGGCTGAGGTGGGAGGATCACTTGAAAGTGGGAGGTTCAAGGCTGCCGTGAGCCCTAACAGTGCTACTGTGCTCAGCCTGGGTGACAGAAACTTTGTCTCCAAAACATAAAAAATAAGTAAACAAATAAATATGCAAGAACATACTGCTGACTCTTGCAATTTGAAGTAACTGGTTAGTTAACATTAAAAATTTAAGACTAACCATTACTATTAATAAGCATGTCTAACAGTGGGGAAACATTAAAAGTTAACTATGTGGGCCAGGCGTGGTAGCTCACACCTGTATCCCAGCACTTTGGGAAGCCGAGGCAGGCAGATCACTTGAGGCCAGGAGTTCGAGACTATCCTGGCCAATGTGGTGAAACCCTGTCTCTACTAAAAATCCAAAAACTGGCCGGGCGCAGTGGCTCATGCCTGTAATCCCAGCACTTTGGGAGGCCGAAGCGGGCAGATCACCTGAGGTCAGGAGTTCGAAACCAGCCTGGCCAACATGGTGAAACCCCATCTCTACTAAAAACATAAAAAGTATCCGGGCATGGTGATGCACACCTGTAGTCCTAGTTACTCAAAAGGCTGAGACTTGAGAATCGTTTGAACCCAGGAGGCGGAGGTTGCAGTGAACAGAGATTTACACCACTGCACTCCAGCCTGGGTGACACATCAAGACCCCATCTCAAAAAAAAAAAAAACAAAAAAACGTGAACCATATGGCTGCCTCCCAGCAACTCTAAGAGACTGTTTCTGCCACCAGCAACACATTTATATTTTCCAAATGAGAAAAATGGAGTGAGTGCTGAAATATACAGCATAATACAACATACTGGCCATATACAGGGAAGGGTTCACTAAGTGCATTCTTTGAGGTTTTTTGTTTTGGTTTTGTTTTTTGAGATGGAATCTTGCTCTGTCGCCCAGGCTAGAGTGCAGTGGTGTGATCTCAGCTCACTGCAACCTCCGCCTCCCGGGTTCATGCGATTCTCCTGCCTCAGCCTCCCAAGTAGCTGGGACTACAGGCATGCGCCACCACCCCCAGCTAATTAAGTGCATTCTTTTAGCTCAAAAACTAAGACGAAACAAATAATCATATAATGCCCTAAATAAATGAATAAAGACCATCTTTTAACAATATATACTAAAATAAGCAATGTTATTTAAAGAGGACCCTCTTCCTTTTGGCCTTATCAATGAGAAAACCTTGTTTCTAGGCATCTTCGGACAATTAAGAGTATTACACTCAGCAGCCAAGTGCACCTCTAGGCTAAGAACAGATCTTGTCAAGTCTGTTGACGATTCGCAACACAAAATTATTAAATTGCCAAAAACTTTTGCACACCTTAGTAAATACAATTTTAAAAACAATCTCCATACCTCTAGAAGGTAGATTAGTGATTTTGAAAGTGGTTAGTCATGTGACAACTAAAAAACCTAAAAGTCCTTGACACATTTTTGTAAGCAGAATTCAAATAAAGGGCACAAGCACAACCTAGAAGGAAAACAAAAATAGGTCTCAGACGGAGGTGTGTGAACCTTTTCACATTCAGATTTAGATACAAACTTCCCATGACTTGCATACATGCTTCCTAACCCTACTTCCCATCCTGACTCATCTTCACAACTTCTCAAGTTTTAATTCCAGTTTATTGAATTGAGTGGACTCTTATAAAGCATCTCAATTGAGATATAGATAAGCTACACATAGTATGTATTTCTTTTCTCTTTTTTCTTTTTTCTTTTTTTTTTGGAGACAGGCTCTCGCTTAGTCGCCCAGGCTGGAGTGCAGTGGCACAATCTCAGCTCATTGCAACTTCCACCTCCTGGGTTCATGTGATTCTCATGCCTCAGCCTCCTGAGTAGCCGGGACTATAGGCGTGCACCACCATGCCCGGCTAATTTTTTTGTATTTGTAGTAGAGACAGGGTTTCACCATGTTGGCCAGGCTGGTCTCTCAAACTCCTGGCCTCAAGTGATCCATCCACCTTGGCCTCTCAAAGTGCTAAGATTACAGGCATGAGCCAGCATGTCCAGCCAATAGTATGCATTTCTTATGTCTACTTATATCAGCTTAATATTTAAAAAACAAAAATAAACCCCTGAAGTCCATTTACATGTGATAGTCCCAGGAGCAGTATAGTATAGGGACTAAGAACGGGGACTACTGAAAGGTTCCAATCAGTTCTGCCACCTTACCATATGATCTTAACTAGACTTTGTCTTGGGGACTCTTATTTCTCATTCCTCATCAGGTAAACAGGATAAAATGAATTAAAAAATTCAAAATGCTCAACAGAGCCCAGCAGTTTGCTGCTAACATTATGAAATGCTTACTCTGTGCCAGGCAATAAATAGTGCCTACTATGTTAACATGACGTTAGGTTTAACACAGTGCTCAAACATTACTATTCATAAATAGTATGAATTTATATATTATGTATAAAGTATTTAAAAATCAGCTATTCGAAACAGTATGCACAGTCTAGGTTTTGAAGTGTTCAGGTGACACAGAAAGGGGAAGCAGCATAGGCAGCCGGTAGCTCCTGCAGGGTGTATAGTATCTGAGAAGCCAGATCCCACCAGTCCCAGTGAAGAAGTAACTTCAAATGCAGTCTGAGTAGAGGGCACAGTGACAAGGTGGGGAGCCTTGGAACAACCCGTGGCCGAAGGCAGTTAGACCTGCTTTCTTCCCTCTCAGAATTCTACAATCCAGAAGAAGACAATATATAATTATATGCCAACAGTGCTAAGCAATTGTGTGATGAGCAGCCAAAATAAGCTGGTAGGTGTTCCCACAGGCGAGGAAGACAGTGTTGGGCAGGAACAAACAAAAGAGCAAGAGAAAGCTGACACAGGGTGTGCAGGACTCAGACGCTAACACCTCCCCTGGGAGCAGTGGCAATGAATAGACAGTAAATGAACGCAAATGTGGTTCTCAATCCCACAGCTGTTAGTGCCTCTATGTGGCATATTGGGAGCACGTTATTGGCACTGGCTACATTACAAACTTGTCTCCTGTCTTCCCCAAAAATGAGCAGACTCAGCACAATTCACCGATGATGCACGTGGAGATAAAGAACTACAAGTACTTTAAAGAAGCAAAGCAGTAAAACGGGCTGGGACTCCCTATCTTTGTAGTTGAGTGTATTGACCACAAATCAAACTAGGCAACTTCCTTATTTTTTTCTTTTTCTTTCTTGCCCCCACAAAGCTTACTCTAGCAACTTTCTTAAATAAAGGTATATTCCAGACCCTTCTCTCTTATGGTGGGAATGCTAAATAAATGAATTTTTGGAGCTGCATGTGGATTGCTTCATCAATAGAAAAACATATTCAAATCAATTTACCAAATAATTTATGAAAGTTACAACAGGAAAAACTACATGAGAAAGGAAAAAAGCAGAAATATAAAACAGCCTTTTCACTTTTACATGTTTTTTACAACTGTTGGTATACTTTACCTCGGAAAAGAGGTGTACAGCATGGAAATACAATTCAAACCCATGCATCTTGTTAGCAATTTTTTTTTTTTGAGACAGTCTCACTGTGGCCAGGCTGGAGTGCAGTGGCATGATCTCAGCTCACTGCAACCTCTGCCTCCAGGGTTCAAGCGATTCTCCTGCCTCAGTCTCCCGAGTAGCTGGGACTACAGAGGCGTGTGCCACCACACCCAGCTAACTTTTGTATTTTTGGTAGAGACAGGGTTTCACCATGTTGGCCAGGATGGTCTCGATCTCTTGACCTCGTGACCCGCCAGCCTTGGCCTCCCAAAGTGCTGGGTTTACAGGCGTTGAGCCTCCACGCCCGGCCACTGTTAGCAACTTTTATAAAATGTCTGGGTAAGGATAAGTCTGTTTTAGGCCAAAAACAACGTACCTATAGATTTCATCTATATAACAATCTTCTTGGGTGATCCAGAACTAGACTAATCCGTAAGAATAAAACCATAAAGGCAAAATCTTACACAAGAATTTATGAATGTATGCCTTTATACTGTTCAACTACATAATCTAATATAGCGTTTCTTAAAAAAGACTAAAACTTATAAATCGTTAACACAAAAATATCTACGATACCCATCCATCTTTTTTTTTTTTTTTTTTTTTAATGAGACAGAGTCTATCGCTCTGCGGCCCAGACTGCAGTGCAGTGGCGCGATCTCGGCTCACTGCAAGCTCCGCCTCCCGGGTTCACGCCATTCTCCGGCCTCAGCCTCGCAAGTAGCTGGGACTGCATGCGCCAGCCAACAAGTCCGTCCAATTTTTTTTTTTCCCTGTATTTTTAGTGGAGACGGGGTTTCACCATGTTAGCCAGGATGTTCTCGATCTCCTGACCTTGTGATCCGCCCTCCTCAGCCTCCCAAAGTGCTGGGATTACAGGTGTGAGCCACCGCACCCGCAGACACCCATTCATCTTACATCTCACTAAGGGCTACCTAGAGGCAGCCCAACAGTAACTGCAGCCTTCAGTAATACTCAGCAATATTATCAACACTTCTATCGTTAGTTTCTTCAATTTTTTTTCTTTTTTTTTTTTTTTTGAGGCTGAGTCTCCCTCTGTCCCCCAGGCTGGAGTGCAATGACGCGATCTCGGCTCACTGCAACCGCCGCCTCCCGAGTGCTAGCAATTCTGCCTCAGCCTCCTGAGTAGCTGGGATTCTGGGCGCCCGCCACCACGTCCAGCTAATTTTTGTATTTTCAGTAGAGACAGGGTTTCACCATGTTGGTCAGGCTGTTTCAAACTCCTGATCTCAGGTGATGCACCCGCCTCAGCCTCCCAAGTGCTGGGATTACAGGCGTGAGCCACCGCACCCGGCAAGTTTCTTCAATATTTTTTAAAGAGTTGAGGTCTTTGTCACTCAGGCTTAAGCGCAGTGGTGCTATCATGTCTTACTGTAGCCTCAAACTCCTGGCCTCCAGTGATCCTCCTGCCTCAGCCTCCCATGTAGCTGAGACTATAGGGGCAGGCCGCCAGATGAGGTCTCACTATGTTGCCCAGGCTGGTCTTGAACTCCTGGCCTCAAGTGATTCCCCACCCTCAGCCTCCCGAAGGGATTACAGGCACGAGCCACCTCACCAGGCTCTGTTTTTTTTGTTGTTTTTTGTTTTTTTTTTTTTTTGAGACGGAGTCTGGCTCTGCTGCACAGGCTGGAGTGCAGTGGCCTGATCTCAGCTCCCTGCAAGCTCCGCCTCCCGGGTTCACGCCATTCTCCTGCCTCAGCCTCCTGAGTAGCTGGGACTACAGGCACCCACCACCACGCCCAGCTAATTTTTTTGTAGAAACAGGGTTTCACCATGTTAGCCAGGATGGTCTCGATCTCCTGACATTGTGATCCGCCCGCCTCGGCCTCCCAAAGTGCTGGGATTAGAGGCGTGAGCCACCGCGCCCAGCCCAGGTTCTGTTCTTTCAAATGTTTACTGAGGTGTAGTTTCAAGAGTTGAAGTGTATAAAAACCTATAGTTTTATAACTTTATAGTTACTTCATAATAATGCCATATAAAATGTATCAATTTCCTCAAAACCCAAACAATGTAGTTTCAACATCCTTGTGACTGCATGTAAAATGATCAAACTCATTTCAACTTATACATTATGTGCTGGTACAGATGCTTATCCACTGTGTGATTTACTCATTATATCTCTTGCAAATTGCTTTATCTTATACAGCCACGTAACAAATGGAACCTGGATATTACCCTTCTGTTAGCACCATTTATTCATTACACGAATATATTTTGAGCACCTTTATTGAGCATTTACAGAATGTAAGGTATTAAACTCATATAGTCTTCCAGATAGAAATACTCCTGGCTCTCCTGGAGCTTACAGTCTACAGAGTTCAGTATAAGTCAGCAGAAAGACACCCAAACACATGCAGGACTAAGAGCCACGAAACCTCGACCTAGTCCCCGCTCTCCCACTACTGAGCTGTGCGATCGTTGGGAGGTCGCCTCACTAATCACTCTAAGCCTCAGCTGCCTGATCTGTAAAATGTAGGTTTGAACCCGTGGTCACAACCTTCCCAGCTTTAAGCAGTCGGAGACTGCAAGCAAATTTTAGCGTCTCATTCCACCATGTGCTCTCAACACCTAGCAAGTAGTATGCTGGATAAATGAAAGGCAGTGAAGGCACAACTTCAGCCGCAGAACACGCCCAGAAGTCATTTCTTGCTCTTCGGCTGTCTCTGCAGGGCATCTTTTAACAGGGCCAGGGCGATCTGCAGTAATGGAGCAGACACTGTGCGCTCCCTTCCCTCTCGCACTCGGTGGAACTCAAGGCCCTCATCCCCCCTCCTTTCCTCTCGGAACCAGGGACTCGGCAGCCCGCCAGGAGGATGGCAGTGGCCGTTGACCCGGCCTCCCCAGCGACCCGGGCCGCGCTCCCGCCCACACTGCACCTGCCGCAAGGACTGTCTCCCGCGCCGCTCCCGCCTGTCACGTGACAGCCCCCCCCCCGGCCGGGGCCGGTTTTTGGCGCGCGGCAGTGACGTCAGCATCCTGTCAGCCGCAGCCCCCGCCGCGGCCAGACCGACCTCGCGTTTTCAACTCCGCCCCGCCCGCCGCGCCGTTAACGGGCCCCGGCTGCCCCGCGTCCCGCCCGCCCGCGCCGCTCACCTTGAGGTGGCCGCTGTCGGGGCTGCTCGCTTCCTCCTCGTCCTCACCTCCCGAGGCGGCGGCGGAGGCCGAGGCGGCGGGCGGGGGCGCGCCCCGGCCACGAAGCCCCGAGTGCTCGGCGGCTGCGGCGGCAGGCAGGGCGGCAGAGGCGGCGGCCCCCGCGGCCCCGGGGCTGAGCGTCACGTTGTGTGCGTTCTCGCCCCAGCGCCACGGGTACACCATGAAGTCGCTGAAGCCGGGGCTGGTGGGGATGAGCGGCGGCGGCGGCTCCGGCTCCCCTCCACCGCCGCACGTAGGCTTGATCGGGGTCGTCCTGATGACCGACACCAGCACCCGCTTCGGGGAGTCGTGGCAGAAGATGACGGGCGGCGGCGGCGGCGGGTTCTCCGCCATGGGCGCCTCCACGCCCCGGATCATCGCCCGGCCCGACCCGCAGCTCCGGCGGCCCCGGGCCGCACCCCTGAGCACCGCTCTGCCCCCGCTCGCTCTGCTCCGAGTCGCCGGCTCAGTCCTGCCGGCTCATGGCAGACGGACGTTTCCCGGAATCCTGCGCAGCAGCCACCTACCGAGGGGAGCGGCCGGCACCGGCGGGCAGGGCTGGACCCCAGCCCCAGGCGAGCGCGCCCTCCGCTCTTTGTACTCCGCGGCGCAGGCTGAAGCGGCGGGCGGCCCGGCCCTCGCGGTGACAGGAAAGCAGGACGCGCAGCGCTGAGCCCCCAAAAATAACAACCTGCCGCCGCGGTGCCTGCCCCGGCTTTTCCCGCGTTACATTTCGCGCCTGGGCGGAACCAGTCGCCGCGAGGCCGCTGCCCGCTGGCCGCACCGGCGAGTGACAGGCGGCGGGAGCCAATGGCCGGGCCGGGCCTTCTTTCCAGCCGGCCGGGGCGGGGCCGGGTCTGCGCGCGGGTCCTTCCCACTTCGCCATTGGCCGCCGCTCTTGTATTTTTTTCTGTCTCGAGGGCCAACAGCGTTCGAAACTCCAGCGGAGCGCGCGGCGCCGGCACTCGCCCGGACACACCCGCCTGCCGCCCCGCCCCGCCGTCCCTCCGTGTGGTTCGTCCGGGCCAGGGCGACTGGGCGGCGGGGAGGGCGGCAGGCGGGCGGCTGATTGGACAGCGGCGGGGCGGGGCCGGGGCGATCGTTGGGCGGTGGAGGCGCGCGCCCCGCTCGGCCCCGCCCGCCGTTGGTTGTTGGGCCGCGGTTCCCGCGCGCAGGGCATTTAAAGGGCTGGGGCCCCGCCGCGCGTCCCGCCCCGCCCTGGGTCCCACCACCCGCCGGGCCGCTGGAGTCTCTGCTGCCGGAGGTGCTGGTGGGCACCCGGCGTGCCTGGTTTCTTAATCGAGTTCCGTCCGCTCAGCTGTTGCACGCGCTGTGAACCAGCCCTGTCAGCACCGCCCCGACTTCCCCCGGCCGATAGTGGGCCTCCGCTTCCCTGTCTGTGCAAAGGGGAGAGTCCAGGAAGTGGCCTCCGAAGTCCCCGCGGGCCGCTGGCGGCGCGGAGGCCACGAGAGCCGGGCGAGTGTCCGCTCTCTGGACTGATGCCGCCAAGTCGCCTCGGGGATCCCCCCCAGCCCGGCGACCCCGCCCTGCCGAGCGGCTGCTCCGGGGGTCGGGGCGGCGCCCCACTCTGCTCTGCCCCCACCTGCCCCGGCCGCGTCCTCGTACTCGCGCCGGGACGCGCGGAGCCCCGGCGTCCTCTCCCAGCCCCGCCTGGCGGGCGCCGACCGCGGCCCGGGTGGGGCTCGCAGGCAGCAGAGGAGGGACCGGCCGGAGGGGGTGCCCAGCTTCCTACCCGCTAGATGTGGACTGGGGAGCTGCGGTTTGTTCTTGTGAATACAGATTCCCAGGCACCGCCTGACTCGCGGTAGGGGCTCGATAAATATTTGTTGAATGGATGAATGAATATCCAGTGGTTAAGGGTTAGAATTGGTAATTAAGTTAGAACACGACTGCATAATAACCGATAACTAAGCTGAATAGCTTTTCTCTGTGAAAGACACACAGAAATGCACAGCTATGCCTAAATTAAGGCACAATTGTTTAAAAACAAAGGAAACTCTTTGTGTGCTGATACGAACAATTTCAAAAATGTATTTTTATTTTAAAAGGCAAAACAAGCAATAGTGTAATTTTATGTAAAATTGTTAAACTGGGGAAAATACACGTGTTTACTTTTAGACTTACATAAAATATCTGGCAAGATGCAAAAGAAACTAATGGATCATGGAGGGAAATTATGTGGCTGGGAACAGAAGTGAAAAGATTTCAAGAAATACAACATAAACTCTTTGTATCTTTTGAACTTTGAACCAAGTGAAAGTATCCTTTTAAGAAATGAAACAGTATATAGCCTCCATTTTCTGGAGGCTTACTACAAAAATAGCATATATGTACTGATACACAATAATACATACGGATGTTTCACAGTTCACTCAACAATTGGGTAAGGAAGATATTTTTCCCATTTTATAAATGAGAAAAGTTGAGGCTTGTACAAGGTTACATAATCAATCCTTTGGAAGAATGAGTCTGTACTGCCTGTGGATTATATCTCAGTGTCTGCTGAGCAGAAGAAGGAAAAGGCTGAAAAATGGGACTCACATTTCTGAGTCCCGTTTCTCATATTCCAAAACTTTCGGAGGTTAGCGGCAAATTCCATAGTGTAATGGTTGATCTAGAAAGCTGAAAGTTCAGCTCTACTTTCACCTAATTCAGTAAGCGTTCGTTTTGTTTTTAGTTTAATACCAAATAATTGTAACATATTTCTCTGAATCATTTGGAAGGGAAATGTTATCCATCTATTTTATACTTGACAGGTAGTGTAAAGAAAAAAGTGATCTATCCATCATGGACACTCGAATTAGGGGTTGAGCAAAATCCAACAGATTAATCACCAACAAATAGTTACTGTTTAACATCCAGAGCATGCCCCAGAGGGCAAGATGAATCATCCAGCACAGGATGCTGACTTTCTGCTTCTAAAAATTGCCCTTCATCAACAGTAACCTGGCAACTCCACTTGCTCTCTTCCCCAAGAGAATGAAAGACATGCCAGGAATGTGTGAACTGGGCAGAGGGTGATTCCAGGAGCAAAGCTGAGGTCACACCAGATCTTTGCTTGTTTGGCTCCATTTTCATGCAGTGAGGAGGCTGTCTGAAGTGTGTGGATCACATTCCCGATGTCTTTGTTCTTTCTCAGATATCATTAACAGCCCCTAATGTCAGAGGCGTGTGAACCAGAACAACTCCATCTTAAACAGGAGCTGGGTAAAATGAGGCTGACACCTACTGGGCTGCATTCCCAGGCGGTTAAGGCATTCTAAGTCACAGCATTAGATAGGAGGTCAGCACAAAATACAGGTCATAAACACCTTGCTGATTAAAACAGGTTGCAGTAAAGGAGCCGGCCAAAACCCACCAAAACCAAAATGGCCACGAGAGTGACCTGTGGTCGTCCTCACTGCTACACTCCCACCAGCACCGTGACAGTTCTGACATGCCATGGCAACGTCAGAAAGTTACCCTATATGGTCTAAAAAGGGGGAGCATGAATAATCCACACCTTGTTTAGCATATCATCAAAAAATAACCATAAAAATGGGCAACCAGCAGCCCTCATGGCTGCTCTGCCTAGGGAGTAGCCATTGTTTTATTCCTTTACTTTCTCAAACTTGCTTTCACTCTGCACTGCGGACTTGCCCTGAATTCTTTCTTGTTTGAGATCCGAGAACCCTCTCTTGGGGTCTGGATCTGGACCCCTTTTGGGTAACAACAATACATACTAACTCAAAACTACTGAAACCTATCTCAGGATACTTACTATGTTACTAAAGTAGTCTTTTCAACTGTTAAAAATATAGGCCCCTTTGGGCCGGGCGCTGTGGCTCATGCCTGTAATCCCAGCACTTTGGGAGGTTGAGGCGGGCAGGTGACAAGGTCAAGAGATCTAGACCATCCTGGCTAACAGGGTGAAACCCCGTCTCTACTAAAAATACAAAAAATTAGCCGGGTGTAGTGGCGGGCGCCTGTAGTCCCAGCTACTCGGGAGGCTGAGGCAGGAGAATGATGTGAACGCGGAAGGTAGAGGTTGCAGTGAGTGGAGATCGCGCCACTGCACTCCAGCCTAGGCAACAGAGCGAGACTCTGTCTCAAAAAAAAAAAAAAAAAAAAAAAAAATATATATATATATATATATATATATAGGCCCCTTCTGATAAAGATATAAACCTCAAACCCCCTTTTTAAAAAATATATTTTAAACTTTCAAGATAAAATTGAAGTAAGATAAAGCAGCAGTTATTGAAGTCTATGTAAAACATAACAGGCCAGGGGTGGTGGCTCACACCTGTAATCTCAGCACTTTGGGAGGCCAAGGCAGATGGATCAACTGAGGTCAGGAGATCAAGACCATCCTAGCCAACATGGTGAAACCCCATCTCTACTGAAAATCCAAAAACAATTAGCGGGGCATTGTGGCACACGCCTGTAGTCCCAGCTACTGGGGAGGCTGCAGCAGGAGAATCGTTTGAAACCAGGAGGCTGAGGTTGCAGTGAGCCGAGATCGTGCCACTGAATTCCAGCCAGGGCGACAGACTGAGACTCCATCTCAAAACAACAACAACAAAAAATAGCAAGGTTTTTTGTTTCACTTTGTTTTATTTTTAATTTTTTATTTTATTATCTATCTATCTACACATTTATTTTTTTGAGATGGAGTCTCACCCTGTCGCCCAGGATGGAGTGCAGTGACACGATCTGGGCTCACTGCAAGCTCCACCTCCCAGGTTTACACCATTCTCCTGCCTCAGCCTCCCGAGTAGCTGGGATTACAGGCCCACCACCACTCCTGGCTAATTTTTTTTGTATTTTTAGTAGAGACGGGGTTTCACCGTGTTACCCAGGATGGTCTTGATCTCCTGACCTTGTGATCCGCCCATCTTGCTGGGCGGATCACTTTGGCCTCCCAAAGTGCTGGGATTACAGGCGTGAGCCACCGCGCCCGGCCCATTTTTCTTTTTTATTTTTTTGAGAGGGAGTCTAGCTGTGTCGCCCAGGTTGGAGTGCCGTGGCTAGATGTCAGCTCACTGCTGCCTCTGCCTCCTGAGGTGAAACTACTCTCCAGCCTTAGCCTCCCAAATAGCTGGGACTACAGGCATGTGCCACCACACCCAGCTAAGTTTTGTATTTTTAGTACAGATGAGGTTTCACCATGTTGGCCAGGATGGTTTCCAACTCCTGGGCTCAAGTGATCCTTCCGCCTTGGCCTCCCAAAGTGCTGGCATTACAGGCGTGAGCCACGGTGCCCGGCCCCAGCATTTGGTTTTATTGATGAGAGATACAATGCAATCTCAAGTGAGGACCAAGTGATCTTCCCACCTCAGCCTCCTGAGCAGCTAGAACTATAGCCATGCATGACCACACCTGGCTCATTTTTTATAGAGATGGGTCCCACTATGTTACCCAGGCTGGTCTCCACCTCTTGGCCTCAAGCAATCCTCCTCCCTCAGCCTCCCAAAGCACTGGATTATAGGCAGTCCTCAACCTAATTTTTATCTCTCCCCCACTCAACTAGGACTAAACGATACCTTCCTAGCAGCTTGCTTTACATCAGCTAACATCCCATTGGCCAAACAAGCCACGTGGCTCAGCCCAAGATTGGAGAATTATGCCCTGATGTTATGTGGAAGGACACTGCAAAGTTATTTGGCTGAGGGTGTGCATACAAGGGAGGGTGAATAATTGGGCCATGAACACCCTCACAGTGTGGGTGTGTGGATGCCCTCCTGTGGTGCCAGGCTGTTAACTCCAGTACCACATGTTGAAGAGATGCTGAAAGACATGTTCTCCAGGGCACAGGTTTGCAACCCCTGTTGGGAACCGGCCACACAGCAGGTGAGCAGCGGTAAAGAAAAGAAGCGTAACTGCCTGAGCTCTGCCTCCTGTGAGACCAGCGGTGGCTTTAGATTCTCATGGGAGCACAAACCCTGCTGTGAACTGCGCAGGTGAGGGATCTGGGATCTGGGTTGCACGCTGCTTTTGAGAATCTAAGCCTGGTGATTTGAAATGGGACAGTTTCACCCCGAAACCATTCCCTTTGCCCTCTCCATCTGTGGAAAAATTGTCTTCCACAATTCGAGTCCCTGGCGCCAAAAAGGTTGGGGACCGCTGCTCCAAGGCACAGTTGCAAGTTTGCACAGGCCCTGCTATGTGACTGAGTCCCACAAAAGTCATATTGTAACCAGAGGACTACAACATCACACCAACTTTAAACATGGGGCCCACATGAACCTCACGGGAAAGATAATCTCCCCTCATGGGAGCACAGAAAATGCTTCTTGGCTGACAGATGACTGACTATAGACAAATCATTTTTAGCTGCTTAACCGCATCAGGGAGAACCTACCAAACCTTCAATCTGAGATCACCACATTCCTAGTAATATAGGGACTATGGGCCTCCAGAATTGTCAGTGAGACAGCTTGGGAATGACAGTCCGATTCAGAAGGCCATCCCAAGGACTTGCCTTGAAACTATCTTTCCATAGCAAGTATATATATATAATTTTTTTAATTTAAGAGATGAGGACTCACTATGTTACCCAGGCCTGAGTGCAGTGGCTATTCACAGGCACATCATAGCTCACTGCAGCTTCAAACTTCTGGCCTCAAGCGATCCTCCTGCCTCGATCCTCCTGCCTCAGCCTCCTAAGTTGCTGGGACTCCATAGAGCCTAACCACAAGCACAATGTTTTTACTTAAAGCATAAGTTACACATCAATACAAAATAGTAAATAGTAAATAGTTTTGCAAACCTTACACAAGGTTGAGAAAGTTTCTGTCACTCCTACAAATGAATTCTACTGTTACTGCCCACTTCTGGAATTGCTTCTGGTGACTCAGGTGGTGATTTGGAGGACTGACCCATCCTCTAAACTCTCCTTGACACCCCCACTGTCATCAAGGATCTGGAGGTTTGACAGTTTGACGCTTCTGTAGTCTTGAAAGTGACTGAGTGGGCCAGACGCAGTGGCTCTTGCCTGTAATACCAGCACTTTGGGACACCAAGGCAGGCTGATCACTTGAGGTCAGGAGTTCAAGACCAGCCTGACCAAGATGGTGAAACCCCATCTCTACTAAAAATACAAAAATCAGCCAGGCGTGGTGGCGCACACCTGTAGTTTCAGCTATGTGGGAGGCTGAAGGAGAAGAATCTCTTGAACCCAGGAGGCAGAGGTTGCAGTGAGTGGAGATTGCACCACTGCACTCCAGCCTGGGCAACAGAGTGAGACTCTGTTTCAAAAAGAAAGAAAAGAAAAGAGAAAAAAGTAACTGAGTGACTGTGAGGTACTAATGTTGGTTCTTTTATGCTCCACAAAAACATCAGTTTCATTATCTTAGACCCACAATGATCCGTTGTCAGCCGAATATGGAATCAACTTTAAAATGATCTGTGGCTCTACCGGGTAAATTACACGAATTTGACTTGTTAGAATAAAACCCAAAGTAGATTTAAATGAAGCAGTTTAATCAGGGCAGCTGATTCCTAATACTTCCAAGAAGCACCTAAATCTCGTAGGAGGTCGTTGAACTGACTCTTGGGACAGTTTCCCGTTTTATCACACTTAGGATCCGTGGGTGTCTCGAGCGGCCTCGTTGTGAGCTTGTACCACAGGTAGACAGTACGTTTTGATCCCAGGGAGACTTTCCGTTGTGGTGTTTCATCATGTTTATTGCTATTTAATTAAGGTAAGTAAGGACGTATACATATTTAGTTTAAATTCTATTCCTCCTCACTTCTATGTGTCAGAGTTCAACTTTGGAGAGTGGGCTGTCAGTACAATTATTGTTGTTTTTCTGATATTCTGTCTTTCATTTTTTACTCTGAATTTATTTGGGGCTTACAGAAAAGTAGCAAAAATAGTAAAATTTTCACGTATACCTCACTCAACTTCCCCTAAGGCTAACATCTTATATTACCACAACCATGTATCAAAACCAGGAAATTAGCATGTGTACAATACTATTTATTAAACTACACTCCTTGTTCTATTTTGATCTTTTTTTTTTTTTTTCCCACTAATGTCTTTTTTTCTGTTCCAAGATCCTGTCTGGATCTTACATAGCATTTAGGGATTATTTGTCCTTAGTCCCCTGCAGTGAGTAACAGTTCTTCAGTGGCTCAGTGGCTCCTTGTTTTTCCTTTTTTTTGAGTCAAAGTCTCGCTCTGTCACCCAGGCTGGGGTGCAATGGCGCGATCTCGGCTCACTGCAACCTCTGCCTCCCGGGTTCAAGCGATTCTCCTGCCTCAGCCTCCTGAGTAGCTGGGATTACAGGCGCCCATCACCACGCTCAGCTAATTTTTTGTATTTTTAGTAGAGACGCGGTTTCACTATATCGGCCAGGCTGGTCTCGAACTGCTGACCTTGTGATCTGCCTCAGCCTCCCAAAGTGCTGGGATTACAGGCGTGAGCCACCACACCCAGCCCCTTGTTTTTCATAATTCTGAATTGCTCAGAATTATGAAATTGGCCAGGCGCGGTGGCTCACACCTGTAATCCCAGCACTTTGGGAGGCCGAGGTGGGCGGATCACGAGGTCAGGAGATCGAGACCATCCTGGCTAATACGGCGAAACCCCGTCTCTACTAAAAATACAAAAAATTAGCCAGGTGTGGTGGCGGGTGCCTATAGTACCAGCTACTCGGGAGGCTGAGGCAGGAGAATGGCGTGAACCCGGGAGGCAGAGCTTGCAGTGAGCCAAGATCGCGCCACTGCACTCCAGCCTGGGTGACAGAGCGAGACTCCATCTCAAAAAAAAAAAAAAAAAGAAAAGAAATTGATGAGAACTGATCTGAATTGATTAGAATTGATCAATTGAGGAGAATTGATCAGCTACTTTGTTGAACATTCCTCAGCTTAGATTTGTGATAGGCTTCTTTTACTTAGCATGTTTTCAAAGTTTTTCCATGTTGTATTGTAAATCATTCTTCATTCCATTCTACGGAGAAATAATATTTCATTGTATCGCTATACTATATTTTGCTTGTCTATTCATCAGTTGATGGATATTTAAGTTGCTCCCACTCTTTGGCTATTATGAAGAGTGGTGCTGTGAATGTTCGTGTGTCCGTTTTTATGTCGATTTTTTTTTTTTTAATTTTTATTTTTGGTTATACCTAGGTGTGGAATTGCTGGGTCATAGGGCAGCCGTGGGTTTAACATTTTGGGGATCCGACTAACTTTTCCAAAGCAGCGGCACCACGTTACGTTCCTGCCAGCACTGTATGAGGCTTCCAGTTTCTTCCCATCCTTGCCAGTACTTGCTGTGTGTCTGATGATAGCCATCGTAACGGGTGTGATGCCCCTTTTTTGAGACAGGGTCTCACTCTGTTGCCCAGGCTGGAGTGCAGTGGTGCAATGATGGCTCACTGCAGCCTCAACCTCCCGGGCACAAGCGATGCTATCACCTTCACCTTCCAAATAGCTGGGACTACAAGTGCACAACACTACGCCCGGCTAAGTTTTGCATCTTTTTTGATACAGACATGGTCTCGCCTTGTGGCTCAGGCTGGTCTCAAACTCCTCGGCTCAAGCAATCCACCCACCTCAGCCTCCCAAACTGCTGGGATTATAGGCATGATCCACCGTGCCAAGCTGTCTCTTAATTTTTTTTTTTAAGAATTCTATATATTTGAGAATATTGCCCTTTTGTCTGTAGTATATGTTGTGAATATTTTCTCCCAAGCTGTCGTCAGTTGTCTTTTAACTTCATTCATAACATTTTTATCACACGACTTTATTTAAAAATTTATCAGACCAGGCGCGGTGGCTCACGCCTGTAATCCCAGCACTTCGGGAGGCCAAGACAGGCCGATCATGAGGTCAGGAGATGGAAACCATCCTGGCTAACATGGTGAAACCCCGTCTCTACTAAAAATAGAAAAAAAAATTAGCCGGGCATGGTGGTGGCACCTGTAGTCCCAGCTAGTCAGGAGGCTGAGGCAGGAGAATGGCGTGAACCCTGGAGGCAGAGCTTGCAGTGAGCCCAGATCGCGCCACTGCACTCCAGCCTGGGTGACAGAGCGAGACTCCGTCTCAAAAAAAAAAAAAAATCTGCAGTAAGCCTGCTGAATATTCACAGTTCCCTTCAATTTTCAGTTCATTGTGATATATCTTTGTTTATCTCATGATAAGCAGGCCATTAAGTGGCATATGCTCACTGCAGTGCTAATGGATCCACTCTTTCAATACATGATCAAGATCTTCATTTTCAGCTTTGCAGTATTTTTCTATTTTTCATGAACTTCTGTTCATCACTTTTAGCACAGAAGTTCAACAGTTTATCCATCCATGTCTTCAGGTCGCATATGGTGGTCATTCCCACACCACACTGTTCTGTAAGGCATTTCACACTTCCACCACCATCCAGTTTTTCCAACAGCATGACTTTCTGTGCTATAGATAAACATAAGTGCTTCTTTTTTTTCTTATCACTGTTACCCATAGGGGTATCTTTTTGGCATTTCCAACAATGTCTTTAAACACAGAGCACAGAATAAGAAAAAAAAAAAAAGAAAACCACAGTGAGTAATGCACATAGGTCTTGGCCCCATATGGGGCATTGTGGGGAACCTACCATTGGTTGGTTCCCCTGCATATGTGCCATTTTATTACTCTTTACAGGCACGCTTGTTGGGGGGTAATCTGGGCATGCACAGAAAAGACATACCACAGTTGAAAGGGGCTGGGAGGGTCTTTTTTCTGTTGGGGATGCTGAATAAACCAGGTTGTGCACCTGCATTTTGACTGCAACCCATCACATGAGGTCAGGTGTGGAATGTTCCATTTACTACGTCATGTCAGCACTCAAGAAGTTTCAGATTTTGGAGCATTTTCAAGTTGGATTTTCAGGTTAGGGATGCTCAACCTGTAATTGATTTCTGTCATCTAATCATATTAGTTAATACCTCCAATACAATGTTGAAAAGTAGTGGATAGTGAACATCCTTGCCTTATTTCCAATGCTAGAATTCCCTATAGTGTATTCCCATTAAATAAGAAACTAATTTTAGGAATAAGGCATATACATTCAATTATGTTAAGAATGTATTTTTTGGCCGGGCGCGGTGGCTCAAGCCTGTAATCCCAGCACTTTGGGAGGCCGAGACGGGCGGATCACGAGGTCAGGAGATCGAGACCATCCTGGCTAACACGGTGAAACCCCGTCTCTACTAAAAAATACAAAAAAATAGCCGGGCGAGGTGGCGGCGCCTGTAATCCCAGCTACTCGGGAGGCTGAGGCAGGAGAATGGCGTGAACCCGGGAGGCGGAGCTTGCAGTGAGCTGAGATCCGGCCACTGCACTCCAGCCTGGGCGACAGCGCGAGACTCCGTCTCAAAAAAAAAAAAAAAAAAAAAAAAAAGAATGTATTTTTTAATTCCTGTCTTCCTGAGTGCTTTGTGATGAATATATGTGATATATGTGGATTTTTGACAGAGTCTTGCCCTGTTGCTGAGGCTGGAGTGCAGTGGCGCAATCTCGGCTCACTGAAAGCTCCACCTCCTGGATTCATGCCATTCTCCCGCCTCAGCCTCCTGGGTAGCTGGGACTACAGGCAGGCCACCACGCTCGGCTAAATTTTTGTATTTTTAGTAGAAATGGGGTTTTGTATTTTTAGTAGAGACGGGGTTTCACCTGGTTAGCCAGGATGGTCTCAATCTCCTGACCTTGTGATGTGCCCCCCTCGGCCTGCCAAAGTGCTGAGATTACAGGTGTGAGCCACCGCACCCAGCCTATATAATTTTTAAAAAGCAATATGGGCAAAAGAATAAGGCCTAGAGGGGACACACACACGTACTCACACAAAAGGGTAGTCTCTAATTGGTAGGTGTCTACTACATAGGGTCTATGGTTCAGTCTGTCCCCTTTGATATAAATTAGCATGCCAAGATACAGTTTGAGTCAGCCAGTTCTCAAGAATTACATTTTTGGCCGGGCGCGGTGGCTCACGCCTGTAATCCCAGCACTTTGGGAGGCCGAGGCGGGCAGATCACAAGGTCACGAGATCGAGACCACGGTGAAACCCCGTCTCTACTAAAAATACAAAAAATTAGCCGGGCGCGGTTGTGGGCGCCTGTAGTCCCAGCTACTCGGGAGGCTGAGGCAGGAGAATGGCGTGAACCCGGGAGGCGGAGCTTGCAGTGAGCCGAGATCGCGCCACTGCACTCCAGCCTGGGCGACAGAGCGAGACTCTGTCTCAAAAAAAAAAAAAAAAAAAAAAAAAGAATTACATTTTTATCTGAGGTACATTTTAGAAATGATGCATCATTAGATACAAATGCAAATTTTTTTTTTTTTTTGATGGACTCTTGCTCTGTCACCCAAGCTGAAATGCAAGGTATGACCTTGGCTCACTGCCTCCTGAATTGAAGCCATTCTTCTGCCTCAGCCTCCCGAGTAGCCGGGATTACAGGTGTGCACCACCACATCCAGCTAATATTTTGTGTTTTTAGTAGAGATAGGGCTTCATCATGTTGGCCAGGCTGGTCTTGAACTCCTGACCTTAAGAGATCTTCCCCCCTTGGCCTCCAAAAGTGCTGGGATTACAGGAGTGAGCCACTGTGCCAGGCCAAGATGAGCACGTATTTTATGTGCATACTATTCACCATCCCCCCACCTCCATGGAAAGCTTGTCTGGGAGTTTAGATAAAGATGGTTCCAGAGCTCTTGCTGAATTCCTGGCTCTACCAGGTGCTCAAAAGTTAATGACTGACTATTATTTTGATATAATCATAACCCTTCATGATGGTTTTCAGGTGTTCAAAGCACTTCTCTGTATTTTCTTATTCGACCCTCACAACATCTCTTATCAGGCTGACTTAGCAGAGTATCTGCATTTTATAGCTAAAGAGAAAAATACCAAAGAGATTAACTGGCTTTGCTAAGGCCATATGGCTCACATGGGGTAGGGCTAAGACTGGCACAAGTCCACTCTTCTTTGCTTTATGCCATAGTGCTTATCAGAGCCTGAATTTTCCTTAAGATGTGTTTTAATGATATGTCCCGTCACAGTGTTTGATAAATGATAACATCAATAGCAGAGATATTATGTAGGCAAAAACAATTTTGGAATTGCATTTTTAAGTGCTCACTCAGCCTTAAGAGGGTAATTATATAATGAATTTAGAAAAGCCAGCCGCTTTTGAAGACTTCCTATAATGGCAGAAATGATCTTGGATGCTAAGCAAAATAATCAAGTATACTGTATTGCTCAGCATTTCTGTTTAGTTGGAAGTAAGAGTTTTCACATATTTCACCCCCTATTCATTCAACAAATATTTGTTAAGTGGCAGTTGAATGTCAGTCTCTATTCTCTGCACTGGAAATACAGCAGTGAGCAAGAGTCCCTGCTCCCAGGAAGCTCAAACTCTTGTAGAGGGGACCAGAAAACAAACAAATGGACACACACAGTGGACAATGTTATGGAGGAAGAAAAGGTGGAAAATGGGGCAGAGAGGCTGGTCCGAAGCTGGGTGTGGTGGGGTGCGCCTATGGTCCCAGCTACTAGGGAGGCTGAGGCAGGAAGATTCTTTGAGCCCTGGAGTTTGGGGCTGCAGATTGTGCCACTGCACTCCAGGCTGGGCAACAGAGCAAGAACCCATTTTTTTTTTTTTTTTTTTTTGAGATGGAGTCTCGCTCTGTTGCCCAGGCTGGAGTGCAGTGGCGTGATCTTGGCTCACTGCAACCTCCGTCTCCTGGGTTTAAGCAGTTCTCTGCCTCAGCCTCCCAAGTGGCTGGGATTATAGGCAAGTGCCACCACACCCGGCTAATTTTTATATTTTTAGTAGAGACGGGGTTTCAACCACCTTGACCAGGCTGGTCTTGAACTCCTGACTTCGTGATCCACCCGCCTCAGCCTCCCTAAGTTCTGGGATTACAGGAGTGAGCCACTATGCCCAACCAAACCCATGTCTTAAAAAAAGAAAGAAAGAAAGAAAGAAAGAGAAAGAAAGAAAAGAAAAGAAAAGAAAAGCTGGTCAGGGAAGTTCTCTTTGATTAGGAGACATCTGAGCAGGGACTTAAAAGAATTTAGGGAGTGAGCCATATTAGGGAAACTTGGCTCCAAGCAGAGCAGACAGCAAGTAGAAACATCCTTTAACAGTAGAAAGGCCCTGGGACAGGAGAAAAAATTCTCTCATTGTCTCTCTCTCTTTCTCTCTTTTTTTAAAGAGGCAGGGTTTTGCTCTGTCACCCAGGCTGGAAAGGAGGGGCATGATCACAGCTCACTGTAAATTTGAATTAGGCTCAGGCAATCCTCCCATCTCAGCCTCCAAAGTACCTAGAACTACAGGCATGCCTCACCACACCTGGCTAATTTTTAAATTTTTTGTAGAGATAGGGTCTCACTGTGTTGCCCAGGCTGGTCTCGAACTCCTGGCCTGAAGCAATCCACCCACCTCAGCCTTCCAAAGTACTGGGATTATAGGTGTGGGTTTCATTCTTAGAAGTGTAGAAAGTAGCCGGGCATGGTGGCAGGTGCCTGTAACCCCAGCTACTCAGGAGGCTGAGACAGGAGAACCACCTGAACCGGGAGGCGGAGGTTGCAGTGAGCGGAGATCGTGCCATTGCACTCCAGCCTGGGCATCAACAGCAAAACTCCACCTCAAAAAAAAAAAAAAAATGTAGAAGACAAATTCTCTCATTCCCCAGTGATCCAGAGGAGGGCCAATAACTCTCAACTTTCCCCCCAATATTAGAGTTAGTGAGAAGAATGTCTTGTATTTACGTGATTACTTTTATTTAAAATAATATCTCTACGTGGCTCACGCCTGTAATCCCAGCACTTTGGGAGGCTAAGGCGAACGGATCACGAGGTCAGGAGATCGAGACCATCCTGGCTAACACGGTGAAACCCCGTCTCTACTAAAAATACAAAAAATTACCCAGGTGTGGTGGCGGGCGCCTGTAGTCCCTGCTACCCGGGAGGCTGAGGCAGGAGAATGGCGTGAACCCGGGAGGCGGAGCTTGCAGTGAGCCGAGATTGCGCCACTGCCCTCCAGCCTGGGTGACAGAGTGAGACTCTGTCTCAAAAAATAATAATAATAAAATAAAATCATATTTCTAATAGATAGTAAAAGCTAATATGCCTCTGTTACCTAAAGTATGTCAAATATTTTTGAGAATGAAATATTGATCTTTTTATTTATTTATTTATTTATTTATTCTACTTACCATTGTGTCTTCACCATGCAGACAATTTTGTCTTTCTTCAATAAATTGAATTTTTACCTAAAGGGTTTACTTAAGCTACACATCATGAAGCGCTTGAAAAATTTATTTGGCCAGGGAAGAACAACCAGAAGAGATGCCTTTCTAGCTGGACATTTGTTGAACTGAACTGCCTTCTGTGTCACAGAAAGCACACTTCTTGCTCAGGATGCTCATCTCCCATCCTCTTGGATTTTTCCCTATACTACGGAAATATCCAGAATATTGGGTATCTTCGTGTTACTGACTTCCCAGCTTAAGGATCTCTAAGGCCGAAACTCAGTGACTTAAAACAACCACCATTTCATTTTCTTATGATTCTGTGGGTTGACTGAACTCAACTAGGCAATTCTGCTGGTCTTGTTTTGTATGTCTCTGGCAGTTGCAGTCAGATGGCCAACGGGGCTAAAGTGATCTGGGAGTTTGCCAGTAATAAAGGAATGGCTAAGTCTTTCTCCTTCCCCATGTAGTTTTAGGGTTTCTCCTCTCCAAGTGGCCTTTCCATGTGGCTGCTTGGACTTCCTTACAGAATGGCAGCTGGGTCCAAGGAGAATCCCAAGAAAAAGAAAGCAGAGGCTGCCATTTCTTTTAAATGCTAGGTCCGGAACTGGCACAGCGTCATTCCCACTACATTCTATTAGGTAGCACAGGTCACAGCCAGTCCAGATTCAATGAAGGAGGTGACTGCACAAACACACGAGAACTGGGAGGCGCACCTCGTTGTGAGCCATCTCTGCAGAACAGTCCTAACACCTCATTTGCATTATCTTTATGTATATTTACTTTTGTTGGATAATCACACAGAAAGGCCACAGGACATGCCGGTACGAAGTATTAGGCAGAGTAAAAGGAAGGACTAACACTTTCTGGTGGGGGAACGAACAACCTTGAAGTAAAAGTGGCTTCCAAGCTTCCTCTTGAATGGCGAATAGTCTCCCTGAGGAGCTCAGGGAGGGTAAATCAAGCAGAGGAAACGGATCAAGCAGAGGAAACGGCATACGTGAGGTCACTGAGGCATGAAAGAGCCAGGGATGTTTGCAGAACACAGTCCTTTAAGGATCATGTGAGAGGGTGGAGAAGGTGGTGGAAAAAACTGGAGAGGAAAGCTGTCATATGATTACGAAAGTATAGCTAGGCATGGGGATACATGCCCGTGGTCCCAGCTACTCGAGAAGCTGAGATTGCTTGAGCCTAGGAGTTTAAGGCCAGCCTGGGCAACATAGCAAGACTCTGTATGGAAAAAAAAAAAGAGAGAGAGAAGAGAGAAAAAGAGAGAGAGAGAGAGAATGCATGCATGAATGAAAACACGGAAAAAAACAAAAGAGAAAAAAGATAAAGGTTCTATATCTGAAAATGAGTTAGCCAAGCTCGAGGTGAAGGGCACAGTCCTTCAGACTGCCAAGTCTGCCTAAGACTGCAGACAACAGCCACGGTGAGTCAGAGCAGATAGATGCCACAAGGCTGTCCTCAAGTCAGACACCAGCTGCAAGTTCGGGGGCTCCCTGGGCCACCCTCATTCAGACCAGCTAGCTGCAAATTAGGGTTCCCATGACCACCCTCAGGTTTGATAATTCACTAGAATGACTCACAGAACTCAGGAAAGTGTTATACTTATGGTTATAGCTTTATTATAGTGGAAGGCTACAACTCAGAACCAGCCAAAGGAAGAGACAAGTGAAAACCGTAGTGGATCCCCATGTGCAGCGCTCCTGTCCTCAGGAATGGCCACCGGCCTGGTGTCCACGTGTGGCAATGCACCGAGGACTGCCAGCCCAGGAAGCTGAGCCTCTGGTGTCCTCGTGCTTACGGGGACTTGATCACACTGTTTGCGTGGCTGACCTTTTTAGTCTCCGTCCCCCTGGAGGTCGCGACTGTTAGGGCATGTCCCAAAACCCCCACCAGAAATCACATGATTAGGGTTGTCTGATTGCAAAAGCTCTCCACACAAATAAATAAATAGAAGGCGGGACATTCCAGGGACCCCAAAGTCACCTCCCAGTAGCCACACACACAAAGACTAGGCCTCTCTTCGTGGGAAGTGAACTGTGCGCCGCACAGCACCCTGCTGCATTGTGAATACAGGTTAGGAGTGCGGGCTTTGGAGTGTGTCTGGGTTTGCCTGCCCTGTGTGGTCGCTAGTCGCTGTGAGGCCTGGTTCTCCTCTTCTTCAGGACACTTGGTGGGACTGTGTTTTGCACACCCTTTGAAGACAGGTGTGGTCTCGTGACATGCCTCCGCTGAGCAGCAGAGCTTCGGGACTCAATGCTAGATTCACCACAGGCCCTTTCCTCTACCTCAGGGAGCGGAGAGGGTGTTGAGATGAAGGCTCCACCAGCCTAGACCCCTGAGTCACCGCAGGGAACATGTGCCCACCCCAACCCTTGCCAGACTTGCTGCCTGCGTGAGAAATAAACTTTGTTGTGTGAAACTGCTGAGATGTCGGATGTTCTTTGCCACAGAATATCTCTTTTTTTTTTTTCCAGACAGAGTCTTGCTCTCTTGCCAGGCTGGAGTGCAGTGGCGTGATCTTGGCTCACTGCAACCTCCATCTCCTGGGTTCAAACCACTCTCCTGCCTCAGCCTCCTGAGTAGCTGGGACTACAGGTGCATGCCACCACGTCAGGCTAATTTTTGTATTTTTAGTAGAGACAGGGTTTCACCATGTTGGCCGGGATGGTCTTGATCTCTTGACTTTGTGATTTCGCCTGCCTTGGCCTCCCCTTGGCTGGGATAACAGGCGTGAGCCACCGCGCCCGCCCGGCCCATCGAATATCTTAGTCTAGCCTGATGTTACATCACAGGTGACCTGGGGCAAGTTCTTCAGCTCCCCTGCGCCTCAGTTTTCTCACCTGTACAATGGGGACAATAGTGCCGACCTCTCAAGACTCTGGTGAGAAGAACTGAGTTACACACTGTGTCAGTTTGCTTGGGCTGCCATAACAAAGGCCCATAGGCTGGGGGGCTTAACCGTGGGAAATTTACTTCCTCACAGTTCTGGAGGCTGGAAGTCCCAGATCAAGGTGTTGGCAGGGCTGGATTCTTCTGAGGCCTCTCTCCTGGGCTTGCTGCTGGCTGTCGTCTCCCTCTGTCTTCACAGAACCTTCGCTTTATGCATGTCTGGGCCCTACTCTCCGTTTATAAGGACAACAGCCATGTAGGATTAGGGTTCACCCTGATGACCTCATTTTAACTTAATTTCCTCGAAAGACCCCATCTCCACATATAGTCACATTTCAAGGTGCTGGGGGTCAGGATTTCAACATACGAATTTTAGGGGGGTCGAATTCAGCCCATAACACACATAGAAAACATTTACAGTGGAACAGCACGTGGTGCATCATGAATATTCAATCAGATTAGTTATTATTATTACTATCATTATACTTTATATACACTGACAAGAAAATATAGCCAAGATAGTGTTACCTGAAGAAGGGTGCTGAACAATATATTTGCCATTATCTCTTTTTAATTATTAATAAGCAAATAAAGAATCATGTATACTTAAGGACAAAAAATTATTTAAAATATGCCAATCTGGGCTGGGCGTGATGGCTCATGCCTGTAATCCCAGCACTTTGGGAGGCCAAGGCTGGTGGATCACCTGAGGTCAGGAGTTCAAGACCAGCCTGGCCAACATGGTGAAACCCCGTCTCTACTAAAAATTAGCTGGCTCCTGTGTAACTGGGATTTCAGGTGCATGCCACCATACCCAGCTAATTTTTGTATTTTAGTAGAGCCTGATGTTGTCTAGCCTGATGTCACATCATGGGTGACCTTGGGCAAGTTCTTCTGCTCCCCAGTCTGAAAAGGCTACATACTGTACCAGCCAACTCCATGACATTCTGGAAGGATATGTCCAGATGTAAAACTAAGGAGACAGTAAAAAGATCAGTGGTTGCCAGAGGCTGATGGGGAGGGTGGGATGAAGAGGTGGAGCCCAGAGGATACTTAGGGCAGCGGCCCTGCTCTGTGTGATAGTGTAATGGTGGATACATGTCATTATACATTTGTCCAAACACACAGAATGTGCATCCCCACGAGTGAGCCCTAGTGCCAACTACGGACTCTGGGTGAGAACAATGCATGGATGTGGGCTCAGTGATGGTAACACGTACACCATTCTGGTGGGGGACGTTGGCAGTGGGGAGGCTGTGAATGGAAGCAGGGGGCCTGTGGGGCTCTGTACTTTCTGTTCAATGTTGCTGTGCATATGAAATCACTCTAAAAGTAGTCTATTACAGTTTTTTAAAATGCAGAACAAGTAATATGCTAAACCGTTAATAATGATGGGGGTGGGTATATTACAAGGATATTTGGTTACATATTTTGATAACATTTGAATTTCTTTTTACGTGTGTGTGTGCCTATGTAAATTTGTAATCAGAAAAAAAAAATGTGTAAGAAAACAAAAGGGTGGTCAGCTCCTGGGGATCAATAATCAAACACAAGGGCAGTTGGTCCGCATCCTGTACTTCTGCCCATGAAAGGCCTAACTCTCAGCTGATGCTCCATAAAAGTCGGCAGCATCCTCACTGCTTGCTAATCTCTCAGCTGGGTCATGGCTCCGAAAGATGCTGGGAGGCAAGGGCTCATCCCCTCAGAAGCAACCTCTGCCCGCTCATTAGCAAGACCTGGCTGGTATTGAGAACTCCAAAGGACAGAGGGGCAAAGACTTGGGAGGGGGCTCTGTATGTGTGAAGAAGTGTTCAGATGTTTGTGGGAAGGGACCCTGAAGGAAGGACCACCAGGACTAGAACAGATAGGGAGGGGCTTTCATAGGGGACTTCAGGGACCACAGCACATGGTGAGGCCTTTTAAGCCAATGTAGAAGATAGCAAGTCTACTGGGTCTTTCCCCCATAGACTATATATGGTGGATTTGTTTGTTTGTTTGTTTGTTTTGTTTTGAGACAAGAGTCTCACTCTGTTGCCCAGGCTGGAGTGCAGTGGTGCAATTTCAGCTCACTGCAACCTCCACCTCCCGGGTTCAAGTGATTCTTGTGCCTCAGCCTCCCGAGTAGCTGGGATTACAGGCACATGCCACCACGCCCAGCTAATTTTTTGTATTTTTAGTAGAGACCGGGGTTTCACTATGTTGGCCAAGATGGTCTTGAACTCCTGACCTCAGGCAATCCACCCACCTCGGCCTCCCAAAGTGCTGGGATTATAGGCGCGAGCCACCGTGCCTGGCCTATATATGTTTTAAAACATGGCAGTGGCTTTGACTTGGACTTGGAAAATCTGAGGTCAATTTCCAGCTTTACTAATTGCTACTTCTGTGACCTCAGACAAATCATGTAGGTGTCTGACCATACGTTTCCTTGTGTATAAAATGGTGATCATGACACTAGTCTTCCAGGATCTTTGTAAGGATTTCCTGGCATAATGTGAGTGCTCACTTGATTAATGGATTAAGATATGTCTTCAAGAAGTGAACACCAATAGGCTGAACTGAGGAATTTGTAGGTAGGAACTGGGGAGGGGGTGAGCAGGAAAAAGAAGCCTTATACAGAGAAGGGGCCTTCTACACATATTTTGTGTGTGTGTGTGTGTGAAATGGAGTTGTTGCCCAGGTTGGAGTGTAATGGCGTGATCTCAGCTCACTGCAACCTCTGCCTCCTGGGTTCAAGCAACTGTCCTGCCTCAGCCTCCCGAGTAGCTGGGATTACAGATGCCTGGACCACGCCTGAGTAATTTTTGTATTTTTAGTAGAGACGGGGTGTCACCATGTTGCCCAGGCTGGTCTTGAACTCCTGATCTCAGGTGATCCGCCCACCTCAGCCTCCCAAAGTGCTGAGTTTATAGGCATGAGCCACCACTGCACCTGGCCAACAGCTTTTAGTTCCGTTTACAAACATCTATAAATATTATGTCTAATACGATAATATAATTTTTAAAATATTCCTGAGGGGAATAAACTAATCTAAGAGTAAAAATTCAGCTCCTCAGGTATTAAATAAACCTGAAGGAGTTGAAAGAGCTCTGATGGTCCTGGGTGTGGCTGGGTAGGGGTGTGTTACACTGGGAGAGGCTCAATTGGTTAAGAGCCTGGGCTTCGATGACCATTCAGAGATAGGAAGTGAATCCTTGAGCCTATAATGACTTCTTTTTATTTTGTTTTGAGACAAAGTCTCACTCTGTCACCCAGGCTGGAGTGCAGTGGTACAATCATGGCTCACTGCAGCCTCAATCTCCTGGACTCAAGCAATCCTCCCACCTCAGCCTCCTGAGTAGCTGGGACTACAGGTATGTCCCACAATGCCCTGCTAATTTTTTTTTTTTTTTTTTTTGAGACAGAGTTTTGCTCTTGTTGCCCAGGCTGCAATGCAATGGCACAATCTCGGCTCACCACAACCTCCACCTCCTGGGTTCAAGCGATTCTCCTGCCTCAGCCTCCCAAGTAGCTGTGATTACAGGCATGCGCCACCACACCCAGATAATTTTGTATTTTTAGTAGCGATGGAGTCTCTCCATGTTGGTCAGGCTGGTCTTGAACTCCTGACCTCAGGTGATCTACCCACCTCAGCCTCCCACAGTGTTGGGATTACAGGCGTGAGCCACCGCGGCCGGCCTCCCTGCTAATTTTTTTTTTTTTTTTGTAGACACAAAGTCTCCCAATGTTGCCCAGGCGGGTCTCAAACTCATAGGCTCAAGTGATCCTCCTGCCTTAGTCTCCCAAAGTGTTGGGATTACAGGCATGAGCCACTGTGCCTGGCCTAAAGACTTCTTTTTTTTTTTGAGACAGAGTCTCGCTCTGCCGCCCAGGCTGGAGTGCAGTGGCCGGATCTCGGCTCACTGCAAGCTCCGCCTCCCGGGTTCACGCCATTCTCCTGCCTCAGCCTCCCGAGTAGTTGGGACTACAGGCGCCCGCCACCTCGCCCGGCTAGTTTTTTGTATTTTTTAGTAGAGACGGGGTTTCACCATGTTAGCCAGGATGGTCTTGATCTCCTGACCTCGTGATCCGCCCGTCTCGGCCTCCCAAAGTGTTGGGATTACAGGCATGAGCCACTGTGCCTGGCCTAAAGACTTCTTAAACAGACATTTTTTCCTAGTGGCTACAGTGATTCTTAAGAAAGCAACTGTGGTCAACTCTAAACAAAGCCCTTGGATATCTCTAACTAATCCAGGCCACTGCTGATTTCCACATTTTCTCCAGTCAAATTTATCCCAGGACTTACTCTGATTGATTAACCCAAGAATGGGATGCAAATCTCTTCATGTCCCTCTCCTCAATTTAAAATTTTTGTATAATAATCATTCAAGTGTGAGAATACATACGCCTACAGTCACTCATAGCAACATTGTTGAGAATGGTGAAAAATGGGAAACACCAACATGTCCACTACTAGGAAACTAGTTAAGTACATTAGAGTATGCAAGTTATTAAGGTATTGCCTGGCAGCTCCAAACTCACCCTTTATTGCCTGCACTGTGAAAAATGTATCTGGCTGGGCCTTTCGAATTGTTTTCCTTTGCCAGAAGCTGGATGTTAAGCCCCGTCAGTAGAGGGAGCTAGAGGGACGGTGGAAGAGAAAGAATACTTCTTTTCTGAGATCTGGGGTAGCTTGCTTGCCAGGCTCCTGCAGAGCACAGTTTTTTTCTCACTACCTGGCCCCAGGTGGTTTTTTCTCTACAGTATGCTAGGCTTCTACTTTTCCCAGTTTTCAATTTAAGCAGTAGTGGCAGGATAACCAGGAGCCCCAGAACACACGGGGCCTGTGCACCAGCCAAGGGACCTCCGTCCCTATATGGTAGTCAGGCTATCTTTTTCAATTATGTGCCTGGGTCCTGGGCTGAACACATTAAATGGACCAGCTGCTGGATAAGGCCAAATGGCCTCAGTCACAAAGGACAATTGGGTGTCTATCCAGATGATACTGACAGAACTAATTTCTGACCGTGTATCTTTACTTTAGCTCCATGCTTCTAAAATTTTACCGTATACAGGAATCTCCTACACATGTTGTAAAGTGTAGATTCTAATTCAGTAGCTTTGGGATAGGCCTGAAATTGTGCATTTCTAAAAAATTCTCAGATGTGGAAGCCGCTGGTCCACAGACCATCCTTAAAGAAGTGAGGTGTTAGCTTATTTTTGAACACACTTCTGAAGTGTAGTCTAAATAGGAGAACAGCCCTGTTTCAACATCTTAGCCCAATGTTAGCACAGACACAGTATAACTTTCACTCTGCAAAATGACGTTTTGTGTCTGTGTATACCAGTTGCCCCCACTAGGGCCTCAGTAAGCATATCCTCAAATCATTTCTTTTTCTTTTTCTTTTTCTTTTTTTTTTTTTAATTAAGACGGGGTCTCACTCTGTCACCCAGGCTGGAATGCAGTGATGTGAACATGGTTCACTGAAGCCTCTGCCTCCTGAGTCCAGGTGATCCTCTCATCTCTCAGTCTCCCAAGTAGCTGGGACCACAGGAGCATGCCACCATGCCTGGCTAACTCTTAAATTTTTGGTAGAGACAGGGTCCCACTATGTTGCTCAGGCTGGTCTTGAAATCATTTCTATTAGTGATCTAGCTGTGGATTTACACGCAATTCCCCTTTAGAGTGATTTTTTTTTTTTAGATGGAGTTTCACTCTTGTCACCCAGGCTGTAGTGCAAAGGTGAAATCTTGGCTCACTGCAACCTCTGCCTCTTGGGTTCAAGCAATTCTCCTGTCTCAGCCTCTCAAGTAGCTGGGATTACAGGAGTGCACCACCACACCTGGCTAATTTTTGTATTTTTAGTAGAGATGGGGTTTCACCATGTTGGCCAGGCTGGTCTTGAACTTCTGACCTCAAATGACCCACCCGCCTTGCCCTCCCAAAGTGCTGAGATTACAGGCTTAGCCACTGTGCCTGGTTCCCTTTAGAGTGATTCTAAGAACTAGTGCTTTATATACACAGTGATGTCTGCCTCCTGCTTGCATAGGTCTTTTTATTTTTTTTGAGACGGAGTCTTGCTCTGTCGCCCAGGCTGGAGTGCAGTGGCACGATCTCGGCTCACTGCAAGCTCCGCCTCCCGGGTTCACGCCATTCTCCTGCCTCAGCCTCCCGAGTAGCTGGGACTACAGGCCCTGCCACCTCGCCCGGCTAATTTTTTTTGTATTTTTAGTAGAGACGGGGTTTCACCGTGTTAGCCAGGGTGGTCTCGATCTCCCGATCTCGCGATCCACCCGGCTCGGCCTCCCAAAGTGCTGGGATGACAGGTGTGAGACACCGCGCCCGGCGGCTTGCATAGGTCTTTAAGGAGAGAGACTAGTCCTACTAACACCCCATGTTTTAGCTCGATGCTTAGCAGTAGAGCATGATGGTTAGACGTGTTCATGAGCTCAACTCTTCCACTTGCTGAGGCATTCATCTCAGTGTACCGTGGGACTGCAAAAACATCCACCTCATCAGGTTGTTGTAAGAATTAAATGAGGCCGGGCGCGGTGGCTCACATCTGCAAATGTGTCATATAATGAATCTTTCAGAAAAAAACAGTATCACATCTATTTGTCTTGTAATATGCATTTATCAGCTTCTCATCTATTAATTAATTTGCTGCATTTTTACTTTTTTTTTTTTTTTTTGAGACAGAGTCTCACTGTGTTGCCCAGGCTAGAGTATAGTGGTATGATCATGGCTCACTGCAGTCTCAACCTCCCTGACTCGAGCGATCCTCTGATCTCAGCCTCCCGAGTAGCTGGGACCGCAGGTGTACACCACCACAGCTGGCTAATTTTTAAATTTTTTGTGGAGATGGGGTCTCATCGTGTTGCCCCGCTGGTCTTTAAACTCCTGGGCTCACGTGATCCTCACGCCTTGGCTTCCAAGAGTGCTGAGATTAAAGTAAAAATGTGGCCACCACACCCAGCCACATTTTTTTTTTTTTTTTTTTTTTTTGAGACGGAGTCTCGCTCTGTCGCCCAGGCTGGAGTGCAGTGGCCGGATCTCAGCTCACTGCAAGCTCCGCCTCCCGGGTTTACGCCATTCTCCTGCCTCAGCCTCCCAAGTAGCTGGGACTACAGGCGCCGCCACCTCGCCCGGCTAGTTTTTTGTATTTTTTAGTAGAGACGGGGTTTCACCGTGTTAGCCAGGATGGTCTCGATCTCCTTACCTCGTGATCCGCCCGTCTCGGCCTCCCAAAGTGCTGGGATTACAGGCTTGAGCCACCGCGCCCGGCCCCAGCCACATTTTTACTTTATTTTTAACACATGTAAAATTACTTGTCATAAGTACCTGTGTATAAACAAGAAATTCATTCACCAAACAACAAATATTTCCTGCATAAAAGGTGTCTTTCTAGGCACTGAAGATGAAACCAGAGAGAAGGGAAGGAAGGGATTCAGAAATGAATTAGACACTATTTCTAACCTTAGGGAGGAGAAATAAGGACAAAGAACTATAACACAGGCCAATGATCCAGTACGACAAGAGGCACAGCAATACCACGTTCACACTCATCATCACATGCGAGGAATTCTGTTTGCTACCTGCCAAGCATCTATTCCTATCTGCTGGTTTAGAAACCTTATTTTCCTCAGGGAACCACCCCCTCAACTCTCAGTTCCAGTGGTTCAGGGGTTGCTGACTTCAATCAGAATCTAGCTTGGGCTGGTAATCAAGCCTGGATGATCAGAGAATTAAATGCCCTTCAGTACAACAACTGGGTTCAGTGGTGTATGCATGACCCAAGACATAGGCCTATGATTCAATTCTGGGACTTCTGTGCATGCACTAAAGTCAAGTCCGCTGGGCACAGTGGCTCACGCCTGTAATCCCAGCAATTTGGGAGGCTGAGGCAGGTGGATCATCTGAGGTCAGGAGTTTGAGACCAGCCTGATCAACATGGTGAAACCCTGTCTCTAGTGAAAATACAAAAATTAGCTGGGTGTGGTGGTGCACACCTGTGATCCCAGCTACTGGGGAGAATGAGGCAGGATAATCACTTGAACCTGGGAGGTGGAGGTTAAAGTGAGCCAAGATTGCGCCACTGCACTCCAGCCATGGCAATAGAGCAAGACTCCATCTCAATAAATGAATAAAGTCAAGTTGGCTGGGCACGGTGGATCATGGCTGTAATCCCAACTCTTTGAGAAGCCAAGGCAGGCAAATTGCCTGAGCTCAGGAGTTCCAGGCTGGTCGGGAATTTCTGGAGTGAGCCACCGTTCCTGATGGATTTTTTTTTTTTAATTGAACCAACAAAGTCCTTGGTTTCACTTATTCCAGATGGGTTTTCACTTATTCCAGATGGGTTTTCTGTTGCTCACAACTTGAATGATCTAGAATAAATGAGGAAATAAAACGTTCTAAATCCCCAATTATTTATTTGGCCTTGATTAAAGTTACAACTAGAGCTCAAACTTTTAATAGTAGGAACTTGAGAGAATAACATTTTCTATTGGCACAATTGCTTTGAGGATACAAAGCACTAAGCTATCCAGTAACATCTTGTCATAAGAAAGCAAGTTGGAAAGACATTCAATGACACCGAGAATACAAATAATATTAGCAGATGGGGGAAATTATTTCCTGATTTAAACATTGTGTATCTGATCATTGTGAATGGATTTCCACTTGCTAGAAGTTCTCCTGGTGCATCCTGATTGTTAACTAATGGTTTATGGTTCTACAACTCCTGACTTGGAGCCTATGTACTTGCTACTTGCTTTATTCATTTGTTGCGGGAAACTGAATTTGAACTCACTTATCACTCTTGGAATAGTGAAACCAGAAACTATTATGTAACTTCATTGATCCTGTCATAATTGACTCAACTGGCATAAAAGATCAGATCCTCTTAGAGTTAGGAAAACCACTTTTGTTCTTGCATACATTATGCAAGTAGAAACAATTATAAAATAGTGAGATTTATTTTTACCTTTTTCTTTTTTTTTTTTTTTTTTTTTTTTTGAGACGGAGTCTCGCTCTGTCGCCCAGGCTGGAGTGCAGTGGCCGGATCTCAGCTCACTGCAAGCTCCGCCTCCCGGGTTCACGCCATTCTCCTGCCTCAGCCTCCCGAGCAGCTGGGACTACAGGCGCCCGGCACCGCGCCCGGCTAGTTTTTTGTATTTTTTAGTAGAGATGGGGTTTCACCGTGTTTGCCAGGATGGTCTCGTACCTTTTTCAATTGACTTCTTTGGTCTTGTCTTCCATTTAACTATATGACGAATGCAAGACGGGTTATAATCATCCTAACTTGAGAGACAAGAAAAAGGTAAGGAGAGAGAGAGACAGCAGGAATCCAGTGGCAAAACAGAGCAGATGGAATGCAGTGCTTTGGTAATTAACAAGAACTCACATCCTCACCAGCCTGACCTGGCCTCTCCGCCTTGGCTCTCACCCAGGTGTTGCTCCCTGCATGTAATTGAAAGTAATGAAGCTACATGTGTCTAAACTCTCAATTAATTGTTCTGTGAATTCCAAGTCAATCTGGAAGATGTTAGTGTATTTTATTATTCCTAATGGGACTCCTCTATTAAGTAATTCAAGGTAATTTACATCTTGTATACAGTTAAGTGTCACTGCATTTCCATTGGTGGTAATAAATAACCACTGGAATATATATAATAACCATGAAGGGCTGGTAGTATTATTCAGCATCCACACTTCACTGCTTTTTTGATGTGCTTTGTTTTTCTATGCTATACGGATGTGTGTTTTTGTTTGGTATTATGATTACTAAAGGCTGTTTTCGTATATCAGATTATGAGAAAGATCAGTCTATTAGACTGACCACATTAAACACAATGTGTGAATAACTTATGCTAATGTGGTAGAGTTGTATTTTAGGAATGCATTTAAGGATGCAATCTCCCAGAAGAAAATAATGGTCAGTAAAAAATATGAGGCTGCTTAATGTTACTCTCAGTAAATTGTGCAGTAGTCAATAGCCCCATAAGAAACTCATGGCCATGGCCAGGGCACGGTGGCTCACACCTGTAATCCCAGCACTCTGGGAGGCCAAGGTGGATGGATCACGTGAGTTTGAGACCAGCCTGACCAACATGGTGAAACCCTGTCTCTACTAAACACACACACACACACACACACACACACACGCAAAAGAAAGAAACTTATGGCCAGCTAATACCAGGTAGAGATTACTCATCTTTATTTCAGTGGTTCTGAAGATGTTCTGAATCCTGAAGCAACAAGAGTTGGCTGTCTTAAAACTGTTTGGGGCATCTGTGACTTGGAAATGAGGCGGCAGTGCTCACAGGGCATGCTTTAAGAACTTACAGTGGCTGGTTATGCTGGAAGGAAGATAAGAAGAAAACGGGGGAGCAGGCTAACTCCAGATGCCCAGTGGGAAGACGACAGGCCCTTCTCTCACATGGCCATGATTCCTTGGTTTTGTGGTTTGGTGAGCAGTTTAAAGATACCAAAGATAACTTTAGCTTGAAGCAGGGCTTCTCAAAGTGTGGTCTCTGGTGCGTGGAGTGATTCTGGTTCATTGAGATAAATTTACTATTTTTACAAAAAAAATTTACTATTTTTACTAAATTTTACATGAAATGTACTATTTTTACAATTTTAAAGTGTATAACTCAGTGACATTTACTAAATTTACAATTTTGTGCAACCACCTCCACTATCTTGTCCCAGAACACTTCATCGCCCCACGGGAAACTCCCAGGCCCATTAAGCAGTTACTTTCCAACAGTCCCGACCCCCACGCCTGGCAACCACCAATCTGCTTTCTGTCTCTATAGATTCTGGACATTTCATATAAATGGAATCATACAACGTGTGGCCCTTATTGTCCGTCTTTCACTTAGCACTACGTTTTCAAGGTTCATCCATGTTGTAACAAGTATCAATACCTTTTTATGACCAAATAATACTTTTTTGTACCACATTTTATTTATCCATTCATCGGGTGACATATATTTTAGTTGTTTCTGCCTTTTGGCTATTGTGAGTAGTGCTGCTGTGAATATGTATATACAAGTTTTAGTTTGAACACTTGCTTTTAATTCTTTTGGGTAGAAAGTATAGGCATTAATCTTTGCTCACTCAAAAGGAGGTGACCAAATATCTTAAATTCTTCAATCATTCAACAAATATTTACTGAAAACCTACTCTATAGCCGTCTAGAACTCCAAGCACTGGGAATAATACATACTGCAATGAATAAGACAGGCATCATCCCTGTCCTCCTTGGGAATAACACAGAATTCAGTAAGTGAGTAAAACACAGACTTTGCCGCGTTTAGGATTAGGAATTCCTTTTCTATTTGCTATTAAAGGAAAGTAAAAGCTGGTCACAGAGCACCTGGCAAGATGCTCTAACTGGATGCTTTCAGATGAAACAAGCAAACACAACTAAGCGCAATCAATCTGTTATCTTACATCATAAGCCTCAAGCGGGGAGGTTCCCAAGTGGGTCCAGTTGGCAGCTTAACATCATCAAGGATCTAGGCTTTCTCCATCCTGCTCTGCCATCCTCATGGCCACACTAAGGAACAGCCAACCTCAGGCATCATATCTTCTTATGGAACAAGGACCAGGGAACGGAAGTGGGGCAGATCCCTTCTCAATCCCTTCTTAGGTGCAAGAAAAACTTCCCCAGAATACTTCTCCTCAGATCTGTTCTGCCTGATTTGCCCCACAGCCTATTCCTAAGCCAATTATTGGCAAGGAATTGGAATCAGGTGCAGTGAATTATAATCAAGTTGGAGGCTGGAAGGGGCCTGCTTCCCCTGGGGAATATGATGCCGGAACATAATACAGGCTCTGGAAAAATGTAAGAGGGAAAGAATGGCTGTAGGATAGGCAGCCAAGCGTAGCTCCACTGGTGCCTATGCAAGATTTCCTGGAGGAAGTCCAGTCCAGCGTTCTCTAAGCTCCAGGCCTCAACTGAACATCTCAAAAGAAAACAAATATCCAAACCTCAACGTGTCCAAAACTGAATTCATGATTCTCGTTAAAGTAGTGTCTTCCAGTGGTGACTAATACTACCATTCAGATGCTGGAGCCAGGAAAATAAGAGTCACTATATCTTCTTCTTCATCACCACATCTAGCACATCACCAAGTCTTTGAACCCATCTACTCTCTTCACCTCCACCGCCACCATCCTAATCCCAGTCATTATCAGCTCTTCCCTGGAGCTTCGCAACAGTCACGTTTGGCTTCCCAGCATCCATTTGTATTTCCCTCCAAACTATTAGTTCACTGTGCAGGTAGGGTGGCCTTTTCAAACCCAAATCCGCTCATGCTCAAAACTTGCTTCCCACGGCTCTTAGAGACCACTTTGAGCTTGAACAGACTGTGCACATCCCACCTCAAGACTGCTGCACTTGCTGTTCCTCCTCCGACCCCTTGTCACCCCCCTCCCTCGGCTTAACTGTCACTTCCCAATTAGGTCAGGTCCCTTTGCTGCAGCCCGTGGAGAGCTCTGCGCCTGTCCTTCAGGGCACTTTTTCTCCATCCACAGACTCAGATCTGTGACAACACGGAGCTAGTATTTCCTACAACATCACGCCTGGCACACGGTAAGTGCGCAATATGCAGCTGTTGCACGGCTAAATGTATACATAAGCTTCAAAGCAGAGTGGCCGAGAGCAAATACAGACGCAGTCACGGGAGAAGGCACACACCGCCGAGACACCACCGCCACTCCGCGCCGCCTGGACCAGCCAGTAGCTCCGCCCCTGGGCCCCGCCCCTCCCTGCTGAGCGGAGGGGGCGGGGCTCAGAGGTCGCGTGACGTGACAGCAGCCGGTCGGTGATTGGGTCTCCAGGCGCGCCGTCTCGGGAAGGGGGCGTGCCCGCGCGCGCTGATTGGCTGCCTGGCGCGGTGGGGCGGACGGCGGCGGCGCCGCGGGGGCGGGCGGCGGGAGGGGCCGGACCGGGTAGGGCCCGGAGGGCGGCGGCGGCGGCGGAGCGGGCGGCATGGGTCCTCGCCGCCGGCTTCGCTGAGACGCGCTCGCGTGGGCTGCCCTCCCGGGCCCGCAGTGGTCGCGGCGGCATGAAGGGCGCCCTGGGGAGCCCCGTGGCCGCCGCCGGCGCCGCGATGCAGGAGAGTTTCGGCTGCGTGGTGGCCAACCGCTTCCATCAGCTGCTGGACGACGAGTCGGACCCGTTCGACATCCTGCGCGAGGCCGAGCGCCGGCGCCAGCAGCAGCTGCAGCGCAAGAGGCGCGACGAGGCGGCGGCGGCGGCGGCCCGGGCCGGTCCCCGCGGCGGCAGGAGCCCGGCCGGGGCCTCGGGCCCCAGAGCCGGCGCGGGCGGCCGGAGGGAGTCGCAGAAGGAGCGCAAGAGCCTCCCGGCGCCCGTCGCTCAGCGGCCCGACAGCCCCGGGGGCGGCCTGCAGGCGCCGGGTACGCGGGGACGGCGGGGGTAGCGGGCCACGGCTCGCCCTGCGGAGAGACTGGGGTCCCGGGGGCCGGCTCCAGGAGGGGGGACCCGGGAGGAGCCGGGAGAGTTGAGGGTCCCGGTGGCCGCCGAAGGTAGGAGGAGCGGGGCGGGGGTCACACCCCTTCCAACCCTCGCCGGCCGCGTGCGGGGCCCCGGGGGAAACGCTGGCTTGGGGGGGTGGGGCCCCCGAACCCTGGCTCGGAGCCGCTACGGCAAGTTGGACGAAGTTGAGGGAGGTTGCCGGGGTGGCGTGTGGGGGCGAACGCTGAGGTCGCTACTCCGGGACTCCCGCATCCAGACCTGGCGGGGACCTTCTCCAGCCTCCAGCCCCGCCTCTGCGGGAGTGAGGTCGGAGCCACCCGAGAGCGCGGTGGGGAGGAGGAGGGCGCCCGGTCCCGGGGCTGGGGGCCTCTGTGATGCGGGCGGCCTGGGCGACCGCGGGGCGGCCTGTGACGTCGGGGCCCGGGCGCGGGTCCTCGGCGCTGTCCGGCCTGGCGCCTTCGCCCCTTCCCCGTCCGGTAGCTTCCAGCAGGCAGCGGGCATCGTATTTCAGTACTTCTTGTGGTGCTGATGGGATGTGCAACTTATAAATAGCTCCAGGCTGCTTTAAGAAAAGCGTTTTTAACCTTTCCAGCCAGAATATCCGGAGTTCCCCACTCTCTGTTTAGCAAGAAAAGCCAGTGCGCAGCGTGGTGTCCTGCTGCCTGCGGACGGGGAGGGAGTTCGTGCTCTCACCTGAACTGCGTCAGTGGCAGAGCCAGCAACGCTCCACCTGTGCTTCCTCTGTTTTCTTGAAATGAGGCAGCGGTCCCAAGGTTTGCAGAGCGTTAGGAGTGAGATGTGTAGATTGACCATTCCTGCCAACGCTTGGCGGAGTGTGCAGCGTGGCTTGCTGGTTTGTTCCTTGCTTGATAAAAATTGTGCATCGCAGCCCTGAGGAAACGTCTCAGGTTTCAGTATTGGGGCTTTGATGCGCAGCTGGGTAATGTTTACCTTTGTTTGTGAAAAGTTAAATCCAGAGTCATCACTTGTGAGAATCAAGTCACTACAATAAAGATGTTGAAAATGATTTAAAAAAAAAAAAAAAGTTATTGACTATCTCACGAGCCTTTGATAGGCCAGTAAATTTCTGAGCAGATTATCTAAACAGACTGGAGATACATTGTGCATTTTATATCCTGTTTTTTATGTTTTTCTCTTAAATTTATTTACATGAATATAATAAAAGAATTGAGGAAGGCTAAGCTTTTCTTCACCCTTTATTTTTTCACAAATGAAAATGCTGGGCGCGGTGGCTCACGCCTGTAATCCCAGCACTTTGGGAGGCCAAGATGGGCGGACCGCGAGGTCAGGAGATCGAGACTATCCTGGCTAACACGGTGAAACCCCGTCTCTACTAAAAATACAAAAAGTTAGCCGGGCGCGGTGGCAGGCACCTGTAGTACCAGCTACTCGGGAGGCTAAGGCAGGAGAATGGCATGAACCCGGGAGGCAGAGCTTGCAGTGAGTCGAAATCGCACCTCTGCACTCCAGCCTGGCGATAGAGCGAGACTCCGTCTCAAAAAAAAAAAAAAAAGAAAAAGAAAATACGTATTCTGTTCTTCAGAAAAACGTGAGACGAGTTAGTGCTGTTAATACATTGATTTTTAGCCTTTTAAAAATTGTCATGCATTTTTGTATTAAAAATTTTAAGCAATTCCAAAATGTATGAGGTTAAGTGAAAATCCTCTTATTTTTCCTACTGTTAACACTTTGCATTTATATACATAAATGCACAGAGCTATTTCTTTTCTTTCTAAACTTAAGTGATATAAACTGGGTTGCAACCTGTTTCCTGCACTTAATGTTGTCATGTAGTACACTTATAACTTTTTTTTCTGTCAGTTGTTCAGTCTAAGTGATCTGGCTTTTGAAATCAAAGGTATTTAGTTGATTTTGTAGTTAGAATGGAAATTTTATCATTCAAGTTCTTTTTCAAGTATGTGTTATTTCAGGAGCAAACAGCTCATTAATTTCCATTTATGTAGTTACTGTACTAAATTTATCTATAATGGGTGTCAAAGAGCTATTCTCTCAAGGTTTTATAGCCCTAGTTGATATGAAGCACTGTACTTTTCTAACATTCAAAATTTTTGATTTAGTTAGAATGTTGTAAGTGAATGCTTAGCATAGACAAAAATAAAACATGTTTGACATATCATAGAAATGTTAATCCTGAAAGAATGTGGAAGTCACAAGCTTTTCCTATGGAAAAGGGTTGTTTTTTTGTTTGTTTGTTTTGTTTTTTTTTTTGAGACAGAGTCTTGCTCTGTCGCCCAGGCTGGAGTGCAGTGGCATGATCTTGACTCACTGCAACCACCTCCTGGGTTCAAGCGATTCTCCTGCCTCAGCCTCCTGAGCAGCTGGGACTGCAGGCGCGCGCCACCATGCCCAGCTAATTTTTGTATATTTTTTACTAGAGGCAGGGGTTCACCATATTGGCCAGGATGGTCTCGATCTCTTGACCTCATGATCTGCCTGCCTTGGCCTCCCAAAGTGCTGGGATGTGAGCCACCGTGCCTGGCCTAATTTTTTGTATTTTTAGTAGAGATGGGGTTTCACCATGTTGTCCAGGCTGGTCTTAAACTCCTGACTTCAGGTGATCCGCCTGTCTAAGCCTCCCAAAGTGCAGGTGTGAGCCACGATGCCCGACCAAAAATGTAGATTTTTAAATGTCTATCTGTCTAGCAATATATATAAACCCTTGGGTGAGCCTTGCTCAATAAGTTCATTCTTTTTTTTTTTTTTTTTTTTTTTTTTTTAAGACGGAGTCTGGCTCTGTTGCCCAGGCTGGAGTACAGTGGCCGGATCTCAGCTCACTGCAAGCCCCGCCTCCCGGGTTTACGCCATTCTCCTACCTCAGCCTCCCGAGTAGCTGGGATTACAGACACCTGCCACCTCGCCCGGCTAGTTTTTTGTATTTTTTAGTAGAGACGGGGTTTCACCATGTTAGCCAGGATGGTCTCGATCTCCTGACCTCGTGATCCGCCCGTCTCGGCCTCCCAAAGTGCTGGGATTACAGGTGTGAGCCACCACACCTGGCCTAATAAGTTCATTCTTAAAGTCATGAGAGGCTGTTTCAGTTTTGGTTTTTCTAGCCTTTCAGAATTATGTGCTTTGAAACAGCTCAACTTTATTTTGTGGGAAATCTTACTGTAAATTTTATTGTATTCTGTTTCTTTACCTGGGCTTGGTTTAGATGGTGATGAATGCATGTGCCAGCCTTTTCTTGGCGAGGTTAGTGAAATGCAGTGCTTGCATTCTCCACTTGGAGCTGCTGATCCAGCACCGAAAAGCCCGATTCGTGGCAGTGTTGATCTTTTAGTACTAAATTGTGGGGAAAAAATTGGATGCTGATTATCTTTGTTTTGGGAGGGTTGGGAGGGAGAATGGAGATGTTTGCCCAAAACTGATAATTATTCTAATTATCTTTGTTTTGGGGGGCTTGAGAGGGAAAATGAAATGTTTGCTTGATATTGATAATTATTCTAATAAGTAGCCCATTGTACTTAACAGTTTTCAGTTTATACTGTTCGAAAAGGCTTTAATATGGTGTACAGTAAATGTCCTATTTTAAGTTTGATGAATTGCAAATTTAATTGACACAATTAAAAAGTAACTTGGAGGAAGCAGAAAGGTGGGATAAGCACCTATAAGTAGTTCTGTAGTCGAGTGGAGATAGTAAAAGATATTTTTAAAACTATGGGTTGGAAATAGGAAATCTGAAACTATGTTAACTCTTTTTACACTGACGTAAAAGTATGGAAAAGTTTTGTTACTGCTGACAAATTTTCTGATGACTGTTATGTCATGATCTATTATAATTTTCAGCTTGTTGGATAATTAACTTTCATAGTGGCTTTTTCTACCTTACGTTGTGAACGCCTTTTCCCGTTCTGAACTCTTTTTTATTTTTGTTTTTTTGAGACAGGGTCTCCCTCTGTCCCCCAGGCTGGAGTGCAGTGGCACGATCTGGGCTTACTGCAGGCTCCACCTCCCGAGTTCAGCCATTCTTCTGCCTCAGCCTGAGTAGCTGGGACTACAGGCACCTGCCACCATGCCCAGCTAATTTTTTGTATTTTTAGTAGAGACAGGGTTTCACCACATTAGCCAGGATGGTCTCAATCTCCTGACCTGTAATCCCAGCTCTTTGGGAGGCTGAGGCGGGCGGATCACAAGGTCAGGAGATCGAGACCATCCTGGCTAACCCAGTGAAACCCTGTCTCTACTAAAAATACAAAAAATTAGCTGGGCGTGGTGGCAGGCACCTGTAGTCCTAGCTACTTGGGAGGTTGCGCCACTGCACTCTAGACTGGGAGACAGAGCGAGACTCCGTCTCAAAAAAAAAAAAATATATATATATATATATACACACACACACATATATATATCCATTAACTTGAATAAATGTCATATTTTATAGCCATACAACTAATGTGGAGAGTAATTTGTTCCAAGAAAAATTGAAGCTACTTTAGTAAAAGTTGCACATAGTGAGAGGAGATCTTTTAAATGTATACAAAAAAAGATAGACTGTTTTTGAAGAGTAAAGACGTGACAAAGATCCACAATGTATTTACCAAGTATTAGATGGCTTCAAACATAGACTTTGCCTAAGATGTTTAAAGCGTTAAAATTAAAGAGGAGTAAAGCAAGGTGACAGTATAGAGGAAAAGACCAGAGTCTCGGCCGGGCGCGGTGGCTCTTGCCTGTAATCCTGGCACTTTGGGAAGCCGAAGAGGACGGATCACCTGAGGTCGGGAGTTAGAGACCAGCCTGACTAACATGGAGAAACCTTGTTTCTACTAAAAATACATTAGCTGGGCATGGTGGCGCATGCCTGTGATCCCAGCTAATCTCTACCCGGGAGGTGGAGGTTGCGGTGGGCCAAGATTGGGCCATTGCGCTCCAACCTGGGCAACAAGAGTGAAACTCAGTCTCAAAAAAAAAAACCCCAAGAATAAAACCAGAGTCTCTGGTCCCAGCCCAGTGTCCAAGTGCTGGACTCTGAGTGGACAAAGAGATGCCCTCAGGTACTGACTGACTCTTGGGCAAGTTGCCAACTAGCAGTGTTTGGTTCATATTCAGTAAGTTATCATTGCAAGTCTATATATCTCATAGAATAGCAGGAAAATCTGTTTTCAAAGTAAAAATATAAGCACTATAAACTTTAAAAGCAAAAACCTTGGCCGGGTGTGGTGGCTCACGCCTGTAATCCCAGAGCTTCAGGAGGCTGAGGTGGGTGAACTGCTTGAAGCTAGGAGTTCGAGACCAGCCTGGCCAACATGGTGAAACCCTGTCCCTACTAAAAATGCAAAAATTAGCTGGGCATGGTGGCGCATGCCTGTAATCCCAGCATCTTGGGAGGCTGAGACACGAGAATTGCCTGAGCCCAGGAGGCGGAGGTTGCAGTGAGCCGAGATTGCACACTGCACTGCACTCCGGGCTGGGTGACAGAGCGAGACTTATTTTAAGTATGTAAATAAATAAATAAATAAAATAGAAAATAAAAACCTTAGTAGCCAGTGATAAGCCGTAGTTGCCATGTAATGTGCAGTTGGGATTCTGAAAGCATAGTCTGAAATACAGGGCATTCTTTCATTTTCTCGATAGGGCTTACACACTGTGTTTTTGTAAGACTGCTTTTGTCAACTGTAGCTTTTTTAGTAAAATATACCCATGGCTGTCACAGTTATTGGGAGGCCTGTAATTATAGGGGAGCTTAGTTTGTCATATGCTTTCTAGGATATAGGGAAAGCGTGCTTTAATAGTAACATTCTATTAAAAAGTCGTAGACTGTGGGCAGTTGTAGCATCAGCAGCTTTTTCTTTGAGGTTTTCTAAACTTCCTGAATTTTCCTATGACGTTGATTTCTAGAAAAATGAAATTTACAAGTACTGTAAAGTTGAATACTGTGCTGTTGCAGATGCTGTGTTCCAACTCTGCTTTGATTTTCTGTTGGTAGGTCAGAAGCGGACTCCTAGAAGAGGGGAGCAGCAAGGATGGAATGACAGCCGTGGGCCAGAGGGGATGCTTGAAAGAGCTGAGCGGAGACCCTACAGGGAGTACCGACCCTATGAGACCGAGAGGCAGGCGGACTTCACAGCTGAGAAGTTTCCAGATGAAAAGTACGTGCTGCAGTCCTCGGCAGGGCGGGTGGGGAACCAGAAAGGTGTTTAGAAAATGCTACTTTCTTTTTTTTTTTTTTTTTTCTGAGACAGAGTTTCACCCTTGTCACCTAGGCTGAAGTGCAATGGCGCAATCTCTGCTCACTGCAACGTCTGCTCCCAGGTTCAAGCAATTCTCCTGCCTCAGCCTCCTGAGTAGCTGGGATTACAGGCGCCCACCACCATGCCTGGCTAATTTTGTATTTTTAGTAGAGATGGGGTTTCTCCATATTGGTCAGGCTGGTCTTGAACTCCTAACCTCAGGTTCCGCCCGCCTTGGCCTTCCAAAGTGGTGGGATTACAGGAGTGGGCCACCATGCCTGGTCCAGAAAATGCTACTTTCTACTGGCTACTGCTTTTTGTGTTATCAGTCCTGGGAATGTTTTACTAATTTATGTGCAATTCATATTACCTTAGATGATGCGAAGGATCTTCCTTTTTCCTTTACGCCTTGGTTCAGGAAATGATTTTACAATTAACAATGAATTGCTTATTGGTAACTGAAGAGCACTCTTAAAAAGAAATTACACAGGAGGGTGTTGAACTGGTAAAGTTTTGTTTTGAAGTTGTAGATTAGAGACACAATTTTGGGCTAGGGATATAATTATGGTTTTTGATTTCGCATTACCAATTTCGACTGCTCAATGGATTGAAGTCAGTTCCTAGCTCCACGGTCAGGTCAGTAGGCTGCCACGGTGAAATTTGAAGAAGACTCTGTTGTGATGTGTAATACCAGTTTCTGGCAGGCATGGCTGCTCTCGGAAGTCCCCTAACACGGATGGAAGTCGTGGGCTGGTGGAGTGTTGCATGGCTGCTGAGTGATGCGGCAGTGTGGTGGCCGCCGCACTCCACCTGAACAACAGAGCTGTGTCTTATGCTTGGCACTAGCAGGGTGGGTACTTGCTGCTTAAAGCCTTTGTTTAATCTTTTTTTTTTTTTTTTTGACACGGAGTCTCCCTCTGCCGCCCAGGCTGGAGTGCAGTGGCCGGATCTCAGCTCACTGCAAGCTCCGCCTCCCGGGTTCACGCCATTCTCCTGCCTCAGCCTCCCGAGTAGCTGGGACTACAGGCGCCCGCCACCTCGCCCGGCTAGTTTTTTGTATTTTTTAGTAGAGACGGAGTTTCACCGGGTTAGCCAGGATGGTCTCGATCTCCTGACCTCATGATCCGCCCGTCTCGGCCTCCCAAAGTGCTGGGATTACAGGCTTGAGCCACCGCGCCCGGCCTGTTTAATCATTTAACCTGTTTATGTTAAACAGAAACAACTAGTGAATCACATTTCAAGGAAAATTAAACAGGCTAAGGAAGGCTAGAATAGTGAACAGTGAAATGTCAAGGGAGCCATTTTTCCAAACTCTGCTTCTTGACTGCTAATTCCATTCCATTTAGGATTGTGGCTACAAGTTTTAACCAAAACATGTGGCTTTGTAAAACTATACTACAGGGCCTATTACAAACAAAACAAAACAACAGTCCAGCAGAGAGTAACTTAGCCTGGGTGGGCTGAGCAGGTGATGACTCACGCAGAACTGTTCACCTAGAAGTTACACATTCAAGACATTGAGATGGTCTGTCTGCAACCATGTTGGAGGGAGAAACTTACAGAAGGGCTTAATTTTGCCCCTTTTTTGGTGATTACTTCAGATCTGCTGTGTAGTAAGCACAGTCTACTTGCTTCTGCAAAGCTTCCGGGAGCAGAGCTGCTGATTTTCGGAAGCATTTGGGTATTTATTTTCCCCTCACTTCAGGGATTCTGTGGAAACGAAGAAATTATAGTTGACTTGCACAAACCCATGTTTCCCCCCTTTTTTCGTAGCAAGACTATGTAGTCTTTAAAAAGGATAAAATAGATCTTTATATGTGACATGAAAAGATAGCTATTAAGTGAAATAATACGTATATGGAAGAGTAAGGTGGGATATGGAATTATGGAGGGTTTTTTTTTTATTTAAATAAATTCAGAATTACAGAAGAGTTTTAAGAATTATACAAAGAATTTCCATCTGCCCTTCAAGACTCCCCACACACTATTTACCACATTTCCTTTATCATCCATGCCCCACCGCACCACACAGCCTTTTCTTGTCATTTGAGAATACGGTGTAGGAATGTCCCCTTACTCCTAAATACTTTAAACGCATTTTCTAACAACATGATACAATTTTCAAACTCATTAAAATGAATACAATACTGTTATCTAATTGTCTAAATTACTAGTCTACAGACTTTACTCAGATTTCACCAATTGTCCCAGTGATGTGTTTTAACACAAGAGAAAACATTTCTGGTTCAGGATCCACTCCAGTAAATGCGTCGTATTTAGTCATCTTTAATTAGGAGCAGCTCCTTAGCCTTCCTTGGTCTTTATGAATTTGGCATTTTGAAGAGCATGGGCCAGTTATTTTATAACATGTTTCAGATTTTGAGTTTTTCTGATGTCTCCTCATGGAACGAGATTGCGCACTTTTGGCAGGAATGCCACAGAAGTAACGTGTTCTCAGTGCGTCACAGTACAGATATGTAGGGAATTTTCATTTTCGAGGAAATTTGAATCTTGATATCAGAAAACATTTTCTTAGTTTCTTTTTTTTTTTTTTTTTTTTTGAGACGGAGTCTCACGCTGTGGCCCAGGCTGGAGTGCAGTGGCGCGATCTTGGCTCACTGCAAGCTCCGCCTCCCGGGTTCCCGCCATTCTCCTGCCTCAGCCTCCTGAGTAGCTGGGACTACAGGCGCCCGCCACCGCGCCCGGCTAATTTTTTGTATTTTTTTTAGTAGAGACGGCGTTTCACTGTGGTCTCGATCTCCTGACCTTGTGATCCGCCCGCCTCGGCCTCCCAAAGTGCTGGGATTACAGGCTTGAGCCACCGCGCCCAGCCTAGTTTCTTAAATAATACTCTTTTTTTTTTTTTTTTTTTTTGAGACGGAGTCTCGCTCTGTCACCCAGGCTGGAGTGCGGTGGCCGGATCTCAGCTCACTGCAAGCTCCACCTCCCGGGTTTACGCCATTCTCCTGTCTCAGCCTCGCGAGTAGCTGGGACTACAGGCGCCCGCCACCTCGCCCGGCTAGTTTTTTTTGTAGTTTTTAGTAGAGACGGGGTTTCACCGTGTTAGCCAGGATGGTCTCGATCTCCTGACCTCGTGATCCGCCCGTCTCGGCCTCCCAAAGTGCTGGGATTACAGGCGTGAGCCACCGCGCCCGGCCCTAAATAATACTCTTAATAAATAAAACATAGAAAGTTTTATGTCTGACAAACTCACAAGCAAAAGAAGGAAAATAACATTCGGGCCAAGCATCCTGCTTTATACAAAAACCCTGTGATTCACTGTCTTACAACAATCCTAGCAAGTAGACATGACACTTGTTTCACATGTGGGAAGCCTGGAGCCTGTGGAGTTACGGATGAGGAGTTCAGTTTGGATACCAAGTTTCATTTTGAAAACATAAAAAGTTCTGGAGAAGGATGGCAATGATAGTTGCACAACAATGTGAATGTACTTAATGCCACAGAACTGAACACTTAAAAATGATTAAAATGGTAAATGTTATGGTATGTATATTTTACCACAATTTGTTTAAAGCTTGTTAATAGTGGGGGGAGGGTCAACATCTGAGGGATTTTTTTTTTCAGAACAGGAATTGATTTTAAATGACCAGTAAACTACAGACAGGAAGAGCCAGAATTCATCTAGACAGAGGCAGACTAATCTCCTAACAGTCTGTGTTCTAAGAGTTCAGTTAAGTTCATTTGGAGCCTAAGGAAAAATTCCTACTGCTATTAAAAAGAGTAGTTTACTGCCGGAATATGTGCTCCACATGATATAGCAGATCTCGGGGGCGGAGACATGCCCGTTAATCCCAGCACCGCTTATGACGTTGCTTCCTTGGGAAGAAAACGCGCTCTGCCTAGGCAGAACAGAAGTCCATGTCAGCTGGCTGTGACAAGACTACTGCACACATTGCTGAAACTCTGGGTCTGTTTCCTCATTGAAAAATGGAGAGGGCTGATTTTAGATAATCTTTCGAGATTATGAAGATTCTATAATTCTGTCCAATAAACGTGTAGGTATCAAACTCAAGGTGACACCCTTTTTCACTCTCAGATAAGCAAATATCAAATTGTAATTCAGCATATTCAAGCTTGGGGAAAGTGCTCTAAGAGACGCTGTCGGTGATGCGGTGGCTCACGCCTGTAATCCCAGCACTTTGGGTAGGCTGAGGCAGGGAGAACACCTGAGGTCAGGAGTTCAAGACCAGCCTGGCCAACATAGTGAAACCCTGCCTCTATTAAAAATTCAAAAATTAAGGCCGGGCGCGGTGGCTCAAGCCTGTAATCCCAGCACTTTGGGAGGCCGAGGCGGGTGGATCACGAGGTCAGGAGATCGAGACTATCCTGGCTAACATGGTGAAACCCCGTCTCTACTAAAAATACAAAAAACTAGCCGGGCGTGGTGGCGGGCGCCTGTAGTCTCAGCTACTTGGGAGGCTGAGGCGGGAGAATGGCGTGAACCCGGGAGGCGGAGCTTGCAGTGAGCCGAGATCACGCCACTGCACTCCAGCCTGGGAGACACAGCGAGACTCCGTCTCAAAAAAAAAAAAAAAAAATTCAAAAATTAGTGGGGTGCGCCTGTAATCCCAGTTACTCGGGAGGCTGAGGCAGGAGAATCGCTTGAACCCAGGAGGCAGAGGTTGCAGTGAACTGAGATCACACCACTGCACTCTATTTAGTCTGTGTGACATAGCGAGATTCTGTCTCAAAAAAAAAAAAAGAATTTATAGGTTGCGCACAGTGGCTTACACCTGAAATCCCAGCACTTTGGGAGACAGAGGCAGGCAGATCACCTGTGCTCAGGAATTCGATTCCAGCCTGGCCAACACGGTGAAACCATGTCTCTACTAAAAATACAAAATTAACTGGGTGTGGTAGCACACGCCTATAATCCCAGCTAGTCTGGAGGCTGAGGCAGGAGAATTGCTTAAACCCAGGAAGTGGAGGTTGCAGTGAGCCAAGATTACGCCATGTCACTCCAACCTGTGTGACAGGCGAGACTCTGTCTCTAAAAAAAAAAAAAAAAAAAAGAGTTTACTGTTGGCTGGGCACAGTGGCTCATACCCATAATCCTAGCACTTGGGAGGCCTAAGCAGGCGGATCTCTTGAACCCAGTAATTTTAGACCAGCCTGGGTGACATGGTGAAACCTGCATCTCTACAAAACGTACAAAAATTAGCTGAGTGTGGTGGCACACACCTGTAGTCTCAGCTGCTTGGGGACTGACCTGGGAAGATTGTTTGAGCCCTGGAGGTCAAGGCTGCAGTGAGCAGTGATTGGGCCACTGTACTCCAGCTTGGACAACAGGGTGAGATACTGTCTTTAAAAAAAAAAAAAGAAAAAAAATTACTGTTACTTTTCTCTTGTTTGTTTTAGAGCCATACTTCAGATTTCTTTTTTTGAGGCAGGGTGTTGCTCTGTTTCCCAGGCTGGAGTGCAGTGGCAGGATCTCGGCTCACTGCACTCCTGGGCTCAAGTAATCCTCCCACCTCAGCCTCCTGAGTAGCTGAGATTACAGGCATGCACCACCATGGCTGGCTAATTTTTACATTTTTTAGCAGAGATGGGGTTTTGCCGTGTTGCCCAAGGTGGTCTGGAACTCCTGGGCCCAAGTGATCCAACTGCGTTGGCTTCCCGAAGTGCTGGGATTACAGTCGTGAGCCACCACTCCCAGCCTGCTTTAGATTTTCTTTTTTTTCTGTTTTTTTTTTTTTTTTTTTTTTTAAGACAAGGTCTCGCTTTGTCGCCCGGGCTGGAGTGCAGTGGCGCCATCTCAGCTCACTGCAACCTCCGCCTCCCGGGTTCAAGCGATTCTCCTGCTGCAGCCCCCCAACTAGCTGGGATTACAGGCGTCCGCCACCAAGTCTGGCTAATTTTTGTATTTTTAGTAGAGTTGGGGTCTCACCATATTGGCCAGGCTGGTCTCAAACTCCTGACCTCAAGTGATCTGCCCGTCTTTGGCCTCCCAAAGTGCTGGGATTATAGGCGTGAGCCAACAGGCGTGAGCCACCAAGACCAGCCTGCTTTAAATATTTGCTATAGTTTAGAATCAAGAGTCAGGTTTTGCAAAGATTTCTATTTTTGGTTAGAGGAGGTGGGAGACAGAAAAGCCAACTTGGAGAATGTGTTGAGGTTGGTGTTTCTTATAAGAGACTGGTATAACATTAATGATCAGTACTTCTGTATTTCTTTATTTTTTGAGTGAGGAAGATTGTGAGTTTTGTATTTTTTTTACCCACTATTGTGTAGCGGCTTTTTTTTTTTTTTTTTTTTCCCCCCCGAGATGGAGTCTTGCTCTGTCGCCCAGGCTGGAGTGCAGTGGTGCGATCTCGGCTCACTGCAAGCTCCGCCTCCCAGGTTCACGCCATTCTGCCTCAGCCTCCCAAGGAGCTGGGACTACAGGCGCCCGCCACCACGCGCGGCTAATTTTTTGTATTTTTAGTAGAGACGGGGTTTCACCGTGTTGGCCAGGATGGTCTCAATCTGCTGACCTCATGATCCACCTGCCTCGGCCTTCCAAAGTGCTGGGATTACAGGCGTGAGCCACTGCGCCTGGCCTAGCGGCTTCTTAATGTAACACTTTAGCCATAAAAGTAGGTTGTAACATACCTCTAGTGCTGGTGTTCGAGCCACTAATGCCACTAGGTTTCTTGATGCCAGGACGTCTATTAAATAAGTAATTTCTTGTGATTTTAAATGTTTTTAAAAGCCTTGCCAAATTAGAAAACATTTCTCTTATTAAACCAGTGTTACAATGGTGAAAAAGAGCTTAGAGCTTAGTGAAGGAGAGACGAGTCCTCAGAAAGAGTGATGGTGACCAGCAACGGTGCAGGGAGGAGTGGGTGAGCAATCAGGTCCTGGCTCCAGGCTCTGATGTGGCAGAGGAAGAAGAGGGAGGGGTGGCTTGGACTCTTGCTCATGTTGTGAGTTGGGGGTCACAGGAGGAATAAGGGCTCCATGTTGGGCATGTGTGTGCCTGACATGGGGATGTCCAGGTGGAGATGTCTAGGAAGTAACTGGCTTCATGTCCTGCAATCAGATGAGAGACACAGGGCCAGTTAGCATTAGCATGGAGGCCAGGTGATGTGGCGTGAGCCGAGATCCTGCCTCAAAGAAAGAAATGTAAAGTAGGGTTCTCATAAAACAGACAAAAGGGAAGTGGGAGGCCAACAAGGATGAGGACAGATGGGTATCCGTGTAGAGCACCAAGACAAATGGTTAGGCACGAGAGGCAGGCGGAGAGCTTTTCTGTTCTCTGCATCTTGAATTGGCTGCCTCTGAGAAGGGGGATTGCGTGGCTGAGGAACAGTGTGGGTTTTGTACCATGTTTGGGTATTACCTATTCTAAAAATAATTTTCTAAGGGCAGGCAGAAAAGAGAAGCCAGAAAAGTCAGGAAGATTGGTGGCCAGCAGCGTCACATGACACGGGTCAAATCACACGAAGACAGAAGTTGCTCTTGGGCTTAACAAAGTGGTCTTCAGCTGCCCTTCGCCGTTTTTCTGGAGTGAGGAGGTGGGAGGCAGGTTGAGGCTTTCACAGTTCCAGTACCGGCTGGTTGTGTGTTTAGGAGGGAGATTTGGGAAGGGGCATAATTTGAAGTTTAACCATTTTTCTTATACAAAACATTCCAAATTTAACTTAAAGATTTAGTATTAGGACAGGAATGGACTTTAGAGTTTATTTGTCTAACATCCTTATTTTTTGAGTAAGGAAACTAGATCCAGAGAAAGGAATGCCCCACTCGGATTAGTACTGGGGCCTGTCTAGCACCTGCCTCTCATGGGCTGGCCTCACCACTTAGCCTACTCTGTGCTTCCGTTTCCTCCTCTGTAGGCAATAATTGTGTATGAAAGATTTGTCTGCGAGCATCCGGTTACTATATGTAAAGTGCTCAGAACAATGCCGGTATATAGTCTACAGTGTGTGCTCACTAAAGTTTCCCTATCAATTTATGATTCGAGCCACCATTCTTTCCAGTCTATTATAACCGTGATTTTCTTTTAGAATTTTTTTTCCGGAGGAGACTTAGACCTTTAATTTACCAGTTTTTATTATATCCATTTCTTCCTAGACCAGGTGATAGGTTTGATCGAGACAGACCGCTGAGAGGACGTGGAGGCCCGAGAGGGGGTATGCGCGGCAGAGGCAGAGGTGGCCCCGGCAACAGAGTTTTTGACGCTTTTGACCAGAGAGGAAAGCGAGAATTTGAAAGATACAGTGGGAATGACAAAATGTAAGTGACTTTGTAAATGCTGTTTTCACTTGAAGATGTTGGCAGCACATGGTATGAATCTATTCTGCGTTAATATTCAGTTAACTTTCTCGTACTGTGCTGTTATTCCTGTGAGAAGCTGATCCTGGGATTTTCATGAACCACTCTTTCTGATGTGGAGATCGACTGGAGACTAGCTTCTGGTTTACGGGACTTTTCTTTCTTTCCGTAGAGCAGTCAGAACTGAAGACAACATGGGTGGATGTGGAGTTCGAACCTGGGGATCAGGCAAAGATACCAGGTATGGTGTAAGTGTGTGCCCTCTGAGAACCCGCAGTTAAGTGGAAATCTCTGCATCTTTGCTTTTCTTGAAAATGATGTCTTCCGTGTTGTGCTTTATTCCTCTGTGCCCCTAACTAGAGACTGACTTTAGGCTTTTGTTTAGTGAGGTAACTTTTTAAAACAGGTTTGCTATGTTGCAGTTAGATTTAAACTGCTTTTAAAATTCTGTAGCCAAACATATTTGTGACAGATGACCATGTATTTGCTGATGCCTCAAACATATGGCACTGTACATTTGCACATGCCTCAAAATACTTTTTGTTGGCTGCACACGGTGGCTCACGCCTGTAATCCCAGTTCTTTGGGAGGCAAAGGCGGGTGGATCACTTGAGGTTGGGCGTTTGAGACCAGCCTGGAGAACATGGTGAAACCCCATTTCTACTAAAAATACAAAAACTAGCTGAGCATGGTGGTGGGCGCCTGTAGTCCCAGCTACCCGGGAGGCTGAGGTGGGAGAGTTGCTTCTGGGAGGCGGAGGTTGCAGTGCGCCGAGATGGCACCACTGCTTTCCAGCCCCGATGACGGAGCAAGACTCAGTATCTCAAAAAAACAAAAAAAAGGTTTTTTGTTTTGTTTAATTTTATTATTTTTTTAAATAGAGACAGGATCTCACTATGTTGCCCACGCTGGTCTGGAACTCCTGGGCTCAGTCCTCCTGCCTCAGCCTCCCAAAGTGCTAGGATTACAGGCATGAGCCACCACATCCGGCCTGAAATGCTTTTTAAATTCCTGGATATTCTATATGTTTTTACCTTTCAAAGTTCATGTGGATCCTTGACACATCTTCATTTTATAAAATCATTTGTAGATTGAAGCTTAGTGACAGGTTTCACCTGAGGCTCAAGTTGGACATTTCTCTGAGGCTTCATGGTGCCTTCGATGTGTGCCAGTCCTGCTAGTTCGAGTGGATACGTGGTTCTGCTCTGTTTTATTTCACAGCTGGAGGGATGATGCCTTCCTGGTATCTGCAGAAGAAGAGGTAGGGCACGCGGCAGGCAGGGCAGTGTGAGCAGTGCTACAGGGCAGGCTGCCCGCTAGCGCAAAGGCTTGAGGGGATCCAGGCTTCCACTTTTCAGGCTTCCACTTGGAAGAATATAATCTTTTTTTTGAGACGGAGTCTTGCTCTGTCACCCAGGCTGGAGTGCAATGGCGTGATCTCGGCTCACTGCAACCTCCACCGCCCAGGTTCAAGCAATTCTCCTGCCTCAGCCTCCCAGGGAGCTGGGACTACAGGTGCATGCCACCATGCCCGGCTAATTTTTGTGTTTTTAGTAAAGAGTGGGTTTCACAACATTGGTCAGGCTGGTCTCGAACTCCTGACCTCAGGTAATCCGCCCGCCTTGGCCTCCCAGAGTGCTGGGATTACAGGCGTGAACCACCATGCCTGGCCAGAATATAAGCTTTTTACATGAACTTATTTTTCTTAAATTGTTGTCCTTAAAGACAAATGTATAAACTAATACCAAATGTAACAATGTTAGATTTACTACCATTGCTCATTTGTGTTCTCCTTGAAAAGAAGAGAAACTTGTTGAGTGTTTCTCTATCTGGGGTTCTGCAGGATCTTGATGACAGATCTTTTCATTTTGTTTTATTTTACTTTGATAATATATTTTAAAAAGTAATATAGGCACCACCTTCTTTCTTTTTATTTTTCTTTTTTTTTTTTTTTGAGATGGAGTCTCGCTCTGTCGCCCAGGCTGGAGTGCAGTGGCCGGATCTCCGCTCACTGCAAGCTCCGCCTCCTGGGTTTACGCCATTCTCCTGCCTCGGCCTCCCAAATAGCTGGGACTACAGGTGCCCGCCACCTCACCCGGCCAGCTTTTTGTATATTTTAGTAGAGACGGGGTTTCACCGGGTTGGCCAGGATGGTCTCGATCTCCTGACCTCGTGATCCGCCCGCCTCGGCCTCCCAAAGTGCTGGGATTACAGGCTTGAGCCACCGCGCCCGGCTTTTTTTTTTTTTTTTGAGACAGAGTCTCATTCTGTCACCCAGGCTGGAGTGCAGTGGTGTGATCTCGGCTCACTGCAACTTCCACCTCCCAGGTTCAAGCAATTCTCCTGCCTTAGCTTCCCGAATAGCTGGGATTATAGGTGCCCGCCACTACGCCTGGTTACTTTTTGTATTTTTAGTAGAGATGCAGTTTCACCATGTTGGCCAGGCTGGTCTCAAACTCCTGACCTCAGGTGATCCACCTGCCTCGGCCTTCCAAAGTGCTGGGATTATAGGCATGAGCTACCATGCCTGGCTTGGGCACCTTCTTTCTTAATCATCAGATTTACCACCTTATCCAATACCACCACTTCATTTCCGTTTGCCTTTGAACTTAAAATCATTTTGGCTCTAAGTGGTTACTTATCCTGGAGCGCCAGCCTTGGCCTTGTAATGTTAAGAGGTGACCACTTGTGCCCCTGGCAGGCTGGCATGTCTCATTGTTAAAATGACATGTGCCCCATGGCATTCATTTTGAATTGGTTTGTGAGTTAGAAAGTCAAAGCTCTTTTTTTTTTCCCCCTCTCTCTCTCAGACAGGGTCTGACTCTGTTGCCTATGCTGGAGGATGGTGGCTCAGTCTTGGCTTACCATAACCTTGAAACCCCAGGCTCAGTTGATTTCTTCCACCTCAGCTTCCCGAGTAGCTGGGACTACAGGCGCTTTTTTTTTTTTTTTTTTTTGAGACAGAGTCTCACTCTGTTGCCCAGGATGGAGTGCAGTGGCATGATCTCGGCTCACTGCAACCTCTCCCTCCCGGGTTCAAGTGATTCTCCTGCCTCAGCTTCCCTAGTAGCTGGGACTACAGGTGCATGCAAATATACCCGGCTAATTTTTTTTTTTTTTTTTTGTATTTTTGGTAGAGATGGGCTTTCACCGTGTTAGCCAGGATGGTCTTAATCTCCTGACCTCATGATCCGCCTGCCTCAGCCTCCCAAAGTGCTGGGATTACAGACATGAGCCACCGCGCCCGGCCTTTTTTGTATTTTTAGTAGAGATGCAGGTCTGCCATGTTTCCCAGGCTGGTGTCAAACTTCTGGGCTCAAGCAGTTCACCTGCCTTGGCTCCCAAAGAGCTAAGACTACAGGCGTAAGCCACCACACCCAGCTAGTCAAAGCTCTTAGGTGGTTAGAATTTGTAATGGAAAGCTTTTCTTAGGATAAAACTAATTTCTTAATAAATAGAGATAAATTTTATTTATTTATACATTTACTTCGTACATTTCTTAATAAATGGAGTAAGAAATTTATTTCTTAATAAATCAGCTTGAGGTCATGAAAATGATGCAGTGCGAAGGAGTTATGTGCTACTTTAGATTAGTGAGAAGAAAGTGGAGGTGAGCCTGACACAGTAAGTAATGGTTTGTGGCTGGCAAAGCCCAAGTGCTTCGCCGTGTATTAAAGGTGTAAGGGCTTTGCGGTAGTTTAGTATTCCTATTTGAAGACACTGACAGCAATAACTGGGTTTAAGGACAAAATGCCTTCAAACTGGTATGACTGCGCCATTTCAGTAATAATGCTTTTCTTCAACAGTTTGACAGCGCTAAAATAGAATTTTTTCTATTTATCTGTGCTGGAATAGAATTTTTCCATCTGCAATAATTTAAAAAGTGTATCAGATATTATTGTTAAAATGGGAATAGACACCCATGAATGCAGTTTTCAGTAATGCTGCCTTTCAACTTTTATTGTGAAGAGCAAGACAGTTTTATTTGTTCTCAAAGCAACATTTGATGAAAATCTGTTTGTTGTCAGAGATTTGATTAAGTGTGAGGTCTGATTAAATTTGAACTAGGTAACAAAGCCTTGAAATGTGTAACATCATTTTATGGAACATACGTGCACAACTAGGGATTTTCTGCACCAGTACAACTGAAGTCCAAATATAGACATGGGCCTTGGGGTTATATCTTTCTTCTGATAAATCCAACATTGGTGATTTACCTTTTTTTTTTTTTTTGAGACAGAGTCTCACTCTGTTGCCAGGCTGGAGTGCAGTGGCACGATCTCAGCTCCCTGCAACCTCCGCCTCCCGGGTTCAAACGATTTTCCTGCCTCAGCCTCCCAAGTAGCTGGGACTACAGGCACGTGTTACCACGCCCAGCTAATTTTTGTATTTTTAGTAGAGATGGAGTTTCATCATGTTGGCCAGGATGGTCTCAATCCCCTGACCTCGTGATCTGCCCGCCTCGGCCTCCCAAAGTGCTGAGATTACAGGTATGAGCCACCGTGCCTGGCTGATTTACTTTCAACAAAATAGCAGAACCTGCCAAATTAATTGTGGCTAATTTTGAAACTTAATTGTCTTTCAGTTTTGATCATAGGGTTCTATAAGAGCTGTAGGCACAATATTTTATATTCATTTATAAAATAATTTAGGTCATCATCGGGGGGGACATCTGTGATTTTTATTTTCTGTAAAATCAGCTAATTGCTGAAGTTTAAGAAATACTCAGTTTTTTTGTGGTTCATGCCTGTAATCCTAGCACTTAGGGAGGCTGAGGCAGGTGGATCACTGGAGTCCAGGAGTTCAAAACCAGCCTGAGGAACAAAGTGAAATCCCATCTCTACAAAAAATACAAAAAATTAGCCAGACATGGTGGTGTGTGCCTGTAGTCCCAGCTACTCCAGAGGCTGAGGTGGGAAGTTCCCTTGAGCCCGGGAGGTTGAGAGCACAGTGAGCTGTGATGGTGCCACTGCACTCCTGCTACCATGCCTGGCTAATTTTTGTATTTTTAGTAGAGATGGGGTTTCACCATGTTGGCCAGGCTGGTGTCAAACTCCTGGCCTTAAGTGACCCACCCTCCTTGGCCTCCCAATGTGCTAGGATCCCAGGCGAGAGCCACCCTGCCGGCCTGGAACCTTCATTTTAAAAAATAAAAGTTAATTATTCAAGTTTTGTTTTAAAGAGTGAGTTTTTAAAAAATTGATTACAGAAGCTTGGAGTTGAGAATTTAATAATTATTTAAATTGTAAAAGTCTTTTCTGTTATTGTAGTTCAATTTATGGTTACTTTTTTTTTAAAAAAAAAAACTTACTTTTAAAGCCCTCAATAGGCCAGGCACGGTGGCTCACACCTGTAATCCCAGCACTTTGGAAGGTCGAGGTGGGTGGATCACTTGAGGTCAGGAGTTTGAAACCAGCCTGGCCAACATGGCGAAACCCTGTCTCTACCAAAAACACACAAAAAAATTAGCTGGGCGTGGTGGTGGACACCTGTAATCCCAGCTACTCAGGAGACTGAGGGAGGAGAATCTCTTGAACCTGGGAGGGCGGTTGCAGTGAGCTGAGATTGTACCACTGCACTCCAGCCTAGGTGACAGAATGAGACTCAGTCTCAAAAAAACAAACAAACAAACCAAACCAAAACAGAAAACAATGTTTTCTCCATCTTAAACATGCAAACGCATTGGTGTGAACGTATTTGTGTGACTAGAGAGGGTCTTTCTGTTTTTCAGTGACGTGGAGCCGACTGCACTGATGGAGGAACCCACAGTGGTGGAGGAGGCCCAGGGCGCCCCGGAAGAGGAGTCTCCAGCCAAGTAGGGCGTTTCATTCATTCCCTATTGTGGTGTTGGTTCTCTTCTTAATGATTTCCTTATTTTTTTTTGAGATGGAATCTCGCTCTGTCGCCCAGGCTGGAGTGCAATGGCACGATCTTGGCTCACTGCAACCTCCACTTCCTGGGTTCAAGCGATTCTCCTGTCTCAGCCTCCTGAGTAGTTGGGACTATAGGCATGTGCCACCACACCCGGCTAATTTTTGCATTTTTAGTAGAGATGGGGTTTTACCATGTTGGCCAGGCTGGTCTCGAACTCCTGACCTCAAGTGATCCACCCTCTTCAACTTCCCAAAGTGCTGGGATTACAGGTGAGCCATCACACCTGGCCTTTCTTGATGATTTCTAAGAGCTCTTCACAGACTAGGAATCTCAACCCCTTATCCTATCACGGAGGGCTGACCTTAATGTATTAATGACTGGTGATCAAACTAATTAATAATTAGTTCAAATAACCTAATGAATATCAGTGATAATTGGTGAAAGTTAGGCATTCTGTCCTCTGCCTACAAACTCTTTTCCAGCAGCTTGTTAAACTCCTTGACTTGGAGTAGCCTGACTCTAAGATGGACCTCTAGTGCCTCGTCCCCTCTGCGCTCTCCCAGTCCACCCTCCCTCTCTCTTTATTATGTAGCTTAGATCCTGGCTCACTGCAACCTCCGCCTCCCAGGTTCAAGCAATTCTTCTCCTCAGCCTCCTGAGTAGCTGGGATTACAGACATGCGCCACCACGCCCAGCTAACTTTGTATTTTTAATAGAGATGGGGTTTCTCCATGTTGACCAGGCTGGTCTCGAACTCCCAACCTCTGGTGATCCGCCCATCTCAGCCTCCCAAAGTGCTGGGATTACAGGCATGAGCCACTGCGCCTGGCCTACAAGTTCTTAAATACCCATGCACCTTCAACTCTTTGGCCCTTTGGACTTTCTGCTGTAACTTGCTAGCAAAGCCCCTCCTGGGTGACTCCACTATCTGCCTTCTCTCTGCGCGTTCCACAAGCTAAGCAATACAAGTCACATCGCGGGCCCGGTTAGAACCCTGTAAATTCCCGGTCACTGAGATTCTGAAGCCAGGCCTGGGCGATCCCGGTTCTTGGGTTCACTCTCCCACCTTCTCTAATGACTGTTTTAATTTCTCCTCAAAACCCTGACACTGCCTCCCACTGTACCCTTCCCCCATCGTCCTCTTTCATTTTTTGGATGCAACGTTTCCTTCTATGTCACAGAGTGATTAGGAGCCATCAGGTGGGAACTTCCTCATCCTCCCACTCCCAAAGATACAAGACTGCTACACCTGCACACCTCCTGGGCTCCTTCCCTCATGGTAACCATTGGGGTGCCATCCCCCCCGACCTCTTCACGCTTCGGATCCTCTCTCCTACTGACTTCATGAAAACTTCACACCGTCAGTTAGCTCCTTCCTTTTTTGGTATATTCATCTCCTTCCTGACTAGTCTTCCAGTCAGCATTTAAACATGCTCAGTTTCTCCTGTGTAAGTGTCCTCTGGACCCCACATTCTCCGTCAGCTGCCTCTTTCAGAGTTGTGTGTGGCCTTCTTCACTTCCTCCCCTCCACTTCTTCCTCACTTTAGCCTAGGCCTGGCTTCTGTCCTCATTGCCCTTCTGAAACAGTCACCATGTCTCCGGATCTAATGGATGCTGCGGTCTGCGTCTTTCTTGACCTCTCAGAAGCATTTGACTTTATTGATTTCTTCATAAACGTGCTCTCCTGTTGGTTTCTGTGATCACTCTGCTCTTCTGGTTTTCCTTCTGCCTCTCAGCATCTCCTTTGCAGGCTCATCCTTGTCTTTCTGGTTTTTTAAAACGTTAAGTCCTTCAGGGCCCTGCCTTAGGCCTTCTCTTTCTATAGAGTTTCTTTATAGGATCTTACGCACTTCTGTGGCTTAAATTGTCATTTACATGCTAACTCTGGAATATGTGTCTCTGGCTCCAACCTTCAACGTGGGCTCCAGGCCTGTGGGTCCATCTGCCTGCTGGACGCTTCCCCTGGGACATTCCAGATGCTGCTGTGCCCAGCCTGACCGAGACTGAGCTGACCGCCCCCCCATACCTCTGGTCCTCACTTGGTGTTTCCATCCAGCTGTACAAACCAGAAACCTACGAGTCATCCTTGGAACTTCTGTCTTCTTGACCCTCCTCTTTCCAAAACCCAGTCCTTCCCTCTGCTCTGGCGATTGTACCCCTAGAAACTGAGCATCACCGCTCACCAGCATCGTCTAAGCCATTGTTATCTGGACCACCGCTGGAGCCCCTCACAGGGCTCTCTGTATCCTCACCTTCTACGCCAAAGTGGTGTTCACACTGCATTCAGATTGTCATGCCCCCACCCCTTGCGTAAGACCCCCCGATGTCTTCCTGTCCTTTTTCTGTCCCCTGTCCTGACCTGCCGAGTCCTGTGTGGTCTGGCCCCTGCAAAACCCTCAAGTTCAGATATTCCTGTGCCTTCTCTAGGTTCACCATGAGGCCTTTATTTCATGTTCTCAAACATACTTTTATCCTGCCCCTGCCCTCACACTTGCCGTACAGCTTTCACAACTGTTGTTGCTTTGTTTTCCCAAACCCCCTTTACTCTTTACCTGTCTATCTCTTACTCATCCTTCAGCTGCCAAAAGGCAGGGTGTCTAGTGGTTAAAGGCACAGACATTGAACCGGTGTGATGAGTTGAAATCCCAGCTCTGCCCCTTACTAGTTGGGCAAGTTATTTAATTTCTCTTTTTCCGTGGCTCAGTTTTCTTCATCTGTAAAATGGGAATAATAACATCCCTACATTATAGGGTTCTTGTAAAGATTGTGTGTGCGTGTGTATGTGTGTGTGTGTGTCTCCGCGTCCTAGAGTGATGCCTGGCATGTAGCTAGTGCTTTATTAATATCATCTGCTGTTTTTATTGTTACTTATTGCAAGAGCGAAAGGCCACAGTGATTGATGATTGTGAAAGCTGTTAATTTACAATTCAAAACAATTTCAATGTATTATTCAAAACGAGAAATGTGTTTCATTAAAGAAATAGGATTGGCCGGGCGCGGTGGCTCAAGCCTGTAATCCCAGCACTTTGGGAGGCCGAGACGGGTGGATCACGAGGTCAGGAGATCGAGACCATCCTGGCTAACACGGTGAAACCCCGTCTCTACTAAAAATACAAAAAAACTAGCCGGGCGAGGTGGCGGGCGCCTGTAGTCCCAGCTACTCCGGAGGCTGAGGCAGGAGAATGGCGTAAACCCGGGAGGCGGAGCTTGCAGTGAGCTGAGATCCGGCCACTGCACTCCAGCCCGGTCTACAGAGCAAGACTCCGTCTCAAAAAAAAAAAAAAAAAAGAAATAGGATTAACAGTTAATATGAATATTTAGACAGTGAGCTAACTAAGGAACTCGTTTAACAGTTCATATGAATGTTGAGAAAGTTAACTGGATACCTTCAGGAGAACATTATATCCTTTTTGAGCCAATAAACATTTATACAAATTCAGGTAATATAAGGCAGAATAATAGAGAGTAAATTATAGTATTGTTCTAATCTACAGAATTGATTGAGATACTCTAGCATTCATAATATTAGACAAAAATATTTAGTCACTCTGAAAGAAAATAAAGCTTGTTGACTTTCTGTCTGCAATATCCCAGGAGAGCTAGCTGGAAAATCTTTCTCTGTCTTTTCTGCTGACTGGGGGGGAAGTGAGCCTCTATTTGGGATTGCAAGTGCAGTGCAGGTGTTGGGTGACCGTGCGGAGACATTCTTTTTTCTGCATTGCCTTGTCAAATTTTAACATTATTACTAAAATTTCTAATAATACAGTTATAATTTTTTGAGACTCTAAAAGTTGGGCTGGTATCCGAGGAACACATTGAGTGACAGCGATGTTCTCTGGTCTCAGCCCTGTTTGAGTGTTGGTTTTGCACTCTGGCTTCTGGCATTTAGCCTGAATGTACGTTCAGTGTACCTCTCAGTTCTAGAACGTCTTGGTAGATGAATCTGATGTACTCTCACTTATGTTCAAACACACAACCTAAAGTGTACTTCCATTTTCCTCAAATAGGATGTATGTTACTGATAATTATATGTGCAGTGCCCTTCCATCCTTCCGTCTTCTTCCTTTCATTACAGAAGTACTAACTGTTCCTTGTCGCATGGTGTTCTAGTGTCCGACGATACCTGTGATGACTCCTTGTATTTTAAGAATAACTCTAACATTGACCAGGTGCGGTGGCTCACACCTGTAATCCCAGCACTTTGGGAGGCCGAGGCGGGCGGATCATGAGGTCAGGAGATTGAGACCATCCTGGCTAACACGGTGAAACCCCGTCTGTACTAAAAATAGAAAAAATTAGCTGGGCGTGGTGGCGGGCACCTGTAGTCCCAGCTACTTGGGAGGCTGAGGCAGTAGAATGGCATGAACTCAGAAGGTGGAGCTTGCAGTGAGCCAAGATGGTGCCACTGCACTCCAGCCTGGGCTACAGAGTGAGACTCCGTCTCAAAAAAAAAAAAAAAAAGAAAAAGAATAACTCTAACATTTTTAGAGCATTTGCTGTGTGCCAAGAACTGCTGTAAATGCTTCCATGTCTTAATGCGTTCAGTTCTTTGCCACTCCATGAAGGAGGAGCTACTGTTATTCTGACACTGGGACAGAGGCTCAATACCTGTCACCTGGCTCACGTGCAGAGCCGGAATGTGAACCGGGCAGATGCATAGGCATTCGTGCTCCTCTAGCGAGTGGTAGGAACAGCAAAAAGTGCTGTTCAGAATACCTGCTGGGAACTCGGGAGAGGGGAAGGGAAGAGCTGCCGGGATCTCTGAGCGTTTCCCGACTCAGGAATATGGAGCATCACCTCCCATCCTTCCTGAAAAATACTTTGTTCAAAGAAACTGTGAGGAAGCAGTAATACAAACTATCTGCAACAAATTTTTTATTGTAATCAGTTTCCTAGCGTATTTGCTTAAACAATGAAGATTTTCTTACTTTTTAGGTTAAATTCACTTGTCCCAGTTAAATATCCAACTAGTAAAGCTTTATTTCTGGAACCTGCTTTCTGTGATTCACTGCACTCTTTCAGATATTCAGGTGAAAAGGTATTGCATGGATGGAAACGTGGACATTTGAATCGATGTTTTGTATCTTTCCTCTGTGCCTATCATGACTGTTTTCCATCTAGGTATATTTCTCTGCTCCCTTATTCCCTGCATCTCGGTGGAGCACAGAGGTTGAGTGTGGGCTTTGGAAACGCAATGACAGGATTGGAACTTGCCTCTTCTGTTTGTGTGCTTGCTATGTGGCCTCTCTCTGCCTCGGTATTCTTATCTGTAAAATGGGATATTAATTATATCTAACTATTGATGTCATGAAATAATTAATATAAAGCATTTTGAATAGCATCGGCACATGGTGAGTGTACAGTGTCAGCTAGTCTCATTCATTTCTAAATAAAGGGAACTGTGGTTAAAGCAGTGTGATTTCTATAGTTTCACATGTTGAGAAACAAATATATAACTATCAAATTTGTATATAGCATTATTCACATTACCATAGATTTGACCACCTTATATCCATAAGTCACTTTCATAGAAAATTCCCTCCCAAAAGTTTTGTATAATAAACCAAGGATTGTGAAGGTCTTCGAATTACTCAAAAATGGGGGTGTTAAAACAATAGCAGTTATGAGGCTCTTAGTTGTTAGAAATATACCCGCATGAGCCCTTCCTAGAATCGAAGGATACATCTCTTCCTGTTGAATATTTAGTCATTGCTAAAACTGCCAGTAAAACTGTACTCAGAACCAATCAAATGGGAAATGGGGTATGTGTCACAGGATTGTCACCATGTGTGTTTGCTCATAACTTTTAGTGGGTAGGAAATCAGGTTAAGGAGCCTGTCCTTGGTGATATTATGCTGCTTTCGATGTGGCTTGTTGAAACTGCAGCTGATAAGCAGGGAGGGATATGGGGCATCCATGCCTGTATTCTTGAATGAGGTGCATTCCAGTCAAGAGCTTCAGGCTGATACTGCTGAAGGAGGCTGTAACTTGTAACTAATCTGAATTTCACTATATGCTTTATGTGTCTACACACAATTTCAAGCTTGCATTTAATATATAACTTGTACTAGTTCTTTGTTTAGATATGATGTCCTTTAAAATAAGCGAAGTGTGTTAATAACAAGTACTTCTGTGGCCTTCATGTAAAATCTATTCTTTCTAGAATTGAATTTTCTGGAATTTATGAAGTTTTATTAGGTCATCTTAAGTATGAAAGAATTACCAAATTTATAGCATTCAGTTCTGTTGATTTTTAAAATTTTGTCAAACGTAGGTTAAAGAAGATTATGATTCCTTAATATTTATTTTTAGCTCTGTATTAAAAATTTATATTATGGAAAATTATACAAATTTAGTAGTATAAAGAACTTGTAAGTAAGTTGTTCAGCTTAAACTGTTACCAAACCACGGCCATCCCTGTTTCATGCATATTTCTGCTAACTTCTGCCTCCCCCAGGGTATCATCTGCCACTCATAAATGTTTCGCAGTGTTATACCTACTACTCTTTTTAAATAACATAACTGGAATACTATTACTCCATTAAAATTTTTTTAATATCCTTGATATCATTAATACCAAGACACTTCTTCAGTTTCCGATTGTCTCAAAACTTTTTTTAGAAAGATAATTCGTTTGAAACAATATTGAAATATACATGTCAATTGGTTAGTCTCTTGTCTGTTTTTAAAACAGCTTTGAGATATAGTTCACATCCAATAAATGGCACATATTTAGCATGTACAGTTTTACAAGCTCTGATATATGTGTACACTTGTGAAAGTATCACCATGGGCAAAATCATGAGCACAGCCATCGCCCCACAACATTTCCTAGCGTTCTTTTGTAGGCCCTCTCTCTCGCCCCATTTCCCCTCGGCAACCAGTGATCTACTTTCTGTCACTACAGATTTCTTTGCAGTTGCTATAATTTTATATGAATGGAATCATGCAGCTTGTGTTCTTTTTTGGTCTGTGTTCTTTTTCTGAGCATACTTACTGTGTGATTTGTATCAGTTCATTCCTTTTCATTGCGGAGTAGTAGTCTGGTAGTCTGTTACACAGGTAGACCACCATTTATCTGTTTACCTGGTGGTGATCATTGGGTGGTCTCCAGTTTTTGCTATAAAGCTGCTATGAACTTTTTTTCTTTGAGACAGAGTCTCACTCTGACCCCTGGCTGGAGTGCAGTGGTGCGATCTCGGCTCGCTGCAAGCTCTGCCTCCCAGGTTCAAGTGATTCTCCTGCCTCAGCCTCCCGAGTAGCTGGGATTACAGGCGCCCACCACTACACCCAGCTAATTTTTTGTATTTTTAGTAGAGACGGGGTTTCACCACGTTGGCCAGGCTGGTCTCGAACTCCTGACCTTGTGATTCGCCCTCCTCGCCCTCCCAAAGTGCTGGGATTACAGGCGTGAGCCACCGTGCCCGGCCTGAACATTTTAATATACAAGTGTTTATATGAATATACATTTCCATTTCTCCTGGGTAAATACCTAGGAGTGGAATGGTTGGACCAAATGGTATGCGTATATTTCACTTTGTAAGAAGCTGCTGAACTCTTTTCCAAAAGGGTTGTACTGTTGTTACTTTCTCACCAACAATAAGTGAGAGTTTACTTCTACATCCTTGCCAGTATGTGGTATGGTCAGTTTTTACAACTTCCAGTCATTTTAATAGGTACATAGCTCATTATGGGTTTTTGTTTTCATCATTTGTTTTTTTCTTTTTTTTTAGAGACAAGGTCTTGCTCTGTCACCCAGGCTAGAGTACAGTGGTGTGATCACAGCTCACTGTAACCTCGAATTCCTGGGCTCAAATGATCCTCCCATCTCAGCCTCCTGAGTGGCAAGCGCCACCATGCCCAGCTAATTTTTTACTTTTTTGTAGAGATGGGGTCTCGCTTTGGTACCCAGGCTAGTCTCCAACTCCTGGCCTCAAGTGCCGCCTCGGCCTCCTGGAGTGCTGAAATTACAGATGTGGGCCACTGTGTCTAGCCTCATTGTGGTTTTAATTTGCATTTCCCTAATGACTAACAATGTTGAACATTTTTTGCGTGGTATTTCCCGTCTGTATTTCTTCTTTAGTAAAGCTACTTTGATAAAGAACCACTGCCACCAGGTACTTGTTTCCAGGGCATTTGGGTGGACAGAGCTGGGAAACACACACACACACACATTAGAAGATAAAATATGAGTTCATTCAATATTTCCAATTCAAAGTTGCAATACGAGATTTTTACCTAGACTACTTGTTTCTCCTTTTCTTACATACTGAAAATTCTAGTTCTGAGTAACATTGTGCTTTTAATCATTCGTTGCACATAAAACAGTCACAGCATTACCAACACTACCTTCAGTAACACAGTTACTGAAAAGCTATGTCGAGGAGGGAGATGAGTAACCAAATTTGTATTTCAAAATCATTTGAAATAGTTTCTCTTGATGGTTATATCACCAGTTTCATAAACATTTAGGTTACTTTGATTCATTTTACTTTCAAATTTTAGAGATTGAATTTTAATTTAAATCTGTTTTATAATTATGTAAAATATTTACATGTTTCCAAAGTTCAGTCTGAAAAACATGATTTTTTTTTTTTTCTTTTTGAAATGGAGTTTCACTCTTGCTCGGGCTGGAGTGCAATGGTGCAATCTCAGTTCACTGCAACCTCTGCCTCCCGGGTTCAAGCGATTCTCCTGCCTCAGCTTCCTGAGTAGCTGGGATTACAGGTGTCTGCCACCATGCCCAGCTAATTTTTGCATTTTTAGGAGAGACAGGATTTCACCATGTTGGCCAGGCCTGTGTCGAATTCCTCACCTCAAGTGATCAACTGGCCTCGGCCTCCCAAAGTGCTGGGATTACAGACATGAGCCACCATGCCCAACCAAAACATGATATTTTCAAATAGCTTTTATCCCTGTTCTTTTCCTGGCTTACATTCCAATTTAAAAAAAATGGCCCAGTGTGGTGGCTCATGCCTGTAATCCCAGCACTGTGGGAGGCCAAGGTGGGTGAATTGCTTGAGCTTAGTTTGAAACCAGCCTAGGCAACCGGTGAGACCCTCCCCCACCCCATCTCTACAAAAAATACAAAAATTAGCTGGGTATGGTGGTGCATGCCTGTAGTAGTCCCAGCTACTCTGAGGGCTGAAGTGAGAGGATCCCTTGAGCCCAGGAGGTGGAGGTTGCAGTGAGCAGAGATCACGCCACCGCACTCCAGCCTGGGTGACAGAGTAAGACCCTGTCTCAAAAACAAACAACAAAAAAACCCTCTCTATCTCCGTCTGTGCTATCCGTATGTATTTGTGTGGTCTCCAAGGTACCGCACACCCCTCCTTGCTTTTCTCATTCACTCTGGAAGGCGCTCCATGGCAGTGTATGGAGGTAGTCCTCATTCCTTTCTTAGCTGCTATACTAGAATTTTTCACCAAGTTCTTCTGGATCGGTTTGGGTGGCTCCATTGATTTGCTGTTCCGGCGTCTTAGTATCTTTCAATATTTTTGCCAATATCTATTTGAGATCTCTGTTTTGATATTGGTATTTTTCCAGTATTTTATTCTGAAAATTTCAAAACACAGCAAAGTTTAAAGAATTTTATAGCGAACATCTATACTTACCACTACCTAAATACTACCATTTATATCTTATATATTCATTTTATGTAAGTATTCATCATTAATCCACCATGTTTTTTGACACATTTCATAATAAATTGTAGACATCTATATACTTCCCCCTAAATAGTTCAACATGCATATCACTAAATAGAACTTAATATTTGTTTACAGTTTCTTCTTCTGATATAAAATGTATATACTGTGAAATGTATAAATCTTAAGTGTAATTCACTGTTTTGATAAATGCATGTACTTGTGGAATCCAAACTCCTGTCAATATACAGAACATTATCAATCACGCCAGAAAGTTCCTTCATATTCCTTCATGTTACTTTTTCTTTGATGTTTTTTCTGCCATCGGCCTGGTATTGTAAAGTCACTGCAAATTTGTCTCTTTGGATGCTCTGTGGTTAGGCTTCTCTACTGATTTTGCTTATATTTTTCATAACATTGATCTGTGTAATTCTATAACAGAACCTTAAATTACATCAGCTCTTCAGTGAAGATACAGATTTCATTCTCTCCCCACTCTCCACCTACTGTTTTTTTTTTGTTTGGTTTTGGAGACAGAGTCTCGTTCTGTCACCCAGGCTGGAGTACAGTGGCGCCATCTCGGCTCACTGCAACCTCCACCTCCCGGGTTCAAGTGATTCTCCTGCCTCAGCCTCCTGAGTAGCTGGGATTACAGGCATGCACCACCATGCCCAGCTAATTTTGTATTTTTAGTAGAGATGGGGTTTCTACATGTTAGGCTGGTCTCGAACACCTGACCTTGTGATCCACCCGCCTTGGCCTCCCAAAGTGTTGGGATTACAGGCGTAAGCCACCGCGCCTGGCCTGTTTTTTTTCCTTTAAACACCTTCGAGATATAATTACCATATTATAGCACTCAAATCTCTAAGTATATAGGCCAGGTGCGGTTGTTCAGACCTGTAATCCCAACACTTCAGGAGGCAGAGGCAGGAGGATCACTTGAGGCCAGGAATTCAAGACCAGCCTGGACTACATGGCGAGACCCTGTCTCTACAAAATTGTAAAAATTAGCTGGGCCTGATGGCTTATGCCTGTGGTCCCATCTGCTCTCAGGAAGCTGAGGTGGGAGGATCCTTGGACTCAGGAGGTTGAAAGTACGGTGAGCCATCATCATGCCACTGCACTCCAGCCTGGCCAACAGAGTGAAACCCCGTCTCAGACAAATAAATGAATAAACGAATGAATGCATGGGTGAATGGTTTGGGGTATGTTACATTATTAATTTTTTTAAATTGCAGTAAAAATAAATAACATAAAAATTGCCATTTTTACTATTTTAACATATACAATTTAGTGGAAAATATACAGTTTAGTGGCCTCAGTAACATTCACATTGTGTGTAACCATCACCACCATCCATCTCTGGAACTTTTTTTTTTTTGAGACAGAGTCTTGCTCTGTTGCCCAGGCTGGAGAGCAGTGGTTCGATCTAGGATCACTGCAGCCTCCACCTCCCAGGTTCAAGCGATTCTCCTGCCTCAGCCTCCTGAGTAGCTGAGACTACAGGCACCCACCACCACGCCCGGCTAATTTTTTTGGTATTTTTTAGTAGAGACAGGGTTTCATCATATTGGCCAGGCTGGTCTCAAACTCCTGACCTTGTGATCCGCCCGCCTCGGCCTCCCAAGTGCTGGGATTACAGGCGTGAGCCACCACGCCCGGCCTTGTAGAACTTTTTCATCACAAACAGAAACTCTATATCCATTCAGCACTAACTCCCCATTTCCCCTCAGCATGTAGTAACCTCTATTTTACTTGTGCTTATGAATGTGCCTATTCTAGGTGCCTCATCTAAGTGGAATCGTTCAATGTTCCTTTTGTGCCTGGCTTATTTTAACTGTTAGCATCAGGTTTTCAGTTTCATCCGTGTTGTAGCATGTGCCAGTCTTCATTTCCTTTTTTTTTTTTTTGCGTATTTTTTGGTGATTTTCAAATCTACAATTTAATCCTTTTGAAGTGTACAATTCAGTGGCATTTAGTACATTCAGAGTGTTATGCAACCATCACCATGATCTGGCTCCAGAACGCTGTCATCATCCCAAAAGGAAACCTCGTGCCCATTCAGCATCACGCCCTATCCTCCCTCCCTGCAGCCCTGGCCGCCGCTCATCTGCTTCCTGTCTGTGAACCTGGCTCCTCTGAATAGTTCATGTAAATGGAATCATACACAGAAGTCTTTTCTGCCTGGCTTATTTCACTTGCATCATTTTTTCAAGGTTTGTTCAGGTTGTAATGTGTATTAATACTTTGTTTCTTTTTATTGCCAGATAATATTCCAAAAAGTCTGCCATATTTGGTTTATCCACTCATTAGTTAATAGACATTTAGGTTGTGTCCACTTTTTGGCTATTATGAATAGCGCTGCAGTGAACACTTGGGTTTAAGTTTGCATGTGGATGTATGTTTTCATTTCTCTTGGGTATAAACCTAGGAGTGAAATTTCTGGGTCAGAGGCTAACTCAGCTTAGATTTTTGAAGAACCACCAGACTGCTTTCCGAAGTGGCTACACCATTTCACATTCCCACTGGCAGTGTATGTGGGTTCCAGTTTCTCCATGTCCTCCCCAACGCTTGTCAAATGTCTTTTTGATTCTAACCATCCCACTGGGTGTGGAATGGTGCAGCTCTGTGGTTTTGACTTGTCTTTCTCTAATAGCTAATGATGTGCAACATCTTACTGCCTATTTGTATATCTTCTCTGGAAAAATGTTTATTCGGATCCTTGCCTTTTTTGAGGGGAGGGTGTTCATTTGTCTTAATTAAAGACAACTTGTATCTAGAATTCCTAAAGCATTCTTTTTTTTTTTTTTTTTTAAAGAGACAGTGTCTCACTGTGTTGCCTGGGCTGGAACACAGCGGCCATTCACACATGTGATCACAGCTCACTGCGCCTGGAACATCTGGCCTCAAGCAATCCTCCTACCTCAGCCCCCTGAGTAGCTAGGACTATGGGCATGAGCCACCACGCCTGGCTCTTCATAAAGGATTCTTTATGTATTCCAGATACAAGTCCCTTATGAGATATATCATTTGTAAATATTTTCTCCCATTTTGTGGACTGTCTTTTTACTTTCTCGATGGTGTCCTTTGTCGTATAAAAGTGTCTGCTGATGTTCGACGTATGTACTCTTGTTGCTTGTGCTTTTGGTGTCGTGGAAGAAACCATTGCAGAATCCAGGGTTAAGAAGGTTTCTGCCTAGGTTTTCTGCTAAGAGTTTTCTATTTTAGCTCTTGTATTTATGGTGTGAAGGAGGTCTAGCTTCTTTCTTTTGGTGTGGATATCCAGTTGTCCCAGCATCATTTGTTGAAAATACTTTTCATTCCCCATTGAATTGTCTTTGGCACCACGGTTGGAAAAAAAAATCAATGGACCATAAATGTGAGGGTTTATTTCTGGACTCTGAATTATTTTCTCTCGATCTATATTTCTGTCTTTTGTTTTCTTTTTAAAATTCATTAAAGAGGATATTTACAAAAGTATGCATTTATGAGCCACTGCTTTAAAACTTCTGTTTATGGTTTCCTGTATTTTATTTCAGCTCGTTTTCCATAATTACCTCGTTTTGTCTGTCATGGAGTGGTGAAGTGTAACGTTAATGTCATCAGGATGGTGATGTTCCCATTTTTCAAAGATTGCTTTGAACACAGATAGGAAGTATTTTCTGTTGGCAGTGATAACATAAAATGTTGAAAATGAAATATGGAAGTTTGTGAGTCAAAGATTTTCTTACCTTACTTGCATTTGAAATGCAGTACCACAAAAATATGCAGAATAAATGGTTATAACTTTTTCTTTAATAACGTAGACATTTTTATACCATCAAAAATTATTCTTTACGATTATACATCTCTTTATAGAATTCCTGAGTTGGAGGTAGAAGAAGAAACCCAAGTTCAAGAGATGACTTTAGATGAATGGAAAAATCTTCAAGAACAGACCAGACCAAAGCCTGAGTTTAACATCCGGAAACCAGAATCCACTGTTCCTTCCAAAGCAGTGGTGATTCACAAGTCAAAATATAGAGATGATGTAAGCATTACATTTCGTATGTAGAGGTAATATTTACTTTTACCTTATTGGAAGTGAAATGGACCTTTCCACTTCTATCTTGAAAATGAAACGTTAGTAATTGGCGCTTTTGTTTCTAATCAGAGATGATCTATGCCTAATTTTACTGTATCTTTATTGTTCATTAAGAAAAGGAATTGAAACTTGATGTATTGAGAGCAGCTCAGAGCAGTTAGAGGAACAGTGTGTCTTCTACTCCCCCTGGGGCTGTGCTGGGACTGTACACATACTGTGTGTTCCTTGTATTTCATTTTTCTCAAGCGAGAGTTACAGATTGTGTCTTGTACAGTTCAAAGTTATTCAAAGGATAACTACACTCTGTTTTCCCTGATCAGTTTACTTGACTTTCAACTCTGATTTTTGATGAGAGCGTTTCACTATGAGTAGTTGATGACGTTTTAAACTGTGGTTGAGGTTCCATGCTCTTCTGACGCCTTTCCCGTGTTGGCTCAGCAGCGATGCGCCCCTTGCCTAACTGCAGAGGTGGCAGGAAATGAGGCCCCGAACTGCCTGGCTGCTTGGTCAGGCGACAGCGGCCAGTGTGCTGCGGGGGTTGCAGGGAGCTCCTCCGTGTTGTGAGGCCTCATTGCTCACGGCTTCCATCCGGCTCTTCTCAGAAGCTTCAGTTTTGCAGGGAGAGGTGTCGGGGAAACATCCAGCAGCATGTGTTGATAGGGATGCCACTGGGTCATTGAGTCTCCTACTTAAGTTATTGAACTTAAGGCAAGGTCCACTGAAGCGTTCTCATTATGGGATTTGAATCTGGATCGTTCCGTTACAGCTTGATACCAGTCGCTGTGTCGAGGTGGGAGTGAGCGGGTTCTTCCTCTGTGGGGTATTAGTCATTGATTTTCATGTGGAATCTCAGGAATGTGATCCTGTTGTAGAGTTGTCATTTACACTTTGGTTAGTTTCATTTTCTGAGTGAATACTTTGATTAGGGGATCATTTAAGTTACAGGGTTCTTGGGAAGCCAAGGCAGGTGGATCACCTGAGGTTAGGAGTTTGAGACCCTCCTGGCCAACATGGTGAAACCCTGTCTCTACTTAAAATACAAAAAATAGCCGGGCGTGGTGGCGGGCGCCTGTAGTCCCAGCTACTCAGGAACGGTGTGAACCCGGGAGGCAGAGCTTGCAGTGAGCCCAGATCACGCCACTGCACTCCAGCCTGGGCGACAGAGTGAGACTCCATCTCAAAAAAAAAAGATACAGGATTCTCTCCCATCCTCTTGTTTTGGTCAGTCCAAGCTGTAGGAGGCCTTACTAGTAAGTTTTGAGCTGTTCCACAAGAAATGGCTTTTTGTAGACATAGGTGGCCAGAGCTTTATTTCCTTGGCAATCTCCGGGAGGTGTTTTCTAATTCCATTAGCTAGCTGGGTTGGTTCTTTGCCTGTCCACTTCCTTTGTTCTTTTTTGTTCTAGGCATTGTAAGTAAAATTTTCTCAAAAACAAATGTGCTGTCAGGATTGAAATGTGCAGCTGACATGTTAGGTAAAAATAGAAGCTGCTCTTTCTTAATCCACACCAGATTCGTCCTCCCTGGCTCCAGAGGTCTCCCAGAATATTTGAAGCAAGTGGGTTAGCTGAGTCATCGAGCTTGGTCTCAGTGAAGCACACATCTTGGTCCTTGTTAATCTTAAAGGATTGAAGCTTTTAGCTAGGAATTGTTCTTAAAGCAACACAAGCCTGATCTTGGGTTCATCAGTTTACTTTGTTCTGGACACGCGAAGAGACAAAAGCACTAGAATACCTAGCAAAGTTCGGACCTAGTCACAACCCGGTGTAAGGCACTGGGCAGTTAAAGCACTTTGGCCAGGGCCAGCTGGAGCTGCGAGTGGAGCCCAAGCCTTCGTATGTCCTTAGACTGTGTGTCCACTCCCTGCTCCACTCTCCCGAGGCCCTTCCTGCCCCTTCCTGCAGTGGGAGGCGGCTCAAAGCAGGGCCCCCAGGAGACCTTCCCAGGGCTTCCCTGCTGAGTGCCAAACGAGGCAAGAGTTGATGATTCTGCCTGTCACTATTTTTTGTGTGTTTCTTTTTACAGAGTGCCAGTGCTCCTGGATTGTTTTTCTTCACCTTTTTAGCACTAAGCATCCAACTACCTAAAGCCTCTGCTTTATTTTAACCTGAGACCTTAAAGGGGACACAAATGTTAAGCGTGAAGGCTGCCATGAGCCTATGGCCTAAAGGTGTGGATGTGCTTGTGGAAACTTGGTTCCATTTCCTGGTTGTAGTAATGTTTAATGTTGTGGCACTTTGGAGATTCTCATCTGAGATCACTGACATATTTTCTTTTCTGTAGGTTTTTATTTTACTTAAAGTGGGTTTTTTTTTGTGTGTGTGTTTGTGTGTGTGTTATCCATTATTATGAGTTGAAGCCAAATCAAATTTGGATCAGATTTAATTAATTAATATAGTTGTCACAAGATAGAGAATTTTAATGAAAGCAGTTCTTAAAAAGCAGCTTGACTTTGTGCAGTGTTGGTAGAACACTCAGGTAACCATCCTTTGTTGTTTTTATAAAATTTCTCTATTTTGAGTGAGACTTGTTTATTATAAATCATGTGATTTCTAGCACATGGTATTTAGAGCCAGCACCCATGCTGAAAGGGATTTCTCTATTAAATTCTGGGACGGAGATATTTCCTTATTTATCAAAGCATTTGTGAACAGATAAGACAGAAAATAAGCAAAAATGAAAACTTTTTTATCTCAGCAAAATAGATATAAAACATGTATATTGTTTGCTATTATTAGTCATGCCGAATCTTACATCTTAACCTGCTCAGGTGACAGAAATTTGATCCCACTTGAGGCCGGGCGCGGTGGCTCACGCCTGTAACCCCAGCACTTTGGGAGGCCGAGACGGGCGGATCACGAGGTCAGGAGATCGAGACCATCCTGGCTAACGCGGTGAAACCCCGTCTCTACTAAAAAATACAAAAAACTAGCCGGGCGCGGTGGCGGCGCCTGAAGTCCCAGCTACTCGGGAGGCTGAGGCAGGAGAATGGCGTGAACCCGGGAGGCGGAGCTTGCAGTGAGCTGAGATCCGGCCATTGCACTCCAGCCTGGGCGACAGAGCGAGACTCTGTCTCAAAAAAAAAAAAAGAAATTTGGTCCCACTTGAAATCCTAAGTTCCAAGATGTTTGGATTAAGATTGTAATTGCAAGAATGTGGGACTGCAAACACACGGAACTCACTGTCTTGGAACTGGAACAGCAGGTGCCGTCCTCCTGTGTCCAGCTCTGCAGCCCAGGGCCAGAGACGCTTCCAGAGCGTGGCCCTGTCTAGCCCCTGACGGTGCTTTAGCTCCTGTGCAGCACATGGCAGCCACTAAGCCAGATGAGTGTGGGGATGGCTATGGACTTGTGCATGTTGGATGCTGTAACTGTGTTTCAGATGGTAAAAGATGACTATGAGGACGATTCCCATGTTTTCCGGAAACCCGCCAATGACATCACATCCCAGCTGGAGATTAATTTTGGCAACCTCCCTCGTCCCGGGCGCGGAGCCAGAGGAGGCACCCGGGGAGGCCGGGGAAGGATCAGGAGGGCAGAGAACTACGGACCCAGAGCAGAAGTGGTGGTAGGTGTCTGCATTATCAATCCCGAATGGTTTGCTGAAGGAAGTGAATCAGGACAGTGTCCCGGCCCAGGATGGTCTAGTTCAGAGGGTCATCGGCTTCTGCAGTGACTTTTCCTGTAGCTAGCGTGGGCCTGAGGTTGGGGATTTGGACGGTGTTGCAGCATCATGGACATCTTGGCTAGAGACCATTCTGGAGCCCTGGCTTCCAGGGTCTGCTGTGAGGGCACTCCCGGGATCCAAGAAAAACTCCCTCTCATCTGCATTAGACAAGATCCCCAGGCTTGGGACTGAACTGGAGCACCTGACATCTTGCTTACTGTGGCCTGATTGTATACCTTGGGCTCAAGTGATGCTGTCAGAGTGAACAGAATCCTTCCTAAGATCTCAAGCCCTTTGTGAGGGGACCTTCCTCAACCCCTCCCCAGCTCACTGGCCTCACACCGTCCTCAGCCAAGGCTGCCTGCTTCTAGCTCTCGACACAGCATGCCCCTTACCCCTGGCCTCTGCCTGCGGCCTCCGTTCATCCTTCCAACCTCACTTCCTCACAGGTTTCTTTGATCACATCTCCTAGACCGGTCAAGGTCTCGGAGCAAAGGAGTTTCTTTTCATTGAAGCCTGATCTCCGTGTGTGACTGTATTCCCACTGGTGTGGCTATTAGTCAGCGGCTGCTTTTGCTCATTATCAGTTTATGCAGTGCCATGCAGTGCCTGGCATGCAGTAGGTGCTTCCTAATGTGCTAGTGACACTTGTTCATCGGAAGTCAGCCCTGAGGCCCTGTGGCACAGACCCCTTGTCTGTGGCTGGTCTTGGCAGTGCTCCTCTGGCTGCCCAGTTCCCTCGCTCTAGGGAGCAGCCCCTGGAAGCGGTATCTGTGGTTTGGTTTTGCTTAAGCAGGAGCAAAAACACAATTTTTGGGGGGTGGGGGTGGGGGTGTATTTGGGGCCAGGCTGGAAACAGGGTCTATTCTGAGATAGGAAGCACATCCTCACGCCTTTCCTGTCGCAGACTCTGGCCCCTGCAGCACTCCGGGGCGTGTGCTGGGAACCGCTCTGAGACCCAGCGCCACCCGCCTCTTCACTGGCATCTGTCCCCACCTCCACAAGCTGTGTACCCCCCACCTCAGAAGAGCCCTCAGGGCCACCCCTGCCCCCATCAGGCCACACTGTTTCCCAGTCCGGGTCCTTGTTCCCTTTGCTTATCCATTGAGGTTCATCCCAGGGAGAACCTTCTCTTCCCACAAAACCTTGCCTGACCTTGGCGTCCACTTCGCCATCAAATTGCACTGGACGGCCCTCCTGTGGCCCCTCCCTCCCAGGACGTGTTAGTGAAGCTCCTGACTCGATGGTCCGTTTCTCCAGAGCCATGAGCTCCCCGAGGACAGGCACTGTCTGTGCCCCTCCTCCTCCCTCCAGTGCCTGGCACGCAGTAACCGTTCCATTTACTCGATGCAGGACGTGCCCGTGCAGAGCCCCCCAGTAAGAGCTTGCAGGACATAGGAAGGGAGGCAGCTCCTTTTTCGAGGAGACCGGAGGCCTGTGTGGGAGGGGAGCTGTGCTTTCCTGGGTTAGCAGTGACCTGTGTCTCTCCCCTTCCCACTGTGGATCCTGCCTCTAATGCAGGCCCCTCAGCGTTGGTGCCAGGCCCTTGTTATCCCACTGGGACCCTGGGAATGGATGAAGGGGCAGTGGATTTCAAAGCATGTCTTTTCTTCTTTAGATGCAAGATGTCGCCCCCAACCCGGATGACCCTGAAGACTTCCCTGCGTTGTCTTGAAAGCGCCCGTATCGCGGCACCGCGGAGCTGCACCCGTGGAGACTTTTCCAGCTGGGCCGAGAGAGTCAGAGTCTGAGAACAATAGATGTTGCTTTTCCCATGTTGTGTGAATTTGTCGCACTTTTTCAGGCTGGGCTGTTAGAGGGGCTTCTCCAGAGGCTTGAGAGCAGGCCCTTTCCCCAGCAGGTGAAGAATGGTGACTGTGTTTACTGAAGGAATTTCAGATGAAGTCCAGGAATAATGTTTACACTGTGTACATAAGAGATAGTATAGACTCCTCGGCGCGAGCGCGGAGGGAAAGGAGGTCGGCAGACAGACTCTGTGCAGACTCTTAGGAAGCCGTAGATTCCCGGAGGCTGTGCCTTTAGCGTTAGAGGAAACACATAGGACCGGAACTGTTCATGGAAAGCAGTCACAGCTGAGATTTCAGAGACCAAGAAATTAAACTACAATTGTACTTACTGTTTACTGGTAAATGTTATCTACTCTCCTGGGATATTTTCCTTTCTGGTTTTCACTTAACCAGTCATTTAAAAATCGCTATCGTGTAGCCACTGGCCACCACTCTGTGACACAGAATCCGAGAACGTGTTGATTTTTCATTGTGATTTAAACTACCTCCTGGTTTCTGTGTGTGCGCGCACACAGCTAGTGTTTGGGTGGTTTCTAGAAAGAAGATTAAGTCTATGACTTTAAAAACCATGTTATTCAACCTGCCAGTCAAATGGAAAGGGATCGTGGCAAAAGCAAATATCGCATCCTTTTCTTCCGCAGAAGCAGAGTCAGGTCGGCAGCTGTGTGCAAAGGCCTCCGCCTTCGGCTCGGGCACTGTTGTAGATAACTGGTATTTATTAAGCACTGTGAGCAGTTTTCCTCAGTCCTGGCCCCAGTTCTAGAGCTCCTCTCTATGACTTTTGGTGAAAGTTTGGGGTTGGGGGTACACCTCAGAGGTTCAGTAGTTCACCCACCTGAAGTCCCACGCTGAACAGAGCTGGACCCAGAGCCACACGCCCAAAAGCACACACTGTGCTGGGGAGGAAGGAGGCCTAGGAGGGCCTGCAGGTCCAGGCAGCTGTAGAGCTGCTAGAAGCTGGGGTGTTGCTCTCCCTGCTTTCTCATAGACACCACAGGTACTGTCTGCCTGTTGTCACACAGTTCATATGCTCGCTTGAGATGGAATCTGAACCTCGGTCCCAGGATCTGTGCTTTTTCTCACTTTGCGACACTATCTAAGGTGGCTTTGAACTGGAAGCCAAGTGCAAATAAAGGTTGGTATTCGCTCCTGACTTTGTGTAGAGAAAACAGTCCTTTGGTTACTCTCAGGCCACAGCAGTCAGTCAGGATTTTGTTGAGTAATCAAAGCTGAATCCGTACACGGTAGGGTCAGTTAAGGATGTTTGCTTTGGGTGACAGCCTACTTTTGGTCTCTTATTAAATTATTATCTGAGTACTAAGGTTTATCAACTGAGTGTTTTCTTCCTTTTCCTGGAAAAGGCAATGGATGCAAGCGCCCTGATTTCCAAAATCTGAACCTAGCTGGTACAACATCAGGGCTGGGTCATGACTCAGTGGCTTTGAAGCTGTCACACTGTCATTTTGCCTAACCGTGGCTTTGAAGATTAGCCAGAGCTCGCTTTGAAGAAACTTTCCGTCAGTGTTGTGAATACTACTTGAAAAGCCCATAGCATTTGGTTTAATGTTGCAGTTGCAAAAACACTGACAGTTCCTATCGAATAGAGCTGTTGAGTCATGTGACTGAAGACGGTTTTGGGGAACCCGGTGCATGTTCTGAACCTGTAATGGGCAATGTTTGCTCACCAGGGCTAGCTCTTGCTGACTTGGTCCTGTGCCCGGATGTAGGGGTTTTGTTTGCGCTCTTTCTGGATTGTGCCAGGTTGTACGTAGCCCCAGGTGCCCAGAGAAGCCAGGGCAGACAGAAGCGAAGGGCAGGGGGTGTAACCGGCATGCCGTAGGCACAGTCAGATGGGCAGGGGGTGTCAGCAGCATGCCGTAGGCACAGTCAGATGGGCAGGGGGTGTCAGCAGCATGCCGTAGGCACAGTCAGATGCAGAGGTGGCAGGACCTTTTGGACCACAGTGCCGCGGCAGACCCCTCCGTCAGAGGAGCTTGTGACGTGGGCGTGGACATGTCCTGGGGCAGCGCACCCTGGGCACCACGTTTCTGGCGACTTAGACTCAAGCAGATTAACCCCATGAAGGACGCCCATGAGGGTTGTCGTCCCCAAGTCTTCTGAAAAGTGGAGGTCAAGCAAGTTTGAGTTGGTTAGCCAGGCCCAGGCCGGACTGGATCATGTCTGAACCAGGAGTTGACTGCTGGGCCTCAGGGGTGTCTGAGTTGTGCCGCCAGGGCAGCTCCTGAAGACTTAGCTCAGGGGGAGGTCCTGGAGCTGCTGCGCACAGCCTGGCACCAGGCCGGGAAAGCCGCCCCGCAGTAACTGGGCTGAGGAACCAGATCCTCTAGAGATGGGGGTGCTTGGCTGGGCGGGTAGGTCACGCCTGTAATCCCAGCACTTTGGGAGGCCAAGGCAGGCAGATCACTTGAGGTCAGGAGTTCAAGACCAGGCTGGCCAACATGGTGAAACCCCGTCTCTACTAAAAATACAGAAATTAGCCGGGCGTGGTGGCGGGTGCCTGTAATCCCAGCTCCTCAGGAGGCTGAGGCAGGAGAATTGCTTGAACCCGGGAGATGGAGGTTGCAGTGAGCCGAGATCGTGCCACTGCACTCCAGTGTGGGCAACAAGAGTGAGACTCTGTCTTTGGAAGAAAAAAAAAAATAAAAAGGGAGGTGCTGCCCGAGAGGGAGGGGATCAGTACTCGACTTGGGATGAAAGCCTAAGCTGCCTGTCTGACAAGTCTGGGAAGAGGCAGCTGGACACACTGCTGCCGGTTGGGAATGCCTCCGAAGTCAGATTTGGATGCTTTGAACAAGAGCCCGCTAGCCTAATGTTGCTCATGAGCCTTTGGCATTTTCATTCCACGCAAGGCGGGCCCCTCTGAGCCAGCCACCCTCCTTCCCTGTGCTGGTCAGACCAGACCATCTCCTTCCGTTACCAGCAAGTCCACGTCATCCCAGTGCACGCGAGCTTCATGGGAAAGACGTTGCCATCCTCTGAAACTGCACTGCACGGTGCTGGCAGGTGCTTTGGAGCAGCTGGGCCTGTGTCTCCGAAGCTGGGAAAGGCAGCACGGGAGCTGCCTGTGCCCGCCCTGTTCTCAGCAGCACTGGGCCTGTCTGCCCTCCACGCTGCGGCCTCTGCTGTAGATGCGGAACATAGATTTGCTCGTTTCCTTTGGCTGCTGCTGTCTCCTCTCCGCCTTCTGCAAGGATCATGGCCCATGTGAACAGCTTCCCTGAACCCCCCGGACACTCATGGGTGCTTCAGACAACCTGGGGTGGGCTGAGGGCATGGGAGGCTTTGGCCTGGCTGTGTCCCACAGGGGCCTGTGTTGTGGAGGATGAGGAGGTGTGGAGAAGGGAACGAGGAAGGAAAAACACAGGAATATTTTAAAACCTTGTTATTATCAAATAGGATACAGATAAAAGTCCAAAACTAGACTGGGCATGGTGGCCCACGCCTGGAATACTTTGGGAGGCTGAGGTGGAAGGATTGCTTGAGGCCAGGAGTTCAAGACCAGCCTGAGCAACACAGTAGGACGGTGTTTCTACCATAAATTTTAAAATTAGGTGGGTGGCACACACCTGTAGTCATAGCTACTCTGGGAAGGGGCCGAGAAGTTGAGGCAGGAGGATGGCTTGAGCCCAGGAGTTTGAGGCTACAGTGAGCTACGATCATGCCACTGCACTCCAGCCTGGGTGACAGAGAAAAACCTCATCTCTTAAAGTGCAGAACTGCCTTGTAACCATGTTTTCCTCCAAAGCCTGGTCACGTGGACCATGCTGATCACCACCTCATCCCACCACCTCATCGCTGTCCCCAGTCACTCCCCGCCACGACCCCAGGTGCTCCCCTCCACGCCAGTGCTGCCTTTTGAAAGAAAAGTCTTCTGAAGGATGCTCCTCCACCCACCCGCTTTCCCCCGGCACCTACGACAAAGCCTGGTGACCCAACCCACCCGCTTTCTCCCGGCACCTACCGGAAAGCCTGGTGACCGAACCCACCCGCTCCCCCCCAGCACCTACCGCAAAGCCTGGTGACCGAACCCACCCGCTTTCCCCCGGCACCTACAGCAAAGCCTGGTTACCAAACCCACCCGCTTTCTCCCGGCACCTATGGCAAAGCCTGGTTACCGAAGGGGCAGAGCATTTGCTTGACAGCCTGGGAGTCCTGTCTTGTCATGCCTTGTCATTTTATAGTCAGGCAAGGACGCTGTCTTCCTTGCTGCCTGGCTACTATTTAGGGCAGGTAGAAGCTGAAACGAGATTCAGTCCCTGAGCCCCACGTCCTTTCTACACACTCCTGAAATTTCCAGTGAAAGGACCAGTCCCTTGGGCAAAGCTGTTAGGAGAGGGGACAGGAAAAGGGACGCCTGTACCTCAGCAGTGGATGAAAGGAGATGTGGAGTGTTTGCCGTGTGCCTCTGTGCTCAGTCACTTTCCGAGCCATGTGGAGATGGCCATGGTGCCTAGCAGGGTACTGCACACCACAGCAGTGCAGAGGGGCCCCCCTCAGGTATTCTCCATGCAAACGGGATGGGACTAAAACTTGGCTCCTTAGGCCTAAGGGCCTAGCGGCTCCTGCCTGCTTTGCCCAGTCCAGCTTTTCTGCACATCTCCTGTTGCTCCTGGAAAGCCTCTGCCTGGGCCACAAAGTTTCCTTGGACTCCAGATGACAAGAATTTCTCTAACCAGATTGCAAAAGGTTCTCGCACCCCTCACAGCTACACCTGGGCCAATCAGGCCTCTGTGGGGAGCAGCAGGGAACCACTGCCGTCTGAGCACTGTTTCTTTCTTCCTTTCCTTCCCTTCCTTTTCTTTTTTCTTTTTTTTTTTTTGAGACGGAGTCTTGCTGTGTCGCCCAGGCTAGAGTGCAGTGGCCGGATCTCAGCTTACTGCAAGCTCTGCCTCCCAGGTTCACGCCATTCTCCTGCCTCAGTCTCCCAAGTAGCTGGGACTACAGGTGCCCACCACCTCGCCCGGCTAGTTTTTTTGTATTTTTTTTTAGTAGAGACGGGGTTTCACCGTGTTAGCCAGGATGGTCTCGATCTCCTGACCTTGTGATCCGCCCGTCTCGGCCTCCCAAAGTGCTGGGATTACAGGCTTGAGCCACTGCGCCCGGCCCCTTCCTTCCTTCCTTTTCTTTCTTTCTCTTTCCCTTCCTCCCTCCCAGGTTCACGTCACTATCCTGCCTCAGCCTCCCAAGTAGCTGGGACTACAGGCGCCTGCCACCTCGCCCGGCTAATTGTTTGTATTTTTAGTAGAGACGGGGTTTCACTGTGTTAGCCAGAATGGTCTCAATCTCCTGACCTCATGTTCCACCTGCCTCAGCCTCCCAAAGTGCTGGGATTATAGGCGTGAGCCACCGCACCCGGCCTGAGCAGTGTTTCTTTACAAACCTGTGCCCAATCCCAGAGGGCGGAATTACATAACTCTGGGAGCTCAAAGCCATTTGTAAGGTAAGGAGTGCCTGTCGTGTGGCATCAACTTGTACGTAAACCCCACAGGGCTTCTGAGAGTCTCAAATGTTCTCAGACACTGAGGTAGGGTAAGACGTTTCTCCTCAAGAACCACCACCGTGCAAAGGGACTGACGGCACCTCCAGCAAGGCTGCCCTATCTGGGCACCCGTGTTGTGTGCTGCCCACCCCCCAGGAGCTGACTCACATTGACTTCAGTGTGCCTGGCACTCAAGTTGTGCGATGAACAACCTGCACAACTGTCCTGGCGGCCCACATGGATACCGGCCACTGGTCTTGCGGCAGAGCAACAGTGAGGAAAACAAAAGTATCCGAGGCAAGTTCTAAGTGAACTGACCACAACTTGCATGTTTTGCTGGTGAGAGGATGGAGGTGGAGCCAGCGGTGATGCTGGGGAAGTTTTCAGGAAGAGGGAAGGTGGATAGAAAGAAAGCAGGAGACATGGGAACGCCATGTGGCCTTTGAGGGACATGCTTGGGGAAGCGGGTCGCTGTGACCAAGGTAGAAAGATGCCCCGGGAATTTTTACGGAGGCTCCCTGGCAGGGTGAGGCTGCGGGGGTGCTGCTGATTGATGAATAGACCCTGCCTTCACTGCACACCTCCAGGGGCGCCCTCCACACAGCATCTGTACACACAGCACACCTGGGGTGTGTGGCCACAGCCAGCAAGCCAGTAAGTTGACCTGTCCATGCAGCCTTCAAACATTTGGTGCGAACTTTTCTGGGGAGATGGAGGGGCCTCAGCGTCCATCAGACCATCTCACAGGGGCTCCCAGCCTAAGAACGTGTCAGCAGCACGGCCCTCTGCGCCTGGAATGGGCCTGCTACCAAACCAGGGCGGGTGTCAGCCTGGCCATTCCCAACTCAGTCACGCCCGGGCCCACCTACAGGAAGGCCCTGGGCTGACGGCTCAACGCCCAGCGGAAGAACGAGGCAGACACACCTGCTGCGAGGCCTCAATTGCACCGGAGAGAACTTGCGGTGGGCCACGGGCGTGTCCAGGAGAGCCCTTCCCCTCAGATCTAGTCCCTGTGGATCCCCAGCCAGATGAGAAGCCGGTCTAGAAAGGTGACAGCCTGGGACAGCCAACCATCGCTGGAAAAGGGAGGAGACGGACGGGGCTGTACTCACCGCCGCCACAGGGCCTGCCTCCGGGCTTGAGTTTGTGTGGACGGCAAGGGCTTGTTTCGCTGGCCTCTAACTCTCAACCGCAAGGCGAACTTGGGTTGGGGCCCAGAACGGCCGCGAGCCGTCACCCTCCAGCCTGGCCAGTGAGTGCTGAGCGGACACAGCGGCGGCTCGAGGACGTGCCACCCGCGGGGCTGCCAGGGCGCTCCGTGCGTCTCGCTCCGGCGGGGTCCCGGCTGACCCCGCACTGCAGGCGCAGGCACCGGGGACCCCGCAGGCTCCACCGCCCCGGCCACCCTGAAGTCCCCGCTGGAGGAGGCGCGGCGGACCCGCTCCGGGGACCCCGTCTCTCCGAGAAGCCCCTTCCTCTGCCCTCCGGCCCCAGAGACAGCAGCGTGGCGGCTTCTCTGTCCCGTGTGCTGCGCAGGACAAGCGGCCCGGGAGGAGGGAGCCGTTCCCGGCGGGGGGCAGCAGCAGCCCGGGCCGGGGACACGCGTGGGGCCCGGACCGTCCGCTGGCACCGAGTCGGCGGGTGCGGGGACCCCAGACACGCCGCGTTCCCCGGAGTCCCGCGCCCGGGAGAGCGGCCCCGCCTGAAAAGACATCTTGGTTAATACAGAGACACGCCCAGGGCCAGGAGAAGCCACTGTCCTCCCAGTCCCACCGCTACAAAGCCCGCGGCCGCCCTCCCGCGCCGAGTCCTTCCCCCTTTAGAAACAGACGTGGCCCCGCAGAGCCCCCGCGGCCGGCCGGGGCCCCTCACCCGGGATTTCGGTGTGGACAGAGCACGCTCGTCCCGAAGGCGGCAAAGCCAGGCAGACCGGCTGCCAGAGTCAGGCGGGGTTAGAGGCGGGAGGCCCCCCACTCCCACGCGGGCCAGGGACCCCCGAGGTGCTGGGGAGGAACCCAGGAGGCTTTGCTCGGGGGGACCCATTTCTCCCCCAGTAAACGGATAGGGACGGTGAGGCGCGGACGGAAGGGCAGGCTGTGCCAACCGCTTGGAAGATAAAAATGCCCCAAATCAATGTGGAAAAGCTGAAGCCAGGACGACACGCAGGACAGTGAGCGCGACCCACGGCGCTGAGGCCCGCGTCCTGCTCTTAACTAACAGCTCACCGGCGTCACAACAGCGGCTAACGGGAGAGGAGCGGGCAGCGGCGACTGTGCATTTTCACTTCTCCTGGACATTTTTGTTATCAGGCACAAGATATATGGCTCTTAGCGTGTGCCAGACACTTGTTCTCAGCTATGAAAAATATTAACTACTCATTTCATCCTCACACAACCCTGTAAGATGGATATTGCCATCCCCACTTCAGAGAAGGAACGGGTTTAGGGAGCCTAAATCACTCCGCCCAAATCGAAGTGGCAGCGCTCAGGTTTGCAACAGCCTGGGCCCAGAATGCACGCTCTCAACAGTTCTACCGACGCTGCTTTTTCACAGTGTGCAGCAAGAGCTTTAACATCTTACAAATTTTTGACCCAGAAATCCCCTCTGTAAGAATTTATCCTAAGGAAATAGCCAGCACCGCCCAGGAAGAATTTCTGTAGAACAGGGATGCGGTGCGTGGCCGACAGCCGGGAATGCGTGACAGCTAGTCAGGGCACACTGCAGAGGAGCTAAAGGTCGTGTTCTTGGAGAATTCCTCCCTAGCTGCTCCTTTCCAATGCGCCCACAGCTGCATTAGACACACGGAGGAGGGAGACAGCAGAGTGGGTGTCACACTCCCCCAGCTAAGGCACAGCCATGTACTTCTGTTAAATCAAATGCTAGGCGCTCACTAGTCCAACTGAAACACTGAACCAAGTGAGGCTCGGCCAGTAGATCAAGGGTCCCCAAGGCCGCAGAAGTGGCGGAGCTGGGGCAAGACACGCCCAGTGGGACTTTCTCTTTCCACAGCAACTTGCATTTCAGTCCATTGAGAGGCCGCAGACAGGGGCCCTTGAATCTCCTCTCCCATGACCCAGGTTTGCCTTTGAACAACGATTCTCGAGACTTACCTTCAATGCGTGGGTCCCCGCTTCAAGGCAAAACAGTTTACGTGACCTCTTTTTAAATGTTTACACCATTACCCATGCATAAAATTATGCTGCAGGTACCAAAAATATCAGAAACTGAGGGACCGTAATCTGCTATCATTCTTTCCCCAATTCTCTAGAGAAAATGACCTAAAATATATGACAAAGTAGTGAATTTAAAGACATACCCCGACACTGTTTTAAGCAATTTCCAATTGTTATTTTAACTCCCATACTAACTGCGAAGGTAGGAATTCTTTTCATTTCCATTTCACTTACGCAATGGAAGCAGAGGGGATCGGCACATCCCACACATGATGGCTGGGCTCCGGTCAGATTGGCTGTAGATGACAGGGAAGGAGATAAGTCTCTTAAGGACCTGGGGTCCCCGCAGCCTGCTGCTTCCCCCCGACAGGCCTGGAAGACAAAGCCCCCCAGGAGGAACAGGCATGCCTCGTGGCTTCCTCTCAAGCACTGCCTCCAAGCCAGCCCCTTGGCAGCACTCAGGGACTTCCCGGAGCAGTGTGGTGGCGCCAGCTGCCTGAGCTCTAGTGGCCTCAGGGGAAGCCGTGGAGGGGCAGGGAGAGGCCACAGCTCCCACAGAGCCAGCGTCTGCAAATACACAGTCTGGAGGGTCATGTGTGGTGGGGAGTCGGGAGAGGGGTGAGAAGGCCAGTCTCTGGTTTTTTACTTTGGACACTTGTATCCCAGTGTGAATTCAAGCACAGCTCCTTGGGAGAACTGGATAGAACTCAACAGAACACAGGGTCTTGAGTCTCAGCAGTGAGTTGTGTGTGAGGTATGGACAATGGGCCCTTGGGGTCCTGCCCGGCACCAGAGGCAGGGCAAGTAGAGAGCGGGGGGCTGGCATCTGGGGTTGGACCGCAAGCTGGGGAGGGTGCTGGGGCCGGTGCTGCCTGACCTTGGCAGGCAAAATGCCCTGCAGGATCCCAAGGGCCTGACTTGAGTCTTATCCTCAGAGGCCTCCAGAAAGTCAAAGCTTTGTGTCCTGTGAGCTGTGCCAGGGTGTGAGGAATGGCCTGGCAGCAGGAGCGCCTCCAGTTCACCACCTTACCTACAGAAGGGGGCTGGACTAACTTCCAGATTCAAACGCTAAAGCTCTAACCCCAGCCCCTTGAGATGTGGCTCTATGTGGACACGGGGCCTTTAACAAGGTGGTCAAGTTACAATGAGGCCATCAGTGGGCCCCAATCCAATCTGACTGGTGTCCTCTTGAGAGGGGAGTGGAGGGGAAGAGGCACCAGGGCCCCGCAGGCACTGAAGAGAGGCCCTGCAAGGAGGCAGTGCCTGCAAGCCCAGGAGAGAGGCCGCTGGAGAAACCAAGCCCACCCACAGCTTGATCGTGGACATGCAGCCTCCAGAACTGTGAGGAAACGAACTTCTATGTCAGCCATCCAGTCTGGGCGGCCGTCCTAGAAGACTTACACAGATGCCATGTTACCTCTGCTTTATGTTCTAACCCACTGCCTACCAGAATTCAAAATGCCTGGTAAGTAACACAGTGAACAAAAAGGCTGTTGGGTTAATACTTTTAATTACATGATTGTAATTATACAATTTCCACTATTCGATATTTTGTATAAAACCAGTTACAACTCACAAGATTTTCCAATGTGACAATATGTATCAAACTACACACATATGCAAAGTTTACAGGCCATTAGGAAGCTTTATCTTAAAAATACCTTCAGGAAAATAAACATTCATTCAACCAGTTCTCTTGGCTTTAAAAAATATGATTAGAAATATACACTGTAAAAAAAAATCAAGACAATGATTGATCACTACTGATCAGTTACATTTTAAAACTTTTAATAATCTGTACATGAGTGCAGGTTAGATAAAAGTCTGCAAATTATTAATAGAAAACTGCAGTACTATCATTGGATGAACATGTCTGCTGACAATTCTACCAGGTAATTAAGGAGGTAATTTCCTACACAGTATAGGTGAATTGTCCAGTCTTTAAGCACATCTGGGGTCATCTCCGCTCAATGACGTGGAGAATACCCTGATGTCGGGAAACGGAAGGGCAGCAGCCTCTCCAGGGCAGTTTCAGCGGGAGAGAACATTTCAAGGAACAATAAAATAGGTTTTAAAAGTTGCTTTTGATGAGCACTGCTTTCCAGAATGCAATAATGATTCTTTTTTTTAATGTAGAAACAGAAGCCATGTTAAGAACAGACATCCAATGAGTGCACTGCCTCTGTGGCTCGGACGGTGACGGGGAAAGGGAATGCCTCAGGACAGTGGGCACACTGGCCGCATGACAATGCTTGGGAACTCCTCTAAAACTTGCCTAGGCCCAAGAGAGAGGTAGCAATCACCCTGTGAGAGGGCTGGAGGGGAGGGGAGGAAGGAGGTAGGGGGCAGGCTAGGGGCATCAAGCTCAGAACGGGGGAGTTCTGGAGGCCGGCAGGGCTCTGCCGGGAAGCACTGGCCACGCCAGGCCATTCTGCTCTCGCGAGGCGCCGCTCCCCACCAAGTTCTATAAAAAGCCAAGTCCGTCCGTACTTCTAGGAACCCAGTTTTGCAGATGCTCTTCCTCCGGACCATCCCTGACTCTTGATAATTTTGAGTCCCCAGAAAGCTTCAAGGGCACCTAAAAATATGCACTTCTAATTTTAATTCCATTGCAAACTGTCCCGGTGTACTTTCAGGGCTATTTAAGGCTCTTAAGTTAAGGGAATCTCTCCATCAGACAGACACAGTTTCATGTTCCATAGCAACAAGGTCTTCTGTAACAAGGACTCTAAGTCAGAACCCCAGAAGATTCTGGGTGTTTGTGGTTTCATTTGGGGAAGAGGGGAAGCATCCACTCTCATTCATAGCAGGAAGAACTTTCCATCCCTCAGACCGACACTTCCTGGATTCTAGAGACGGTCCCCATAAGTGTAACACTGTTGCTATGCACAGCTTCCCAAGTCATTTGGTTATTACAAGGAATGCTTCTTCACCAAATCACAAGTTTTCTATGACTAATTTCAGTGAACCAGTTAAATAGAAGGATTTTTAGAAAGAGCCACAGTGATAGCAATTATAGGTGGAAACCTGAGCAGGCAACATGAAGAGGCAGTTTATAAAATGAAGAAGGAATGCGGTTCCGCGGACACCCTTCCTTTTCTTGGACGAAACACCAGGAGGCGTGTCCGCCGTGAGGGAGGCAGTACTCACAAGAGCTGCGGCGCCTACATTTACTTGTTCTGACGGGACGAAAAGCCAAACTAAGAAGGGATCAGATGGAAGCGCGATTTTCACAACTACCTGGATTATTATTTATGGAACGGATGGCCTTAAAAAGGGTAAGGGGAAGAAGAGGTGCCCTGAGAATTCAATGCTTTATGCATGGCACAGTTTGAATATTTATATTGTCTCAGCTCAAAACAGCAAAAGGAATGTACCTCCTCCCACCCACATCTTACTGAAGAGTGGTCTTCCCACAGCCAAGTGGGTCTTTGTGCCTATTCATTTCCAGGGACAGAAAGCCACTGTTTTTCTGTGATCCAGTCCCCAGTGTTTAAAAGCTGGCGTGACCCCACCCCATAGTGCCTGGCAGGGAGAGTCGCTTGTTTGGCTGAGAACACGGCATCTTCCGTCTCTCCTGATGCCGGTTGTTTTCACACTTTCTTCCAAGAAAGTGCACCAAAATGGAGGCACTGCCTTTCAATTCCTTTCTGCATTAAAGACTTTAACTTGTTTCTTCCAACTGCTTTAATTTCTTGAAGTTTTGTGAAAAAGGCAGCTTCGTAAAATGGAGTTGCCTACTAGACCTGGCGCACGCCTTGTGGCTTAGGAGAGCGTTTGCTTCTTACCGCTGTCAACATCTCGGCCCTCCATGCTCCCAGCACAGGCAAAAATGGGTTAACAATCATTAAACCACCCACTGCTTGTGGAAGGAACTGAGGTGAGTACTAAATATTCTTTTATTTTGCCCCCCTGCTTTTTTTTTTTTAAGCAGCAAATCAATTCTGTTTCTGTGACTGCTTCATGGCGCTGACTCTGCTGTGTTCCAGTAGGGTGGGGGAGAAGGCGCTCTGCAGAGTTACTGGTTGTGTTCCCTAACCAAAGGCAACAGTGAGATCCAGAAGCAGATCATCGTCACTGAGATCGCAGGCCGCGTCAATGGCCTTAGGCTGATCTCATAAGGAAAAAAAAAAAAAAAAAAAAATCCAATGTTACAGAGAAGGACTCTAAAAAAGCGGTAACTTTTTAAGCCGACATTATTTGGGATTGCTGTTTCCAAGGGGAATAACTGACAGTGTGTTTCCTCCATGCAAGGAAGGAAATATGATTTTAATTTGTATGACTGGCAACCAAACAATGGGCAACGTCCCAGTTCTTCAGTCCCTAAAGGACAGAAAAAGCAATGACTTGCAACATCTTCCAACTCTGAAGTCAGTTTCTCCTCCTGAGTCTTCTAAAACTACCATTAATATTCTCTTGCAAGTTTTAGGTTACCAAGGTACCACCTGGTCTTACAACATGCAACAGTATTTAAATGTGGTTTTCACAGATTCTTGTTAATAAAGCACTCTTTGGTGGAAGACAAGCAGCTTGGGTACTTAACAGAGTTAACATTACAACAGTATTACAAATAGGTGAAGATGATTAAGCCAAATAGTATCAAATTACAGAAAGTACCATCTCAGTAATGCCTTTTGTATCTTTATAAATTTTGACACAGGGTCACAAGGTGAACAGAAAATAAATACATAAAAAACCTCCATCAGATCCTCAACTCTTCTGAAGGCCAGCAACTACAATGATTGCCATCACAGAGACACACGTGCACCACAGAGCAACCCGCTCCCTGGGAACCAGAGGGCTTGGGTATTTACACCTGAGACTAAATTTACAACAGCATTTTTGTCATTCAGCCTGAGACCTGGGCCCTTCTCTGAGTCATTCGCTTGCACCCAAACTCAAAGTTCATTATTGAAACTCCAGCGGACACTTTCTCCATTGATCAACTTCTTAGGTGGAAAGCAACTAAGGCTTTTGCAATTTTGTTTTGTTTTCAAATTGTGCTAATTTCTGTTGCAGTTTTCAGTTCCTAGAGTCTTCCTTCAGCTCTGGTCACAGGTTTTTACTTAACGCAAGACTGTTTTAGTCCTTGAAATGGAGAGACTACGGGGAAAAAAAAAGGATTTTTACCATGAAGTTTACACAGCGTCCAGAGGCAGTTATCAAAGACAAGGAGGGCAACATAATAAAAGTGCTGACATGCTAAAAAGTATACGCTTGCTGTGAGTTTCTAATGACAAATACTTTGGAGAAGACAACACAATATCAACCACAAAGGAAAGACAAATAGGAGAAAGGCAGGGCAGAAAAAGGTTCAGTTCTGCAAAAAATAGAAATTTAAAAAAACCAATACAAGTAAATAAAAATCATAAAAGACGGACGGGCAGAGAGGCAGCAGGGCCAGGAAAGTACCATGATGCCGCCAGGGGCACGTGCTGCAAAGCACTCGTTCTCCTTCCTTCCCTCTGAGGAACCAGGCTGTGGGAGGAGCAGGCAGAATGAAAAGACAGAGAACTGTTACTGGGTTATTTCAAAAGCCAGAATTTGGTCACAGAAAAAGCTCTGGCACCTAAGCGGTTTCCAGCGCCGCCAAGCACAGGAGACACCCCACGGGCTACCTGCCTCCGCACTCCATGATTCTCCTCCTGCCTCTCTTCTCTCCTTCCCCAGTTTATGACGCTACACTTTCAGGTCCATAACAACTTTCAGAAAACGAAACCAAAAGAAGAGTCAGAAAAACCACTTCCAATCTGGAGGGGCCCCTCGCCCGATGCTGCTGCTGCGCTCTTCAAGGAGGAGCGTTTGAATCGATTGTTTCATTTTCAGAGATCCCAACAGAGCACTGAGCCAAAAGATCCAGGTCAGCTGGTGAGACAAGTGGGAAGATATCTGGAATTTCAAAGGATCACTAATATTTTAAAAGACTGGAGAGAAACAGCATTTTACCAAGAAACATTTAGAGACAACCTTCTGGGACTCCTCTCCTGATGGACTTTGGAGACAACGGCAGTAACCAAAAGTTAACGCCCAGAAGCAATGGAACAGGCACCCAGATCTGAGGCTCTGAGGGTCAAGAGGCAGTGGCAAGTGTGACACGGGCCAAGACACCCGAGAACACTGAAGAAGTCAGAGGTCCTAGATGCAGCTGCTCCCAACTGAAGGGCTCCTGAAAACATTCGTGGTTTTAGAGGCTAAGGAAAGAGGCCGGGCGCGATGCCTCACACCTGTAATCCCAGGACTTTGAGAGGCCGAGGCAGGTGGATCGCCTGAGGTTAGGAGTTCAAGACCAGCCTGGCCAACATGGTGAAACCTCATCTCTACTAAAAATACAGAAAGAAAATTTTTAGCCAGGCGTGGTAGTGCACGCCTGTATTCCCTCCTCAGCTATGCAGGAGGCTGAGGCAGGAGAATCGCTTGAACCTGCGAGGTGGAGGTTGTAGTGAGCTGAGATCGCACCATGGCACTCCAGCCTGGGTGACAGAGAGAGACTCTGTCTCATTTAAAAAAAAAAAAAAAAAGAGGCTAAGGAAAGAAGCTGAGCATTTCTCTCCCCAACCCCCGCAACATGAAGAATTAGGTACAGAGCACCCCAAAGTCCGGACCTTAGGTTTGGTTTGGCAGCTGCAGCAGAAAGTGATGGCTCCCAGTGATGCAACTCAAGAGTTAAAGTAACTTGTACATGACGGTTTCTTAGAAAATGAATGAGGTTATCATTTTAAAAAAAGAGCCTGCCCAAAAGAAACTGCATAAGCTAACAAACACGCACCGGCGGAAGGGCTGCGTGAAGACATGAGTGAATTCGAGCAAATGAGGTGGCTGCAGGCTCTCACTCGGAGCACGATGAAATTTCCAAGACTGTTCTAAGACAGCTCTTCACAGAGGTCACATGAGAACACTGAAAACAGGCCAATTCAACGGAGCCAATTATTCACTGGATTTATTAATTCTTAAAAGAGAAAGGTTAGCATGGATTTGTAGCTCTACCAGGAAGTGGGAAGTGGAGAAGCTCACTCGCTCCCTCTCCAGACTCGGGGAAGGGAATGAGAAGGTGCCACAGAGAGCCCTGGCAGGACCGAGGGCCACACAGGCTGTCTGGCGGCCGTCCCAGACCTGTGGCCACATGAAATTTAGGTTTCGATGGGGCACAGCCTCAAGTGGATACACGAGGGGATAGTCACCTTCTGTGAGAAACTGCGGCACCTTTTCCCAAAGACAAATAGTGAAGACATCACTCCTATTTTTTCAGCTGCTGCAAGTAATTGCTCTTTTGACGTTTTTGAAAAAGTTCCCCAAAGCTGAAGAGCCTCTCAGTAAACCCAAAAATCAAAAGCGCCAATTAAGTGCAAAGCGAGTTTGGGTGGAGTCTTCATCCTGGATGCCAAGGAACATGAAAAGGGGAGGTCAAGTTCCTATGAGCCACAGAGATGATGACAAGCCAGCAGGAACTGGCAACCCTGGTGCCTTGCAGCTTGTAGGGATGAAAGGACCCCAAAAGGGTGCTCTATTTTTTTTTCCACTGCTGTTTAAAGATTTCCCTCAAAAATTTATTCAAATTTAGCTCATACTATTGTGCCCAGAATCAGACCATGCACCAACATACTAACTCCCTCATTACCCTCCAACCAGAAATGAATACGATTCAGTAGGATATTATCAACAGTATTCAGTAGGATAAAAGCTCCAGGCTACAGCTTGGCTGACTCCAATTCTTAAAAACTATACATAATTTATTTGCTTTTCTTTTGTAAGCTGCAGGTGGATAACAGGTAAGGTGATGTGCACACAGGCCGAAGCCCCAAAAGAGGCACAAAGAAAGAACCCGCTTAGAGGAAGGTGAGCCCCAGTTAATCCTCACTGTTAGGCTCCTTTTGCTCTCCACATCATCTCTGAAAGTCCATTCTGGAATTTAAAGGAAGTCTTTTTGGTTTTCAGAACTATCCAAAATTCCTGGAAACTGCTTTGGGCCGTTTCAACATTCAGTCCAGATCACTGGCTCTGAAATCTCCCTTAGGACCCTCATATCATCCCTGCCAGGGGCCTCAGGCAGATGCTTGCTGCAACCAGGAACCACTTCTCCAGAGAGGCAGGAGTTCAGGTCACCAGACTAACATGGAAACGCAACAAGACCTAGATAGAAAAACAGAGGCAAGGCCAGCCCTTCCTCCTCAAAGGAAGACGGTATGACCTGGCAAGCACCGGCCAGGCTCCCGGACTCTACTCCTCTGTAACCTAAAAAGCATAATCTAAAAAAGCAAACAGCAGAATTAAATGTGCAAGACACACCAGGCTGTAATAAAAACCTGAGCGGCCAGGCGCGGTGGCTCATGCCTGTAATCCCAGTACTTTGGGAGGCTGAGGCAGGTGGATCATTTGAGATCAGGAGTTTGAGATCAGCCTGGCCAAAATGGTGAAACCCCATCTCTACTAAAAATACAAAAATTAGCCAGGTGTGGTGGTACATGCCACCCACAAGTAGTAATCCTAGCTACTTGGGAGGATGAGGCAGGAGAATGGTTTGAACCCGGAAGGCGAAGGTTGTAGTGAGCCGAGATAACACTATTGCACTCCGGCCTGGGCAATTCCATGTCAAAGAGAGAAAAACAAAAAGCCTGAGTACTCATGCACTCATACCTAAAAAGGATACACCCCTTCAAGACATGTCAAAATTAACTAATTAACTGTCATCAACGATAGGCTTTTTATTTGATTTTTTTTTTTTTTTTTGAGACGGAGTCTTGCTCTGTCACCCAGGCTGGGGTGCAATGGCGTAATCTCGGCTCATGTAAGCTCTGCCTCCGAAGTTCAAGTGATTCTCCAGCCTCAGCCTCCCGAGTAGCTGGGATTACAGGCACCCGCCACTGCACCCAGCTAATTTTTGTATTTTTAGTAGAGACGAGGTTTCATCATCTTGGCCAGGCTGGTCTTGAACTCCTGACCTCATGATCTACCTGCCTTGGCCTCCCGAAGTGCTGGGATTACAGGCATGAGCCACTGCACCTGGCCTGAATTAATAGTTTGGCTCACCTAAAAGTGTCAGTTGAAACACTCCCATTTCCCTTCATTTATTGTAAAAAAATTGGAAAATAAGATGATAAAAAAGAAAAAAAAATTCCAACTGTCCCACCAACCAGAACTTTTATTAGTATCATAGCATATTTTCCTTTGTCTTATTTCTATATATATAGACACTTATTCATCTATAAATACAGATGTATTGTAGGTATATAAATATTTATACATCTCTGTATTTCTATACTACATAGTATACTTACACTTACAAAATTACAGTCATACTTCAGATTTTTTTTTTTTTTTTTTTTTTTTTGAGACAGAGTCTCGCTCTTTCACCCAGGTTGGAGTGCAGTGGCGCGATCTCGGCTCACTGCAACCTCCGCCTCCCATGTTTAAGCAATTCTCCTGCCTCAGCCTCCCGAGTAGCTGGGACCACACGTGCCCGCCACCACGCCCGGCTAATTTTTGTATTTTTAGTAGAGATGAGGTTTCACCATGTTGGCCAGGCTGGTCTCAAACTCCTGACCTCAAGTGATCCACCCACCTCGGCTTCCCAAAGTGCTGGGATTACAGGCGTGAGCCACTGCGCCCGGCCCATACTTCAGAATTGTTATGCATGGCTCTTTTCACTCATTGCTTCGTGCACTAAACTGTATGACTCCCAATTCATTTGGCATAATGTAACAATCTTGAGCCCACTTCTTGTTTCTCACTGTTAGAGATAACACTCCGCCGCTGTTCCAATGTACCTAAATCTTTGACCTTTGGTCAGTATTTCTCTAATATTCTTCTCAAGTAGAATCAAAGAGTAAAGAAATAGGAATATTTGGTACATTTCTAATGAAAAATTTTAAATCCTAGAATCATGAGTCAGTGCCTGACAGTCCTCAAATCCTCATGCCGGGGCACTGCTGCGTCCTCATGTGAGTGTAAGTGTGCAGTAAGGTTGTGCAAAACAGACAGTGACGAGGAAACACGGCAGAGCTGAACAAGTCCTCCAAATGCGAAGCACACAGAGCTCCCAGCTCTGCCAAGGGTCCCTCGGGAGACTGGCTGCTTTGCACTGGGGACTAATTTTACACTGATAAGGCCCTGAGGCCCAAAGCCTCAGATACACAGGGCAGGGAAGCCGAAGAGAAGCGGGGCACATGTGCAGGACATTTTAAAGTCTGGTTCTGATTATCTTCAGGTCGCTCACGTCTGTTAGAAGAGATCGTTTTTACCAGGAGAACAGAAACAGGACTGCATGGGCGGCCAACACCAGGCAAAGATGAAAAGATGCCCTCTTCTACTCCTGAGCCCTCTATCCCCACTTCCACTCCTGGGCTATCTATTCTCTCTTCAGATGGGATCTGTTATCAGAATACTTTAAAAATGGCATGTCTACTTCATGAGAAATACCCAAAGACAACAGAGTCACCGACGTGGTCACAGAACACATTGGTTTTGCGAAATTTTGCCTCCACTTACTGAAGGCAGTGCTGACAGTGAAAGAACTAGTGCCTCACGTGTGGGCTGTGGCCAAGAGGACAAAGAGTCACTAGGCAGAGAAGGATCCTCAGACTCTCTAGAGTTACCTCACGTCCACCATCACACTCATTTCAGCTAATCGTCCAGCAACGATGCTGTGTCATGTCCACCATCACACTCATTTCAGCTAATCGTCCAGCAATGATGCTGTGTCATGTCCACCATCACACTCATTTCAGCTAATCGTCCAGCAATGATGCTGTGTCTGATATGCACTAGAATGATGTCCTCCAAGTCCTGACAGCCAGCTCTGGAAATTCTTAATTTAAAAACTTTCCCATATCATGACCCAGACACCATATTTCCAGTGTCGAGAATTACTTCTGAAATACAAAACGAAAGCCTACATTAAAATGGTCCAGATTTTCTTAGATAATGAACAAGTAACACACAGACTCTACTTTCTCCTAATTTCATGTCAGTCTTCAGAGGTAGGGCCCAAATATTAAACTGGAAAGCCAATGCTTGCAACTTTTCAGAAGAGTAGGATTCTTTTCTCACCTTTTAACACTGCTTTTCCTTGAAGCAGATCTGGTGGTTCTTTTAGTAATGCCTGCACTGCCAGAAATGTTAGGTTCAGATGTTTTACAGCTCTGAACACTGGATTGAAGAATTACTCTGAAAATAGTTGGAAAAAAATAAGATTACATTCACTGAAACCATTTGCAAATACTTGACAGAGGAAAGTATTTTTGCACTTTAGTGCAAATTATCTTGAGAATTGAGAGGATTTTCCATCAACACATTTACCAAAAAAAGGTGAAACACATTTTTACATCAAGGCCTTTTAAAATGAAGCATCTCATTTCTCTTTGAAGGCTACACAAAGATAACCGGAGGGCTTTGCTTCTGGAAGGTGAATGACTTGGCATTTTAAGCAATTCCCACACCAAAGAAATTCACCAGCCAAACAAATCTTTCTGCCCAACAAAAGCAAAAGTAGCTTCTCAGACTTTCAGTCATGAAACAAGACACCATTAAGAAGCCCAAATTCTAAAGAATAGGAACATAAAGTCAGGAAATAACTATACAATATTTACTCTTCAAAGCTGTAAGTATGGGTAATAATCCACTAAATCAATACTAATTTTGTGTAACATTTCAAAATTTTAGAAAGTGTTTAAGCAAAATATGAGTTTCGTCTGGATTATAACACTTACTAAATCTCCAAGTGCCACTAAAATGAAAGTGAAAACACTTAAATTTTGAAAAGCTTGCCTTAATTAAACTCTAAAAAGCTTGAGAAACTGGTGCCTATGAGAGTAGACTGCCCAGGAGGAAGTACACGATGAATCAGAAAAGAACACCCTGAGATAAAGGCCACATGGAATGTCCTTTTAGAGGCAGATGGTCCTCTGACTTTTTTTTCTTTAAATTGTCATAGGGAAAATAGCAGAAGACATCAAAAGATTTTATATGCTTTTCTTTTTTTTTTTTTTTTGAGACAGAGTCTTGCTCTGTTGTCCAGGCTGGAGTGCAGTGGTGTAATCTCGGCTCACTGCAACCTCCGCCTCCCAGGTTCAAACGATCCTCCTGCCTCAGCCTCCTGAGTAGCTGGGACCATGGGCGCCCACAACCTCACCTGGCTAATTTTTGTATTTTTAGTAAAGATGAGGTTTTGCCATGTTGGCCAAGCTGGTCTCGAACTCCTGACCTCAGGTGATCTGCCCACCTCAGCCTCCCAAAGTGCTGGGATTACAGGTGTGAGCCACCACGCCAGGCCTATATGCAACTTTTTTCTTCAAGAGATAATCAATGACAAACTAAACACATACACACACATTTATAGATACCAACTTTTAATTTTCTGAAAGAGAAAACACTGACTTAAGCTTTATTCTCTCCTATTCAAAACATAAAGGTGAGAAAGCCAGTAACAACTTATGAGAACCCAGCTCAAAAGAGTAAAAAGGAACCATTACCAATCAGTGGGCATCCCACCTCATAGGCCTCAGCTACCACCATGCTGGCTAATATACCAAAGACAGGGCCTTAAAATATGCTAAGATTAATACATTTCTACAACCTTAGCATCACCCAAACCAAAGCATATCCAACACTTAGTGAAATGCTAAACGTCTCATCACTGAAAAAGCAACAAGAGGCTGGGCATGGTGGCTCACGCCTGTAATCCTAGCACTTTGAGAGGCCAAGGCGGGTGGATCACAAGGTCAGGAGTTCAAGACCAGCCTGGCCAAGATGGTGAAACCCTGTCTCTACTAAAAATACAAAAATCAGCCGGGTGTGGTGGCAGGTGCCTATAATCCCAGCTACTCAGGTGGCTGAGGCAGGAGAACTGCTTGAACGCGGGCGGCACAGGTGGCAGTGAGCCAAGATTGCACCACTGTACTCCAGCCTGGGCCAAAGAGCGAGACTCCATCTCAAAAAAGAAAAAAAGCAACCAGAGCAGAACCTGGAGCTTGTCTGGGCCAGCGGTCCAAGCCTTCTGGGGAGAAGGCGGGGCAGTTTTCCCCACTGTTTCACTTTACTCATGCCGGATTTCTGACGGACCCTTGAAACTAGCTTTCTGTCTCACAGAGGGATGTGAATCCTGGATAAATCAGCCAATGTTTGGTTCAGAAATTCTCCTAGAGTGTGATCATCTGATACGTTGCATGTTCTAACACAACAGACAAAGGCGCTGGGTGTGGTGGCTTATGCCTATAATTCCAGCACTTTGGGAGACCAAGGCAGGAGGATCACTTGAGGCCAAAAGTTCGAGACCAGCCTGGTCATTTTAAGCAATTCCTACACCAAAGAAATCCTCCAGCCAAACAAATCTTTGTGTTCAAAAGTAAAAGTAGCTTCTCAGATTTTCAGCCATGAAACAAGACACCATTAAGAAGCCCAAATTCTTAAACATAGTGAGACGTCCTCTCTACAAAATAATAATAATAATAATTAGCTGGGCGTGGTGGGGCGTGCCTATGGTTCCAGCTACTTGGGAGGTTGAGGTAGGAGGATCACCTTGACCTTGACCTCTCAGGGTCAAGACTGTAGTGAGCCATGTTTGTGTCACCGATCTCCAGCCCGGGTGATTGAGACTCTGTATTTAAAAAAAAAAAAAAAAAAAAAGAGTGTATGTGAAGACTTAATTGTAGGATTAAAGGCAACTATTACCCTGGCTTGTGAATTCTACTTCTAAAAACAAAGGATTATTTTTAAATTCTTTTTTTTCTTTTTTTTTTTAAGAGACAGGGTCTCACTCTGTTGCCCAGGCTGGAGTGCAGTGACGCAATCATAGCTCACTGCAGCCTCAAATCCTGGACTCAACTGATCCTCCTACCTCAGCCTCCAGAGTAGCTGGGACTACAGGTACATGTCGCCACACCCAGCTAACTTTTTTAGTTTTCATTTTATAGAGATGGAGGTCTCGCTATGTGACCCATGCTGGTCTCAAAATCCTGGCCTCCGTGATTCTCTTGCCTCGACCTTCCAAAGTGTTGAGATTTGTAGGTATGAGTCAGCCTGCCCATCCCTAAAAATTATTTGTTTATATAAAGTGAAGGGAAAATATTTATTCATCTCTGCTAAAAATCTGAATATAGAATTTTGCATGAAACAAAACAAACCGCTGCTGCTTCACTGCTACTTCCCAAGCCCAGGCCAGCACTGGCACTGCCACAGCTCTCACGCTCCCCTGGGCCGCTGCCTCATGCACGGGGAAAACGAGACTCCTGTTGGCTCTTTTTTGAAATACAACACCTACTTCTCAAATTATTTGAGGCCATGGTTGGCCAAAAGTACAGACAACAATCACACTGCAAAATAATTAATCTGAGGAAAACACAAGAGCTGATACACTGCCTGCTTAGGAAATCTGAATCCTGATTTCTCAAATTAACTAAGACTGAAGTGTTGAAATGGCATTCAAAACAAGACACTACGGCTCAATCGTGCAGCCATTCTTAGGCTGCTGGAAAACATCTTTTAAAAAGTATTTATTTCTCTATAAAATTAGTGTAAAGTGAACTAATATAATAACAATATTAAACAGCTAGTAATTTCTGTGGAACTTTAAAACCAAGAGAATGATAGAACTTGAGTGTGCTAATCATACCAGGGAAGATTCCAGTTATTTGCACTGACAACACAGTATTTATCCTAACTGCAGGTTACGCACTGATGAAGTCGGGGTGGGGGTAGAACTCCACTGAGCTATCACCAGTGACAGTGCACACCACCTGACAGGCACCAGAGGGTGACGCGTTGCCTCTGCCACAGAGAACCCGGGCACTCGCTGCCTTCTGCCTCCCAACCCAGGCCAGGCATGGCTTTGCAGAGCAGCATGCAGCAGATGCAATTTCTTCCTTCCCATCTCCCCTGACAAAATCCTCTGTCCTACCTACCTCTTGCCTGTACTGCAGTTCACCACCTTCTCTGCAGCATCCTTGGAGCCTCGGTACTCTGAGACTTCAGATACAGTGAAATCTGCAACCCGAGGAACACAGCCAAGCCAAAAACTAAAAAGCCAGGTCTGGAACATAAATGTCCAATTCCAAGAAAACAATCCATCAGGACAACTATGCACTATGTACTGGCTGTCCACTCCGGACACTACAAGAGCATGCACAAAGGTGACCCTGAGGCCCTGCTGCCTTCAGACAAGCCTTTCCCACTATCTCCGGGTCTGACTCAGGAGCCTGAAGTGTTGTTATGGCCTAATTCTCCAGGCATGCCGCATAACGGGAGCTTTTCACTGGAAACAACTGATCAAACGATGCCATGCCACCTGCGTCCGCTGCCAGCAGAGGTGGGTGGTGCTGATGGTGGATGGTGGCACTCAGGAGTCACCAACTTACAAATGAAACCCTTTGGAAAGAAAGTCATGGGGTGCTACAAAGATGATACTGATTAACACCACTGTAACTGTCACAAGTTTTTTTTTTTTTTTTTTTTTTTTGAGACACAGTCTCGCTCTGCCGCCCAGGCTGGAGTGCAGTGGCGTGATCTTGGCTCACTGCAAGCTCCGCCTCCCGGGTTCACGCCATTCTCCTGCCTCAGCCTCCCGAGTAGCTGGGACTACAGGCGCCCGCCACCTCGCCCGGCTAGTTTTTTTGTATTTTTTAGTAGAGACGGGGTTTCACTGTGTCAGCCAGGATGGTCTCGATCTCCTGACCTCGTGATCCGCCCGTCTCGGCCTCCCAAAGTGCTGGGATTACAGGCTTGAGCCACCGCGCCCGGCCTGTCACAAGTTTTTTGCTTCTGAAAATTCCAAATAATTAGTCAGGCTAAACTGAATACTCTGCTTGGGTCTAGAAATACCACGGCAAACGTCATTAACAACAATAACAGGAGGTATAGTTTACATGGAATACTGAAAGCAAAGAGCCTGATAGAGACCGTTTTTAAACTTACCCTGGGAATGATCATTCAACCACAAAGTGCCTAAGTATTATTAGCAACTGTTCCACCCATTCGGAACATCTCTGCCACTTGCAACAGTTTGAGAAGAATAAATCTAAGTAGTGCATGATGCTTTTGAGTCAGAATATGTGGCAATCAAAGCTGACTAAGAGAAGTAAAGGAGAAAACACCCAAAAGGTTGATCTATCTCAGAAATACAGCAGGTCTGAATGCGCGACAATAAGCTTTTATTTGTAAGATATTCAAGAAAATGCCATCAATAGGAGCAAGTTAAGCAGGTTTTGCCTAATTCTGAAGAGTGAAATCAGCTTGATTTTTAAATCTTTCTCAGCTATGTGAAAATACTCAATGAAACCACAAAGTACCAGAGTTGGTTGCAATGGAATTTTTCTTTGGAAGAGATCTTGCAAGGAACTTTTGCATTCTTTCATAACTTCCAAGTCCAAGAGGAGAAAAGAGAAGAAATTCTTAAAATATGAGTTAAGGGGAAAGCTTGAGAGAAGGAAGAATGCAGCTCAGACACAGGAGGGTGGCGGTGGACCCCGTGACGCAGGACATACCCGCCTTCTGGGGGTCTTCAACAGGTTGCTCCCCAAGTGGGCCTCTTGCACATTCTTCTGCAGAAATAAAGCCTCTTCGCTGTTAAGGTCTTCATTTCAAAGATAAAAGATCTCAAGAGAATACAAATTTGCTGCTATCAGCCTAATAAAGGCATTCTGGCTATGTTTGGGCAAGGAGAAAAGCGGGAGCAATGACCGTCATATGGGAATGCACCAACTTCAACAGGCGGCCTCAGCTCCGACCTCCTACCTTCATTTAGTATCAAGTGCTACACACTGTACTTACTGTATTCCCTAAAGGGGAGGAGGAAAATGAGACAGAGCAGGACATTCTGCACACTAGAGAGAAGACTTATGAGAGAGCTGCTGTACAACGGCAGATTTCGAGGCTACAAAATCACATATTTAATGAAAGTAGATCAGTGGGGAAAATGCTTCCTTGCTAGATTGGGAAGGACATACTCAAGACACAGAAACAACTAGAGGAAAACTGTATAGCCAACCAACAAAAATAAAACCACCCCAATTATCCCAAGCTAACTAACTACTTTTGATAGGGAAGAAAACCTGTTTCAGTGTCTTCATTTATCAACTGCTATTTTGAAATATCTGTTAAGGATAAGCATAACTTTAAAACAAGATATGTTACTTTTAATATCCTTTCTATAGAGGAACAGTGAAGCCCACCTTCCCTCCCCACCACCATCCCATTAATTGAAAAGATTCAGAAAAAGAACCTTTGAAAATAGGCAAACCAACAAAGCTAGGAGCTGACAAGGAGAAAAACATGCATTGTGGGAACCACACTAGGCACCAGAAGTAAGCAACGGCAGAGAAACAGAACGGGACACTTACAGCAGCTATCTGTCAGGGGGTCCTGATGGCTACTGTGTTCTGAAACCATCGAGACAGAATAGCAGGATGGGAAGAATGTAGTCACAAACAATCCACCAGATGACAACACTACACAGTGCAGAGGTCAGCACAGCTAGGGGACATCTGGAAAGGGGTGAAGGGGAAAGAACAGATGTTCAAATTGGGAAGCCAAAATAAATTACGCAATCATCAATCAATCAATCAATCAATCAAGCCATATGTAATTTTAGACACCCTAAAAGCCCAAGACAGCAACAGGGATACAAAGGGGCGGTCCACAAGGATGGAGTTTTGCCATTTTATGTTGGAGAACAAAATGCTGTGTTTAAACAGGTTTGATACTTGGGGACTCAGTCACTAGTTACATAACTACCCCATGGTAATTTAACTTTATGATACTGAAATCAGTCACAGATAAATGATTGAGGTTCTTCAAAAAGCACAAGATGTGCACACACAGAAAACTAAACCAAACCATAATGGGCAAAGGAGGCAAAACCAGATAACCAAAACCAAACAAACAAAAAACACAAAACCCCAGACCAGTTAACAAAATCACAGGAGGCACAACTAAAAATGAACGTAACACAGCAGAACTGATCTCATTTCAATGGAATCACTAACTCCTGAGTCATCCAGGAAGCTAAGGGAATGGCACATTTTTATAATACGGTTCACATTTAACCAAGGGCAGCACAAAATGAGCAAAATTTCACTGAAGTATGCATACTATAGATTTTTCTTAGTTGTTTTCTGCACTCACTTTCTTCATACTAGTTGGCTTTCAGCTTGGGGTTTTTTATTTTTTAATTATTATAATTTTTTGAGATGGAATCTTGCTCTGTCACCCAGCCTGGAGTACAATAGTGTGATTTTGGCTTACTGCAAACTCCGCCTCCCAGGTTCAAGCAAATTCTCCCACTGCAGCCTCCTGAGTAACTGGGATTAGAGGTGTGCACCACCACGCCCAGCTAAGTATTGTATTTTTAGTATGGGGGTTCAACACGTTGGCCAGCTGGTCTCAAACTCCTGACCTCAGGTGATCCACCTGCCTCGGCATCCCAAAATGCTGGGATTACAGGCATGAGCCACTGCACCTGGCCTCTTTTTCATTTTTAAGAAATGGGTCGGCCGGGCGCGGTGGCTCATGCCTCTAAGCCCAGCACTTTGGGAGGCCAAGGCAGGCGGATTACCCGAGGTCAGGAGTTCGAGACCAGCCTGTCCAACATGGTGAAACGCCTTCTCTACTAAAAAAAATTACAAAAATTAGCCAGGTGTAGTGGCATACGCCTGTAATCCCAGCTACTTGGGAGGCTAGGGCAGGAGAACTGCTTGAGCTCGGGAGGCGAAGATTGCAGTGAGCCGAGATCATGCCACTGCACTCCAGCCTGGCCGACAGAGCAAGACTCTGTCTCAAAAAAAAAAAAAAAAGAAAAGAAAGAAACAGAAGGTACTGCTCTGCTGCCCAGGCTGGAGTGCAGTGGCGTTATCATAGTTCACTGTAATCTCCAACTCCTAGGTGCAAACAATCCTCCGACATCAGCCTCCTGAGTAGCAGCTGAGACTACCTGTTCATGCCACCATGCCCAGTTAGTTTTTTTTTGTTGTTGTTGTTGTTTAATTTTTTTGTAGAAACAGAGTCTCACTATGTTGGCCAGGCTGGTCTCCAACTCCTGGGCTCAAGTGATCCTCCTGCCCTTGAACTCTCAAAGTGCTGGGATTACAGGCATGAGCCACTGTGTCCAGCCTCAGCTTGGTGTTTCTCAATCCATTGATCTGGGTTCTAGCAGCAAGGAAGGAAACCTCCTCCCGTTTAGAAGGGCAGAAGCTCCTTCCAGTGACTGCACTTCCACATGGTTACCTGGATACATCTGTGACCAAATACTAGAGCCGCTACTGAGCATGTGCCACGTGCGTGGTACTGCTGATCAATTTGGAAGCGACTGATTTGGCTTATCATGTCATTTTTATTGTTGACCTCATCACTGTCATCATTAAAAATTCCATGTCAGGCCAGGTGCAGTGGCTCACGCCTGTAATCCCAACACTTTGGGAAGCTGAGGCGGAGCAGATCACGAGGTCAGGAGTTCGAGACCAGCCTGGCCAACATGGTGAAACCCCATCTCTACTAAAAATACAAAAATTAGCGATACGTGATGGTGGGCGCCTGTAATCCCAGCTACTCAGGAGGCTGAGGCAAGAGAATCACTTGAACCCGGAAGGCGGAGGCTACACTGAGCCAAGATTACGCCATTGCACTTCAGCCTGGGTGACAAAGCAAGACTCTGTCTCGGAAAAAAAAAAAAACGTACATGCCAGGCATCTTATATTGTAGAAAGGGATTAGACTAAAGGGTGAACTCGAAATACAAGCTAACCTCACCCCACAAGTTATACCTACACCATCTTATTTAATCTTCCCACACAAAAAAAACAAGCCTACTAATATATATATTAAGATCACAGGGGTGAACATTTAAACGGAATGAATAAATGGCCTGAGAGCACTAGAAAACTCTCTACCCATCCCAGGCTTCACTTTCAGTTCCTTAAAGGCAGAACAGCCTGAATGTCCAGGTGTCAGCATTATAGATGGTTATTTGTTCCTCTAGTAAACCTCATGGCTAAAGAATTACTTTCCATTGCTAACACACACACCCATCTCCAAACCTGCCAAAACCATCAGTATGCAGAACGACAGGCCTCATGGCTCAAGTTATGAAATCTACCAAATCCATTTTAGCACAGACAATATACTTGTCATCACGTCCTGAAGATCAGCTCAATGTCAATGGTGCCACGTGGTTTACTGTCATCACTGTAGTCAGGATTAGACAGGCTGAGCAAATGGCCATTTTACAATTGATAAAAAACTTAAACTCTCCCCCAAAACTGACCATTTATAAAAGAGAAACCGGCCAGGCGCTGGTGGCTCATGCCTGTAATCCTAGCACTTTGGGAGGCTGAGGCGGGTGGATCACTTGAGGTCAGGATTTCGAGACAAGCCTGGCCAACATGGTGAAACCTTGCCTCTACTAAAAATACAAAAAATTAGCTGGGTGTGGTGGTGCACACCTGTAATCCCAGATACTCGGGAGGCTGAGGCAGGAGGATCATTGGAACCCGGGAGGCGGAGTTTGCAGTGAGTCGAGGGCATACCACTGCACTCCAGCCTGGCCAACAGAGCAAGACTCCGTCTTAAAAAAAAAAAAGAGAGAGAGAAACCAATCATTGGAATAATATTTTATGTACTACAACTTTCTCCTAAGAGTGACTAGTACTTGTGTATTTCTCACTAACTTTCTTTCTTGCACGTACTGTATTTTCATAAGGCTAAGTGCCAATGTTAAAGCAAAATAACTTGCTCACAGAAATCAATGAGTCAAAATTGGGATGAAGAAATTGATTTTGTATTTTTCAACCCAAGCCATTGTTGAACACAGTCCCTCAGGGACTTCTATTCCTAAAATAACTACAAAGACACAAGAGGGAAAGAAAGAAACCTTCGACTCATCTTTTCTAGGGCCAAAAAGCCGCAAATAATAGCAGAGAGGGTTTGAAAAAGCAGAGAAGGGATACGCAAAATGTTGTAACGGAGGAGGAAGGAGATTTGCTGAGACTCATCAAAAATCCCCCGGGGTTTATACACATAACTCAGAGCTTAGAAAAACTAGCATTTTGCTTTCTTCTTTGAAAGTGTGGCCTAAAACTTTGTTATTTGTGTTATGTGGGGCTATTTTTATATATTGTTTTTAGGATATTAACAAAAGGAATCCTGAGCTCACTGCAGCCTCAGACTCCTGGGCTAAGTGGTCCTCTCGCCTCAGCCTCCCGCATAGCCTGGTCTACAGGTGCACACCGCCATGCCCAGCTAGATTTGAACTCATGTTAATCAGGGTAGCAGATTTAGAGGGTGACTAAAGGAAACTGCCTATTTAACAAAAACTTTTGACTAAGCAGGATTTGTATCCCCTGACTCTCAACTTGACTTTTGAACAGCAGGCAACAAAATATTAAAAAATAAACGATGATGCTGATTCTGAAAAACAAAACAAAAAAACCTGGACACAGCTAAAATCAACCCACAAAAGCATCAGTTTCCTAGGGCTTGCAATTCAATGTGTGGTCCCTGGACCAGCAGCCTCTGCTAGAAATGTGAAATCTTGGGCCTTGCCCCCACCCCACTAATCATAACCCATATTTCAACAAGTGCCGGGTGCCTCATGCACACTTAAGTCAGAGGAGCACTGCTCGAGGGCACTGCCTGCCTCCGCCACATCCAGAGTTAGTATCTGGATGATTACCTGGAGCCACCACAATACTGCCAAAGAAAAACCATGAAGGCCTTAGATGAAGACTTTTAATAAGGAAATTAAAAACAAAATGACATTCAGAGTTAAATAAATTATACAAAAGGCAACATTTTCTTTGTTTGTTTTTCGGTTTGTTCTCACTCTGTCGCCCAGGCTGGACTGCAATGGCGCAATCTCAGCTCACTGCAATCTCCGCCTCCCAGATTCAAGCGATCCTCCTGCCTCAGCCTCCCGAGTAGCTGGGATTATAGGCACGCACCATCATGCCCGGCTAATTTTTGTATTTTTGTAGAGACAGGCTATCACCATGTTGCCCAGGCTGGTCTTGACCTCCTGATCTCAGGTGACTCGCCCACCTTGGTCTCCCATAGTGCTGGGATTACAGGTGTGAACCACCATGCCTGGCCAAAGGCACCATTTTTAAAGCAGTCTAATTGACTACAGTACCACTAAGCTGCAAAAGAAATCTTCATAAATGCTTGTCATCACAATGGATGCCCTACATGCATTCACGTCACACTGCATACTGCAAGGGCATCACAATGGATGCCCTACATCACATAACACTGCATACTGCAAAACTCAACTCTTTGCATTGGGTCTTTGAAGAACCTCCCAGAGGAGCAGCCCACAATGACACATGCCTTACATGTGATTCTACTTCAGGATTTTTATGACGAGATACTAGTGAGGAATTACCTTCAGTTAAAAAGAAAACCTGTTCTCTGCCAATACAAATGGTTTATTATATCATACTTCCTTACCATATTACAAGATGCTTACTGAATAAATGATCTATGTCCATCACACTCCCTTCCCCCAAAAAAGAAGGTTGGAAATCTGGTGCCCCACACTGAAAAAGGAAGTAACTAGAAGGAAGAAATCCAGTGGCAAACAGGTGGGACCATCTACTGAAGAGCAGCCTATAAAAAAGACCACGCTCATGCAGTTTGCTTCTGCGTATTCTTCTAATAATCTTGGACGCTCCATCAGGTTCCATCCCAACTAACACACGTTCACGAGAATGTACACACGGACACACATACACTCAGTAACTGCAACACTTACTATTCTCAGGCTAAATCTTCCTCTATAATTAGAAAATCATTCCCCAAAGAAACAAACAAAAAACCCAAAATATAGTTTAGACCAGTTCACTGTTGCCCCAAAAACAACGTAATGTCATTAAGCCGTCATGTCACGCTGATCAAAACAAATGATCTGCTACGTGGCGAATGTAAAGAAATAGACTAGTTTATAACTATGGACAGGTCTGGCATCCTGGGCTTTCCATCTGCTGTTGAGCTCTGGAGGGTGCCCCGTGCTGATTATTCATGGAGAAAAAGTATCCCTGATGTCGCCTTCCCACCCATAAAGGCTCATGAGGACCAAGGTAAACAAGGGCCAGCTGAGAGATTCCAAGGCCAGCACCCCTAGGTTTTAAATAACATAGGCAAACATTTCAAAGTGGCATCATGGGCTTGCAACTATGGAGAAAAATGTACAGGAAAAACCCTCACCAAGGACCCCACACACAAAATAAAGAAACATCAACCACAACAAAGGAACCCAGACTCACGTGAGAGGAATAGCGTTTGTTTTTGATTGTCTTCTGCTTTTCAGGGCCCGAAGTCTATCACCTTGTGTCACTCCATTGATTTCGTCGTCGTCACTGTACTGTGTAAGTAAAAAAAGCACTGAGCTAATGGTTTAAATTGCACTTATTAATGCAGTAAAGCAGAGCAGCAATTTATCCACATAAACACAGACAGTCCACGTTTCTGCAAACTCTAAAATATTTTTCCCTTTCACAATCAGGCTACAGATCACATTTTAAGACAGCCAAAGTCGACTTTCAGAGACAGCCCAGCACTCATTATAGAATGTATCAACAGTGAAGACGGTTAATGGGCTTTCACGTTTGAAAACATTCTTTTTAAAATCTCACAGTGTACTTACTACCACTTAATGTGGTACTGCTGCCCCCTAAGCCCTTGATTTGCTAAAAGCTCTCCATTTGAGACTGATTGCCTTTCTAAATCGGCTGTTGTGAAATGGCAAAAAGGGGTGAGGGGCAGGGGTAGATCTGGCTAAAGAGCTCACTTCACAACCTTTTACGCACCTGCCGAGTTATAGTTTTATGGACGCACAACCTCGTTTCCACTATTTTGGGTAAAAAGTGCCTAGAGAGGGTTATAAATATAAAAAACTGACAATCATCCAAGAACTGCTTTATTATTTTACCTACAGATTTCTCCATGCCCTGACAAGGTTTCAACAGCAGTTAAAGCAGTAACAACATCTCAACAGAAACAGCTTCATTACCGGTTCGGGTTCTTGCTGGTCTTGATTCTCGACCCCATTTATGGAAATGTCATCAACGCCAGAGAGAAGTTTGGAGAAGGCTGCTCTGTGTTGTCCATTCTCCTGCCCCTTTAACTTCCGACGAAAATAGTCCCCTTCCAGCCACAGGCTTGTTTGCTTCCTAGAGCATTTAAATATCATCAAAATAGAGCTTTCCAGAAAGACACATGAACAACTTCTTCCTACCAGACTATCCGTTGTTACTGGAAACTAAGGGAAATTCCAGTCCCCATCAGATTCCAACCCCACTTGTTCCCTTGGAACTATAGACGTACGCTACTACTTACATCACCAAAAACTGCTGCTGAGGCCCAATCACCGAGCCAGGTCTGCAGATCCTGACCCACGCAATGGTCTCGGCTGCTGTCATCCTGTAATGCTTCATGATGTAGCATGCTATCAGAGTGCCCGTGCGACCAAGGCCAGCTAGGAAAAGAAAGCAGCACAGAAATGAAACTTGGGCTCATGTGCTCCAGGATTTTGTCGGGCAGGTAGAATTTTTGTAAAAGGCTTCTCATGACTCTGCTTCTCTCAACAGCAGTTCTCAAGGCTGGCTACACTCTGGAATCACCTAGGGAGGTTTTTAAATACTGATGCCTGGTCTCATGCCCAGAATGTATTTATTATTTGTTTCATTTAATTATTTATTTTTGAGATGGAGTCTCGCTCTGTCGCCCAGCAGGCTGGAGAGAAATGACGTGATCTCGGCTCACTGCAACCTTCACCTCCCAGGCTCAAGCAATTCCTCTACCTCAACCTCCCAAGTAGCTAGGATTACAGGTGTGTGCCACCACACCTGGCTAATGTCTGTATTTTCAGTAGAGACAGGGTTTCACCATGTTGGCCAGGCTGGTCTCAAACTCACCTCACCTCGGGTGATCCGCCCACCTCGGCCTCCTAAAATGCTGGGATTATAGGCTTGAGCCACCACGCCTGGCTTTACGCCCAGAATTTAGATTTAACTGGTGTGCAGCATAGCTTGGACAAAGAGATTCCTAAAATCTTCCAGATGATTCTATGTGTAGCCGAGGTGGAGAATCACTTTCTAAGCAATCATTCTAGTAAGTGCAGTGTCTTCTGCCCTGGGCATTTTAGAAAAATGGTACCACCATCTTTGAAAAAACAAAGGCTTGCAATTTTGCACTTACTCCCACATCCAATTATATTTTCTAGTTTGTTATATTTTCACTCAGATTTTTTTAAACCTCTATTGGTGCTGGCCTGTCTTATCTACACTATTATTACCTCCAGTGATGGTTAATTTTATGTGTCAATCCGGAATGAATCTTTGGAGATTAACATTTAAGTTGGTGAGCTTTCAGTAAGCACAGTTCCCTCCATAATGTGGATGGGCCCCATCCAATCACCTGAAAACCTGGGCAGAACAAAAACACTGACTTTCCTGAGCAAGAGACTGCCTTTGGCTTTCATCTGTCCCATCAGCTCTCCTGTGTTTCCAGGCTGCTGGCCCACACTGCATATTTTGGACTCACCAGAATCTATACTTGCATAAGCCAATTCCTTTTAATAAATCTCCTACATATAAAAAAAAAATCCTACTGGCTTTGTTTTTCTGGAGAACCCTAAATAAAACAGATTTGGATTATGAGGTGGGTGTCACTGTAACAACTAAATAGAAATGGAGAAGTGGCTTTGTGGGTGACAACCTTGGATATTTAGCAGAGGAGATTTATAAGGAAAGTGTTGAAGATACAACCTGATTTCTCCTTAACTGGTTACAGTAAAATGCAAAAGGAAAAAGACAAATTAAAGAAGAAATTGTTAAGCAACAGGGAATCAGGAACTAGAGTCAGAAAATTCTCAGGCTATCCATATTGCAAAAAATAAGAGTGTTACAGAGAGAAAAATCAAGGGTGTGGATGAACATTCCCCTCTAAAGAGATTCCCAGGACTTAATCAGCCCTCTCAGCAGAAGCCAGGAAGAGAGATGGGATTATACCAGTAGAGACACTGGCAACTTGCAGTAAAGGGGATGGACATGGAATAAAACAAAGTAAGGCTTTTGGACTTCTGAAAGCAGAGCTACCTGGATGCAAACATTCTTTGTTCTTCAAGAAAAGGAAGGATGATCCCAAGCGCAATTTAGAGACCCCCAGTGCTGCCACTGCCACCAAGACACAGAGTATATAAGCTCAGGGCAAGCCTGTCTACTCCTTGAATTCACAGGGTAGGGCCACCTCTGATAGTTACAGCGAACCCAGCTGCCTCTGACCACAGCCCTCAGGGGCAAAGCCACCACCCTAGAGGGTGAAGAGGGCGTGGAGGGCACAGCGTGGAGCCAAAGAGGATGATCCTCTAGGCTTAAGATATAATGGGATTTGCCTGGCTAGATTTTGGACTTGTCTAGAAGCACTTTCTTCTGGTTTCTCCCTTTTGGAATGGGAATATCTATCCAGTGCCTATACCATCACAGCTGGGAGGAATTACCATCACAGCTGGGAGGAATTACGTCTCAGGATGGATCATACCTCAAGTCTCCCCTATACTTGAGTTGAATGCTATTTAGATGAGACTCTGAACTTGGAGTTGATGCCAGAATGAGTTGAGATGTTCAGAGCTGTTGAGATGGGGGTGAATGTATTTTTGAAGTGAAGGGACATAAATTTGAGGGGGGTCAGAGGGCAGAATATAATGAAGTGAATTGTGTCTCCCCTAATCTTAATCCGTATGTTGTTCTAACTCCCAGTACAACTATTTGGAGATAAGGCCTTTATGGAAGTAAATAAGGTCACAGAGTGGGGCCCTAATCCAACAGGACTGGGGTACTCCTAAGAAAAGAAAGAGATGAGCCAGGCACGGTGGCTCGAGCCTGTAATCCCAGCACTTTGGGAGGCCAAGGAGGGCGGATCATGAGGTCCGGAGATTGAGACCATCCTGGCTAACACAGTGAAACCCCGTCTCTACTAAAATTAGCCGGGTGTGGTGGTGGGAGCCTCTAGTCCCAGTTACTCGGGAGGCTGAGGCAGGAGAAAGGCATGAACCCAGGAGGCAGAGCTTGCCGTGAGCCGAGATTGCACCACTGCACTCCAGCCTGGGCAACAGAGTGAGACTCTGTCTCAAAAAAAAAAAAAAAAAAAAAAGAAAGAAAAAGAAACAGACGGCAGGAGTTAAGTGCAAACAGAGGACAAACCATGAGAAGACTCAGAGACAACAGCCATCCGCAAGCCGAGGAGAGAGGCCTTCCCAGAAAACATCCCTGCCAGTGCTTTGACCTTGGACTTCCAGCCCCCAGAACTGTGAGAGAATTAACTTCTGGTGTTTAAGCCACCCAGCCGGTGATATGCCCCAGCAGACTAATACACCTCTTAATGACTCTCAATTTTCACCTACAGCCCAATTTTCATACTGTTATCATTTTTCCTCTCTAAACAAAGATGCAATCATACAAGAGCCTCTCTAGGCTTTTAATTGGTCATCATTGTATTTCAGGGTATCTCAACCTCAGCAGTACTGACATTTGAGGCTGGACAATTATTTATAGTGAGGGGCTGTCCTGTACACTGTAGGATGTTTAGCAGCATCCCTGATCTCTACCTACCGGATGCCAGTAGTACCCAACCCTCAAAAAAGGTCTCCGCACATTGTCAAATGTCGGGTGTGTGATGGGGTTGGGATGCGAAAGGACCCTGGTGAAGAATAACTTCAACTGCTTTTTATAATTAAAAAATGAAATAAGCAATGCTGGATTTTGTTTTAATTATGTTTAAAAATTGGAGTAAAATATACATAACATAAAATTTACCATTTTTCTTCATGTATCATTTTCCTGATTTCATTTAGTTGTCTGAATTCTCTTTTCACTCACTGAACATGTTTAAGACAGTTATTTTAAATCCTGTATCAGTTAATTCAGAAACTTACATTTCCTTACTGTCAGTTTCTATCAATTTAACCACTTTTTATGTGTCCAGTTCAGTAGCATTAAGTGCATTCACATTGTTGTACAAACATTACCATCATCCATCTTCAGAACATATTTCATCTTGCAAAACGGAAACTCTGGACCCATTAAACAATAACTACCAATCCCTGCCTCCCCTCAGGCCCTGGCAACCACCATTCTACTTTCTCTTACCCCGAGTATCACATACAAGTGGATTCATACATTATCTGCCCTCTTCTGACTAGCAGACCTAAGTTGGCCTATTATCTTTAAGGTTCGGCCATGTTGCAGTACATGTGTCAGAATTTTCTTCATTTCTAAGGATGCAAAATATTCTGCTGTATGATATAGAACATTTTCTCTTTTTTTTTGAGACGGAGTCTCGCTCTGTCGCCCAGGCTGGAGTGCAGTGGCCGGATCTCAGCTCACTGCAAGCTCCGCCTCCCAGGTTTATGCCATTCTCCTGCCTCAGCCTCCCCAGTAGTTGGGACTACCGGCGCCCGCCACCACGCCCGGCTAGTTTTTTGTATTTTTTTTTAGTAGAGACAGGGTTTCACTGCGTTAGTCAGGATGGTCTTGAACTCCTGACCTAGTGATCCGCCCGTCTTGGCCTCGCAAAGTGCTGGGATTACAGGCTTGAGCCACCGCGCCCGGCCGATATAGCACATTTTCTTTAGCCATTTCTTTAGCCTTCCTCTGATGGAAACCTGGATTGCTTCCACCTTTTGGCTATTAAGAGTAATGCTGCTGGCTGGGTGCGGTGGCTCACACCTGTGATCCCAGAACTGTGGGAGGCTGAGTTGGGCGGACTGCTTGATGTCAGGAGTTTGAGACCAGACTGGCCAACATGGTGAAACCCTGTCTCTACTAAAAATACAAAAACTAGTTGGATGTGGTGGTGCGTGCCTGTCATTCCAGCTACTGTGGAGGCTGAGGCAGGAGAATCACTTGAACCCAGGAGGCGGAGGCTGCAGTGAGCCGAGATTGCACTATTGCACTCCAGCCTGGGAAATAAGAGTGAAAATCCATCTCAAAAAAAAAAAGGAAGAAGAAGGAAAGAAGAGGAAGAGGAAGAGGAAGAGGAGGAGAGGAGGAAGAGGAAGGAGAAGGAAGGGGAAGGAAGGGAAAGGAAGAGGAAGGAAGAAGAAGGAAGAAGAAGAAGAAGGAAGAAGAAGAAGAAGGAAGAAGAAGGAAGAAGGAAGAAGAAGGAAGAAGAAGAAGGAAGAAGAAGAAGAAGAAAGAAGAAGAAGAAGGAAGAAGAAGAAGAAGGAAGAAGAAGGAAGAAGAAGAAGAAGGAAGAAGAAGAAGAAGGAAGAAGAAGAAGAAGGAAGAAGAAGGAAGAAGGAAGAAGAAGGAAGAAGGAAGAAGAAGAAGAAGGAAGAAGAAGAAGGAAGAAGAAGAAGAAGGAAGAAGAAGAAGGAAGAAGAAGAAGAAGGAAGAAGAAGGAAGAAGGAAGAAGAAGAAGAAGGAAGAAGAAGGAAGAAGAAGAAGAAGGAAGAAGAAGAAGAAGGAGGAAGAAGAAGGAAGAAGGAAGAAGAAGGAAGAAGGAAGAAGAAGAAGAAGGAAGAAGAAGAAGGAAGAAGAAGAAGAAGGAAGAAGAAGAAGAAGGAAGAAGAAGAAGAAGGAAGAAGAAGGAAGAAGGAAGAAGAAGGAAGAAGGAAGAAGAAGGAAGAAGAAGAAGGAAGAAGAAGAAGGAAGAAGAAGAAGGAAGAAGAAGGAAGAAGGAAGAAGGAAGAAGGAAGAAGAAGAAGAAGAAGAAGAAGAAGAAGAAGAAGAAGAAGAAGAAGAAGAAGAAGAAGAAGGAGGAGGCTGTTATAAACATGGGTGTAAAAATATCTGTTCATATCCCTGCTGTCAATTGTTTCTGGGCATATAACCACCTATGCTGAATGATATTAATTTTTTCAGGAACTGCCACACCATTTTCCATAGCAGCTGTATTGTTTTATATTCCCACTAGCAGTACACAAGGCTTCTAATTTCTTCATATCCTCACTAACACTTGTAATTTTCTGGTAGTGATATTTTTGTTCTTTTAGATCATAGCCATCCCAATGGGTGTAAAGTGGTATCTCATTGTGGTTGTGATTTGACTTTCCCTACAAGTCAAAAATGCTAAGAATTTTGCATGTGCTTACTGGTCTTTTATATCTTTGGAGAAATGTGTATTCAAGTCCTTTTCCCAGTTATGAACTGGGTTTTGTTGCAGTTCTTAGGAGTTTTCTCTGTATCTTCTGGATGTTAATCCCTCATCAGATGTGATCTGCAAATATTTTCTCCCAATCCATGGGCTACCTTGTTACTCTGCTGATAGTACACTTTGGTGCACAAAAGTTTTAAATTTTATATAGCCCAATTTGGCTGTTCTTTTATTGTCAGTGCCTTTGGTATCATATTACTGCCAAATCTAATATCATGAAGTTTTCACCCTCTTTTTCTTCTAAGACTTTTATAGTTTTAGGTCCTATATTTAGGTCCTTGATCCACTTTGAGTTAATTTTTGTACATGGTATTATTTTTTACATGTGGATATCAGCTTTTCCCGGCACCATTTGTTGAAAAGACTGTCCTTTCTCCATTGAGTGGTGTCTGTATCCTTCTTGAATGTCATTTGACCATATACACAAGGATTTATTTCTGAGCTCTCTATTCTATCTCACTGGTCTTTATATCTGTCTTTATGCCGGTACCACACAATCTTGATTGATGTAGCTTTGCACCAAGCTTTTTTTTTTTTTTTTTTTGAGACAGGGTCTCACTATGTCACCCAGGCTGGAGTGCAACCGCACAATCATGGCTCACTGCAGCCTCAACCTCCCAGGTTCAAGGGATCCTCCCATCTCAGCTTCCCAAGTAGCTGGGACTACGGGGTACACACCACCATGCCCAGTTAATTTTTGTATTTTTTAGTAGAGATGGGGTTTTGCCATGTTGTCCAGGGTGGTCTTAAACTCCTGGGCTCAAGTAATCCTTCTGCCTCAGCCTCCCCAAGTACTGGGATTACAGGTGTTAAGCTACCATGCCCAACCTGTATGATGAAGTTTTGAATCCTCCAACCTTTTTATTCCTTTTCAAGATTGTTTTGGCCATTTGGCATCCCTTGAGATTCCCAAATGAATTTCAGAATCATTTTTCTATTTTTGCAAGCAATGTTGGAATTTTGACAGGCTTGCATTGAATCTGTCTATCTCTTTGGGCAATACTGACATGTTAACAATATTAAGTCACCCAGTGGACAAATGTGATGTTATTACATTTAATTATATCTTCTTTAATTTTTCTCAAAAATGTTTTAAACAAATCTTTCATCTCCTTGGTTAATTCCCCAATATTTGATTCTTCTTGATGCTATTACAAATGAAACTGTACTCTTAGTTTCTTTTTTAGATTTTTATTGTCAGGGCTTAGAAACAAGGGATTTTTGCTTGTTGATTTTATATGCTGCCACTTCTTTGCTGCACTCATTTATTAGTTCTAGCAGGGGCTTGGTGGGGTGTGTGTGTAATCTTGAGGGTTTTTCCTTTTTTTTTTTTTTGGAGACAAGAGTCTTGCTCTGTCCCCCAGGCTGGAGTGCAGTTGCACAATCTTGGCTCACTGCAACCTCCATCTCCCAGATTCAAGCAATTCCCCTGCCTTAGCCTCCAAAGTAGCTGGGACTACAGGCACATGCACCTCGCCCAGCTTTTTTTTTTTTTTTGTATTTTAGTGGAGGTGGGGTTTCACCGTGTTGTCCAGGCTGGTCTCGAACTCCTGAGCTCAGGCAATCCACCAGCCTTGGCCTCCCAAAGTGCTAGGATTACAGCCATGAGCCACTGCATCTGGCCCAGGGTTTTCTATAATACATACAAGTCATCTCATCTGCAAAGAGATAATTTTACTTCCCTCTGTTCAATTTCAATGTTTTTTTTTTTTTTTTTCTTACTTGCTTTGGCTAGAACTTCCATTACCGTATTAAACAGATGCCACAAAACCAAGCATCCTTGTCTTCTTCATGGGCTCAGAGGAAAAGCTTTCAGTCTTTCACCACTGAGTATGATGTTAGCTGTGGGCTTTTCACATATGGTTCTTATGTTGAAGTAATCTCCTTCTATACCTAGTTTGCACTGTGTTTTTTATCACAAAAGGGTATTGACTTTTGTCAGATGCTTTTGTGCACTGAGATGATCGTGTGGTTTTTGTCCTTAATGTGGTATATTACACTGATTGATTTTCATATGTTGAACCACTCTTGTAATCATGGGATAAATCCTACTGGGTCATGGTACACAACCCTTTTAAATATGCTGCTGAATTCCATTGGCTAGTATTTTGTTCAAGGTTTTTGCATCGACGTTCGTAAGGGATACTGGCCTATAGTTATCTTGCAGTGTCTTTCTGTTTTGGGTATCAGGGTAATGCTGGCCTTATTGAGTTAGAAAGTGTTCTTTTTCCCCCACATTTTTGGAAGAGTTTGAGAAGGACTGGTTTTAGTCTTTTAAGTGTTTGGTAGAATTTACTGGTGATGCTATCATGTCCAGGGCTTTGCTTTCTCAGGAGGTTTTGGAATACTTAATCTCCTTACTAGTTAGGGGTCTGTTCAGATTTTATGATTTAGTTCTGGTATTTTGTTTTTCTAGAAATTTGTCCATTTCATGTAGATTATCCAATTTGTTGTCCTATAATACTGAACATTTTTACACTACTGATCAGTTTTATTTCCACAGTATCAGTAGTAACGCCATTTTCATTTCTAATTTTAGCAATTTGAATCTTCTTCCTTTTATACTTCATCATTCTAGCTAAAGGTTTATCATTTTTGTTATTCTTCTTAAAGAACCAACCCCTGGTTTTGTTGATTTTCTCTACTGGTTTTCTACTCTCTGTTTTACAAATTACAGTAATATAGTACTTGCAATTTTTGTATACAATAATATACAATGATACTACTTGCAAACTACAAATTATTTTACAAATTACAATAATTTACATATTATAATATTTGCAAGTTACAATAATTACAAGTTACAGTAATAATATTTTACAAATTATCGGCCGGGCGCGGTGGCTCAAGCCTGTAATCCCAGCACTTTGGGAGGCCAAGACGGGCGGATCACGAGGTCAGGAGAACGAGACCATCCTGGCTAACATGGTGAAACGCCGTCTCTACTAAAACATACAAAAAACTAGCCGGGCGAGGTGGCGGGCGCCTGTAGTCCCAGCTACGCGGGAGGCTGAGCCAGGAGAATGGCGTGAACCTGGGAGGCAGAGCTTGCAGTGAGCTGAGATCCGGCCACTGCACTCTAGCCTGGGTGACAAAGCAAGACTCCGTCTCAAAAAAAAACAAAAAAACAAAAAAAACAAAAAAAACAAATTATCTTGTTACAATAATATTAGCTTTTATAGTGGTCCCTGTATTTGCCTTTATCAGAAATCTTTATTTCCTTTTCTCCAATGGCTGTGCGTTACTGTCTAGTGTGCTTTCATCTCAACCTATAAGACTCCCTTTAGTATTTCTTGCAGGTCAGATCTAGGGATGAAAAACTCTCGCTTAAGTGTTTGGTAGAATTTACTGGTGATGTTACTATGTCCAAGGTTTTGCTTTCTCAGGAGGTTTTTGATTACTTAATCTCCTTACTAGTTAGGGGTTTATTCAGATTTTCTATTTGTTTTTTGCGAGTTACAATAATTACAAGTCACAGTAATAATATTTTACAAATTACCTTGCTACGATAATACTAGCTTTTATAATGGTCCATGTATTTGCCTTTATCAGAAAGGCAAATTGATTGCCTGGGCACTGTCTTAATTTCTCCACTATTTTTGAAGGAGTTTTGCCAGATGTAGAATTCTTAACAGGTTTTCCCCCCACTTATGCATTTTGAATATATCAACCCACTGCCTTCTAGCCTCCAATGTTCCTGATGAGAGATCTGCTGACAATCTCAGTGGATGTATCCCCTGTATGTGGCAGGTCACTTCTCTCCTGCTGCTTTCAAGAGTGTCTCTGTCGTTACAGTGCGATTATAATGCATGTTCACGTGGGCCTCTGAGTTTATCCTGCTTGGAGTGTGTTGAGTTTCTTGGATATTCTTGCATATATCACATTTGGGGAGTTTTCAGTCAAATCATCTGTCTGCTCCTTTATTTCTCTTCTCCTTCTGGAACTCCCACAATCTGTATCTTGGTCTACTTGGGTATGTCTCAGAGGTCCCTTAGATTCTGTTTAGTTTCCATAAAGACAGGCTCTTACAGTTTACGCTAGTCATTGATGTATCCTAGAACTTAACTATATAGTATGCACCCAATAAATATTTGATGAATAAATAAATGCATTTCAATGTGATGTCTTTATCTTATGCTCTTTATTCCTCCTGTTCCTCAGACTTGCTAGTTTTTTTAATGGTTCTAGCTTCACACTCACTGATTCTTCTGCCTGCTCAAATATGCTTCTGAATCCCTCCAGTGAATTTTTCATCTCAGTTATAGTACATTTCATTTCCAGAATTTCTTTTTGGTGTTCTTTTTATAACTGGTTATTAACATTTTGTTAATAGATTGTTTCCTTGACTTTTCCCACATTTTCTTTTAACTCTTGAGTATCTTTAAGATGGTTATTTAAAAATTTTTGCCTACCAAGTCCACAATCTGATCTTTCTCAGGGACAGCTTCTGTGAATTTATTTCTTCTTCTTTTTTTTGTTCTATCGCCCAGGCTAGAGTGCAGTAGCACAATCTCGGCTCACTGCAACCTCTGCCTTCCGGGTTGAAGTGATTTTTGTGCCTCATCCTCCCAATTAGCTGGGCTTACAGGTATCCATCACCACATCCAGCTAATTTCTTTGTATTTTTAGTAGAGATGGGGTTTCACCATGTTGGTCAGGCTGGTCTCAAACTCCTGACCTCAGGCGATCCACCCAACTTGGCCTCCCAAAGTGTTGGGATTATAGGAGTGAGCCACCGTGCCCGGCCTGGATGTATTTCTTCCCTTTGTGTAGGCTATACTTCCCTGTTTCTTTGTATACCTTATGATTTTTCAATAAAAACTGAAATGTGATGTTTTGTCATTATATTTTAAACTACAAATACAGCAGTAACTCTGGAGATCAGTCTCCCCCTTTCCCCAAGGCTTGCTGAGCTTTTTATCCAATATTGGATTTTTTTAAACAAAACTATACTCCTTGTTTCTTAATTAACTAACAAAGAGAGTTAAATAAATCCCACTACCTTCATACCATGTATTATTGTATAGTCATTCATTTCTTCGAAAAATATCTATTAAGTGCCAGGCACTGTTATAATTGCTGAAAACAGAGCAACTTGTTAAGAATAGTTTCCATAAAGACAGGCTCTTACAGTTTACGCTAGTCATTGATGTATCCTAGAACTTAACTATATAGTATGCACCCAATAAATATTTGATAAATAAATAAATGCATTTCAATGTGATGTCTTTGTAGAATTACTTATGAAAATAAGTTACTATACTTTTCATATTAAATCAAAGGTTTAATGGCACTCTAAAAATAAAGGCAGTTTCGTGTTCTGACACATAAACTAAATGAATATGGTCTGTTTCTACACATTCATATACTCATACCGTATACTATTATTTAACCACCCCTGGAAACGTACCTTTACAATGTACTGCAATGGCACCCTCAGCATTTTCACAGATATCCAGGAATTCTTTGACAATGGCATCAGTAGGAGTGCTGCCATCCGCAAAGAAAAGATCATGGTGATCGAAGCCAGCATCCGTAAAGCGTTTGGCATCATACATCCTTTTATTCAGACGAATAATGGTAGTAACACTGTGATTCTTAAAATATTGAATATAAGTCTCGGGAGAATGTTGGTGGTAACCTACATAAAGAAATGCACCAGATCTTGTAAAACACATAAAGAAAATAATGGCTAATAGTTTCACCTGTAATTGAGCGGACACAGTATCTGGACTGGGAATTAAATACCAAATTGATTATAACTGTAAAAAAACAAAACAAAAAGTTAAAATCCAGTCAGAATGATGTACTGAAATGACCAAGTATGCTTAAATAATTAACCCTTGGTCAAGCTTGGTGTAACTCTTTCAAAAGAAAATACAGGACAGATACTTTCAATAACAAAATGAGATTGATGCCATAATTTCACATACCACTTTCAAGTCTGGCTCTTGAATGAGGTCCACAGAAGGCAATAAATCGGTCTGGTATTATCCAATTTAAATCTCCATTTTCTGCTTTCTGTAAGAGGAAGACCAGCACAATTCATTTTTAAACGTAATCTCCCCACAACCTCTCTACTCAAGCCCAAGTCTCTGAAGTACTTCAAACTCATCTGCTTTAGCGGAAAAGCTGTTTACAAATTGCCATGAGACACGAATCTCAATTTGCCCTGCTACTGGACATATATCCTGGTCCTAATCACGTTCTTTTAACAGTGTTTCATTGCTAGGGTATCAGCCCTTGGAATACAGAGCTGACTGCTGTCATACAAATACACTATTTGGCTATTTTATCTGAATCGATTCTCATTTCATTGCTGCTAATTAATAAGCAAGCAAGCAAACTTTTCCAGTATAAGGAATCTGGGAACTTCCCTGTTTTCCTGAATGACTAACTGGTTTCCAACATGAGTAATCTTGACTCCACAAACAAAGGATTTTTGAAAGACTACTTAGGTTTCTGGCTTCCCAATATTTACTTACTTACCTACTTACAGAGACTGTCTTTCCACTATTTTCCTAGCTATTTAATAAGGTAACCAATTTAAAAAGTTCATTTGTTCGTGATCAGTCTGACCAACTGGAGAAATCCTGTCTCTACTAAAACTACAATATCAGCTGGGCATGGTGGCGCATGCCTGTAATCCCAGTTACTTGGGAGGCTGAGGCAGGAGACTTGCTTGAACCCAGGAGGCAGAAGTTGTGGTGAGCCGAGATGGTGCCATTGCACTCCAGCCTGGGCAACAAGAGCGAAACTCCGTCTCAAAAAATAAAAATAATAAAAATAATAAATAAATTCACTAAACCCACCAGGAAACTCAAAATTACAACTACACCGAGATCACAGTATGTCCCTACAAAAAAACAAATATAAACTGATATATAAGACATGTTACTTCCTGTTATTAGGTCCTTTGGATTGAGTTACCATTACTATTATAACACAGATATAGTTCAAATTGAACAATAATAGAAACTTCTCTCTGAATGAAACGGACAAGAGATACTTAAGCAGGAAGTAGAAGACGCTTTATGGTGGAGAAGGAGACAACTCGTGATTAAAAACAACAGATAAATTAGCTTTGCAATTGGGGTGTTTCTACATGTACCTAAAAATGAGTTAAGTAATAGAGTTTCTTGAATATCTTCAGGGACCAGGCAGGTAACCCCACACCAGCTTACTGGACTTAATGATCAACATGGGGAATCAGTCAGCCCATGTTCCATAATACAAAGGTCTAAGCAGCCGGGTGCAGTGGCGTGCACCTGTAGTCCTAGCTACTTGGGAGGCTGAGGCAGAAGGATCACTTAAGCCTAGGAATTTGAGTCCAGCCTGGGCAACATAGTGAGACCCTATCTCTTAAAAAAAAAAAGAAAAGAAAAGGTCAAAGCAGGAATGAGGGCAGCTGTTGCCAGATATTCCAATTTTAAAGTGAAATCAGAAATCCGGACTTTTAAATAAGAAACTCGTGATCAGTTGTTGGCAACAACTAGATTTCACTGAATTGCTGATGCCATTAATTAAGATACATCCTGAATTCGGAGGAGCTGAAACAGGAAAAAATGGGCATTGCAGAATCAATGAAAGACACTATCCCCAATTTCTAAATACACTATAATAACTGAACAAAACTGGTGTATGGGAACCTGAACAGTTCCCTGTGTTACCACACAGCTTCATGGAGGTGAAGACATCTGTGGCGTGTCCCTGCTACCCCCCAGCCCGGACCCTCCAATCTCTACAGTAGTGACAGGGGAGTTACTTAGTGCCTATATTATTCATTAACAGCATACAAAGGCATCACTGCAAAAGGAACAAATACCAACTAGTGTTTTTAGCAGTTTTGCTTACCTAGACAAAGTAACTTGTTTCAAATTTTAAAGGACAACCACAAAAAAGGTGTTACTAATTTAGCTACATTCTGTAAGTTTAAGGTGCTAGTTAAACATACATTGCACTTTAGAAATGGACTGCTATCAGAAGTAAAGACAGGGTTGGCCCTAATGAATCCTACAATGTATTCTTACATCTTTGGTACATCACAGTAACAACTGAGTGTCACTATTACCTGAAATTGAAAAAATAGTTCAGTTATACATAAGAGTTTGAAATCATATTTACTTCAGACATTGTGAAAAAGAGTTCTCTGAGGATTGAAGATGCTGCTACATGAAGTGCTGCTGTTTGAGGAATCGCCTCCCCATTGCTGGGGAGCAAGTCTGCTCAGGGTAACTACAGCAGGCTAAGACGACAGGAGGCTACAACTGCTCTGGGCTGAACAGGCCTTTAGCACAGTATCTTACTCATTCCCTATTTGGAGGATGAAGCTGTAGAATCAAATTACTTATTCTTTTAAAAATACATATATATGTTAAAAAACATAGAACACACCTGTGGTTTTGCCTGGCTTATCTCTCCCTGGCCCTGTCCTATCTTTTTAAGAAATTTTGTGTGGTTGGGTACGGTGGCTCACATTTGTAATCCCAGCACTTTGGGAGACCGAGGCAAGTAGATCCCTCGAGCGCAGGAGTTTGTGACCAGCCTGGGAAACGTGGCGAAATCCCATCTCTACGAAAAATTTAAAAATTAGCTGGGCATGGTGGCGTGTGCCTGTAGTCCCCGCTACTGGGAGGCTGAGGTGAGAGGATCACTTGACCCCAGAAGGTTGAGACTGCAGTGAGCCAAGATTGCACCACTGCACTCTAGCCTGGGCAGCAGAGTGAGACCCTGTCTCTGAAAAAGAAAGAAAGAAAAATAAAATAAAATAAAATAAATCTGTTAGAAAACAAATTTTTTTTGGTCCGGCTGGTTTGATGGCGCTGACCCCGTGTCCCAGGCTCCTGGGATGGCCAGAGAACTAAGGCTGGCCAGAGTATTCCTTAGCCCTGCCCTGCCAAAGAACACAGGCTGCTGCAGAGATGGGCACACGCTGGAAGTCAGGTCAGTGAGAGGCATTCCTGGGCCTTCTAATGGAGCTAAGATCACACTTTTCTGATCATTTTGCCAAACTGGCAGATCAAAGGTGCTGGTGGCCATCTGTCCACTGCTGGAGAGGCTGGCCTGAGAATAAAACTAGCTTCAAGTCCAATTTCTGATTAAGTGTCTGAGCACCTGAAGGGGTATGCTAGAAGCCAAACCTGTTTCTGGACTTTTAATTATGTAATCCAGTAAATTTTTCCCCTTTTTTTGAGACAGAATCTCGTTCTGTCACCCAGGCTAGAGTGCAGTGAGATAATCTCGGCTCATAGCAACCTCTGCCTCCAGGGTTCAAGTGATTCTCTTGCCTCAGCCTCCTGAGTAGCTGGGACCACAGGCACACACCACCACGCCTGGCTAACTTTTTGTATTTTAGAGATGGGGTTTCACCATGTTGCCCAGGCTGGTCTCGAACTCCTGAGCTCAGGCAATCCGCCCACCTAGGCCTCCCAAAATGCTAGGATTACAGGCATGAGCCACTGTGCCTGGCAAATTTTTCCTTTTTAATTTAAGTTATTTGTGTTTACTTTCTGTAACTTGCAACCAGAAGCATCCTGACAAAAAGAAGGTATGGTAAAGACAAAGATATTTTCCAGAGATAATTAGGTGTATAATGACTATTCATCTCATCATATTCTACGCTAAGGGTTTTAAAAGCATCTCAGTCACTGTGCGACAGTCATCAATACTAAAATACATTTAAACTGAACAGTATAAAGAACATACAGCGGCACACTCATTCACTCTGGAATTGTGCATCAAATGCAGAAATTCCCACCGAGAATTGGGACTGGAGAAATAGCGATAAGAAGATGAAGACTTGACTTTTTTTCACTCTATACACATCTAAAACAAAACAAGAATATTGCTTCTGTAAGTGAAACGGGTGATTAAGAAAGCTAAAAACAGGGTCGTGCACAGTGGCACATGTCTGTAATCCTAGCACTTTGGGAGGCCAAGGTGGGAGAAGTGCTTGAGGCCAGGAGTTCGAGTCTAGTACAGGCAACAAAGTGAAACCCCATCTCTACAAAAATAAAAATAAAAAAATTAGCCAGGCATGGTGGTACGTACCTGTGATTCCAGCTACTTGGGAGGCTGAAGAAAGAGGATCATTTAAGCCCAGAAGTTCAAGGCTGCAGGGAGCCATGCAGTGAGCCATGCACATCACTGCACTTCAGCCTAGGTAACAGAGCGAGACTTGGTCTCTCTCTCTCTTTTTTCAATTTTAAGAAAGAAAAATTAAAAACAGGCAGAGAAATTTTGGTCAGAGTACAAACCATAAGAGGATGAGTAAACTCTGGAGATCTAATGTGTGTACTGTATGCCTGACATCTGCTACAGTATCTCTCAGGTATTCTCATCCCACACACCAAAAGACTAAATTATGTGAGGTGATGAATATGCTAATTAGCTTGATTAGGTAATCATTTCATGGTGATACATATATCAAAACATTACTTTGTACATCTTAAGTATATGTAAGTTTTATTTGTCAATTATTCCCCTCAATAAAGCTGGGGGGGGAGGCGGGAAAGAGTTGAAAACATGATCCTTGAAGACTTACTTCATAGTGTTCATATTCATCAAGGTTAAATGAGTTGAAATTAAGGAAGCCATACTGCATTGCCTAAAATCCAAAAGAAAGCTTTTAAGAACAAGGATGCAAGTAAGAAAACAGTTTCCTATCCAATTTCAGAATACTAAATATCAGGGGGCCCCCCCAAGAAAGTATTGTCATAATCAGATTACTTTCCCTTGAACAGCTTTCAAAGGAAGTGGGAGGCATCTTCTAAATGCTGCTTTTATATGGCAATTAGTTATAACTATATATAATGAGTTTGTTGTGTTTTGTTTGGATTTTGTGAGATGTGCTTTTTTTACTTTCATTCGCCAATCACCCTATCCATGCATTGTTAAGTAATCGTGCCCTGAAAGTAATCCTCTTCTCTTACCAGATCACCACCACCCTTGGTTGAAAATTCAGAAGTTTAGGATTCAAATATAATATACAACCCAATGGTCTCTACATCAATAAGAAAGAGGAGAGAATCCATGGGCTAGTTTATCCCAAACAAAGCCCTCATACTTCATCCATATCTTCATTTTCAACTTCTGAACAGTCTTTAATCAATGTTCCCTAAACTAAACACAGCTCTGACATCAACACTAAAATAAAAAATTTTGAGGAAAAAAGTTATTCTTTCCATAGGAATAAAACAAAACATTTTCTGTCCTATCCTATAGCTTCACTCTGTGTGACAGCACGCAGAGTATGCTAACCAAAATAAGCAGACTGTCTATTTTCTGAGACAAGGACAAACAGAGCTGGCGGCCTCTGAGAAATGTCCTCCCAGCTTGCTGATCACTGAGACAAACAGCAGGGAAGCAAGAACTCTTGATCCACAAGGTATTCTTGGTTCAAAGAGGGGGCTTTTGTACACCCAGTTTTCAAAATGTAAACTACTGAAATGCAAATGTAAAATAAGAAGGCGAGAATACCAACTAAAAGGGTCTTCATCTAATAGAGTTATTTTAACACTAATCCCAAGACTAAGTCAATCACAAAATTTATTTCCTTGACTTCAATATATTTCATGATTTTGGACTACAGCTATTCCTGATAGAATGAAACAATAAAAAAGTAGTTTATAAGGAATTCCTATTTTCCTTTGAATTTCACGAGGTGATCTTATTGGAAGTGGATCACGCTGAAAACATAATTACATTGATGCATGTTTCTTCATATATGCAATATTCAAAGTCAGTCACAAATAAAAAATGTTGACACTGAAAATCAGAAGCTAGTGACCCTTAAATAAAACTAAATATAGTGGTTGGGTGCAGTGGTGCACGCCTATAATCCTAGTACTCTGGGAGGCCAGGGTGAGTGGATCACTTGAGCTCAGGAGTTCGAGACCAGCCTAGGCAACATAGTGATACTTCGTCTCCACAAAAAAAAAACAAAAATTAGCCAAGCATCACAGAAAAAATAAAAATAATTTTAAAAACCCAAAATATAGTAGGAAAAGGGCAATCTTTGACCTATCATACCAGCTAATTGACTTCGGGTGCAATACCCAATTAAAAAAAAAAAAGCCAAAACATAACAATAGAAGCTGCGATATGGTGTTATAATAATAGATCATTTCCAAAGCCCTCAAAGCTTTGCTTTTCTCTTTTTAAAGGTGAGTGTACCTACCTGCACGAGCCCACCTGGCAGGGGCTGCAACTGCAACCAGAAGGTACCATTTACCCCTGTTGCCCTTTGGTCTCCACATTTCCACTAGTGGCCCATACCTGCCCACACTGAGGGCCCATGGAGCCGCCTCAGAGCCCATGGCAACTACCCCAATCAGCTCCATACCCCACAGGCACTGGATTCAAATCCAAACAAATTATGTTCCCATACCTCACTGATTGATACAGGAAAAAAAGTATACTATTTCTGAATTTGTATGCTGATTAGTCCTCTCGTTTTAAGACATGTCGGTCACAGTTCCCAGCAAGCCACCATGTTTCATTATACAAGAAAGTAAACCTGGGTTCCTTTTGGCTCTAAAAGCACAAGTTACAGAAAACTTGAGATGCTGTCAAAGGCTTATTTGATCTATGGGCTACTGATTTACCATTCTAGTTTCTTGTGCTGTCCTGACATTAATACCAGGACTTGCTGCACTGTGTAACCCCCGGGGACCCTGTTCACGTAGAACGTGATGGGCATGTCCCCTAGAATCGACACAGCGGCCCTGGTCATAACCCCAAGAAATCACTTGGAAATAGTTTGACAAAGCAGCCGTGACCCACTTAGTTTCATCGAAAACCGTATAACAAACTAAATGAGGCATTCAAATTCTGTTGAACTAGAAACTGAACGCCTGGGGAAACAAAAAGGAAGTGTTTGACAGTGACTGGGTTACGTCTGTGGTAATCGTATTGGCGGGAATCAGGTATGTAGAATACACAAATCAAAGAGAAATTACCAGTAAACCAGTCATCCTTACTTTTGTTCTTTTAGATCACAATATACTCAAAACCAATTCTGGATCTAGAACCTAGTTGTATAACTCTTATTTTCCCTGTTTCTTAAGTGACTTTTCCCCCAACTCATACACAGAAGCACTCAGAAATTCAGAATAAACCGTTTCCTGGTTTGGTCTCATTCTGACATTAGTTGGGAAATGCGTACACCTCTGTCACCATATACATCTTGGAAGAAACGCTAACAAAAAGATCTCGGGAAGAAGGCCTAGTCTTCTTGGACCACATGTTAGTTCCTCAACACAACACTGGGTGCATCCTACATGTCACTTACCTTCTTTACTGCATGAAAACAGTCAAGAAGTGTAATGTAGAAATTGCAACTTCCATAGGCAGCATCTCTGAAACCCAAAAGTAATAAAATATAGATCAGTTAATTTTCTGCAATTACACTTACCTAAGACAAAGCTGACTAGAATTTAAAATCAAAGGTATACTCAGAACCATTATCAAAAAGAAAAAAATCTTGTCTTTTGACTTTTTAAATAAAAGATAAATCAATTACAAATTTCACTGCAGTTTCTACCTATTCCAATAGGTACTGTTTCATGGGCCTGGATCAATAATGACCACTTTCTAAATTTCAAATGTTCTCTCTGGATTATTTTTGGCTCTAATAGCTGAGCTACCTTCTTGAATTCAACAAATCAATACCTATCTCTCCCCCTAAAAGGGCAAAGCATTTGAATTTTTTCTTTAAACTGGAAAATACCATACGAAAATCTTACTGGGAAAGACTGCTTTTTGATCCTGTAATAAACATATGTGTGTATGTGTGTCTAAGTATACGTGCGCATCTGTGTGTGTGTGTCTCCAACCAAGTATGACAGAAATATTGAGAAATCAAGGTCATATTTAAAACACTAGGTAGAAGGTCATAAGCATTTTGTTCCTATCATTATACTAAAGACTTTTACCCACGTAACTCGATAACTTCCGGGTTTTTTAACTTTTTCATAGAGATAACGTCTTGCCCTGTTGCCCAGGTTGGGGTACAGTGGTGTAATCATAGCTCACTGCAGCCTCAAACTCCTGGGTTTAAGTGATCCTCCCACCTCAGCCTCCCCAGTAGCAAGGACCACAGGCATGTACCATTGCATCTAGTTAACTTTTTTCTTCCTTTTTTTTTTTTTTTTTTTTTTTTTAAAGGTAGAGAGGGAGTCTCATTATGATACCCAGGCTGGTCTTAAACTTCTGGCCTATGCTGGGCATGGTGACTCACGCCTGTAATCCCAGCACTTTGAGAGGCCAAGGCAGGTGGATCACGAAGTCAGGAGTTCAAGACCAGCCTGGCCAAGATGGTGAAACCCTGTCTCTACTAAAAATATAAAAATTAGCCAGGCATGGTGGCGGGTGCCTGTAATCCCAGCTACTCGGGAGGATAAGGCAGAGAACTGCTTGAACCCAGGAGATGGAGGCTGCAGCGAGCCGAAATCACGCCATTGCACTCCATCCTGGGTGACAGAGTGAGACTCTATCTCAAAAACAAACCAAAAAAAACTGGCCAAGTGTGGTGGCTCACGCCTGTAATCCCAGCACTTTGGGAGGCCGAGGCAGGCGGATCACGAGGTCAGGAGATCAAGACCATCCTGGCTAACACGGTGAAACCCTGTCTCTATTAAAGATACAAAAAATGAGCTGGGCGTGGTGGTGGGCACCTGTAATCGCAGCTACTTGGGAGGCTGAGGCAGGAGAATGGCGGGAACCCGGAGGCGGAGCTTGCAGTGAGCGGAGCTTGCGCCATTGCACTCCAGCCTGGGCGACAAAGCAAGACTCCATCTTAAAACAAAAAACAAAAAACAAAACTCCTCGCCTCAAGCAGTCCTCTCACCTTTTTGGCCTCCCGAAGTGTTGAGATGACAGGTGTACACTGCTGTGCCCTGCCTTCTTCCTGATTCTTAAAGGACAGTAGTAAGACCAATGAAACCACAGGAACTAACAAGTCAACTACCTTCCACAGGATCACTCTAGTTTTGGGAAAGTTCTTATATTACTTTACAGACAACTCCATCCACCTAAACACTGCATCAACACATAGCAGTAATCTTACTATATGAATCTCTTAATATCAAGTAAGGTTTTACCCAGAGAAATAACGCACCCCTGACCCCTACCTGCTTCTCCTTTTTGGCTACCTTGAGCCATTACAAGATGAAATTTTCTGGAATTAGGCAACATAAAAATTAATTTAATTATGATTAAGCTAGGCGTGCAGAAAAACTGTGCCTGTCTGAATGGTACTCATTTGCTTCTGGGGAAACAGGGTTGCTGGTGGAGCCATCACTAATTCCCCACCTTATCTGGGCCTTCACACTGTAATACTTCTTACTGTGAGGCAGTTACATACATATATGTAAAACCTTACTGCTGCACACTTAAGATTAGTGTTTTTGAGGCCGGACACGGTGGCTCACGCCTCTAATCCCAGCACTTTGGGAGGCCGAGGCAGGTGGATCATGAGGTCAAGAGATTGAGATCATCCTGGCCAACATGGTGAAACCCTGTCTCTACTAAAAATATAAAAATTAGCTGGGTGTGGTGGCGCACACCTGTAGTCCCAGCTACTTGGGAAGCTAAGATAGGAGAATCACTTGAACCCGGGAGGCGGAGGTTGCAGTGAGCCAAGATCGCGCCACTGCACTCCAGCCCGGTGACAGAGGGAGACTCCTATCTCAAAAAAAAAAAAAAAAAAATTAGTTTTTGTTAAAAACTGTGAAGTTATACATTAACTTAAAAGGGGAAAAATAAATATTCAACAAATGTTAGAATAAAAATTAAACCACATTTTAAACTTTTAATTCTTGCTCAAACCTTAAGGGCCAAGAATACAGCAATGAGGGAAAGAAAAGGCATCCTTTTCAGCTAAAATCGTCTTCAATGTTACTGACTGAGCTGCTTAGAATTACTGAGCTATGGCCGGGCGCGGTGGCTCACGCCTGTAATCCCAGCACTTTATGAGGCTGAGACGGGTGGATCACGAGGTCAGGAGATGGAGACCATCCTGGCTAACACGGTGAAACCCCGTCTCTACTAAAAATACAAAAAATTAGCCGGGCGTGGTAGCAGGCGCCTGTAGTCCCAGCTACTCGGGAGGCTGAGGCAGGAAAATGACGTGAACCCGGGAGGCGGAGTTTGCAGTGAGCCGAGATCACACCACTGCACTCCAGCCTGGATGACAGAGCGAGACTCCATTTCAAAAAAAAAAAAAAGAATTACTGAGCTATGAGAACCTTCATGAGGACAGAATGCAGGGTCTTGTTTTGTTTTCTTTTTTTGAGACAGGGTCTCCTCTGTTGCCCAGGCTGGAGGGCAGTGGTGCAATCATGGCTCACTGCAGCCTTGACCTCCAGGGCTAAAGCGATCCTCCCACCTCAGCCTCTGGAGTAGCTGGGACCACAGGTGCACACCACCATGCCTGGCTAAGTTTTTATGTTTTTTGGTAAAGTTGGGGTTTCACCATGTTGCCCAGGCTGGTCTTGAACTCCTGAGCTCAAGCAATCTGCCTGTCTCAGCCTCCCAAAGTGCTGGGATTACAGGTGTGAGCCACTGCGTTCTGCCGACACAAGGTCTTAGAACACACCATTTTTGTTCTATAAGGTTCTGAATTGAAAATTTTCTCTTCTACATCCTAGAAAAGGTCTTTATCTAACTTAAAAGACCATGACTTTCCCAACACCTTATTGGCAATATTCAGAAAGAAAAAAAAACAAAAGGACTTGCAGTGGTGGTCCCCAGGCCAGCAGCACCAGGACCACCCCACCCATCAGAAATGCAAATTCTCAGGGCCACCTCACATCTACCGAATCAAAGTTCTCGGGGTAGGACCAGGTAATTTGTGTCTTAACAGGCCCTCTAGATGTCTGTGATTGTGTTTAAGTTTATGAACCACTGACCTACAAATCAACACAAATCCTGGTTTTGTAGAAATAGGGTGTTCATGGAATAAAGAACCCATTTAGGTAGAGAAACTAAGGCAGGAAAATGGAGTAGTTTAGCCTAAATCAAATCAAAATTACCAACGGAAATGGGGTAAACCCTCAAGTTGGATGCCAATGATTTTAACCATGTCTCCTCTGTGAAGGACTGATTATCTTCTTTTACTTTTGAGACAGAGTCTCCCTCTGGAGTGAGTGCAGTGGCGTGATCTTGGCTCACTGCAAGCTCCGTCTCTCGGGTTGACACCATTCTCCTGCCTCAGCCTCCCAAGTAACTGGAATTACAGGAGCCGCCACCACACGCAGCTAATTCTTTTGTATTTTTAGTAGAGACGGGGTTTTACCTTGTTAGCCAGGATGGCCTCTATCTCCTGATCTTATGACTCACCCACCTTGGCCTCCCAAAGAGCTGGGATTACAGGCTTGAGCCACCGCGCCCGGCCTGATTATCTTCTCAACCTACTGATAATTATTTTCCAATCAAGTTAAAGGCGTGTTGATTCAGCCTCTGTGACATTTTGACAAATTTCTTCAACGCTTTCTCTTTTCTTTTTTCTTTTCTTTTTTTTTTTTTTGGAGAACCTACTGTGGGGCACAGCCCCACTCCAATCTGTGATGATTTCACAAGCTTTCATCTGGGCCCTGCTGAAGTCCTGCCTCATACATCATAGAATCTGAATATACGACAAGAATCTTTGTTCACTCAAGTTTATTTCATTAGCACCTCCAATTTTAGACACACCCACATCACATCTTCCTCCCACCGAGCATTCAGTCTTCTTCCAATAGGCAGAACAGCAACTCTGAGGCTCGGTTTATAAGCCTTGGAGAGTGGGGAGGGATCCTTGTCACCAAGATCATTTAACAAATTTGGAAAACACATAAGAATCAATAAAGGCGCACTGCTTGGAAACTGCACAACAATGTCAAATACTAGTTTTAAAGAATGGCAACTTTCATAACAGCTCGTATTCACCACAGCCAAAAACTGCAAATGACCCAAATATCCATCAAAAGGACAACAGGCAAATAAATGGTGGTATATTCATAGACTGGAATGCCACAAAAGCAAAAAAAAGGATGAGCTACTGATACCTGCCACAACACAGGTAGATCTCATAGACATTACATATGTGAAATCCAGTTGCCAGCTCCCCAAAATGCATACCAGTTATCTGAAGTTCAAAAGCAAGCAAAACTGATAGTGATAGAAGTCAGAGCAATGATTAGCTGGGGGTGATGACTGACTGGAAAGGGGTAGGAGGGAATCTTCCAGAAGACAGATAATTTTTTTTTTTTTTTTGGGACGGAGTTTCGCTCTTGTCGCCCAGGCTGGAGTGCAATGACACGATCTCAGCTCACTGCAATCTCTGCATCCCAGGTTCAAGTGATTCTTGTGCCTCAGCCTCCCAAGTAGCTGGGATTTGAATACAGGTGTGCGCCACCATGCCCTGCTAATTTTTGTATTTTTAGTAGAGACAGGGTTTCACCACATTGGCCAGGCTGGTCTCGAACTCCTGACTTCAGGTGATCCGCCTGTCTCAGCTTCCCAAAGTGCTGGAATTACAGGTGTGAAACACTGCACCCAGCCAAGACAGTGATTTTTTTAAAATGTAGGTAAATGGCCAGGCGTGGTAGCTCACGCCTGTAATCCCAGCACTTTGGGAAGCTGAGGCAGGAGGATCACGAGGTCAGAAGATGGAGACCATCCCGGCTAACACGGTGAAACCCCGTCTCTACTAAAACTACAGAAAATTAGCCAGGCATGGTGGCAGGTACCGGTAATCCCAGCTACTCAGGAGGCTGAGGCAGAAGAACTGCTTGAACCTGGGAGGAGGAGGCTGCAGTGAGCCAAGACCACACCAATGCACTCCAGCCTGGGGTGACAGAGGGAGAGTCTGTCTCAAAAAAAAAAAAAAAAAAAGACACAGTCTTGTTCTGTTGTGCAGGCTGAGTGCAGTGGCATAATCAAAGCCCACTGAAGCCTCCTAGGCTTGAGGGATCCTCCTGCCTTAGTCTCCCAAGTAGCTATGACTACAGAAACATGCTACCATGCCCAGCTAATTTTTTCCCCCCAAAGAGAAACGGTCTTGCTATGCTGCCCAGGCTGGTCTTCCAACTCCTGGCCTCAAGCCATCCTCCCGCCTCAGCTTTCCAAAGTGGTGGAATTATAGGCATGAGCCGCCATGCCCAGCCTATACTATGTGTTTTATATGCAGGATGTCACTTCATCCTCACAACCCCCTCAGGGAGATTTTATTATTGTTTCTGTTTAAAGACTAGGAGACCAAGGCTCAAATCTGTAAAAGACCACAGAGATATCAGTAGCAGAGCTGACAGCAAAACTCCCATCTGATGTCAAGTCAAGCTATTAACAAAAACACAATACTACCTCTCGAGAAAACAGGAAGCAGAGGCAAGCCCCCTCACACAAAAACTCTAAGAAGCAGAGATAATACCAGAGAACAGAAACACACACTGTTCATAACAATGATCCTATGACATTTTAAAAAAATTAAACTATATTTTATACTATTTAATCATGCAGACCAGACACAGAGAAATATTTAATATAACTCAGTAAGAAATCATATATACACAAGCACTTTAAAACTCCGAGGCTCACCCCTGTATTCCCAGCACTTTGGGAGGCCAAGGTGGGCGGATCACTTGAGGCCAGGGGTTTGAGACCAGCCTGGGCAACATAGTGAAACCCTGTCTCTACCAAAAATACAAAAATTAGCCGGGCGTGGTGGCGCCTGCTCTAGAAGCTGAGGCATGAGAATTGCTTGAACCTGGGAGGCAGAGGTTGCAGTGAGCCGACATTGTGCCACTGCACTCCAGCCTGTGCGACAGAGCAAGATTTCGTCTCAAAAAAAATAAATAAATAAAAGAGAATTTGATCTAAGTTGAATTAAATCTAATTAAATAAAACATTGCTATGTAACATAAAATAACTTATTTACTATAAATGAATGCCATTCTTGCACAATGTCTTATTAGCAATACTTTGTTGGTTACATTTATTCTATGTACTTGAAGTGGCAAGATACAAAGAATATAATGTCATTTCTATCAAAATATTATCAGGCTTTATTAATTCTGATTGGACTACTTTCTAATTGATAAGTTCTATAGAACACTATGTAAGGAAGCACTAAATTTAAAAACTTTAAGTCAATCATAGGTTGACACTTTTGTAAAATAAATATGAAATGCATTAGTACTGTACTATTACATACCCAGTAACGCAGTAATCTTATTTTTGTGAATAAATTACTAGAAAAATGAAAGTTAAAAAAAAAAAAATACAAGTCCAAATTTCTTCTACTATTTGATTCTACAGACATAAAATTGCTCTATTCAATAACCTATAAATGCTTCTAAAATCTTACTCTCAACTTCTGTATTTATCTCATCACAGACCAGCACCAGTTCACAGGCCACACTTAAGGATCACGAGGTCAAGAAATCAAGACCATGCTGGCCAACATGGTGAAACTCTTTTCTCTACTAAAAATACAAAAATTAGCCAGGCGTGGTGGCAGGCACCTGTAGTCCCAGCTACTGGGGAGGCCGAGGCAGAAGAATCACTTGAACCTGGGAGACGGAGGTTGCAGTGAGCCCAGATCACACCACTGCACTCCAGCTTGGTGACAGAGCAAGACTCCATCTCAAAAAAAAAAAAAAAAAAAAAACTGTCTAGATAAATCAAATACCTAGTATCTATGATAGAAGAGATTCAAATTTCACAAACCTGAATGGTTTCTAGTTGAGTCTTGTCTTTTGGAGAATTACTGACTGATGCTTCTGAGACCACAAGGAACTAACTTCATTTCTCAGTGCCAAACTTCAATAATTTGAAACATAGCAAGGCAGTAAGCAATGCTTATTCTGTTTTTGGCACCTGTATTTAAATTAACTCAAAACGTCTTTTTTCACATCAACAGTGCCACACTGTGTGAAATGTGTGAGCATGTTCCTATTTCAGGACCTTGTGCTGTAAATGTAAGAGTGGCACTGCAAAGGATTATCATTATAAAGAAGAGTTCTACAGAACAAATGTCACTACATCAGGAGATGACCAAGGTGCCTGTGACTCAAGACCAAAAATACAAGCATTTCTTTTAAAGGAAGAATGTGGTTGCTGTTATGTTATAGGTTGAGAAGAAGAATTTTCCAGCTTAGAAAATAATCTTTGGCCGGGCGCGGTGGCTCAAGCCTGTAATCCCAGCACTTTGGGAGGCCGAGGCGGGCGGATCACAAGGTCAGGAGATCGAGACCACAGTGAAACCCCGTCTCTACTAAAAATACAAAAAAAAAAAATTAGCCGGGCGCGGTGGCGGGCGCCTGTAGTCCCAGCTACTCAGGAGGCTGAGGCAGGAGAATGGCGGGAACCCGGGAGGCGGAGCTTGCAGTGAGCCGAGATCGCGCCACTGCACTCCAGCCTGGGCGACAGAGCGAGACTCCGTCTCAAAAAAAAAAAAAAAAAAAAAAAAAAGAAAATAATCTTTATCTCCCCGCTTCTCTTCCTACCCACCTCAAATAAAAGAATACTTAAGATGAGCCATGACCTAGCAGAAAGGGATGATACTGGGTTCAAGCCAATTCTAATTTGCTAAATCACCGATCTTCACAATCTTTCATGCAGTGTATTCCTGAAGTCTTCGGACTGCCCTGAGAAATTGTGATTTCATGGAGTAAGTCCACAGGCGGGCCTATAAAGTTATCTGAAAAGGAGATTCTGCCAATAATTCCAAGTACCTATGCCAAAGCTCATCTAAAATGAAGTCAGATTCACAAACTTCCTTTTTTACAGTCAGGGCCATACATTTAAAATCAGGCATTTGTGGTATATGTAACAGTCCTAATACGATAAACTAATGAACTAATTAGTTTGAACAATGAACTAATAAGCAGTAGTTATTAGTTCATTGTACAAGCAGTGAACTAATTTGTGAATGGAAGAACAAGCAGTTTCGAAAATATCAAAGTCTTCAATGAGTAAAATTATTTCACACATTTATTACCCATTAAGTACCTACCATACAAGTATTTACATTATAGAGCTATGTCAAGTATTTTGATAAACAAGCAGAAAAATTTTTACAACTTAATTTGATTTAAGCACCAGTCTTCTCGAAATATCTTCAACACAATCGCATGCTAAGCTTGAGATGAGGATGTCATCCATTCCTGTAGACATCACTATCTACCACCTCTGGGACGCAGGGACTTGACTGGTTTTTCTGGAAGTGGTACTGCATTAGCAACCTTACTGGCTGTCTCTACTGTGTCCCCAGAAAAAAAGGGGTTCATTTTGGTCCCAGAAAGTAACTACTGATTATTGGAAACATTTCTTCACTTCTCAGGAACCACACTCTTCAGTGGGAGTTTTGAGTACCACAGCCCAGGATTCTCATCTGAGTACAAAGCCTAGGTTTTGGGATTTTGTTTTTGTTTTTTTTTTTGAGACAAGTTATCTCTCTATTGCCCAGGCTTGAGTGCTGTGGTGTGACCATAGCTCACTCACTGCACCCTCGAACTCCTGGGCTCAAACAATCCTCCAGCCTCAGCCTCCCAAGTAGCTGGGACTACAGGCACACGCAACCATGCCTGGCTAATTTTTTTTTTTTTTTTTTTTTTTTTTAATTTTTTTGTAGAGATGGGGCCTGTCTTTGTGGCCGAGGTTGGTCTGGAACTCCTGGACTCAGGTAATCATTCCACCCTGGCATCCCAATATGCTGGGATTACAGGCATGAGCCACTGTGCCCAGCCAAAGCTTAGTTTTCATCAACGGCAGTGGTTCTCAATGTAGGGAGATTTTGCTCTCCATCCCCCAAGGCCACTTACAGGAATAAATGGCAACGTCTGCAGACATTCTGAGTTTTGACAATTAGAGTGGGTGTGGGGATTTTACCAGCATCTAGTGGGCAGAAGCCATGGACGCCATTCAACATCATACGATGCACAAGATAGCCCCCACGACAAAAGGTGAGCAGTGTCACTGTGGAAACACCCAGATCTGTGGTGTTATTTGTGCTCCTCCTAAAATGACTATTTACCAGATCTTCTTTTTTCAGAAACAACTATCAAGATACTTCTGGCAAGGATCTGATTACCTGAATCTACCACATCACTCTTATATTTACCTGAAAGGAATATAGGATGTCTCTCCAAAGATTAATATTCTATATGCTTCTTCTGGAGTTCTCCCCAAATATATAACCTATGTTTGGAAAAAAGAAGAAAAAGGCAATTTATTTCTAAGTGAAGGTACAGTGCTGTCACTGTGAAGTCAATTTTGTCCAATTTCCAACCAACTGAGCCGGGTTCTCCAGCCTTCCCCAGGAGCCCAGGAATCACCCAGAATCCTGTCCACAGGTTTCTTTTTTGTTTAAATCCTCCATTGCTGGTTTCTGTTGTTTGCAGCATGAGCCCTGACCAACAACTCTTCACAGCAACCTTTTGTGGTAAGACGCACGGTATTTTAAAAACAGATTTTCCGAATCAAGATGTTAGACCGATCCCATGCTTTTACCTCCCCTCCTTCCTGCAAGTGCACTGAAATGACAGCTCAGCAGCGTGTAGGAGATGGGGGCAGGGTTAGAATGGGGGGAAGTGGAAAGAGACACAAAAGCAGAACACAGACGTGATTAACTCTGTCCATGGAGGTGTAAGGGCTTGCAATACTGAACGAGTTGATTATCCAACTGCCCTTGCTTTTGACGCTCATTGACTTCTTTTGTCCTTAGAAGTATGCTATGCTTTGACTTTAATCTGGGAGAATACCTCAAGTATATTCTTCAGCATTTGAGGTCTATAGTTGGTATTCCTTGCATTTCCAAACATTCCTTTTTTCCCCTTGACCTTTATTATTTGACTACTACATGTAGGATTTTTGGTCTGTAGTCATTTCCTCTCGATAGTTTCTAGATAATGTTCCCATGTCTTCTCACTTCTAGTGTTACAGAAGTATTTTACTGGTCTAAGTATCTCTGACTGCTCCTTACAAGTAACCTGTTTGTTCTAGAAATGTGGAGTTTGAGACTTTCACCACCATCTCTCTAAATAAGTCCTCTCCCTACCCCCTGTTATATTTGCCTGGGACTTCAGAATCTTCCTGCAGGGCCCTTTCAACTAATGTATGGAAGGTGGGAGTTTGGGGGGGTTGTGGTGGGGAGGAGACACAACATTAAATCTGGCACTTATATTATCACCAAAATTAGGTTGAACTCCAAAGATTACTTTGGGGAAATAGATTTTAAATTTCACTAACAAAAAAAAGAAATCACTAAAAAAAAGGTTAATTGCAAACTTTTTTATCTCCATTATTTAACATGATACATGTGACCTGTTTCCACAACCAAATGGGAAGCATTCTGAAGTTGGGACTCATGTCTCACGGCTTCATTACACACCAATCTGATTCACTGATTTACTTAGCTGAACCCAAATCTACTTACAATAGTTAGGAACATTTTAAATATTTAATAAAAGTTGGTATCAATGGGAAAGTATCACTGGACTAAGAGAAATTTTTCAAAACTCAAAGATCCAGCAAGGATCTTAAAAACTGAGAAACAGACATATCCTAAAACTAGTCATAAGCACTGACTCAGCTTTCAAAGGGCATTTCACCAATTTTCTGACTCAAGACTCATAAACGGAAAATTTTCCCAATGACTAGTCTGTTTCTGTTTTTTTTTTTTTTCGAGATGGGGTTTCACTCTTGTTGACTAGGCTGGAGTGCAGTGGCGCGATCTCAGCTCACTGCAACCTCCGCCTCCCAGGTTCAAGCAATTCTCCTGCCTCAGCCTCCCGAGTAGCTGGAACAATAGGCGTGCACCACCACGCCTGGCCAGTTTTTTGTATTTTTAGTAGAGATGGGGTTTCACTATGTTTGCCAGGCTGGTCTCAAACTCCTGACCTCAGGTGATCCGCCCACCTTGGCCTCCCAAAGTACTGGGATTATAGACATGAGCCACCATGCCCGGCCTACACACAGATCTTCTAAGCATCAGCTTGTAAGTCATGAAAAGTAATATATTTTTAAAATCCAGCTTGTTTTTTCCAAATTCCCTTATTCCCTTCCAGTCTCCAATGCATCTATGCCTATTCTAACACTTACCAGATAACATCAGTAAAGTCTTTCATTTTCTCCATTCTAAGACTTCCTAGCAGATTAAAAAAAAAAAAAAAAAAAAAAAACAAAACTTAAAACCGGCCAGGTGTGGTGGCTCATGCCTGTAATCCCAGGACTTAGGGAGGCCATCGTGGGCAGATCACGAGGTCAGGAGATGGAGACCATCCTGGCTAACACAGTGAAATCCTGTCTCTACTAAAAATACAGAATATTACCCGGGCACAGTGGCAGGCGCCTGTAACCCCAGCTACTCAGGAGGCTGAGGCAGGAGAATCGCTTGAACCCAGGAGGCAGGGGCTGCCGTGAGCCAAGATTGTGCCACTGCACTCCAGCCTCAGGGACAGAACAAGAGTCCATCTCAAAAAACAAAAACAAAAAAACAAAATCCTAAAATCAAAAAACAAAACCAAATAAAAAAACACCTCGAAGCCAGTAAGAATGAGAATAGGGTTTGATTCATTTGTGTATTAAAATGAAATCTAGAGACCCGTTTAGGAATTTCTCTAAATTTCTAAGGCCTTTTCTCAAATTTTATACAAATTTTTCCTTAAGCACCAGTTTAAGATAATTTTTCCTACTTGCAATTGCTGTTCTTTGGGTTCTTTAATTAGTAAAACTGCAATGGTATTACTTTCTCCTAACTTTCAAAACAAAAATAGTCTCTAATACATTAAGGACTGTGGTTTAGCCTTGGAACACTAGTTTGATTCAAAGAACCGCAAGAACAATGTAACATTTTTTCCTGTGGGGGAAAAAACCCTAAATTCCTGATGATGAACTTTAAAAGACTGTAATTTAAAAATCCAGTTGGGGAATGCCTGCACATAAAAAATAATGTCAAGCATAATTAGATAAACTGAAGGAAGTTTACAGATGCAGAATAATTCCACTTATGTAACTATCGAAGACATATTTGCCAATCTGTAACTTTTACCTTCTTTTCTTTTTTGGCCAGGCATGAAGGAAGTAACTTTTACTTTTACACCTACTCATCTTGCCGATTCAAAAGGCCTTCCCAAATGAAATCATTCTAAATTTGTGACTAAAGAAGAATCCTGTAAATGACTCCTACATTAACACAAATTCTCAGATTAGTAAACTCTAAATGGATGCAACTTATGATCTATCACCGTGCTTCTGGCAGTCTGGACACTTGGCGTTTCTCAAATTCTTTTGATATATTTTCATGAGAAGCAATATATATAGAATGCCCACTCTAATTCCACAGTGCTGGTTAAGAACAGGAAACAACAAATGATGACCGAGAGAGCTGCTGACCAGTTGTGATCGCCAGCTTCCCAGACAACCCCAGAGAATCTCATCTGCTGGCATGTCCACCCTTGTGCGGTCCCCTCCCACAGCGAACGGGGTGTCCCGTGTAACGAACAGGATACTGTAGTAATAGGGTGTGGTTTCGGAGACCAGATCATAAAAGAGGCAGCTACTGTCTTGCTTTCTCTTAGAACCCTCGCTCTGGGTACAGCAAGCTGTTATTTTGGGAGCATACTCAAGCAGTCCACGTGGTATGGAAGAGAGGCCGCCTGCCAGCAACTGGCACTAACCTGCCAGGTATGTGACTGAGCCCCCTTAGAGGTGGACCCTCCAGGTGAGTGCAGCCCAGACACGGCCCAGAACCAGACCAGACCCATCCAAGTTAAGCAACTCCCAGATGCCTAACTCACAGACATGGTCTGAGACAATGTGTACTGTCGTTTTAAGTCACAACGTTTTGCGGTAATTCGCTGGGCAGCAATAGTGTGCAGCAGCACACTCAGTGAGTAAGGAAATGGCCATTTCCATTTGTTAAAAGTGAATAAACAAATACATGAGGCGTAAGCACAGAGACTCAGCTTAGGAAGCATCAGTAATACCTTGTTTCTCTAGGATAAAGACTCTTTGAACGAGCAAATATCATACACACACACACACACACACACACACACACAAATACTATGGTTGAAAATGCTTGAGACTGGTGTGGTTTTCAAAGTCATGGTACAAAGTTCTTTTTTTGCTGAACAATACCTCAGCCATTCCCAGGACTTCCCACCACCCCCGTTTTCTAGAATCACCATCTGCACTGCACGCCCGAGTCCCTGTGAGGACGCTGGACCCCTTGATTACTGACATACGTTTCAAAACCTGGGAGGTACTGAACTAGCAGTGATGGAAGAACAAGCAACTGAGGCAAAAGGATCCCAACTGCATTACTTCTCCTTTCAGTGTTTCAATGCTGACAGGACAAATCACGGAAACCCAATTAGACATGTGCTTCCTATTTCTACTAGTATGTGCAGGATTCTGAAGCTTTATTTATATACTTAGAGAGCCTCGGTACAATTTACAACCCAAACGTCACACAAGTCAGTGCATCCCAGAGCTGAGAGCCACAAAGGATATTGAAATTCCAGCAACAAATGTGGCAGCCTGAGTAACCAGGAAATCCTGGAGAGATGTCACAATGTTTCCAGCACTTCAAGACTCTTGTGACTATTTTCATGTCAGCCAGATGATACAGTCTTTCCTATGCCAAGAATTTGATTGATCATAAAAAAAAAAAATCATTCTCTCCAGATTAACAAAGAATGCTTGCAAATCAATGCAAGTTGAAGACAGGCTCACACATTCAACTGCTCAATAAAAAAGGTGAGCAGGGGAAAGAACACAGAGAATAAAAAAGTAAATAAAAGAAAATCACTTTCATAGCTCCTGCACAAAACTGGTTAAGAAAAAAACTGTCGTTAAAAAAAAAAAACCTCGGATGAACTTACATTTCAATAGTTTTAACTTTTAAAATTACTTTTACTTATATATATATACGGTAGGTTAGCATAATGATGCTCAATTTCGACAAAATGAAACTGGAAGTTCAGAGTAGCAAACACGTATCTACCAACTCTGCTAATAAAAATAGTGAATTGGCCCTGGGTATTAGTACACATTTGAGTGGTAGGGACATTTTTTAAAGACAAAGTAAATAATCTTGATTTTTTTAAAAAATGAAATTTCCTAATTTTTAACCATAGAGTAAAACAATCCACAACTATTTATAATGCTCTGTGAGTTTCATAAAACTGGCAGGCTACAACTTTCCAGACCTTGGCATCAACTGCTTATCCAAGATCACACTGCCTATTATTGCTGGAAGAGGGCCTGCTCCTCGGGCTTTACTATGGACAGGAACTCATCCTATCCAAAACAAGGGCCGGAACAAGGACAGGACCCAGAATTCCAGAAAGCTTAACGGATCTGCAGTCAAGGATCTGAAGCCGTCAGAAAGCCTTTTCTCCTCACTTCTTCCCCAAGTTAACAGCACCCAGCGAGCACCACAGGCAGTGCAAACGCCTGTCAGGAGCCCTCGGGTGGCAAGGGAAGTCAAACTGTGATGCAGTGTGAGCAGGGCAGCCAGCTGCCTCCCACGGGGCCGGTTCCCAAGGCAACACCAGCTTCCCACTGAGGGCCTGTGCCCTCCCTTTGCTCAGCCCGTTCGCCTTACACTAGCTGGGGCCTGGCTGCTACTGACAGTTGCCTCGTGCTATTTGCCCTGCCTTTCACAGACGCCCAGGAAGGGTGTCATGACCTCATTCTGTCCTCCAGCCTCTGCTGTCCCATCTGGGCAGCTGTTTGTTGAACTGGATTCTTAGCCAAGGCGTCTGGATCCTCATTCTCTGCTCCCTTGTCTTAACTTCCCAACTGATCCCTTCCTCCTGCAGGCAGCTTAACCCAGCACTGGCTATTCTGAGTCCAAGAAAAATCATTTAAAAAGTGGGACCACAGATTCAAAAGATCATCATTAAATAACAAAGTCCTTGAGCTCTTATCATAACCATAGAGGCAATCTCAAATTTACTGCAATTTAGAATTCTACTCACAGATTGCTGAGTTACTATATTCTTAAATTTAATTTAGTATCATCATTTTCAACACAAATGCTTACAAGGTAAGCCATTCTTACAGCTATACGAACTGCTTAAACATAAAAAATAATAATATGCAGTGATAAATTCTGAACAGGGAACCTACATGTTACAATTAGCTCCACCAAAGTAATCTATTAAACATTAGAGGAAAGCAAATTTGTAAGCTATGTGCCAAAAGTTTGCTTGTGTCATTTATTTTATACACAAAATGCTTGGCATTTATTTTACACACAGAAAGATGTTAGAAATGGTGGTTAATTTCCCAGGCTAGCCCTCAAAAGTACATTTAACCCATAGAAGAGATGAATACCATGTATCTTCAGAAAACCTAACTGCTGTGGCAGGAAGATGTAACCAAAGTTGAAAGACAAATACCATTATGTTCTCACTCACATGGAGGAGCTAAGTAAGTTGATTTTATGGAGGCCAAGAGTAAAATAAGAATTACCAGAGGCTGGGAAGGGCATTGTGTGGTCAGGGGGAGTGAAGAGAGGTTGGTTCGTTGGTACAAATGTACAGTTAAAAGAAACAAGTTCTAGTGTTAGCACAGTAGTGTGACTATAGTTTACAATAACTTACTGTGTATTTCGAAACAGGAAGATTTAAAATGCTCTCAACACAAAGAAATGACAAATGTTTGAGGTGATGGATACCACAACTGCCCTAATTTTGCTGTCACACATTATATGCATTTATCAAACTATCACATGTACCCCATAAATATGTACAATTATGTATCAATAAAAAAGTTTAAAATTGTATGTAAACATAAAACATATATGTACACAACACCCATCTGTACATATACACACACGTGCACATGTCCTATTTCTATAAATATAAAAGCTTCTTTTTAAAAGATTTTTCTACATTTCTCAAAAGTACAAATATGGATTTTGTGTATGACATTTTTACAACAAAATTAACAAAACAAAATTTCCAACTTTTCTTTCCAAAAGGATCTTTTTTATTATGAATTTGTTTTGAAAAGCACTTAAAAATTTCCCCTTAAAATTTCACCTTTACTTTGAAATGACAGGTTAAGTATCATTACCCCACAATCTGGCTAGGTCACAACCACTGGCTTAAACAGGGCAGCAAACTTATTTTTAAAACAATATAGTATGTTTACCTTTTTGTGAATAAACAAACAAAAGCTCAAGTCATCTTTCATATTTTTCAGCTCTTACAGTGGTGCAGAAGATTTTTAGCTTCTAATTTGTCACCTAAGAGTCTACCATTCAGATAGCTGAACGGGAAAGTCATTTACCGGGCCACATGAAGAGCAGTACTTCGAAACACAATAAAGACAAGAGTTCTCAACTCGCTCTTCTCACTTCTTGTAACACACACGTGACGCCTGACCGTCTGTCAAAAGGACTGACTGTGGGCATGTCAATTCATATTTTACACATTTGTGAAGCCTCACCTCTTCTGTTTTTAAGATAAAAAATAAATATAACACTTTATTTCCATGCCATAAAGGATTATCTCACACTCTCTGCCCATCCCACATTAGGTCTTTCTGTGTACACAAGCATGACGGAAACATGGTTCCTTTCAGAAGCCCTGAATGTAAAAAGGACTGATAAAAATAAACAGTCAGTCTATCTGGAATATTTCCTTCCTAAAGATTCCTCCTCCAGATTTTTTTGGTTTTGTTTTAACATTACCATGCCAAGTCAAACACTCTCCAAAATTCCCAACAACTCCAGAAAACGTTAGCAAGGATGCGGATCGATCTATAGGGAACTGTCACTCATCTCTACAAATCTTTAACCAGAGGATTTAATACATTTTAACCAGATCAAAGCTTCACTTGCTTTGATGTTTTATCTTTTGAGGTGTCCATATTTTATCTTGACACTGCTTTTCTACTATGAATACATTTCCTTTTCTTGGAAGTTTTTCTCCTGCTTCCCTGCCTATCAACACTACAGTTCCCAATTCCTATTTTAGCAGCCAGCTACGGTTGCAAAGGCTTCTGTCACAGCCAAGAGCTATAATCCTCCTGCCAAGCTAGCTCCTCACTGGGTAGAGTAATAAATGCGAGTGAAGATCCAAATTTGCTTACCTGGCACTTCCCTAACCAATCAAATCAATACTAACCTGAAGGTGTGAAATTCTGGAAGGATTTCTAAACCTAAACCTATGTTAACTATAGAAAAATAAGCTTCTGTGGGCCAAAATACAACCATAAACAAAGTCAAAAGGCCAACATAAAACTGGAAACAAATACGCCAAAAAAATTTCAGTAAGTACGTCAAGGGGTTGTGGTTTGTTCACTAGTAGTTTAAAAACAACAGCAACAAGACTTAAAAAGAGTGCGTTCTTATTTATAAACATAAACTTATCACATGTTCTGTTTCTGTTTTTAAGACCACCCTGACTGAGTTGCCACCATGCCCACCGCCACCTTCAGAGGGGTTCTTCACACTGCAGTCCCTGTGCCTGGCTCCTCAAGACGCTACCATCTCAGGGACATCTCATCTGACCAGAGACAGTGACTGACCCAGAAGTAGCCCGGCCTGGCCCCTCTGCTTTGGAGTTCCGCTCAGGAGCACTTAGATGGAACTTCAGCCATCCAGACTTTGTCTAGAGCAGTGTAAAGGCAAGACACACAAAGAAGGGAGGGAACTTTTTCTGTCACAACAAGGACCCTTCTCCAGGGTTCCCTTTAATATTTCATGAATCTCAAGAATTCTGGCTGAATCCCTTTTTCTATAAAGCTGTCATGATTTATTTTAATCTAGGAGGCTCCTCTCCCCACTGACTGGCCAAGTAATAAGACCAAATGTCCCAGTTAAAACACCCACTTCTCCATACTCTCTTTCTTTCTTGGGGTGACACACAGACTTTCTTTCTTTTCTTTCTTTCTTTTTCTTTTTTTTTGAGATGGGGTCTCATTCTGTTGCCCAGGCTGGAGCGCAGTGGTGCGATCTCGGCTCACTGCAACCTCTGCCGCCCACGTTCAAGCCATTCTCCTGCCTCATCCTCCCGAGTCGCTGGGGCTACAGGCGCTGCCGCCACGCCCGCCAAACTACTAAAGCTTTCTTTTTTTCAGGCTTTTGCTGCAAGCACAAGAAACACCAAGAGAGGCTGGGAAAGGAAAACACCAATACATCTGGGTACGCTTATGAAACCAAATTTTAATAGACAGAATCTATAACCTATGTTTCATACTTTCAGGGATGATAATAAATTTTGAAGTTTTCTCAGAAACTTTTTTTTTTTTTTTTTGGAGACAAAGTCTCGCTCACTGTCACCCAGGCTGGAGTGCAGTGGCACAATCTCAGCTCAGGGCAATTTCCAACTCCCGGATTCAAGGGATTCTCCTGCCTCAGCCTCCTGAGCAGCTGGGACTACAGGCGTGCGCCACCACACCCAGCTAATTTTTGTATTTTTAGTAGAGACAGGATTTCACCGTGTTGGGCAGGCTGATCTCGTACCCTGACCTCAAGCGATCTGCCTGCCTCGGCCTCCCAATCAGAAGCATTTAATTCAACTACTTTTGTAAGCATAAATAAGAACACAAAACAAAGACCTTAATCACTGCTGTTAATGATATACCTTAAACATAAAAAGGAAAATTATTAAATCTTGAGGTACAATTTCAACTAGTATCACCAACTTTTGGACTAGTCTTTGTAAATTCCAGATTAGCAAACTGTACTCCAGAAAATAATTTTAAAAGGGTCCGGTAAGGCATGCCAGAGATAAGGAGCAAGCTAGAAGTACAGAAGAAAGAACTTAAAGAGCTCCAAAAGCAACCCTTTTTTTCAAGTCTAGGAGAGAGTAACTATTCCACTGATGGTGGGGTGGGGGCGGAAGAAATATCCCCTGGCCACTCCCCACTGAACAGAGTGGCTGGCTTTCCTACCACCAAACACATGGGGGTACTGCCCTGGAGGAACTCTAAGTTGGCTCTGGAAAATGGCAGCTTTCAGGGCCCCTGCAGATGAATCCACTGGGTGCCAAACAAAATATGACTCTTCAAAAAACAAATCGTTTCCATCACAGTTACAAATAAATGAAATTCACAACTCTTATGTAAATACTGCTATTCCAAGCACGTTTCCAATGATCCAAATGGAGCACCTGATGGCATGTGTATGTAATCCATGCGGTATGTAACCCATCTTCCGACAACACTGACATCCCATGGCCTCCTGCTAGATGTTTTGATGAGAAAGGAGATGACCTTAATTAGGGGAAAAATGCCTAGATTCAAATTTTATAAAGCACTCAAGTGATGTGCTTTAATTTTCTTAAAAATGTTTAGAAAATTAATAGTGGGGTCCTGACCCCAGTAAGATGATTTTACAACTCACTAAATGGATCACAAGTGAATAGAAATGCTTTGCAGCACGATTTTCCACACTTAAGTGCCATATAACATAAACCTTGGCCAAAGTAGTTGGTCACTTTTTTAAAAAATATAGACTTTTTTCCCCGAGCAGTTTTAGGTTCACAGCAAAACTAAGTGGAAGGTACAGGAGATCTCTCATCTACCCGCTCCTTCCACATAAGCACAGCTTCCTTGAGTTGGTCAATTTTTTAAAAGCAATACATGTTCTTGCTGGAGAGAAATCAAGACATTATCTTGATTTCAAAATTCTGACTGCAAATGTCAAGAAGCACTGTTGTGTGCATTTTTATGAATACATTAGGAAAACAAATACTTACCATGTAGCATCCAACAAGGAAGGCAGCATTTGCTTGTTTTCTCTGATCAGAGCCAGTAAAATGAACAATTTTCTTCCTTAACATTGTAATGGACTGCATAAAAATAAATAGCTGTTAGCATTTTCTTTTTAATTTCAAGTCTTCCACAATTTCATTTTGTGATGAAGATTAATTCCAAATCCCACAATGTATAACCATTCGCATTATTAGCAAGACCTTTGAAAAGATGAAGATTGATACCCACAAATACCATATACCTTCCCATAAAAAGGCACATTCTGGGATGAGAATGGACATACAATTAGAGAAGAGGGGAGGAGACATGAATGGACATATGCTTAAAGCACGGGCTGCCTCTAAAAGAACAAAGCAAGAGTGATAGAAAAGACAACCTTTCCTTCTGTTTGGTTTTTAAAGAAATTTAAAAAGTTAAAATAAAAAGGTCTACAGAATTGTCTACAGTGTTATAAGCCAGGGCAGTGAATAACCAGGGGAGGCATGTGCAGAGACAGGAACTGGAAGACAGCATGGAGGGCTGCTGTGAGGCGCCGCCAGTGCACTGCTCCTGACCTGGTGATCAAGATAATCATCTATGTATATTCCATTTGTGAAAGTTTACCGAGCTCTACATCCATGATGTGTATATATTTCTATTTATATGTTAAAATTTTTCTGGCAGGTGCAGTGGCTCACGCCTATAATCCCAGTACTTGGGGAGGCTGAGGCGGACAGATCACGAGGTCTGGAGTTCGAGACCAGCCTGACCAACATGGTGACACTCCATCTCTACTAAAAATACAAATATTAGCTGGGCGTGGTGGCGCAGCACGCGCCTGCAATCCCAGCTACTCAGGAGGCTGAGGCAGGAGAATCCTTTGAACCAGGGAGGTGGAAGTTACAGTGAGCCCAGAATGATCCATTGCGCTCCAGCCTGGGCAACAAGAGCGAAACTCTGTCTCAGGAAAGAAAAAAAAAAAAAAAAAGAAAAGGAAGAAGAAAAAATAGACTGAAACATTTTTGGTTGACCCAAAGACTAAAAGTCCACAGATGGTTGAGTACAGGAAAAAAAAAAAAAAAATTTCCAAAATTAAAGCAAAGGAACAAATGCTGGGGGAAGAGAGAATTATTTTTAGCTTCCTAGCCCTGCATGAAACAAAAGACCTGCTACTGGCAACTGGAAAAAGGAGGGGGAACTCAAATGCACAAGGCCATAAATAGTTATACTCCTATTTAAGAAAGGCAAAAAAGAAGAGTCTCCAGCTTTGTAGCAATATGTAGTGAACAGAGCTTTGATGGTCAAAGAAAAACATCTGCCTTACCCATAAATTTTTAATTAAAGCATGTTAAAATTCTAATTAAAAATAAATTTTATTTCCTCTCTGTACTCCATTAAAGTTTTTTTTCAGTGCCTGTCCCACAAAGCAGTATTTTCTAGTTGAGAATTTACAGTGACTGATTTGGAACTGCTAGTAAGCAGTACATACATAACTTCCTACCGTGCATGGCCAACAATTCAGTGTTTTACATACACAAATGTGGTCCAAGTTCAAACCAATACAAATATACTTGCATAACTCTCAGTGATACAGCCTTAATGACGTACTATTTGCCCTAGATTCTCATGCCCCTTAATTGTATGTATGAAGGATTATGTAGTACAGTATCACGGGAGTTTCAAAATAGGAGAGAAAGTAAGATGAGTTCATCTTTCTTGTTAGTTTGCTATCACTCCCCATCAAAATGAAGGCAGAAAGAACAACAGCCAGAGCAAGGGAAGAGTTTCTCTTGTTAGGTTTCAGTTCCATTAGGTCAGACAATACACGGTTCACTTAATTAACTGATTCCCACTTTGGCTTTTCAAGTATTTGGGCATCACTAACTCAAACTAGAACCAAATGACTCAAACTGTCCATTCAAAATTCTAGAAAACAAATATATACACTGTGACCTTATACAATAAAAAAAACATATGCATGTCCCAAACACCACCGCAGTGAAAAACATGGCATTTCGTTTTTAAAAAGAGATGTTTTCCTTACTTTCGTCCCCCATATCAAGCTAACAATGATTACTTAAGTCAAATCTTAAATAAAGACTTTACCTTTAATTTCTTATTTATCTTGCAACAATATCTGTAAACCATTGCCAGATTGAGTGGTCCAAAATCTGCGTAGAAGCTTTAAAAATGAAAAATAAAAATGTGATGTACATTCTAGATGCTCTGAATATAAATGCCTTTTTTGGGTCTATAAGATCAAATTAAGATGAGAAAGCATATACCAAATAGTTATGGGCCAATACAACTTAAAGGTACTGTTTTACTAGTGGAAGACTATTCTAGTAAATAATGCCTATTCAAAAATACCACAAGTGCTACAACGCCTATATGTAACCTCAATGAACATGAACATACCTTCTAAATTAAAAAGGGTGTTTTTCCACACACATTTCCAAGGGCAAAACCACAGTATCTTACTTAGTACACATTTATATCTCATTGTAGTGTAAATATTAGATTAGCAAATCTAAAAGTTTAAATTTAGGGAGGTTTTTTATTTTTACTCTAAAGGTTTATGTTATTACTACAGGTGAAAAACAAGTATCCTGTAATTAGCAACCAACAGATTTATAATTTTCCCAGGCTGTCCCATTTATAACCATACCTTTAGATTCTTCAAAAAAAAAAAAAAAGTTACAATCTTTGAAAGAGCAATACTTACTTCTCATATTCAAGTTCATTATCTATGCTGAAATAATGTACATTTGATGCACTCTTTGGTCTGCTGTAGAGAATGGCAAAACAAAGGCGATCTGAAATGGAAAAATTGCAATGTTCCTTCCTGCAGGTTACAAAAAACGTTTCATATATCATGACACAACTCTTTTCAGATGAAGTCCATTTTTCATTTTATTTCATGCACGTTTCAGATGGTAGGAGTGGTAATGGGTAATTACAAAATATTCTGGCTATTTGGGTGGGTAATAATCAATGAGCACATTTTTAAAAGAGAAACTGCCTTTAACCGTAAGTTTCAAAAGTGGTGATTTTCATGTAGTGACATGATTTCTAAACAAACCTATTTTTGTAAAAGTTTAGCTCGCCTGGATTAAGACATTTCAGCAAATTGCAGCATGCATATGATGGCTAGCATCAACCTTCTAAGTTTCTAGATGAATTTCACTACGTTTTTCAAGACATCCTAAAAAGTCATTTCAGTAAGAAACTATTTTTTTTTTCTTAAAGAGAAAGAATGCTTTCAAAATTGCTTCAAAATTATCACTTACAGCTATAGAACAAACCATATGTTTCTCCAACTGTTCTCAGGGATCACTTCTTTCTAACTTGGAATCACTACTTCGGTATTTTTACAATTAGACAAATTACCATTAAAACAGAAGCAATGAGAGGTTTCTGCACGATGGGTCTGAGATGAATCTGTGTTGCATAAAAGCAGTTAGGCTGCTGTGAGGTTAGCAAGAATGGTAATGAGTAGTAAGGCTCAGGAGGCTCCACCCTTATTCCTTGCCTAAAAATCCTCGGGTGAAATAAAATCATCCACAATATCTAATAGTAATACTAGTGGTGCTAAGAAAATACACTCACAACGTGGCAAAATCAAGTACAGCCTTTAAAACATATATACTTTCAGCAGAGCCAGCTGGCACCCTTTCCCCAAATGGTAAACTTTTTTTTTTTTGGATCTGCAATTCAACTCATGCAACTGCTGCGTTTATTTCCTTGTAAACTCCTCAGCTAAAATTTCTTGCAACCACAAACACTCAAACGGGTGACAGGGCTTAATCCTTTCCAACCACAAGGACCTTTGATCCCTGTGACAGAGTCCAAGGATCTCGCTCCCGCGGGTGGGGAGGTGCAGCTCACCTACTAGGCTCAGATGCAGGCACGCTAGGGTCACAGCCGCCCACGAGCGCTGAAGCCCAGAGCCTGAGGACAAGTGCCGAGGCCACCCACGCGCAGGAGACAGAGGCGGCCGGGGCCCAGACTAGGGGCACCTCCCGGCCAGCGCCGCCCGCCCCGTCCCAGCGCGGGTGCCTGAGTCCCCGGGAAGCCCCCGCCCTCCCGGCTCACCTTTGATCACCTCGGCCACCAGAGCGGCCCCCGCGCCCTCCCGGCTCATGACTCCAAAGCATCTGGAAGGCGGGGAGAGGCAAGGACGGCCAGCCGCGGAGAGGGGAGGCGCCGCGACCACACCCCCGAAGTTTAAAAAACAAAGTTTAAAGGGCCGCGCGGGGCAGCGGGCGCAGCGACACCCCTCGGCGGCCCAACGGCCGGACGCGACAGCGCAACCCCGGAAGTCCCCCACTCCTGGAAACAGCCCGGTGGGCGACGAGGGCGCGGGGAGGGACAGCACCCCGCCCCACCTCCTACTTTCTTCCCCCGGCCCCCGCCCCGCCGCTTCGCCGCCCGCCTTCCCTCCCCAGCGGGGAACGCGGGGCGGCCTGTGCCTGCCAGGGCTCGAGTCCCAAACACCCCGCAGACGGGACGTGGGTCAGACGCCAGCGGGCCTGCCCGGGAAGCGTCTGGGAAAGCTCCTTAGCGATTAAAGGACTTCGTGCAAAAGGGCTCGGTCCCAGACCAGGGACAGACCCGAGGGTGACGCCGGCCGGGGCGGGGGCCTCCTGGCTCCTCCCACGCCGCAGTCCTGCCGCCAGGAGGTGCTGCAGCCGAGCCAGGCCCGGGCCCCTGCAGGGCGCTCTCCCGGAGCAGGGCCCAGCGCACCCTCGCTCCGCCAAGACCCGCCAAGTGACCCAGCAGGGCCGGGTCTGATGGAAAACAGGCATCTTCAAAATCGTGCAAGATTTCCTGAGATCAGCTGCCTCAGAGAAAACGCTCTTCTTTTAATTGTGCAAGATTTAAAGGCAACCCTCTGGTCATGCGTTCCTTTAAAGGGACGGTTTGGAATGGTTTAAAGACAGAAATGTTGACGCCCGTTTTAAACAACCATTTAAAATGATTGTAGAGATAGAGAGTAGAAGGATGGTTATCGGAGGCTGGGAAAGGTAGTGTGGGGGTAATGGGCACAAAAAAAAAAAAAAAAAAACAGTACAAATGAATAAGACCTAGCATTTCACAGCACAACAGGGTGTGGGTGACTATAGTCCACAATAGCTTAATTGTACATTTAAAAATAACTAAGAGTACAATTGGAGTGTCTGTAACACAAAAAAATGCTTGAGGGGATGGATACCCCATTCTCCATGATGCGATTATTGTGCATTGCCTGCCTGTATCAAAACATCTCATGCACCCCATAAATATATACACCTACTTGTACCCACAAAAATTAAACATTAAATAAAATATATTCTAAACCTGTGTTTGTATTTTAATCTCAAGTGAAAAAAATTGAAATCCAGCATAAGCATGATCCCAGTTGTTACAGATACCAAGGTGCTGGGACTGGGGTTCATTTTCATTCCCTCCTGTGTTTTCCCAAGTTTTCTGTAGGAAAGTGTTACTTTATACATACTTTTGCCTCAAAAGTAAACCTGCATACCTCCTAATCTTATTCTACAATTCCAGATGGATCAAAGACTTCTTAAAATATATTTTTAAACCCATGAATTCTTTTTTATACTCTCCAACTGGGGAAGACCTTGCTAAATGATACAAAATCTAAAAGCCACAAACACATTTTTAAGCAGTTTTCACAGCAAAAGACACATAAACGAAATCAAGAGATAAACTGGAAAAATATTTTAAATTCATCTCGAGAAGATACCTAACTTCAGTTTTACGTTATCACAAAAGAAATGCAAAGTTCCACTATGAGGTACTACTTTTTCCTCAGACGGGCAAAACTCAAGAGAGTTGGGTAAGGTGCTGCGGCATGTCGGGAGGTCGAGGGCACTCACATACATCGCCTGTGGGTGGGAATACAAACTGAGCCACCTCCATGGAGCCAACAAATGGGAAGTTCGGCAGAAATGTTAAAGACTGAAAACTGAAAACTAGCCAGACGTGGCGGCTCACGCCTGTAATCACAGCATTTTGGGAGGCCAAGGCGGATGGATCATCTGAGGTTAGGCATTCGAGCCCAGCCTGGTCAACATGGTGAAACTCCGCCTCTACTAAAAATACAAAAAATTAGCCAGTCGTGTTGGTGCACGCCTGTCATCCCAGCTACTTGGGAGGCTGAGACTGGCGAACCGCTTGAACCCGGGAGGTGGAGGTTGCAGTGAGCCAAGATCACGCTTTTGCACTCCAGCCTGGGCAACAAGAACGAAATTCCGTCTCAAAAGAAAAAAAAAACTGAAAACTGAAAACTAAAGATAGCCAAGATGGACTGTTAAGTACTACCACTTCTATGTGTGAGTTTAAATCCTACATACGCATGTATACGATTATAGATGAAATCATGGGTAGCAAATAGGGAATGTTAAGAGAGATTTATGCCTTTTTACAGCTTTTGCATTGTAACATGTATTACCTATTCAAAATCACACCGCTTTTAAAAAGTCAACTTGCGGCCGGGCGCGGTGGCTCAAGCCTGTAATCCCAGCACTTTGGGAGGCCGAGACGGGCGGATCACGAGGTCAGGAGATCGAGACCATCCTGGCTAACACGGTGAAACCCCGTCTCTACTAAAAAATACAAAAAACTAGCCGGGCGAGGTGGCGGGCGCCTGTAGTCCCAGCTACTTGGGAGGCTGAGGCAGGAGAATGGCGGGAACCCGGGAGGCGGAGCTTGCAGTGAGCTGAGATCCGGCCACTGCACTCCAGCCTGGGCGACAGAGCGAGACTCCGTCTCAAAAAAAAAAAAAAAAAAAAGTCAACTTGCAGGCTAACAGTGTTTTTCCAAAGCTGACTCTTGATCAAGATAGGAAGCATCTAATGAGCACAGTAGGAGGCAACCTGGAAAATATCCTTTGCGCGCATTTAAACAAGGGAACTGGTTAGTAACATGTTTTGGTTTCTACCTATCTCTTGCAATTCCAGTTTCTTTCAAAAAGCCCAATTTAAACTAGAAAAGTAGCTAGATAGAAAAGGGAAGAAATTTTCCCTCCCAGCCCAAACCTTAAGTTCAATTCCCTAAGGAGTATTTTATGTATTACAGGCAGGGGAAAATCACTTATTTCTGATGTGCAATTATCTCTACATAATGCCAATATTTTATTGTTAGAGTAACACACCAATAAAGTACTACAGAAACTACGGTGCTGGGTTGAGGGTCATTTATTAGGACCTGGAACCAGAAACAGGGCTTTTTTTTTTTTTTTTTTTTTTTTTTTTTTTTGACGGAGTCTCGCTCTGTCGCCCAGGCTGGAGTGCAGTGGTGCAATCTTGGCTCACTGCAACCTCCACCTCCCAGGCACAAGCGATTCTCCTGCCTCAGCCTCCCAAGTAGCTGGGATTACAGTCGCATGCCACCACTCCCAGCTAATTTTTAGTAGAGGTGTCAAACTCCCGACCTCAAGTGATCCACCCGCTTTGGCCTCCTAAAGTGCTGGAATTATAGACATGAGTCACCGTGCCCAGCCGAAATAGGGCTCTTTACAAAGTTTTGCTTAAAGCTTGACGATTAACTTTATAATCCTGTTAAAAATCCATGTATCCCCCCATTGATGTTTCTGTTGTCAGAAACAGAAAGCAGCAGTCATCTTTTTGCCTATACGTCCCTGTCGCACCACATCATCATTCCTGCTTCTTTGACTAATATGATATGGGAGAAGGAAACAAAATCTCATGATTTAAAAATGTTGGTAAAAATATTTAGGCCGGCCGCGGTGGCTCACGCCTGTAATCCCAGCACTTTGGGAGGCCGAGACGGGTGGATCACGAGGTCAGGAGATCGAGACCATCCTGGCTAACACGGTGAAACCCCGTCTCTACTAAAAATACAAAAAATTAGCCGGGCATGGTGGCGGCGCCTGTAGTCCCAGCTCCACGGGAGGCTGAGGTGGGAGAATGGCGTGAACCCGGGAGGCGGAGCTTGCAGTGAGTCAAGATCGCGCCTCTGCACTCCAGCCTGGGCAACAGAGCGAGACTTCATCTCAAAAAAAACAAAAAACAAACAAAAAAAAAACTTAAAATCCATCCTTGGGCCTAATGTGTCTGTAGGTTTGATTTGACTTTTGGGCTTCCAGGTTGACTGCCTTTTCCTTTAGCAACTATCTGTTAAATTTGAAATGAAAAACATTTTCCTGGATAATAGCTATAGGTATTTGGGGATAATTAACCATAAAACAGAGAAATATGTAGGAGTTCGTGGGAATTATAATAAAGTATGTGCTTGTTAATAGGAAAGATTTAAAGAGCCCTATTTGGACCTAGAGACACAGTGGACTTTCTCCACTTTGTGTTTCCCCCTTGAACTGGGTGGACGGCCTTCACAGGTCCTGGCAGAGCCAATGGAGAAACGGACAGCTTCCCTACAGCTGGGGGAAGTCAACCTCTGCTAAGTTACCACAGACAGGCAGAAAGGAGATTTGACATGCTAGGGAGCAGGAGAGAACAGGCTCCACCTGAACACAGACTGCCCCTCAGAGACAGGACCACAGACATTAGGCTGTCATCTGTATTAGTCGCTTGTTTTTTGAGGGAAGGAAAGAACATGGGGAGCAGAGGAACAAATGTTCATGAAAGTACTGATTAACAAAGCAGCAGCAGCAGCATTACCCACTCAAATGACAATGATAACCAACGATGATGGAGAGTTCAGATGATGGAGAGTTCAGAGCCACGTATTGTATTCAGCTCATTATACCCCGTGAGGTTAGTACTACCAGGGTCAACTAGCCCTAAGGAGGTGGAGTGACTAACCTGCACAAGGTCACAAAGCTTGCTGGGAAGTGGCAGAATTGGGATCTGAACACAGGCTATTGGATCTGAAGCATAAGATTAAGTCCTAGCCTCAAAGACTCACCCAAATGTAAGTCAACAGTAACTAAAACAATAGGATTTTAGCACAGCAATGTACAATCTGGACCCAGACATATATGAACACTTATAAGAAAACTGATTATTTCAATTCAGTAACAAAGAAGGCCTTATCCAATATGGGGCAGGTGTTTACACGTATGAAAAGAAAATGAGATGCTAATATCACATATTTATAAAACACACCACAGAGGAAATAATTTTGAAAAAGCTATCAGATAACTATAAAATTAAAATGGATTTTTTTTTGGGGGGACGGAGTCTCCCTCTGTTGCCAGGCTGGAGTGCAGTAGCGCAATCTCGGCTCACTGCAACCTCCGCTTCCTGGGTTCAAGCGATTCTCCTGCCTCAGCCTCCCTAGTACAAGCGCCTGCCACCGCGCCCGGCTAATTTTGTGTTTTTAGTACAGACTGGGTTTCATCATGTTGGCCAGGATGATCTCAATCTCCTGACCTCGTGATCCGCCCACCTCGGCCTCCCAAAGTGCTGGGATTACAGGTGTGAGCCACCGTGCCCAGGCTATAATGAATTATTTTATTTTATTTTTCTTCTGGTTCCCAAGTTTTATTCACGAACTCATACAAAATATTCCAGATAAATGAATTTTAATCCTCATCTTCCTCCTCTTATTTGTCCTGGCTAATTCGGAAGTAACGTAATTCATAACAATGAATGATTTTATAATTTAACGCGCAGGACTTTAAAGTGTGACACAAAACAAGTCACAAAGGGGAAAACTAGGAGAGCCTTGGGGGAAAACACCTATAATAAAAGTTAATTATCACAACAGATAAAATGTCTCTCCAAAGCAGTATCACCATCTGTGATATTATAATTATATACCTATTGGTTTTGATCCACAGATCCTAGCTCCCAACTCCCATAACTTTTGTTACAATATCTTGTTATATGCTGGGTGCTGTGGACCTCAGAAAGCCAGCCTTGGGAAACAGAATCTCTCTGACCGTTTCCTGCTCTCCTCTCCCCAGCCCAAGGCAGGGCTCTAATATGATTGTGAGCTGTAAGACCCTCATTCCACAAAGCATCCCGTCCCATCCCCTGGAGGAAGGCATGCTGCCCTGAGAGGCTGGAAGAATCTGAACAGACAGGCCTTGCTGCATGTAGATTATACCCTTTTTGTCCAATCAAATTTCAACACAGTTGCCCATCCTTCAATCATGGACAAGCAACGAAATCTCCACTAAAGGCCCAAAGGACAGGGTTCACAGGACTTCTGGAGAGCTGAACCATGGAGGCTGACAGAAAGGTGAGTGAGAACTCATCCACATGCCCGGAGGGTGGTGTACCCCAGCTCCACGGGGTCAGAAGCTCCTGCACTTGGGACCCTTCCAGACCTCACCTGGTGCATCTCTTCCTGTGGTTGTTTATCTGTATCCTTTAAAATAGCCTTCATAATAAACTAGTAAGCGAGTTTCCCTGATTCCTCCAGCAAATTAATTGAACCCAAAGAGGGGATCCCGGGAACCCCAACTTGAAGCCAGTCAGTCAGAAGTTGCTGAGGCCCAGACTTGTGACTTGTGGGAAGAAGGGGGTAGTTTTGGGGACTGAACCCTCAACCTGTGAGATCTGATGCTATCTCCAGGTAGATGGTGTCAAAATTGAATGGGAGGACACCCAACTGGTGTCTGCCACAGAAATCCACACATATTACAGAGGTATTTTGTGCTGATAATTGCTGTGTTGGTGTGACAGCAGAAAAACAGTTTGAGTTTTTCCCTAACACAACCCAAGAGAAAAAAATCTAGAAAGGCTATGAACACTCAATTCAGAAAAGAAATACAAACGGTCAACAGCATATGAAAAGAAAATTAATCTTATTCAACGTAGAAAGAAAAAAAAAGCCTATCAACATGAACAGATTACAGAAAAAAGTCACATGATTATCTCATTAAATACAGAAAAGGAAGTCATTAAAATCAACACTCATTTCCAATTAAGTCTTTGAACAATGGAGCTAAAAGAGAACTTCCTTAAGCTGATAAAGACTGTTGCAACAGCAAATATCACACTTCATACCTTAACTTTAGAAGCATCCCTATAAAATAAAAAGCAAGAAAAACTTCCCACTATCATTACCTCTGTTTAACAATGTAATAACTGGAAGTGCTAGCTGACATCAAGATACAAAAAGGAAATCAGAGAAAACTGGAAAGGAAGAATCAAAACTGTCCTTATTTGCAGGCGATTGTCTATCTAAAAAATACAGACAAGAAGCTGGGCGCAGTGGTTCACGCCTGTAATCCCAGCACTTTGGGAGGCCGAGGTGGGTGGATCACCTGAGGTCAGGAGTTCGAGACCAGCCCTATCAAAATGGTGAAACCCTGTCTCTACTAAAAATACAAAAAATTAACTAGGTGTGGGTGGCCCGCACCTGCAATCCCAGCTACTTAGGAGGCTGAGGCAGGAGAATCGCTTGAACCTGGCAAGCGGAGGTTGCCATGAGACCAGATCGTGCCACTGCACTCCAGCCTGGGTGACAGAGTAAGACTCTGTCTCAAGAAAAAAAAAAAAAAAAAACAGATGAGAATCGGCAAACTACTCAAATAAATAAAATAATAAAGTTTTGCAATGTTTCTGAATACAAAAACCAACAGCTTTTCTATCTACTTGTAATAAGCAATTATGAAATGTAATAGAGAAAAAAAGATGTGCATATCCCTTATGGATAACTGGAGAAATAAAGTAGGTTTATCAACAGGAAGACTCAATATCATAAAGATGGTCATTTCCCTCAAAAGAAATGCAATTCTGATCAAAATCTCAACAGGTCTTTTCATGAAACCTGACATGCTAATACATGTAAATTGCATGCTAATGTATGGATTAAATGTAATAAATTTACATGTTACATGTAATAAATTACATTAAATATGACATGTTAATACATATAAATTAATCCAGAAGATCACAGGGCCAAGAAGAACCAAAAACATTTTGAAAAAGAATAAGAAGGCCGGGCGCTGTGACTCACGCCTGTAATCCCAGCACTTTGGAAGGCCAAGGTGGGCGGATCACGAGGTCAGGAGATCAAGACCATCCTGGCTAACAAAGTGAAACCCGGTCTCTACTAAAAATACAAAAACTTAGCTGGGCATGCTGGTGGGCGCCTGTAGTCGCAGCTACTTGGGAGGCTAAGGCAGGAGAATGGCGTGAACCTGGGAGGCGGAGCTTGCAGTGAGCCGAGATTGTGCCGCTGCACTCCAGCCTGGGCGACAGAGTGAGACTCTGTCTCAAAAAAAAAAAAAAAAAAAAAAAGAACAAGAAGGGGGCTCTTGCTCTACCATATATTAAAACTTACGGCCGGGCGCGGTGGCTCAAGCCTGTAATCCCAGCACTTTGGGAGGCCGAGACGGGTGGATCACGAGGTCAGGAGATCGAGACCATCCTGGATAACACGGTGAAACCCCGTCTCTACTAAGAAATACAAAAAACTAGCCGGGCGAGGTGGCGGCGCCTGTAGTCCCAGCTACTCGGGAGGCTGAGGCCGGAGAATGGCGTGAACCCGGGAGGCGGAGCTTGCAGTGAGCTGAGATCCGGCCACTGCACTCCAGCCTGGGTGACAGAGCAAGACTCCATCTCAAAAAATAAATAAATAAATAAATAAATAAAACTTACAAGAATTTAAGCAGTACTGGCACAGTGTACTACTGGCACAGATATAACAGGCAAAGATGAGAGCCACATATACATGGAAACATCACATGTGACATTAGGGGCATTACACATCGATGGATGAAGAATACTCAGTACACGTGAGACAACTGGTGTCCTTGTTGTTGGGGGTGGGGGAGGGAAAAAATTTGATCCCTATCTCATACCATACACCACTACCCACCAAAGGCAAAAAAAAAACCTCAAGTGGATTAAAAACCTAGATATGAAAGTTGTATAAGAATATATGGGAAAATAACTCAGCTTAGTGAAACAGGGATGGATTTCTTTTTTACTCAAAACAAAAAACACCCAAACTGTAAAGTAATAGATTGAGAAACTTGATTACATAAAGATTTAGTGTTTCAATACAAAAATTAGCTGGGAGCTGGCACCACTGCACTCCAGCCTGTGCAACAAGAGCGAAACTCCGTCACACACACACACACACACACACACACACACACACACACACACACACAAAGATTTAATATTTCTGTTCAACACAGGAGCCCAGAAACAAAATTTAAAAACATAACTCACAGACTAGGAGAAGAACATACAATGTATAAAACTAAGAAAGTGTCAGTATTTAGAATTTACAAAGCACCATACATCAAAGAGGAAAAAGCTAACACCCCAGTCAATACCGTGAGCAGAGAGTGAAATAAGAAATGCACGAGATGAAGAAGGCTAACTATCCTTTCTGCTCCTTTTTCAGACTGACCGAACCTACAATTAGTATGGTTCTGGTTCTATACCCTGTGATGAATTGAGTTCATTCGTCAGAATAAGCTGTGACAACAAATAACCCTGAAATCTTAGGGATGTGATTTATAACGGATGTTTACTTCTTGCCGGTGCTACATGTTCCCCGCAGATAAGAGGGTGGAGGAGGCACTATTCTACACAGTCACCCGTGGATCCGGGGTGTCGAAGGCTCTACCCCGTTTGCAGACGCACTGTCTGGAATTTGTCCTTGTGGTTGTCCGACGTGCCAGTGACTGCTTGCGCAAGTAATTCCAGTTGCCTTCGGATCTAAATGCCCACACAGATAAACCAAGCGTGGTAATTTTAATCTTTGTCTGCTTAACTCCTGTGTTTCTCAATCAGCTGGTCTGGAACTAAGGTAGAAAAAAGTAATCTTATCTACAGAAGCCCTAGACATCTCCCCCAACATTATGTTAGTCTCCATACTCATTTGCGTCTCTGAAATACTTTATAAATGAGTTTTTTTTTTTAAGGGCGGCACTAGAAGAACTATGTAAGTTTTCATACTTTCCAAATCACTACACCAAGAGAGAAAATGAAACTGAGAAAATGTTAGCAAGGCACCCAAGAACAAGAAGAAATATTATGGCAAACAAACCCGAATAAGATGGTGGGAATCAGTCCAAACATACAAGCTATCATTTTACAATGCAAAACAAAATTCACCTGTTAAAAGACAAGATTTTCAAAATGAGTTTAAAAAATTCAAGCTAAGCTGGGCTCACATAATCCCAGCATTTTGGGAGGCCGAGACAAGAGGATCCCCTGAATCTGAACAAGAAAGTGAGATACCATCTCTACCAAAAACAAACCAAAAAACCCCAAAAAGTCCTCAGGCTATATGTTTAATAAAGGCAATAAAAACAAAGCCTTACAGAAGAAATTGAAATGAAAGGATAGACAAAGGTATGCTATACAGTTGCTAGGAAAAAAGAAAGCAGCAATATTAACATCAGATAAAACAGATTTCAGAGGCCAGGCTCGGTGGCTCACGCCTGTAATCCCAGCACTTTGGGAGGCCGAGGTGGGTGGATCACCTGAGGTCAAGAGTTTGAGACCAGCCTGGCCAACATGGTGAACCGTCATCTAAATACTAAAAACACAAAAATTAGCTGGGCATGGTGGCGGGCACCTGTAATCCCAGCTACTTGGGAGGTTGAGGCAGAAGAATTGCTTGAACCCAGGAGGCGGAGGCTGCAGTCAGCTGAGATAGCGCCACTGCACTCCAGCCTGTGCAATAGAGCAAAAACTCCGTCTCAAAAAAAAAAAAAAAGGAATTCACAATGAAAAGCAATTAAAAGACAAAGGTGTTTAATGTTTAAAGATATATAATCACCAGGCGTGGTGGCTCATGCCTGTAATCCCAGCACTTTAGGAAGCTGAGGTAGGTGGATCACTTGTGGTCAGGAGTTCGAGATCAGCCTGGCCAACATCACGAAACCCCTTCTCTACTAAAAATACAAAAATTAGCTGGGCATGGTGGCGGGGAATACCTGTAATCCCAGAATTCCTGTAAACTCAGGAAGCTGAGGCAGGAGAATTGCTTGAACCCGGGAGGCAGAGACTGAAGTGAGCTGAGATCAAGCCACTGCACTCCAAACAGGGCGACAGAGCGAGACTCCATCTCAAAAAAAAAGAAAAAAAGAAAGATATAATTTACCAAAAGATTATAACCATCACACATAACGACAGATTTTAAATCTATCAAGCAAAAACAAGTGAAAATAGGAGTAATTAGTACATCCATAATCATAGAAGACTAAACACACTTCAAAAAAATGAAATAAGTAATTAGTGGCATGACCCAGTAGATAGAACTGTTTTCAACATAGAACACATAAACTTTTCAAATAGGGTATTCAGTTGTCATGTGTTAGGTCACGAGGAAATCTCAACAAATTCTGGAAAGCAGAAACCATACACAAGGGCCATGTTCAATGACTACAATACAATAACAGAAATGTTTTGGCGGGGCACGGTGGCTCACGCTTGTAATCCCAACACTTTGGGAGGCTGAGGTGGGTGGATCACTAGAGGTCAGGAGTTCGAGACCAGCCTGGCCAACATGGTAAAACCCAGTCTCTACTAAAAATACAAAATTGGCTGGTGTGGTGGCGTGTACCTGTAATCCCAGTTTCTCAGGAGGCTGAGGCAGGAGAATTGCTTGAACCTGGGAGGTGTAAGTTGCGGTGAGCAAAGATCGCACCACTGCACTCCAGCCTGGGTGACAGAGCGAGACTCCATCTCCAAAAAAAAAAAAAAAAAAAAAAAAGTTTAGAGGAGAAGATCATAAAAAATCTATCAATCTATCAATATGGAAACATTTAAAACCCATTTCTAAATAACCTTGCAATAATGGGGCATTCAAAGAAAATTCAACACAAATTACTTGAAGAGTAATGTCAGTAAGAATTCTTATTTAAATCTACGGAACGTAGGCAAACAAAAATCTGAGGAAAACTATTTGTCTAAAAATGTCTCCCTCTATCACACCATTTACAAAAAAATTAATTATTTCTGGATTAAAAAGTTGAACATAATAGTTCTGGCTCTCCACATCCCAGACCACAGTGGGACTGCTTGTGCTGACTGCTTCAGGGTTAAGTGAACAGAGGTGAGAATGCTACTCCCAGGCCAGACCACTAATCCATGGTGCAAAACCCCACAGAACTCTCCCTCTATCCTGCAGCATTTAAGATGACAGCGGCAGTACAACCGTTTTAGAAAGCTGACAGTATTTACATACAACAAATAAATAGAGCACATCTTCTGACTCAGTAATTCCAGCTCTAGATTTTCTAGATTTACATACAACAGAAATTCATACACATGTTCACCAAGAAAGGTATTTTTTAAAAGCTCCTAGAATCATTATTTATAATAGGCAAACACTGAAAACAACCCAAATGACTAGAAACAATAGAATCGAATGCTGGGTGCTTCCTTATAGTAGAATATTACATGGCAATTAGCGTGCCTGAGCTACAGCCACACACATCACAACCAATGCACACAAACATTTAGTGAAAAGCTGGAAGAAAAAAAGAGTAAATACAGTATGATTCCATTCATATAGATTTCAAAACCAGACAAATCTATGGCAATACAAATCAGGGTAGTGTTTGTCCTTGAAGGGGGTGGTCACCAGGAAATGACACAGAGGGTGCTTCCTGACGTGTGATGATACTTTCGTTTCTGAGACAGAGCCTACCTCTGTCACCTGGACTGGAGGGCAGTGATGCAATCACAGTTCACTGCAACCTCTGCCTCCCAGGCTCAAGCAATGCTCTCACCTCAACCTCCCAAGTAGCTGGAACCACAAACACGTACCACTACACCTGGCTAATTTTGTATTTTTTGTAGAGGTGGGTTTCACCATGTTGCCCAGGCTGGTCTTGAACTCCTGGGCTCAAGGGATCCTCCCACCTCAGCCTCCTGAGTAGTAGGGACTACAGGCATGCGTGCCACCACACCTGGTTAATTTTTGTCTCCCTGTATTGCCCAGACTGGTCTTGAACTCCTGGGCTCAAGCAATCCTCCTGCCTCGGCCCCTGAAAGTGCTGAGATGACAGGTGTGAGCCATCGTGCCAGGCCTATGGTGATGTCCTGTTTCTCCATCCATCTGCTACTTACTTACCCAGGACGTTCACAAGGTGTTTACAGAGCTGTGCACATTTCTGTGTGTGTATGTATCACACATTACAGATATATCTACATATATGTATTATAAAATAAATATGACTTCATTTACATTACGCTCAATAAAAAGTTACAGATGAAGTAGCCATGCTCCACCAGCCTGGTTTGCGGGAGTAATAGTTCTTACCTAACCAGTGATGGACATGTGTCATGAGCAAAAAAAATCTTTGCTTGTCACATGCCACTAAGACTTTGGGGCTGCCATCACAACATAGCCTAGCCTAGCCTAACTGATACACGGTTTAAAACTTAGACACAAAAAGGAAAAGTTATTAAGAAAAAAGACTGTTAAATGTACAGAACACACTATAAGCATATTTTTAAAGAAAACAGGGTGGGAGAAAAGTGTGATACTGGAGCCAACCTGAAAAACTCCAACAGTCAGAGAAAGAACAATGTGAGCAACAAAATAAGTATACAATATTGGATTTTAATCCAAAGTGTAAAATAATATGCATGAATCCATACTGCCATAAGTGATTGAGTAAATAAATGCAGAGGAGACAAATCTTCCTCACAGAACAATTCCAAATTATATATACGTAGCTACTTCTCTCCAAGAAGTGATGCTTAGCCCCTCTGCCCCTTTGAGTGTGGACTGGACTTAGGTGACTTGTTTCGAAGAATACAGTGTGGAAAGGGAAAAACAGTAACTTTACAGAAGAGAAACTTAGCAAACACGATTTTAACCAAATGACTGTGACTAACCCGTGATGTCATGTGGATTTCATGTACCTCTGACAAGATGTGATAGAAGGGCACTTTACCTTCTGTGGTACTCATGCCAAAAATCCAGTCTAGTCATGAGGAAAACAAGCAGACATACCCAATTTGAAGGACATTCTACAAAATACCTGACCCGTTCTCCTCAAAACTGTCAAGATGACGAAAAACAAGGAAAGGCTGACAAACTTTCACAGACCTTAGGTGGCTAGGCAGATGACAGCTAAACGCAATGTGGATTGAAATTCAGAATAGAGAAAGGTTCATGGGAAAGCTGGTGAAATCCCAATAAAGTCTACAGTATACTTAATAATAATATATCAGTATTGGTTTCTTTTTTTTTGAGACGGAGTCTAACTCTGTTGCCCAGGCTGGAGTGCAGTGGTGCCATCTCGGCTCACTGCAACGTCTGCTTCCCGGGTTCCAGTGATTCTCCTGCCTCAGCCTCCCAAGTAGCTGGGATTACAGGCATGCGCCACCATGCCTGGCTAATTTTTGTATTTTTAGTAGAGACAGGGTTTCACCATGTTGGCCATGCTGGTCTTGGACTCCTGACCTCAGGTGATCCGCCTGCCTTGGCCTCCCAAAGTGCTGGAATTATAGGCGTGAGCCACCGCGCCCAGCCCAGTGCTGGTTTCTTAAAGCGCCACAGTAATGTAAGATGATGTTATGGACTGAATTGTGCGCCTAAAATTCTTATGCCGAGGCCCTGACCCCCAATGTGACTACTGGGAATAGGGCCTTTAAGGAGGAAATCAAGGTCAAACAAGGTCATACAGGTGGGACTGACAGCCTTATAAGAAGAGAGATACGGGCCGGGCGCGGTGGCTCACGAGGTCAGGAGATCGAGACCATCCTGGCTAACATGGTGAAACCCCATCTCTTACAAAAATGAGCCAGGCGCGGTTGTGGGCACCTGCAGTCCCAGCTACTTGGGAGGCTGAGGCAGAAGAATGGCGTGAACCCGGGAGGCGGAGTTGCAGTGAGCTGAGATCGTGCCACTGCACTCCAGCCTGGGGGACAGAGTGAGACTTCGTCTCAAAAAAAAGAGAGAGAGAGAGAGATACCAGAGCACTCTCCCCCACTGAATGCACAGAGGAAAGGCCATGTGGAGGTACAGGGAGAAGGCGGTAGTCTGCAAGCCAAGGAGAGAGTCCTCAGGAGAAGCCAATCCTGCTGGCTCCTTGTTCTTGGACGTCCTAAGCTCCAGAACTGTGACAAAATGCGTTTGTTGTCTACGCCACGCAGACTATGCATAGTATATTCTGTCACAGCAGCCCTAGATGATGAAGACAGATGACAACACTAGAGAAAAGTGAAACTGCATGAGGCGGACACAGGAATGCTCTACTATTCTTATAACTTTTCTGTAACTCTAAAAGCTTTTTTGTTTTTTTTAAAGCAACTGACTAGGAGAAACTATTTGTAGCTTCCATAACAAGGAATAGATATAAATATAAAACTATTTCTATAAAAATCTTAAAATTATACACAGTGCAATGAAAATAATCATATATTAAAAAGGCAAACCAGAAAATACAGATGACCAAAAACCATGTGACATATTTGGCCTGATTAGTAATGAGAAAAATGAAAATTATAAAATAATGAAATTTCATTTCATGTCATCCAGTTGGGAAAAAATTAAAATATTGATAGCAATCCTAGGCAAAGGTTGTGGGAAGATTGCTACATTTTTCTTTGAGATCTTCCCTCTTTTTTTTGCCCAGGCTGGAGCGCAATGGCCTGATTTCAGCTCACCGCAACCTCCGCCTCCCGGGTTCAAGCGATTCTCCTGCTTCAGCCTCCTGAGTAGCTAGGATTACAGGCATGCACCACCACGCCTGGCTAATTTTGTATTTTTAGTAGAGATGCGGTTTCTCCATGTTGGTCAGGCTAGTCTTGAATTTCCAACCTCAGGTGATCCACCCACCTCAGCCTCCCCAAGTGCTGGGATTACAGGCGCGCGCCACTGTGCCTGGCTAGACTGACACTTTTTTACAAAGACGGTGAGGCTGTAAATAGATGGGGGCGTTCTGGAGGGCAATCTGGCAGAATCTGTTATGCCTGTTAACTGGTAACCCAGCCAATCCCTCTCTTGAAATCGACCTGAGACAAATCCTGGCATAGGAGTACTAAGAAGCAATTGACAGGTGTTCACTCTAGCAGTGTCTGCAGTAAGACTAAATGGAAATAACTGTCATTAATAGGGCAATAATTAAACTATGGCAGTCATACTATCACTTAAAGTTAATAAAGTAGATCAATATGTAATCTTTCCACAGTCATACAAGGATCAACTAAGTATTTAAAAAACCTAATTGCATGATATATGTAAACAAAATAAATCAAAACTAAGCCTTATTTCTAAGGTAAATTTATATGTATAAAAATAAACAGATTTAAGCTCGGCACGGTGGCTCATGCCTGTTATCCTAACACTTTGGGAGGCAGAGGTAGGAGGATCACAAGGCCCAGAGTTCAAGATCAGCCTGATCAAGATAGTGAAACCCCATCTTCTACTAAAAATACAAAAATTAGCCAGGCGTGGTGGCACATGCCTGTAATCCCAGCTACTCAGGAGGCTGAGGCAGGAGAATCACTGGAACCCGGGAGGCGGAGGTTGAGGTGAGCTGAGACTGCACCACTGCACTCCAACCTGGGCAACAAGAGGGAGACTCCGTCTCAAAAACGAAAAAAATAAATAACAGATTTGTATCCACTGAAGGACAAGAAGAAAATAAATAAATAAACAATCTTCTAAAATAAAGATAAACAGAGGGCCAGACACAGTGGCTCACACCTATAGTTCCAGCTACTTGGGAGGCTGAGGCAGGAGGATCACTTGAGCCCAGGAGGTTGAGGTCACAGCATGTTATGATTGCAGCACTGCACTCGAGCCTGGGCGATAGAGACCTCATCCCTAAAAAAATTAAATTAATCAAAAAATAAACAGAAAGGCAACAGAAAAATGCCCCCACCGAAGAATTACAGTGGTTACCAAGGAGATGGAACTGGGATTTGGGGGCAGGGAAGGAAGCTTTCACTTTTTGAGTATTACGTGGGTTTGAACGTGTTGGTGTTAGTTCATAAGTGAAAATATATTCCTCTGGGGAGTGAGGGAAGGATGAGGAGGAAGCCTTTCACCTTTCACAGTTATGTCCCCCTCAACCTTAGTGTCCTCTGCATCCCTGTTCAGTGTGGTCAAACAACCGCTATTTCCTGCCAGGACAAGATCCACCCTCCCAGCACAGACACAAGGTTAAACACAGAATCGGTAGCTAGCACTCTGAAATGGAAAGATGCGATAACAACTCCAGCCAGTTGCCTTTCATCATCATCCTTCCTTATCTTAGTTATCCCCTGCAGCCCTGGCTGGAGACACAAAGCTGACTCCCAGTGCGCTTCCCGGGGAGAACAGAGGGACAGCTCCATCAGCAAGCTCTCTGCTTCTCCTTCTGTTTTCCGACAAGGGGCCCTGAAACATAAGTCACTGGAAAAAACCTCTCCAGTCCCCATCCCACATGCTGTCCGTCAATATGACACTGTAAAAAGTAAAGTAGAGGTTCCTCTTCAAAGACTTTCCTCCCCGTCTAATTAGGAATAGTAACTTCTCCTAGAAGCAAAATTTATCCAAAGACCTGTGCTAACATTCTTAAATATCTGCTAGCCGTAATAAAAAAATCAATATACTTTATGTGTTTAGCTCCCACAATTTAGCCTAAGTATTTGCCCTGGCATGCTTATACTGGTCCAAGCATTAGGTCACAGCCTGTTCCCCTTCCTTATTTAAAAGTGTTTTTACCTTTCTCAGCATTCCACAAGTTACTTCCTTCTTCCTTTGTTCCACTCTACCTTTGCCTCTTTTAAAAAGTTCTAAGTTGCTAGCCAATCGGGACAAATACGGAATGTAAGGTACGGCTCCAGCCAATGGAAACCGGACACAGCAGCAGGGTGGGTCCGTCAGGTTATAAATGACCCTGTCTTCTTTGTTGGGTGTACTCTCGTGGCAAAACTGCTGGTGAGTGTACCCTTTCTGCAGTAAAAATGGCCTTGCTAAAATAAATTAATGTTCAAGTGCTACTTCTTTATGGCACCAAGGAACAAACATTTCAAACAACACAAAAGCAAAATTAAGAGTTCAAGACCTTAGTTTCCTTTGTCACTGGATGCTGTGTAATTAAACTATCATCTGAGACTTTCACCAGATTTACTAATTAAATTGATCAGGAGAGAGTATGGACTATCCAGATGAATTCTGCTTACTAATTTTATATAATGTGCCTGGGTTGTTAATTAATTTAACTTCAGAGACAAGGACAAAACATATGTGATTGGTTTAAGCTACACCAGGGAGTCGATCAGGCAGATCTGGCGGCAGCTGCTCAAATGAGAAACTTACGCTCCAGAGATGGATGGCCATTATTAAGGCAGGAAGTCACATTCCAGAAGTAATACAGTAGCTCTTCGGTTATCCATACCTCTGGAAAATTTATAATTCAAATACTGGGCACCAAAAATATTTTTATTGGTAAAATCAGTGGTGTGTTCATCAGAATAATCCCTGTTAGAAAGGGGCTCTCATTGGTGAAATGAGTGACCATCCACATATGCAAATTTGCATAAAATATTTTACAGATACACCCCACATTTGCATGAACAGATTAGAGGAATCTAACGAGACTGTTCTTCAGGGATAGTGTTTGATACTTCAGTCTGGATGCATAAACCAGCGCCACCATCCAGCTACCGGTTGTGAGTATTGATTTATTTTTGAGACAGAGTCTTGCTCTGTAGCTCAGGCTGGAGTGCAGTGGTGTGATCTGGGCTTACTGCAACCTCCACCTTCCGGGTTCAAGTGATTCTCCTGCCTCAGTCTCAAGAGTAGCTGGGACTACAGGTACGCACCACTACGCCTAATTTTTGTATTTTTAGTAGAGACAGGGTTTCACCATATTGGCCAGGCTGGTCTGGAAATCCTGACCTCAAGTGATCTGCCTGCCTCAGCCTCCCAAAGTGCTGGGACTACATGCGTGAGCCACCAAGCCTGGCCTGATTGTGAGGATTTCTGATTGACTGGGATGAACTATAAGCATGACAAATCCTGTACCTGTGCTTCAAGTAAGCTTTTCATAAAAGGAGGGGTCAGAGTACCTACAAAATGCAAGAGTTAAGCTTTCAGGACAGGACGCATCATCTGTTTTGTGCCTGCTTGCTAATAAATACACATTTAATAAATGACTGTTGAGTGGCAGACTTTTTCATCTGAGGCCAGCTTTTATTATAACTTGGTAGCAGTGTTGTGCAGGAGCAGCTAAACTCCATCTACCTCAAGTCTTTTTGGTTGTGACTGTAACCTGTCAAAAAGTCCTACGGGGTACGACCAGATTGGCTCAGGTCAGTTTCCAGCAGTATGGTACAAAGAATTAGATTATAAATGGTATCACTAACATGCCCTAAAACATTTGGATCATGGTCAAGAAAGTCAGGCTCCTGACCCAGAGAAGAGAAGGCACAGAGGAATAAAGCATTCACTTTCAGCAGACAGACATTCTTCTAGGATCATAAGCCAAGAACTCTGATAGGTTACATTCTAATTTTTCCATCTAAATAAGCATTTCAAAGGGGAAAAAAGATAAGCAAGTGTCTATATCATTTCAAATTTCTTGGCAGTTAATAAAACAGACTATTTTATTTATTTATTTTTTGCAACAGAGTCCCACTTTGTCGTCCAGGGTGCAGTGCAGTGGCACAATCTTGGCTTACTACAACCTCTGCCTCCCAGGTTCAAGCAGTTCTCCTGCCTCAGTCTCCCAAGTAGCTGGGATTACAGGTGCGTGCCGCAATGCCTTGCTAATTTTTTTGTCTTTTTAGTAGAGACAGTGTTTCACCATGTTGGTCAGGCTGGTCTCGAACTCCTGACCTCAGGTGATCCACCTGCCTTGGCCTCCCAAAGTGCTGGGATTACAGGCATGAGCCACCACGCCCAGCCAAGACTTACTTCAGTGCGTATTTTGAATATATAATTGCTTTATCAGAAGCAAAATATTATTCATAATATTTTATCTCCAATGATATTTCAAATCCTTCTTAACATTATTTAGGACATGCACCATTCTAGGCCACTCAACATAGTAAGTAATTCTTTCTTTAGAAAACGACTTCTCAGAGAGATTTAAAAAGCATTATCATGCCAATTGCACTATTGTTGTATTTTTAAAGAAAATGGTGCAGAAGGGATTAAGGCACTTTTTTTTTTTTTTTAAACTTTAAGTTCTGGGATACATGTGCAGAACGTGCAGGTTTGTTACATAGGTATACATGTGCCATGGTGGTTTGCTGCACCCATCAACCTGTCATGTAGGTTTTAAGCCCCACATGCGTCAGGTATCTGTCCTAATGCTCTCCCTCTCCTTGCCCCCGACCCCCGCGACAGGCACCAGTGAGTGACGTTCCCCTCCCTGCGTCCCTGTTCTCATTGTAAGGTACATATTAAAGTTTTTAAAATGGGAACCAGGGCAAAAGTTTTGAATACATTTCACTAAAGCAGATATAGGAATGGCCTATAAGCCCATGAAAAAAAAGCATTCAACATCAGGGAAATGCAAATTAAAACCACAATGAAATACCACTTCACACCCATTAAAATGGCTAAAATTAGAATGACACCACCAATTGCTGGAGCAGATGTAGCACAATCAGAACTCACACACTGCTAATGGGAAAGTAAACCGGTACGAAGACACTGGCAAAATTGAGCAGTTTCTTACAAAGTTACTTAGGCTTTCCCTACGACCCAGACATTCTACTCCTAAGTATATACCTAAGGCAGATTAGTATGTGTGTCGACAAAAAGATTTGCAGATGAGTATTTGCAGCAGTTTTATAAAAGCTAAAAACTGAAAGCAACCCAAATGTACATCAATAAGACAATGGAGAGACCACATATACTCATGCAAGGGAACACCGCTCCGCAGTAACAAAGAAGTGAAGTACTGACACACAGAACACGCTGTGTCCCTGAAACGCTATGCTCAGCAAAAGGAGACAGACACAAGAGTTTATGTTTTATGATTCCATATGCATCAAGTTCAAGAGCAGGTAAAACTAAGCGATAGTGACAGAAATCAGACAGCAGATGCTCGGGGTAGGGGGATGACAGGAAACACGCAGGGAACTTTAGTGTAGTTGTTCACTTGCTAAAATTCAAACCACACATAAATCCATGCATTTTACTGTATGCAAATTACACTTGATTTTTTTTAAAAGCTGGGGTGGGAGGAGGGAAGGCCACCCAAAAACTCTTAACTGAAACAGATCCATGAAAAGGCTACAGAATTAATGAAGTATTCTGTAAAGAATATAATTGAGAATGATCTTGACCTTAGTATCTGTTAGAGACTGCTGACAGTACATGACACTGCAACTTTAAAAGACCTAGCAGAAAAGATAAGTGTGGTTAAGCAGAAAAATTCTTTCAAAGATTCTTGAAATAGTATTTGTATCCTTCTTCAGTCTGCAAAAGACTGTTCACTGAAATAATTTTATTTTACAGACAGGGTCACCTGTCACCCAGGATGTTGTGCAGTAGTACAATCACAACCCACTGCAGCCTTGACCTCCTGGACTCAGGCGATCCTCCCACCTCAGCCTTCTGTGTAGCTGGGACCACAGGTGTGCACCACCACACTCAGCTCATTTTTAAATTTTTTTTTGTAGAGATAGGGTCTTGCCATGTTGCCCAGGATGGGCTCAAGCAAGCTTATGGCCTCAGCCTCCCAAAGTGCTGGGATTATAGGTCTGAGCCACCATGCCCAGCCCATATTTTAAAATTTTTTAAAGGTAGCTCTTCAGGTCCTAAAATTGTCACAAAGGAAAATTCATGGAAATAGGGCCTAAATTATCTTTAATAGATTATCTGCCATTCTCTATATTCTATCAACCCCGTTACTTTAAAAATAAAAATAAAAATAAACCGGATTTAAAATGAGAAAACAGGCCAGGTGCAGTGGCTCACGCCTGTAATCCCAGCACTTTGGGAGGCTGAGGTGGGCAGATCACTTTCAAGACCAGCCTGGCCAACTCGGCGAAACCCTGTCTCTACTAAAAATATAAAAATTAACTGGGCGTGGTGGCGTGTGCCTGTAATCCCAGCTACTCAGGAGGCTGAGGCAGGAGAATCGCTTGAATCCAGGAAGCGGAGGCTGCAGTGAGACGAGATTGTACCACTGCACTCTAGCCTAAGCAACAGAGTGAGACTCCGTCTCAAAAAAAAGAGAGAAAACAGTGACTAGGTCAAGCTCTTTCACCACCTAGATCATCATCTAAAACAACTTTCTGCAAGAGGGGAAAAGTCTCTACCTGCTCTGTCCAGGACAGGAGCCACTGCCACATGTGGGTAGTGGTCACTGCAACGGGCAGCACAGATGGAGGAAATACACCCAGCAGTTTCTCATCTGTAGCCTCTGACAAGGGGGATCCTGACAGACAAAAGGCCTCCATGGAGGCAAGGAGCAAATAGTGTTCCTTCTGCCTCGAGGGCCTTTGCTGCCAAGAGCCTTGATCCCAGCACCAGGCATCAGAGCACCCCCGGGCAGATACGCTTGGCCCTGTACTGCTGAGTTCACACCAGGCACTCAGCTGATGCCTGTTTCATAAACAAGTGAATATGAACACAGAGGCAGGGCTCTGTGGAGTACATCTTAGTCTAGGCACTTTACACATGTGATCTCCTTCACCTTTCACCAGTCTGATGATCTAGGTCTGAGCACCCTAATGTTATGAATGGAAGAGGCAGCACCAAGGGAGAGTAAGTAGCCTGCACAGGGCTTGTGACCACAGAGTGATATATGAACATAGGTAGCCAATGTATTCCGAACCAACAAATATGAAGGAGCACATGTATCAACAATTGCCCTAGAGCTATTTCTTTAAAGGGCACCAACTCCCCACCCCACCCCCACAATTACTCATTATTATATCATAGTGTTATTTCAAGGAAAAGCCTACGGAAAAATAATTAAGTGACTCAGGTAAGTGACTTCCAGACTGCCTACTTTATACGATATGGCTTTTAAGATTTAATTTTTTCTTTTCCAGAAAGGAAAACCAGAAAAACCCTGAAACTCACATCATAGAAAGGTTCACTTCCCTTCAAAGCTTTGCTTCTTGTGGGGGCTGCCATACTACAAAAGAAACACTCTGGGGGTCCTGGGGAAGGGGCAGGAAGCAGCAGAACTGTGTGGAAACGCAGGAGGAGTGGGCTGTTCACTGGAAGCCCCCTATAAACCCACGCAGGGCTTTCAGCAAAGGAGTGTGCTGCCTTTACTTCCAAGCCAGCTTTTACAACAACACATTTGCACAGCAGTAACATTCAGCTCTCTGCAGCAGCCCACTGCAGTGCACAGCCTGTCAGCAGCTCCACCGGAAGCCAAAGGATTTTAAGAGAAATTTCCTTATACTTTGATGTTCAGGGCAAAAAGCTCACTAAGTTTCCCAAATTGACATTAAAATTTTGAGTTAGTTTTATCCAGAATGGGAAATGTACTTAAATTTATAGGGCTTTTCTTGTTGTTTCTGAGATAGGGCTCATCCTGTCACCCAGGCTGGAGTGCAGTGGCATAATCAAGGCTCACTGCAGCCTCCACCTCCTGGGCTCAAGCAATGCTCCCGCCTGAGCCTCCCAAGTCCCTGGGACCACAGGGACACACCACCACACCCAGCTAAGTTTTGAATTTTTGGCTAAGACAAGGTCTTGCTATGTTAACCATACTGGTCTTGGACTCCTGGACTCAAGTGACCGTCCCAAAATGTTGGGGTTACAGGCGTGAGCCCCTGCACCCAGCCAAATTTGTAGTTTTTAAAACACTGCCTTTTCTTACATGAAAAGGGCGGTTTCAGAAGAAGTCAGAAAAAATCTGGGAATTTTAATGTCAATACTGAATTATATTTATCTATTTTATAACAAAGTGATGTTTAGCTTGTAACTATGAAATAGATTTAAATTTTGTAGTATCACTTGGATAGTTATAATAGACAAAACACCACTAGAAAGCAGGAATTAAATATTTCTGTAGAACGAAATTCATAAAGTATTAAACATTTTGATTAAAAGTACCCTGGTGGCCAGGTGCAGTGGCTCATGCTGTAATCCTAGTACTTTGGAAGGCCGAGGCGGATGAATTGCCTGAGCTCAGGAGTTCAAGACCAGCTTGGGCAACACAGTGAAACCCCACCTCTACTAAAATACAAAAAAATTAGTTAGGCATGGTGGCATGCACCTGTAATCCCAGCTACTTGGAAGGCAGAGGCAGGAGAATTGCTTGAATCTGGGAAGTGGAGGTTGCAGTGAGCCGAGATTGCGCCATTGCACTCCAGCCTGGGCAACAAAGTGAGACTCCGTCTGAAAAAAAAAGAAAAATTACGCCTAGTAAGTATATTTGGTTTTTTGTTTAATTTGAATGAATATGCAAGCATTCTGTTATGCTTAATCACACAGCCTAAATTGTCCTAAACAATTCTACTTTCATATTTCCATTCCATTCCTAAAAGTAACCTTTTCATTTGTCAGGTGTATGTACTTATTTGCTTAAGGTACAAGTAAAATATTCTTTGAAATCTGGAGTCTTGATCTTCAGGAGCCTAATGTAATTCAGGAAAGAAAAGCTACGCAAATAGAACATTAAGATTAGTGTGCAAATAGAAATAGATGTAACACTGAGCTTTGAAAACCAGTAAGTTTTTAGGCCAGGCACGGGGGCTCATGCCTGTAATCCCAGCACTTTGGGAGGCCGAGGCAGGTGGATCACAAGGTAGGAGATCGAGACCATCCTGGTTAACGCGGTGAAACCCCGTCTCTACTAAAAAAATACAAAAAAATTAGCTGAGTGTAGTGGCGGGCGCCTGTAGTACCAGCTACTCGGGAGGCTGAGGCAGGAGAATGGCATGAACCCGGGAGGCGGAACTTGCAGTGAGCCAAGACTGCACCACTGCACCCCAGCCTGGGCAACAGAGCGAGACTCTGTCTCAAAAAATAAATAAATAAATAAATAAGTTTTTAAATTGCAGTCAATAGCAACATAAAATTTACCATCTTAGCCATTTTAAGAGCACAGGATAATAATGTTAACTTGTAAGTACACTGCTGTGCAATACATCTCTAAAAGTTGTTCACCTTGCTAAACTGAAACTCTATATCCACTGAACAGAACTCCTCTTTTCCCCATCCCCCAAAGCTCCTGGAAAGCACCATTCTACTTTCTGTCTCTAGGAGTCTGACTAATTTAGATACCCCATATACATGGAATCATGCAGTATTTGTCTTTTTGTGACGAGCTTAACGAACGTAGCATAATGTCCTGAAGCTTCATCCATGTTGTAGCATGTGACAGGATTTCTTTCTTTTTTAAAGCTGGATAATATTCCACTGTTACATACACACCACATTTTCTTTTTCCATCCATCTGTTGATAAACACTGAGGTGGCTTCCACCTCTTGGCTCTTGTGAAAAATGCTGAACTAGACTGGACATGAGTGTGAAAGTACCACTGGGCAATCCTGTTTTCAATTCTTTTGGTGTTATAAACAGCAGCAGGATTGCTGGATAATTTTTAGTTTTCTGAGGAACCTCTATACTATTTTCCATAGCAACTGCACCATTTTACATTCCCATGAACAGTGCACAAGACTTCCAATTTCTCCACATCCTCGCCAACATTTATTTCCTGTTTTTTTTTTTTTTCCTTTGACAGCAGCCTTCCTAAAAGGTGTAGTTTTGATTTGCATTTCTCTAAAGATTAGTGTCAGTGAGCACCTTTTTTCTTTTTTAGAGATGGGGTCTCTTTTGCCCAGCCTGGCCTCAAAATCCTGGGCTCAACTGGTCCTCCCACCTCAGCCTCCCAAGTAGCTGGGCCTACATACAGGTGCATGCCACAGCTCTGGCTGTGGAGCGGTTTTCATATGCTCGTTGGTCAGCTGTGTATCTTCTTTAGAAAACTGTTGATTCAAGTCCTTTGCCTATTTTTTAATTGGTTTGTTTGGTTTGCTAAGTTGCAGAAGTTGTGTGTATACTCTCTACATTAGCCCCTTGTGCTATCTCCTTATCAGAGATATGGTTTGCTTCCATTATAGGCTGTCTTTTCACTCAGCTGTTTTCTTTGCTGAGCAGAAGTTTCAAAGTTTGAGGTAATCCCACTTGTCTATTTCTGTTTATGCTGCCTGTGCTTTTGGTATCATATCCAATAAATTATTCCCAAACCCAATGTCATGAGGCATTTTCCTATGCTTTTGTCTAAGACTTTTATAGTTTCTGGTCTTATGTTTAGGTCTTTAAGATACTTTGCATTAATTTTTGTATATAGGGTAAGGTAAGAGTCCAACCTCATTCTCTTGCAGGTGGATATCCAGTTTTCCCAAACCATTTATTGAAGACACAAATTCTTGGCATCTTTGCCAAAGATCATTTAACCATATATATAAGGGTTTATTTCTGGGCTGTTTATTCTATTCCATTGGTCTGTCCTCATGCCAGTATCATACTGCTTTGATTACTGTGAGTTTGTAATATATTCTGAAATCAGGAATTTAAGCCTCTAGCTTCCCGCCCCCTCCCCCCTCTTCAACGTTGTTTTGGCTATTCAATGTCCTTTGGGGTTCCATATAAATTTTAGGATTATTTTTCTATTTCTGCACAAAATGCCATTAGGATTCTGATAGGGACTGCATTCAATCTGCAGATAGCTTTAGGTGGTTATTAACATCTTAAGAATATTAAGTCTTCCAATTCACAAGCAACAAGATGTCTTTCCATTTATTTGTGTCTTTAATTTCTTTCAGCAATGTAAAACCTTAAGGGTTTTTTTGTTTTCTAAGATAGGGTCTCACTCTCTTGCCCAGGCTGGAGTACAGTGGAACAATCACAGCTCACTGCAGCCTTGACTTCCCCGGCTCAAGCGATCCCGCCTCATCAGTCTCCAACGTTGCTGGGACTACTGGCACATGCCACCACAGCCAGCTAATTGTTACATTGTTTGTAGAGACGGGGTCTTACTATGTTGCCCAGGCTGGTATTGAATTCCTGGACTCAAGTGATCCACCTGCCTCTGTGTGGAAGAGTGCTGGGATTACCGGTGTGAACCACCACACTCAGCCAAACCTTCAGTTTTTAAAAAGCTGTTTTGCTTCTCGAGCAAATTCCTATGTACTTATCGAGCAAAGAAATCTATTTACTGAAATATGTTCACCATCAGCTTTGTTAACTTACCTTTCAAATACAGGTTGCCGGCCGGGTACAGTAGCTCACACCTGAATCCCAGCAATTTGGGAGGCCGAGGTGGGTGGATCACGAGATCAGGATTTCAAGACCAGCCTGGTCAACATAGTGAAACCCCATTTCTACTAAAAATACAAAAATTAGTCGGCATGGTGGCAGGTGCCTGTAGTCCCAGCTACTTAGGAGGCTGAAGCTGGAGAATCACTTGAACCTGGGAGGTGGAGGTTGCAGTGAGCCCAGATCACGCCACTGCACTCCAGCTTGGGCAACAGAGTGAGACTTTGTCTCAAAAACAAAAAACAAACCAAAAACAAACAACCAAAAACAAAAACAAAAAAACAGGCGCTAAACAAGAATATTAATAAAGTCTTATTTATAAGGGCTATAATAAGATAAAATACCTACAAGATCAGAAAGGTTAATTCCTATAATTTTATTAAATAAAAAAACAAGGCCATTTGGTATTCACCTACAATGTAAATGTAGCATTATGGAGGTTACAATAACTCCTCAGTCTTTAATTTCCAAACACTGAGGAGTCAAAGTTAAATAAAATTAAAATGTTTGCTGTAAGAGTTAACTGTTCAGAAAATGGTTCGTACGTGAAATAAAATAGAATATAAAAATCCCATTTGTAGTTCCTAAATATCTAAGAAAAAGTTTAACATGTAATATGCAAGACAGGTATGAAATTTTAATATATTACTGAGGGACCCAAAAGAAGACTTCAGCAGTCAAAAAGCCATACCATGGCCGGGTGTGGTGGCTCATGCCTGTAATCCCAGCACTTTGGGAGGCCGAGGCAGGCGGATCACAAGGTCAAGAGATAGAGACCATCCTGGCCAAGATGGTGAAACCCCATCTCTACTAAAAATACAAAAATTAGCTGGGCGTAGTGGCGTGCGCCTGTAGTCCCAGCTGGTTGGGAGACTGAGGCAGGAGAATTTCTTGAACCCAGGAAGAGGCTGCAGTGAGCTGAGATGGCACTACTGCACTCCAGCCCAGGTGACAGAGCAAGATGTGGTCTCAAAAAAAAAAAAAAAAAAAAAAAAAAGGCAAGCCATACCATGTTTGTGAACACACAAGCCATTATAAATATTTTTTTCTGCCTAGGCTAATTCATGTAAATAATTAACAGGATTTTGTGTTTCTTCATGGAAGACAAGTGGATCCTAAAGTTCATATGGAAGAATAAGCAAGAACAAACAAGAGTTTGAGAGAAAGCTGGGGGGAAAAAAACTCTAAAAAGCGCTAGCACACCTGGATGTGTAAAGATACTGAAAGGCCTCTGTTACTAAAACAGAGTTGCTGGCATCCGACAGACATACACAAAGAAGAGAAGTCAAGAGAAGTCCTAAGATAGACCTGAACACATTCAGGAATGTAAAAAATGATAAAGATGATAAACTAGATGTCAAGTAAATAAATGGTATCAGGTAGCAATCTGAAAAGATAAATAAAGTAACTCTATGACCTCACAGCTGAGTACACTTAAAATGAAGAAAACATTTAGATGTAAGAAAATAAAAACAAAAAATCTATAAGAAAACACAAGATTTCCACTACTAGACAAGATAGAGCGACAGGAACCAGATTTACTATTCCTCCGGAAAAAGCAACTTAAATTATAAAAAACAAAATACATTATATGTTTTTCAAGACTGGATATCAAGCAACAAAGGACACAGGCAATCCCTGAGACACAGGAAACAAAAAGGTGAGCCCTGCAACTGCCTCAGCTTACCGCTGCTGCACGGAGAGTAAACTGAGGCAGAACCTGGCAGATGCCCTGAATTAAGGACATGGAGCTGAGTCCAGGGAAAATCAAGGCAGCAAGAGCTCCCAGGACAGAGTAACCAAAGAGAAGAAAGCTGCACAGAATAGAGAACCCTAGAGATTTGCAAGGGGTCCAAAGTATCCAACAGAATTCAAGAGAACATAGAATATGCAAGTGAGAAAACTACTAAAGACCCAGAAGAGGGTGGGCGCAGTGGTGCACACCTGTAATCTCAGCACTTTGGGAGGCCAAGGCAGGTGGATCACTTGAGTCCAGGAGTTTAAGACCCGCCTAGGCGGCCGGGCGCGGTGGCTCAAGCCTGTAATCCCAGCACTTTGGGAGGCCGAGACGGGCGGATCACGAGGTCAGGAGATCGAGACCATCCTGGCTAACACGGTGAAACCCCGTCTCTACTAAAAAATACAAAAAAGTAGCCGGGCGAAGTGGCGGGCGCCTGTAGTCCCAGCTACTTGGGAGGCTGAGGCCGGAGAATGGCGTGAACCCGGGAGGCGGAGCTTGCAGTGAGCTGAGATCCGGCCACTGCACTCCAGCCTGGGTGACAGAGCGAGACTCCGTCTCAAAAAAAAAAAAAAAAAAAAAAGACCCGCCTAGGCAACATGTAAAAATCCCTTCTTTACTGAAAACATAAAAATTGGCACTGTGTGGTGATGCATGCCTGTAATCCCAGCTACTCAGGAGGCTGAGGAACGAGAATCACTTGAACCTGGGAGGCAGAGGTTGCAGTGAGCCGAGATTGCGCCACTGCACTCCAGCCTGGGCAACAGAGCAAGGCTATCTCAAAAAAACAAAACAAAACAAAACAAAAAACCCAGGAGAGAATCATCTGAAAGAATTACAGCAGAATCATACAGGCTCTGATAAGCGCTTGTTCTCAGCACTCCTAAGTCATCATGGGGCACTGGATGGAGTGCTCAGGAAATAAATAATAATTAGCCCTTGGCCAGGCGCGGTGGCTCACGCCTGTAATCCCAGCACTTTGGGAGTCTGCGGTGGACGGATCACGAGGTCAAGAGACACAGACCATCCTGGCCAAGATGGTGAAACCCCGTCTCTACTAAAATACAAAAACTAGCTGGGTGTGGTGGTGGGCACCTGTAGTCCCAGCTACTCAGGAGGCTGAAGCAGAAGAAATGCTTGAACCCGGGAGGCGGAGGTTGCAGTGAGCTGAGATCACACCACTGCACTCCAGCCTGGAGGGAGAGTGAGACTCCGTCTCAAAAGAAAAAAAAAAAGAAAGATTAGCCCTCAGCTAAGCATTGGTCCAGGTCTGCCTAACAAATCACAAAAGCAAGATCTGAAAGTATCAGACTGTTTAAGTAACTTAACTACGTCTCTGAACAAAGTTCAAGATTTATAACAATACAAAAATATTTAACACCCATGAAGTAAAATTCAGCATCCAATCCAAGATTGCCAGGCATACAAAGAAGCAGAAAAGCATGACCCGTAAAGAAGAAAATAATCAACCAAAACAGACACAGAACTGATACACAGTTGGAATTAGCAGAGAAACACACTAAAAGTTACTGTAACTTATTCCATATATTCAGTAAGATAGGCATCTACCTATACACGCCCACATAAAAACTTGCATGTGAATGTTCATAACAGCACTAGTCATAATAGCCTAAACGGAGAAACAGCTTGAATGTTCATCAACTGATAAACAAAATATGATACCATCATACAATGCAGTATTCAGCCATAAAACGGAGTAAGTACTAATACATACTACCAAATAGGTGGACCTCACAAACATGCTGTGTGAAAAGAAACCAGGAACAGAAGAACACAAATAGTAAGATCTCATTTATATGAAATATTCAAAATAGGAAACATGTAGTGAGAGAAAGTAGGTTTGTAGTTGCACCTAGCTGGGAGAGGCGAGGGGAAGGGAACAGCTGCTACTGGGTATAAGCATTTTTGAGGGGATAATGAAAATACATTAAAATCAGATCATGGTAACAGGTACACAACTCTACAAATATTCTATTATTTGAAAAAGCTTTAAAAATATTTAAAATTAAATAACATTTGAATACTATGTAAAATATAACTTTCAACAAACACACCATTGAAATATACATTTTAAGTTGGTGAACTGCATGGTATATGAATTAGAGCTGCTATTAAAAAAAAGAAAAAAGGCTGGGCATAGTGGCTCATGCCTGTAATCTCAGCACTGGGAGGCTGAGGGGGGCAGATCATGAGGTCAGGAGTTTGAGACTGGCCTGGCCAACATGGTGAAATCCTGTCTCTACTAAAAATACAAAAATTATCTGGGCATGGTGGTGCAGACCTGTAGTTCCAGCTACTCAGGAGGCTGGACAGGAGAACTGCTTGAACCCAGGAGGCGGACGTCATAGTCAGCCGAGATTGCGCTATGACACTACAGCTTGCTGGGAGACAGAGCAAGACTCCATCTCAAAAAAAAAAAAAAAAAAAGACATGAAAGATATAAAAATGGCCCAAACTGAACTTTTCTGAAAATAAAAACTACAATTATGAGATGAAAAATACACTGGATAGGACTAATGGCAGATAAGACATAAGAAAAGATTAGTGAACTTAAAGGCACAGCATTAGAAACTATACAAATGAAAAGAGAGGGGAAAACAATACAAAAAAGTGAAGGCCAGGCATAGTGGCTCACTCCTATAATCCCAGCATTTTAGAAGGCCAAGGAGGGAGGATTGCTTGAGCCCAGGAGTTGGAGACCAGCCTGGACAAGATGGTGAAATCCTGTCTCTACCAAAAAATACAAAAATTAGCCAGGAGTGGTGGCGTGTGCCTGTAGTCCCAGCTACAGGAGGCTGAGGTGGGAGGATCACTTGAATCCAGGAGGTCGAGGCTGCAGTGGGCTATGATCATACCACTACACTGCCGCCTGGACAACGGAGGGAGACCTTCCTTATCTTTAAAAAAAAAAAAAAAAAAAGCATAAGAGTGAGCTGTACAATAACGTAAAAATGGTCTAATAAGCAGATATTTGTATGTTAAGGAGAAGGAGGCAGAAAAAATATTTACATAAATAATGGCTGAGAGCTTTCTAAACTGATGAATTCTGTAAGCACACAGATCCAAGAAGTTCAACCAATCTCAAGCACATGAAACATAAAGAAAACCACACCAATGCACATCACAAACTGCTCAAAGCCAACAAGAGAAAATCTTAAAAGCAGTCAGAGAAAAAAAAAATATTACACACAGGGAAACAAAGAAGGCTATCAGATTTATTGTTGCTACCAATTCAAGCGACAAGACAGGAGAGGACCAGGTGCAGTGGCTCATGCCTGTCATCCCAGTTCTTTGGGAGGCCGCGGCAGGTGGATCACCTGAGGTCAAGAGTTCGAGATGAGCCTGGCCAACATGGTGAAACCGTCTCTACTAAAAACACAAAAATTAGCTGAGCGTGGTGGCACATGCCTGTGACCCCAGCTACTCAGGAGGCTGAGGCAGGAGAATCGTCTGAACCCAGGAGGCAGAGGTTGCAGTGAGCCGAGATTGTGTCATTGCACTCCAGCCAAGGTAACAAAGAAAGACCTTGTTTGGAAAGAAAACAAACAAACAAACAAACAAAAAAAACAGGAGAGAAACATCTTTAAAGTATTGAAAGAAAAAAAATGAAAAATGTCAACCTAGAGTTCACCACTAAACAAAAATCTTCAACAACAAAGGCACAATGAAGACATTTTTAGATGTTCAGAAGGAAACAGTTCATCACTAGCAGATCTACACCCTAAAAAATGTTAAAAGACGTCTTCCAGGTAGAAGGAAAATGCCAGCTGGAAATCTGTATTTATACCATGGAATGAATGGCCCTAGAAATGCTAACTACTACGTGGACAAATGTTTAAGTATTGTCCTCATTTAAAAGACGATTATTTTGACAAAAGTAATTAACAAAAGTAACAGATTTATGATATATGTAAAAGTAAAATTCATGAGGACAATAGTGTGAAGGCTAGGATGGGAGAAATGGAAGAAAACATAGAGGAACTCCTCAATAAATCTGTTGAGTACAATTATGGCTTAAAATCCAGAAGCCGTAACAGAAAAGAGTAACAGAGTCAGCTATAAACTTTGTGTGGCAAACACGAAGCACTAACCAAGTATAAGCAAATCAAAAGGTAAACGACAAAAAGAAAATACATTTGTAATTCATCACAGATAATAACATAAAAATTGGAAACAGCCAATAGCCCAACAGAACAATGCACAAAGAATATTTATGGCCAGTTTTCAGAAACTCAATCTATACTCAAAAGAGAAATACAAATGAAAATACAAATGAAATACAAATGAGACTCTAATTTTCTACCTATTAGATTGACAAAAATCTAAAAGTTTGGTAACACACTTTGTGAAGTTTTTTTTTTGAGATGGAGTCTCATTATGTCGCCCAGGCTGGAGTGCAGTGGCACGATCTTGGCTCACCGCAACCTCTGCCGCCTGAGTTCAAGCAATTCTCCTGCCTCAGCCTCCTGAGTAGTGGGGATTACAAGCACCTGCCACTGCGCCCAGCTAATTTTTATATTTTTTAGTAGAGATGGGGTTTCACCATCTTGGCCAGGCTGGTTTTGAACTTCTGACCTTGTGATCCACCTGCCTGGGCCTCCCAAAGTGCTGGGATTACAGGTGTGAGCCACTGCATCTGGCCTATTTGTGACGTTATTAAAAAAAAAAAGTACTCTCATACATTGCTAGTGGGACTGTAAATTGGTAGATCTTCCATCAAAATTACAAATACATATACCTCTAACTCAGCAGTGCACTTTTGGAATGCCACTCTGATACACATCTGTATATATGTGAAATGACATATAGGTACCAGATTATTAAATACAGCATTTTCATACCTAAAGACAGAAAACAATCCACATGAGCATCAACAAGGGATTGCTTAAAGATCTTTTGTATATTATAAAGTGAAATTCTATGTAGGTACAAAAATAATGAGAAAATTCTGTGAAATAAAGTTGAAATCTTTCCAAGATGTATCATATTCCATCAAATCTAAAATGTACTTTTCTCACATTTGAATATCTCTGAAATTATGCCATATCTTATAACCAGTAACTTACAATTATAATTGGCAGCATTTCTCCTTTCTTAGAAGTACTTAAAGCTGGGTGTGGGGGCTCACGCCTATAATCCCAGCACTTTCGGAGGCCAAGGTGGGCGGATCACCTGAGGTCAGGAGTTCAAGACCAGCCTGGCCAACATGGTGAAACCCTATCTCTACTAAAAATACAAAAAATTAGCCAGGCATCGTGGTGGGTGCCTGTAATCCCAGCTACTCGAGAAGCTGAGGCAGAAGAATCACTTGAACCAGGAGGCGGAGGTTGTGGTGAGCCGAGATCACGCCATTGCACTCCAATCTGGGCAACAAGAGTGAAACTCCGTCTCAAAAAAAAAAAAAAAGTAAGCAAAAATAATAGTAACATTATATTGGATTTTGGAATCAATGAATTATGACATCATCAGTTGAGAACAGTAAGTGCAGAGCCATGTGGAGCACAAGCTATCTCTCAATTCGAAGAGAATCTGTTTAATGCAATGTAGTGTCCTGGACTGTATCCAGGAGCAGAAAAAAGATATTAATGAAAAACCTGGGGAAATCCAAATAAAATCTAGAGTTTAGCTAATAATTCACAATGATGTTAGCTTCTTAGTTGTGACAAATACACTATGGCAACATAAGATGTTTTCATTTCAGGAAACTGGGTGAGCTCTCTGTATTATTTCTGTAACTTTTCTTCTCTTTTTTTTGAGACGGAATCTCTCTCTGTCGCCAGGCTGGAGTGCAGTGGTGCGATCGCAGCTTATTACAACTTCCACCTCCCAGGTTCAAGCGATTCTCCTGCCTCACCCTCCGAAGTAGCTGGGACTACAGGCGCGCACCACCACACCCAGCTAATTTTTGTATTTTTAGGAGACACAGGGTTTCACCATGTTGACCAGGATGCTCTCAATTTCTTGACCTTGTGATCCATCCACCTTGGCCTCCCAAAGTGCTGGGATTACAGGCATGAGCCACCGTACCCGGCCATTATTTCTAAATGTAACTTTTCTATAAATCTAAATTTATCCCAAAATAAAAAGGGTAAAATAATAATTTTTTAAAGAATCTTGGCTGAGCATGGTGGCTCACACCTGTAATCCCAGCACTTTGGTAGGCTGAGGTGGGAGAACCACTTGAGGCCAGAAGTTTGAGACCAGCCTGCACAATATAACAAGAGCCCATCTCTACTACAAAAAAAAAAAAATTATCTATTTTATGCAAATACATTAAAAAAAAAAAAAACTCTGGAGGGAAATGAAAACTTAAAATCTGTGAGGGATAGCAGGAGTGAGAAGAACTGGACGGATGAGGACAAGGAGGGGCTGATGAGAGGCTGTTCACTTTATACTTATTCTCAGAACCATGTGAATTTATTTACCTACCAAAATATCAAGTGTAAAAAGTTATTAAAAGGTATCTTATGAGGGAGATTAATGGGATAAGGAGAGAGTATTCTAAACAGAGCTTATGTTTTTGTTTTTGTTTTTTGAGATGGGGTCTTACTCTGTCGTACAGGCTGGAGCGCAATGGTGCGATCTTGGCTCACTGCAACCTCCGCCTCCCAAGCTCGAGCGATTCTCCCGCCTCAGCCTCCCGAGTAGCTGGGATTACAGGTGTGCACCACCAAGCCCGGCTAATTTTTGTATTTTTAGTAGAGACAGGGTTTTACCATATTGGCCAGGCTGGTCTTAAACTCCTGACCTCAAGTGATCCACCTACCTCAGCTTCCCAAATTGCTGGGATTACAGGCATGAGGCACCGCACCCGGCCTAGCGCTTGTGTTTATAACCTATAAACTGTAACAGCAAGCCATGGCTTGGCTAGGGATGGTGTCCACAACTCCTAAAATTTTCTACCCAATGTTATGCAAATGAATTTATGTACATTTTGCTCAGTAGAGGACACACAAGGAAATAGATTATTATGCAACCATATAATGGAACAGTATGCATCCACTAAAAAAAGATATCCATGTTTAGAAGTGTTTATGACAATAAAATATTCCACTACATTATATGAAATAGGAAAAAAGTAATGATATAATAGTACTTGGAATATTTATCTTGTTGATGTGAAAGTGTATGCGACAGAGCAAGACTTCTCAAAAAAAAAAGTAAGTGTATTTCTCTATACACATAGCTGTGTATCTAAACATGCTCTGAACAATCTAAAAACCTAACTGTGGGGTCAGGTGCAGTGGCTCACAACCTGTAATCCCAGCACTTTGTGAGGCCAAGGCAGGCAGATCACGAGGTAGAGAAATTGAGACCATCCTGGCCAACATGGTGAAACCCCGTCTCTACTAAAAATACAAAAATTAGCTGGGCGTGGTGGTGCATACCTGTAGTCCCAACTACTCAGGAGGCTGAGGCAGGAGAATTGCTTGAACCCGGGAGACAGAGGGTGCAGTGAGCCGAGATTGCACCACTGCACTCCAGCCTGGTGACAGAAAGACACTCCATCTCAAAAACAAAAAAAAAAAAACTTACAAAAGAGCTGGGCATGGCACACCTGTAAACCCAGCACTTTGGGAGGCCAAGGCAGCAGATCACTTGAGGTCAGGAGTTTGAGACCAGCCTGGGCAACATGGTGAAACCCTACCTACTAAAACTACAAAAATTAGCTGGGTGTGGTGGCGGGTGCCTGTAGTCCCAGTTACTCGGGAGGCTGAGGCAGGAGAATCACTTAAACCCCCGAGCCGAGATCGCGCCATTGCACTCCAGCCTGGGTGACAGAGCAAGACACTGTCTCAAAAAAAAAAAAAAAATTGGGAGGCTGAGGCAGGCGGATCACTAGGTCAGGAGATTGAGATAATTCCGGCTAACACTGTGAAATCCCGTCTCCACTAAAAATACAAAAAATTAGCTGGGTGTGGTGGCAGGCACCTGTAGTCCCAGCTGCTTGGGAGGCTGAGGCAGGAGAATGACATGAACCCAGGAGGCGGAGCTTGCAGTGAGCCGGGATCGCGCCACTGCACTTAAACCTGGGTGACAGAGCGAGACTCAGTCGCAAAAAAAAAAGAAAAAAAAAAAACCTAACTGTGGTAGTCATTAGTGCTGTTCACCAAATATTTCTGGCTCCCTACCTAACAGGCACATTGCCTATTGGGTGGAGCCATTTGATTACTTCTGGCCAGTGAGCTATGAGTGGAAAAAGGCATCTAAATGTTAATTCCAGACCTTCCACAGCTCTTTTCCCTCTGCACAGGGACCGGTAATACTGAGAAGATGCTGCTCATCAGCCCATGTTCCCCAAGCAGTCACAACAAGCACAGTTCCCTGCTGAAGCACAGCACCTCTGCAAAAAACAAGAATTACATTTGTATTTTCAGCTGCTGAGATCTGGGGGTCTTATTTTTTATTAACACATATAGTAGTCCGTTTTCACATTGCTGATAAGGACATACCCAAGACTGGGTAATTTACAAAAGAAAGAGGTTTAACAGACTCAGAGTTCCGCGTGGCTGGAAAGCCTCAGGATCGTGGCAGAATGTCTCACATAGCAGCAGACAAGGGAAGAGAACTTGTGCAGGGAAACTCCCCTTTATAAAGCCATCAGATCTCATGAGACTTATTCACTATCGTGAGAACGGCACAGGAAAGATTCAATGACCTGCCCCCATGATTCAATGACCTCCCACCGGGGTCCCTCCCAGTACCCGTGGGAATCGTGGGAGCTACAATTCATGAGATTTGGGTGGGGACAAAGCCAAACTATATCACCACACAACCGAGTCTAACCTAACTACTGGAGTTAGCTATTTTATGCTATTAGGATCACTGATGATTTTTTTTTTCCTCTCTGCGTTCTTTTTTTAAAAGTAATGAGCACCTATATCATAGAAACTTTATTTGTGGGCTAGGGAGAGACACAGGTTTAGCATGAGCCTTAGCACTGAAGAGACACTGACTACACCAAGGCTATTATCACCACATCTCAACTTAGAGCAGCTTGAAACCATCAGCCTCCAGCCAGCTACTGGATGGAAACCAGCAGCTTAACCATCCGTTAAGATCGTCCATCTCCCTTTGTTCCAATTCTGTGCTCACTGAGTAACCCTAAGAGCAGTGAAAAAGCCAAGATGCAGAACAATGAGAATTATGTGCTGTAATTTGAGGAGATGGAAACATACACACACACACACACATACACACGTACACACGTAAATACACAGAACATCTCTGGTAAGACACACAAGACGTTAGTAATATTGACAGATTATGGGGAGGGAAAACAGGAAAGTGCCTTAGTCTATGTTGTTTACTCTTTTGTAAATCTTTTGAATTTTAAACTACATGCATACATTACCTATTAAAAAAATAAAATGAAATGAAAAACTTAGAAAAAGAAAGCAACTCTAGGTGAAGAGGTATAGTGCTGTCTAGTTGGTCACGTCTGAAAAATACAGGAAGCTGAACCAAGGGCCAGGCATAGGCCAATGATAAATGCGTCATGAAACTAGAAACCTGGTTGCACCACAAGTGCAGGCTTAAAAGGGAGGAAGACCGGCACTACTTAGTCAAAGACGTTCTAAATGCTGCCCACGGACATTCGAGAAACTGCAGAAAAATTATTTCTAAAATTATTATGCTTCCAATGTCAAGGCTTTTATTATTGAATCTTGATCCCATGTGAAAGTTGAGCATGTTAAATTCCACTTCTTACAAGATTAGCAGTATGACTTATTTTTCCCCTTCACTAGAACAGACTGAATTATCTCTGAAGAAAAAATGAAAAGGCACTGCACAAGATTTTAATAGCGAGGAAAGCATCCAAAAAGGTACTGATAGTAAACAGCACCGAGTGATATCACGTGGTAACCTGTGATCTCCCTACTGCCTAGCTTCGTGTAAGCATGTGACACACAGATTAGAAACCCTGAAACAATTAAACCAGTAGATCCACCTTGAAACATTCCCAGGAGTACCTAAGTATTTGTTATCTGCCCTTGTTCGAAATAAAAGACTTAAAGTGGTCGAATTTACAGGCACACACTCTGTCTAGCTGAGGACGAGGAGTTCCTGGAAATGGAACTTGAACGGAATCCGCAGTCTCTGTGGAGATCCTTTCCTGGCATGCTACACTGGCAATGGCTCAGCTTTTCCAGTCGCTCCGCATTCACTGAAGTCAGGACCTGTCACTGGCCATAATTCTAGTCACACAACTGTTAGTCAAACCTCCAAGTACGGTGATGTTTATAAAGCCTTTCATAAAAATCACACAACTTCCAACAGTCCTTAATTGCATACTTATCTTTACCTGGTTTCCTTAAACATTTCCTTGAAAAGGCCTCGTGAAGCTTGCATTTATTTATTATTATTATTATTACTATTATTTTGAGACAGAGTTTCACTGTTGTTGCCCGGGCTGGAGTGCAATGGTGCAAACTCAGCTCACCGCAACCTCAGCTCACTGCAACCTCTGCCTCCCGGGTTCAAGCAATTCTCCTGCCTCAGCCTCCCAAGTAGCTGGGATTATAGGCGCGTGCCACCATGCCCGGCTACTTTTTTTGTATTTTAGTAGAGATGGGGTTTCACCATGTTGGCCGGGCTGGTCTCGAACTCCTGACCTCAGGTGATCCACCCACCTCTGCCTCCCAAAGTGCTAAGATTACAGGTGTGAGCCCCCGTGCTCGGCCGAGGCTTGCATTTTAAACAGTCAGTTTAGTACTCACCTTTCCATTGCTTCTAACAAATCCGCCCTGTCACATGCATATGCTTTCTCAACATTCACTGTCAAAAATGCCCTACCAGGACACAACATAGTGACAGTAACACATCCAATTTAGGGATAATGGTTGAGAGGGAACCAGCTAAGAACTTACAATAATAGCACTAAGAGCACAGAGGGAAAAAATAACAATAACGTAATGGAATGCAGCAGGTGCTATTAAGAACCAGTCTTATCTCCTCCCCAATTGCAGCACAATTTCCAATTGCACCAGTATTTCTTTCAGGGCTTCCTCTGGCCTAAAGAGTCCATTTTGCCTCCTGTCACAGGACTTGAAAATGATCACTCCCCACTCCCTAGCCAAGCCTCAAGCAGGGGTAAGTGACTGGCATATAAATATCCCACACCTCAGTGAGGATAACTCTGCAGCATGTCTCCTATACTGGCTCCCAGGATTCCCCTGCAGCCTCTAACTCCATTCCCACAGTAGTCACCTGCCTGATAATGAGCCATTTGTGGCTAGCCTTTCCTTACCATCTCACTTCCCCACTCCCCTGTGAGTGCTTCCTGGGATCACTCCCCAAGGAAGTACTTGCACTGGACCCTTGACTCAGCATCTGTTCTGGGGAACGCAAAGCAAGACACTGACTGCAGACATATATGTGCCTACTTAGTTTCAGTAAAATATTTCAAGGGCCAGGGGCGGTGGCTCACGCCTGTCATCTCAGCACTTCGGGAGGCTGAGGCAGGAGAATCGTTTGAACCCGGGAGGCAGAGGTTGCAGTGAGGCGAGATTGAGCCACTGCACTCCAGCCTGCGCAACAAGAGCGAAACTTTGCCTCAAAAAGAATTTTTTTTCAAAAACAAATAGTTACAACAAAGCAGCACTGCTTGTGTTACGTTCAATGGGATGTGTAACAGGTACCCAAAAAATCAGCTTTTTCTAAAAAATAGCTTTTATACCATTAAAGGACAAAACTTAATATTTACATTCATAAGTCTCCATATTAAAATAATATTTGTTACCCGGGCATGGTGGCTCATGCCTGTAATCCCAGCACTTTGGGAGGCTGAGGTGGGCAGAGGTCAAAAGTTCAAGACCTGCCTGGTCTACATGGCAAAACCCCATTTCAACTAAAAATACAAAAATAAACCAGTGTGGTGACATGTGGTAATCCCAGCTACTCAGGAGGCTGAGGCAGGAGAATCGCTTGAACCCGGGAGGCGGAGGTTGCAGTGAGCCAAGATCACACAACTGTACTCTAGCCTGGGCAACAGAGCAAGACTCCATCTCAAAAAAAAAAAAAAAAGAATATTATTTGTTCTCTGAAATCATTTTAAACCAAGAGTTCCAGCCAGGTGCAGTGCTCATGCTTGTAATCCCAGCACTTCGGGAAGCCTGGGCAGGAGGATAGCTTGAGCCCAGGAGTTCTAGACCACCTGGGCAACGGAGTGAGACCTCATCTCTACTAAAAGTTATTTTGGGCCGGGCGCAGTGGATCATGCCTGTAATCCCAGCACTGCTCTGGCTAACATGGTGAAACCCCATCTCTACTAAAAAATACAAAAAAATTAGCAGGCGTGGTGGCGGTTGCCTGTAGTCCCAGATACTTGGGAGGCTGAGGCAGAAGAATGGCGTGAACCCGGGAGGTGGAGCTTGCAGTGAGCCAAGATCGCGCCACTGCACTCCAGCCTGGGAGACAGAGCGAGGCTCCGTCTCAGGGGGAAAAAAAAAAAAGCTTTTTTGTGTGCTTTTTTTTTTTTTTTATTTTTTGGAGATGGAGTTTCGCACTTGTTACCTAGGCTGGAGTGCAATGGCATGATCTCGGCTCACCGCAACCTCTACCTCCCAGGTTCAAGTGATTCTCCTGCCTCAGCCTCCCAAGGAGCTGGGATTACAGGCACATGCCACCATGCCCAGCTAATTTTGTATTTTTAGTAGAGACGGGGTGTCTCCATGTTGGTCAGACTGGTCTCGAACTCTCGACCTCAGATGATTTGCCCGCCTCAGCCTCCCAAAGTGCTGGGATTACAGGCGTGAGCCACCGTGTCCTGCCTACTAAAAATTTTTTTTTAATTAGCTGGGCAGGTTGGCGTGCACCTGTAGTCTCAGCTACTCAGGAGGATCACAAGTACAGGAAATGGAGGCTGCTATGACTGTGTCACTGCATGCCAGCCTGGCCAACACAGGAAGACTGTGTCTCAAAAAAAAAAAAAAAAAAAATTTAAATAAGAATTCTTAATCCAGAGCTTTGATTAAAAAAAAAAAAAAAGATCTGAGTTTATTGGGAATTACTGGTTAGCTTTCAGAATATCCCACATATCTTTATTTTCAGAACTCCCAAAACTCTCATATTAAGAAAAAATTCTGTTAGCACTGTGGCAGGAAATGGTTGTCTTCTGAATCTATAAATTTAAGCTCTAAAAATCTGATCAATGCTACCTGAAAAGGCCCCCATGGATAAGGGATGCTTTGAGGTCCTTTTCCTGCCTTCCTCAGTAAGACAGATTTCATTAAATTTTTTTTTTTTTCATTTTGGAGCAAAGCTGTTCCTTACTTCAGGTTTAATGTGATATCTTAATGCTTGTTAGTGGCAGAATACAAGAGCAATGTGGGATGGATCTGGGGAAGCTGGAAAAGAATCTTTCCCTCATGCTGGAGTAGAGTCCATTCCCACTCCCAGCTATCACCCACCACACAACTGCCACCACAGGGGCAATGGCGCTGTCGAGAAGCAGAAAGCAGACTCTTACGTTGCTGTGATCCAGAACGGTTCCTTCTGGTTGTGGAGGGGAAAATATGAGGATCTTTAAAACCTAGTTCAAACCTCCTTTCCAAGGATCCCATTCATTCAGAGGCACCCATCTTGTTTGACTCTCTCTGACTTTCACGGATAAGGTCTTCCATGCAAACCAGCTGGCGGCACCAGGCTATACCTTGCCTGACCCAGTCTGCGTGCTAGTGTCAATTCCCAGACGTCAGTGGTCCAGTCTGAAATCTCTACCACATCTTTTTCAGCAGCTGTTGCAAGGATGAGACTATCAAACGCACTCAAACGTATCTGGATTGAATTAGTGCTGTACGCCCTTTCAGTTACAGTAGTTTAAAATTAGAATATATTAATAGTGGAGTTAAAATCCCAGCCTCGCCGGGCGCGGTGGCTCAAGCCTGTAATCCCAGCACTTTGGGAGGCCGAGGCGGGTGGATCACGAAGTCAGGAGATCGAGACCATCCTGGCTAACATGGTGAAACCCCGTCTCTACTAAAAATACAAAAAACTAGCGGGGCGTGGTGGCGGGCGCCTGTAGTCCCAGCTACTTGGGAGGCTGAGGCGGGAGAATGGCGGGAACCCGGGAGGCGGAGCTTGCAGTGAGCCGAGATCACGCCACTGCACTCCAGCCTGGGAGACACAGCGAGACTCCGTCTCAAAAAAAAAAAAAAAAAAAATCCCAGCCTCAGTTGTGTTTGTTAGCTACACTCAAAGCTTTTTTGACAGTTCATTGTCAGAAAAGAGATACATGTTAAGATGCTTCACTTTCACATATTAGCTGCTTCCAACAAGCTACCTAATGACAGTATTACAATAATAAATTCCAAGAGCAAACTGAGAACAACTCCCCAAAATTTAAGACCGACATTCAAATTCTATTATACATTCATGTCAAAGCAGTTCTTCCCCAGCACCCATAAATGAATGGAAAATTAGAATGCTTTTCAGTTCAAGTCACACAATTAAATCTAGTTCCCGAAATATTTAGCAATCTTTATCTTTAGTGCCTTCAATTTAAGAAGCAATACTCATCTTAAAGGTGCTCTGTAATTACTTCTTACCGAGAATAAACAAGAAATCTTATTTTAAATTATATCCTCTGGGATAGCTAGAGATCCAAATTAGAGACGTAGAATTAATTGAAATGTAGACCTTTTCCTTTAGATATATTTTAGTAGAGATAGGGTTTTCAGTGAATTATTAACATATACTTATAGATGATCAGTTACATACCAAAATGACCCTTTTCCCTATTGTTTCTTTTAAAGGTTAAAACACACACACACACACACACACACACACAAAGAAAAGACACACCATAAGACAGATTATTTTCACCAGATATTGGAAAACTTATTCGTTCATATATATATTTTTGAGATGGAGTCTCACTCTTTCACCCAGGCAGGAGTGCAGGGTGCAATCTCTGCTCAGTGCAACCTCTGGTTCAAGCGATTCTCCTGCCTCAGCTTCCTGAGTAGCTGAGATTACAGGTGCATGCCAACATGCCTGGCTAATTTTGTACTTTTAGTAGAGACGGGGCATCACCATGTTTGCAAGGCTGGCCTTGAACTCCTGACCTACAGTAATCCGCCCGCCATGGCCTCCCCAAAGTGCTGGGATTACAGACATGAGCCACTGCGCCCAGTCCAAATTATTCATTTTGTATAGGAATGATCGAGTGACATTTCCAACACACAATTCTTTCAAACTGATGCTATTTAAATGAAGAAAAGAGCAAAACTACATAATGACTAATTCTTTCATTACCTGTCTTCATTGAGATGATGATTTAAGAGTGTATTCTTTCTCAGTCTTCAGGGAAAAGGGGCATGTATAAATCTTCACATCCCTTCCCCTCCGTTCTTTAGTAACACTTGGCCCAATTCAAGTAGTTGCTCAATAAATACTTGTTGAATGGATACATTAATTAATTCTATAGCACCATTCACATAAATACAAATAATAAATGAGCAAAACCCAAAGAATGATTCAGCTGACACGGTCCTAAAATTGAGAGAAGGCTTTGCAGAATTCAGAATCTGTAATGATAGTATTGCATTATGGATTGGATATAAAAAGATCAACGTCATAAACCACAAAGCAGTGCCAAGAAAGTAATTTTACTTTCAAATGAGAACTTGAAAGAACAATAAATATCACAGACATCAGGAACAAGATGTTTTTATTTTGTAAAAAGTACACTGCCAACCAAATTTTAATAGTATAAAACTGAACTACCTGAGAAATGAAGTTGATATGTGATCTTATGCAACTAGAATTAATTTATCCAGCCTAGCTTCTTCAGCTTTTCAGACTCAAAGACAATGAATAGGACCAAATTTGTGAACCAACTGGTGAATGAAGCATTCTCTAAGAGAACTGCTCCTCTAGAATATAAACAATGCTGAGATTAAAGAAACTGTATAAAAGACCAAAAGATTAAAGTTAGAATTGTTTTAAATCGGAAAGATATATAGATACATACACACACACACACACACACACACACACACACGCCCACGCCCATTCAGATTTGTTTTGTGCTTACTGCCCATATCTGAGGCATTTGAAAGTCAAAGTGAATAAGAATACTTTTTTATGTATTTATTTATTTTTTTTTTTGAGATGGAGTCTCACTCTGTTGCCCAGGTTGGAGTGCAGTGGCGCAATCTCGGCTCACTGCAAGCTCTGCCTCCCAGGTTCAGACCATTCTCCAGCCTCAGCCTCCCAAGTAGCTGGGACTACAGGCGCTTGCCACCACGGCCGGCTACTTTTTTGTATTTTTAGTAGAGATGGGGTTTCACCATGTTAGCCAGGATGGTCTCGATCTCCTGACTTTGTGATCCACCCGCCTCAGCCTCCCAAAGTGCTGGGATTATAGGCATGAGCCACCACACCCAGCAAGAATACTTTGTAAATTAAAAAAAGAATACAGAAGCACTACCCTGTTCCCCTAGTTAGCATTTCATGACATTTCCCTCTTGCCAAACTCAGTAAATAGGATATAAATCTATTAGTCAAATAAATGTCTAGAAAGAACTAAATGACCGCAAAAAAAAAAAAAAAATCAGGAGTAGCTGTTATAGTTATAACAACTCACTGTGAGTACCCTTTCCACAAGAGCCTACAAAAGTGAGATTCAATTTAAAAAGAAAAATTGAATATTACCAAAAAATATCTACCACCCAAAACTTGGTATTCATATTAATCCAATAAAATATCACAGAAACTACTTTCAGTATTAACCATCACAGAAACCAACAAAACCTTTCATATAAAGACAGATTTCCACTTAAGTCATAAACATGCCAACGCTGCTCTACAGTTCCAGAAAACTGACCTGCTGCCTAAGATTAAGACAAGCAAACAGGAAAGCACGGAACCAAGAACGACAACTAACAGATGAAATTCTACAGTTTAAAGTAATATAAAAGAACTGCAAAGTAGTCAATGATCTGAATACCTTTGTTGGAGCAGTATCCATGAAAAGCTATAGAAAAAAAAAAAGAGAGAAAAGGGCGTAAAACTTTCATATAAACTAGAGAGTCCAGATGAGATGTACACATTCCAGTTCAATATCCTTGAGTTTAGGAAGGTTACCATCAATTTTGGAAAAAGTTTTCAAAAGTAATCCCTGCCTAATATGGAAGTCAATTCTTCTTATAACGCTAGAAATCAAATGACTCACTTTGGAAGCTAAAAATGAAACAGTGGAAAGAAAGAATATTTGAAGATTGGTTAGTTCCTGCGAACTAGTCTGTTTGTCTCTAATACAATCTCTTCCACATTTGTCCTCAACAACCCCGCACCTACTTCCCTCATTCATAAAGGCGCCTGATCTAAAGGAGGCATGGCTTTGACATGTTCAAATAGGCTATGTTTTCATGTCAACTTACAAATCCTTATAACAATTTTAATGTGAAGGATTTACTTAGGTAATAAAAATATTCAGAAGCTAAGATGGGAAGGAAAACAAAAAATACTGGCTACTAAAATTCACTTTTCCCAGGGTAATAAAAAATAGATTTAAAGATCTAATTTCTTCTTTATATCCTACTCCCAACCTTTCCAAATAAGTTGTGTCTCTGCGACACATTAAGCATGGAAACGTCCTTTGAAAGGCAATTTGTTTTACAAACAAACAAACAAACAAAGGCCCTGTCTGCCAATAATATGCACCATCAGTTTCAAATCTTTTGGATAATTGTCTGTGAAACACTATTTTAAAACATATACAAGAACAGCATTTTTTAAATTAACCACTCTGAAAATTTATATTCTATCAGTAAATAATTTCATATATTGTTTTATTTTCTATCTCAGGCTCTCCCATGGTAGAGGGGACTCCCATCTTTAAGAAGACCTCCCCAACAATAAACTTAGCTGCAATTTAATCTTAGGCAATATAAGTCTTCAGGAGAAGGAAAATACATAACAATAGCCTCAAGAATGAAGTAACAGCTTTGGTTTATTCCTCCTCTTATAGGGCATCTTTCTCAAGAGAAACTGTAACGTTTCTCCCAAGGCAGAAAAGATGATCACCACGGCGCCAAACCTCCTCCGCTGCCCTGACAAGTATGGAGCCAGCCTCGTCTGGAGCTTTTCTGCCCTGAGCTCGCTCTCAGAAGCAGAGACAGGAACACATTGCATTTCCACTGTGCTGATTCACTGGACCTTTTGTGCAAGTACACAGGAATGTTTGCTTCTTAGTTTGAAACCCTTCCAGGCGTGATGACTGTGCCTCAGCCTGCCCTTTGTCCTCGCGGCTGCTGTCACGCGTGTGACAGGAGAGAACACTGATGCAGCCCTGGCCATCAATGGGCATCAAACCAAGCACTTCACAAGCATCCCCTTCACTTCATTCTCACAACAAATCTGTGGCCCATGAGAGCATCGAGCCTCCAAAAGGCTCCTGATAACCCGCCTGTGCTCAACCCTGGGATGGGGCAGAGACCAGGTTTCCACGGTGTCCTCGTGTCTAGCAGCTAGCGTAGTTGGCCTCATAGAATTGGCTCTTCAAAAACTCTTTGAGTAAAGTTTTTCTTCCCTAAAGATTTCAATCACAATATGCGACATGGTTACTCTATATGCTAGTTCTCCCTCAGACCCTCCCAGTGTTGTTTTCCCAATTAACACAGGAAACATAAACTGCATGAGAGCAGGGACTATCTCTAGCAGTGCTCTATTTTTAGCATTTGAAGGGGGAAGAAAGCTTGGCAGAGTAGGTATTCATTTGCACAAATTCATTATGCATTTGTTGAATGAATAAAATATCTGGAAAACGGGCTGTTAATGACAGTCAATTTGGAAAACAGCATGACCTGCAGAAGACCTGAATGATGTACTTGTTTTGCTCCTTTTCCTAAAATTCAGTAGGTAATGATTCATCTCCTAGCCTAAGTAGCACGGGACTAACTAGGGGATGTCCAATAAATCATTTATGTACAACTCTGTGAAGCAGCTTTCTCTGCTGGCAACAGTAAAAGTCAGGTAGCCATGGCTTTGCCAGAAAGAAACTACATCAATGTGGCCCAATTTTATCTCGGGCCCTTTGGCTTCTTCACAGGGGAGAGTGGAGGGTTTTGATCTCTTGAAATTCTTTCCCCTATAAAGCAAAACATCTGTCCTATCAATTCAGTGATTCCCACAGACTATCTCAGAAACTTCCAAGAAATGTCACTTGTGCGCCAATGCCCTTCTTCCATCCTAAATATCCACAGTGTGGTTTCAGTCCAGCTCTTCCTAACCCTAACAGAAACCGGGGACATTCCTTCTCATTCAAAAGCACAGAGCAATTACCATTTGCACTGACTGGCAACTCCCTGGCATCAGTGCCATTTCTGCAACACAATTATTCCACCTGCCCTTCATGTCTGCGCCCAGCTACTCCGTATGTCCACTTAAGTACGGAGTGACATTTGAAACTGTCAAATCGTTGCCTGCATGTGGTGTTGGAGTGCCTAAGGATTAGAGTTAAAGCAGATGACTAACATGAGTATCAGAAGTGAAGACGCTGAAGAATTAAGCAAGCACAGAAATCAAGAAAACAAATTCACATTACAGACACATTTAAGTGTAAGTAGAGAACCAAGACACAGGCAAGAAGAAAAACGCACACTACACACTATGACGGGCTTCGATTCCTGAAACCGAATAATCTACTATAACCCAAAACTCTTGAAGAAAAAGCAATTTTTCTCCTTGACTCAGTGTTCTACATAACAGCATTCCTTTTCTATCAAGAAAAATATACTTCCATCACTGCAATGAATATGCATAACTATTTTACATAGTAGGCATGCAATAAATACTTCTTGAATTAATGAATAAATTTTCCCTGTCTAATGTCTGCTGTGAATTTTAAAGATCCTAAAAAGGAGGGAGGGAGGAGACAACACCGTATTTGTTTATTTGATGAGTATCCAATATATCACCATTAATCAGTGCTTTAAAATGACAATCTTGACCTCAATTAGTGTTTCTCCAATAAAATTATTTGCTGTGATAATACAGACAGTCTTTAAAAGTTAGATCATGGCAGACCCAGTAGCTATTACTAATATTCTTTTTTTCTTTTTGAGACACAGTTTTGCTCTTGTCGCCCAGGAGGGAGTACAGTGGCACGATCGCGGCTCACTGCAACCTCCGCCTCCTGGGTTCAAGCAATTATCCTGCCTCAGCCTCCCAAGTAGTTGGGATTACAGGCATCCGCCACCAGCCCCAGCTGATTTTTGTATTTTCAGTAGAGACAGGGTTTCACCATCTTGGCCAGGCCGGTTTCGAACTCCTGACCTCAGGTGATCCACCCACCTTGGCCTCCCAAAGTGCTGGGATTACAGGCGTGAGTCACCACACCGGCACCAATATTCTTTACTAATCCGAATTTTTCTTTTCTTTCTTTCCTTTTTTTTTTGTTGAGACAGGGTTTCACTATGTCTCTTTTGCCCAGGGTAGAGTGCTGTGGAACGAACACAGCTCATTGCAGCCTTGACCTCCCAGGCTCAAGTGATTCTCCCACCTCAGCCTCCGGAGTAGGGGTTTTGCCATGTCGGCCAGGCTGGTCTTGAACTCCTGGGCTCAAGCGATCTGCCCACCTGGGCTTCCCAAAGTGCTGGGATTACAGGCGTGAGCTACTGCTCCCAGTCTAATCAGAAATTTAAAAAATAAAAATAGTAAAATAAATTGAAGTGCTGCACCAACTCTTACATCTTATAAATTATCAAACATAGATATATGCAATACTGTTAGAGTCTTTCAATTTTTTTTTCCTGTGGAAAGGAAAAAGTACACTGCCATGAATGGAGGTCCCTATTTAAGGGATGGGAAAATAGAGATAAAGATTCAGACCTCTGGGCCGGGAGCAGTGGCTCACGCCTGTAATCCCAGCACTTTGGGAGGCCAAGGCGGGCAGATCTCAAGGTCAGGAGATTGAGACCACGGTGAAACCCTGTCTCTACTAAAAATGCAAAAAATTAGCTGGGCGTGGTGGCGGGCACCTGTAGTCCCAGCTACTTGGGAGGCTGAGGCAGGAGAATGGCGTGAACCCGGGAGGCAGAGCTTGCAGTGAGCCAAGATCACACCACTGCACTCCAGCCTGGGCAACAGAGCCAGACTCCGTCTCAAAAAAAAAAAAAAAAAAAAGATTCAGACCTCTGACATTAAGGAGGTTCATAGAAAAATCTAGTATTTTTTCCTTGAAAACCCTCCTCAACCTCCCCACTTCCTCCAGTTTCCTAGACTGGTAACAGCTCATTCTGATCTGTACTCAGCATCTTTTTAGCATTAACGCTTACAGTTTACACTGCCTGTTTTGTTTTGTTTTGCTTTGTTTTTGAGGTGTAGTTTCAATCTGTCACCCAGGCTGGAGTGCAGTGGCACAATCTCAGCTCACTGCAACCTCCACCTCCCTGGTTCAAGAAATTCTCCTGACTCAGCCTCCCAAGTAGCTGGGACTACAGACACATGCCACCATGCCCAGTTAATTTTTGTATTTTTAGTAGAGAAGGGGTTTCACCATGTTGGCCAGGCTGGTCTCGAACTCCTGACCTCAGGTGATCCACTTGCCTCAGCCTCCCCAAGTGCTGGGATTACAGACATGAGCCACTGCGCCCGGCCTACATTGTCTTTATGACCTTTTGTTTTCATGGTAGACTGAAACTGAACTAGCAGTACAGCTCAAGTAAAAAAATTCATGTCATTGCACATGGCAAGAGGTGAATGAATGGCTCGGTGAGAGGTGGATGGGATTGGAATGAGAATTAAACCCCTTAGTCTGCTCCTAGTAAGAGTAAATGCCCAGTATAGGGGTGTGGGTGGCTAGATACTAAACAATAGTGATATATAACAAATGACAACAGGAAAAAAAATAGGCATTAAGCATCCTATATTAAATACACACACATGAAGTATCCTGGGATCTATGGGAATTCAATTTACAGATTAAATAGGCTGCAATAAAAATGTCAAGGGGCTAAGTTAAAAAATGATGTATTGAAGGGCAGGGTGGACAGAAGTGACAACATGCATTAATTTTTACAAACCTACTCCACTGTGAAAGAATCTTGTCAATCCAATAATAAGTGTTGGCAAGGATGTGGAATAATTGGTACACTGCTTACAGGAACGCTGGTGGTGCAGCCACTCTGCAAAAAGAGTCTGACGGTTCCTTAAAACATTAAACATGGAGATACCATGTGATCCTGCCATTCTGCTCCTGGGTGTTATACTGAAAACATGTCCATGCAACAACGTGTATATGAATGCTCACAGCAGCATTATTCCTAATAGTCAAAAAGTCCACTGAGGAATGGATAAAGTCCATATGTACTCTGGCCTGACATTTTCACTTCTAGAAATACATTCTATAGATACAGTCACACATATAGACAGACACATACATTGATGCTACTGCAGACATTTGCAATAGGGACTGGAAAACTCCCAAATAACCATCTATTTATTACTACTAAATAAATCATGATTTGGCCATACATGGCAGCCATCAAAAGATAATCAGCCGGGCACAGTGGTTCACGCCTATAACCTCAGCACTTTGGGAGGTCTAGGCTGGAGAGGATCACAAAGTCAGGAGTTCAAGACCAGTCTGGCCAACATAGTGAAACCCCATCTCTACTAAAAATACAAAAATTAGCTGGACATGGGCATGCACCTGTAGTTCCAAATACTCAGCAGGCTGAGGCAGAACTGCTTGAACCTGGGAGGCAGAGGGTGTGATGAGCCCAGATAGCGCCACTGCACTCCAACCTGGGCAACGGAGCGAGACTCCGTCTCAAAAAAAAGAGAACTAATCTTGCTGATAAGGCACAATTTCCAGAAACTTGAATGTGCACAGAAAACTGAAGGAGGAAAAACATTACCAAGGGAGGGAGATTCCATAAAACTCATTTGATAGGCCAGGTGAAAGTTCACACCTGTAATCCCAGCACCTTGGGAGGCCGAGGCGGGCGGATCACAAGGTCAGGAGTTCAAGACTAGCCTGGCCAATATGGTGAAACCCCGTCTCTACTAAAAATGCAAAAATTAGCCAGGCGTGGTGGCAGGCACCTGTATTCCCAGCTACTTGAGAGACTGACGCAGGAGAATTCCTTGAACCCAGGAGGCAGAGCCGAGACTGAGCCACTGCACACCAGCCTGGGAAACAAAGCAAGACTCCGTCTAAAAAAAAAAAAAGAAAAAACTCATTTGACAATGTTTGACTTTTTAGAAGTGTGCATGCACTGCTTTTTAAATTAAGAAAACAATAATAGAGGGAAAAACACATTGGGAAGGAAAGGACCAGTTGCCATTTGCTGAGGACAGGCCTCAAGCCTTCCCCCAAAAGCCCTATAAAAAGTAATCTAAACTCTGTATCTGAAGATACTTTAATTGGCCTTGTATATCACACTGCAGACTATCACTGAGGACTATCACTGTGACCTAGAGAAGTCACAGGGAAAGGTGACTATAACCTTTACTCCCCTGGAGCTCCGTTACATTAAAGCTGGACTCTTCCATTATTAGGGCTTGCAATCTGATAGGAATTTTTTTTTTTTTTTTTTAGCAGCAGCAAGATTTATTGTGAAGAGTGAAAGAACAAAGCTTCCACAGCGTGGAAGGGGACCCAAGAGGGTTGCCCGTCCTCTGATAGCATTTTTATTTCATATAATGCACCTCTCCTCAGTATTCTGCTTGGTTATATTTTTCTGAAGTTAATCAATTGGTGACTGCCTGACAAAGGCTAGCCACATCATATTTGATCTCCATCAAGGAGAAATATTTACTCCAATGACTTTGCCGTCACAAACCTTCTGATTGAAAACCTAAATGTTCATCAACAGGGACTGTCTAAATAGGTTAAAAAAAATTTAAATCTACATATACATTTAAATCCATACGTACTCGTTAATGGTTTCATTCATAAAACCGTATGTACGTTGGCCTAAGCGGTAATTAAAATCAAGCCAGTCTTGTATGCACCAACTCAGAACAATCATTCTAATAAGAAACACTACGAAAATGGAACAATGTGCAACACAACATGCTGTGTGCTACTCGCACGTGTATGGTAAAGAATATATAGCATATATAGATGCATGCACAGTCTATTTCTGGAAGGCTTCACAAGAAACTGGGAAGAGTAGTTGCCTCTAGAGAAGGACACTTGGAGGCTGTGAGACCAACTTTTCTGTAAGTACTCCTGTGCACCTTTAGAATTGGAGTTCTGCACCATGCACATGCATTAATTGTCTTAAAATTAAATTCCATTCAACACAGATCCTTTGAAGAGGTATAAATAATAACGGGCAGAAACTACGTGTAGGCCCACCCGCTCCCAGCCCCACCCGTCCTCGGTGAGGCCTTCTTCTGGGAAGTGCACAACGTTGGAGGGACCTGGCTTCTCAGCCTCAGCAGGCTTCACCTCCCGCACACCCCCCCGTAGCTATCGGCGGGGGGGACTGGGTACTCAGGGCAACCCCTTCCTCTGCCCGCTCTGGTTCCCAAGGGCCATCCACGAAAGCCGAGAAAACCTGCTCTGCTCTCAGCTTCATTTCAAAAGGACCTTAGTTTCCAGAGTGTCTATGAACCTAGAATATTATTTCTCCTAAACGTCTGTTTGTCTCAACACTTCAACTTAATGTTCTCGCCACTCCAGCTTACCTGGTTTATCAAAGGCTAGGGGCGGGAAACAGTTCTAATTAACGCCACGCACCGAGGTTGGCACATTCCCCGCCACTGAAAACAGACTGCCAATTCCCTCAAAACCGTGGACAGCTCTGCTGTTTACACAGCGTTGGCACATACATCATCACATTTAATGCCTTTACACGCGTCACTGTCAATCCCAGCAAACCTAACAGCTGCCAAATTGGATATATGAGTCTCCAAGAACGGTCGAATCAGCACTAACAGAACAGTTATCGAAGGGCTGCTTGGCTACCTGCTCTGGCTGGCTGGGATTTCTCAAAAGTGACAACCCGGGCATTCATCTTGCCGGCTGGCTCAAATGCCATCAACGTGACACCTTCCTTCTCGAGGCCCCGGCGGGGAGCAGACCCCTGGAGACGGAGGCGCGCGGGGGCGCGCTAGGGGGCGGGGCGCGGGAGGCCCGGGAGCGGGGCTCGGGCTTCCGCGCCGGACCGGCAACGCGGCGCCCCCAAGGTCCCAAGGCTACGGAGCAGCGGGGGTTTGGCCAACGCCAAAAAGGGGCAGCTCCCGTGCCAGGCGCGGTCAGCGCGCTCGGGGAATCCTCTGGGGCTGATTGAGAGGTTGTGACTCGCCCGAGGGCCAACCGGACTCGCAACCCCTGGAGGCGGAATCCACAGGAACTCAGAAGCAGCCCGCGGGGAGGAGCGGCAGGTTCGAGACGCCAGGCTGACGCCTGTAACTTAGAAAGGTGACCCTCGGTCCATCTTGCCGGTGGAGGAGGGTGCACCGGCTAAAGTTATAGCTCGCAGCCCACGCAGCTAGAAACTCGGGGCGGGGGGCGCTCCCCAGGAGCCAGGCTCCCAAAGGGGGTGTGGCGGCCGGGGCGTTTAAGGGGGTGGGGGCGAAAGTGTTTCGGCCCGGCCCCGGAGGCCCCGGGCAGCCCGGAGGGGTGGGCCAGGGCCCCGCGCCGGGTGCGGCCGTCCGGGGCCCTCCGCGCGCCCGCCGGCCGGCTCACCGGTGATGTCCAGGTACACGTCGTCCTGGGAGTCCCGGCGGCGCAGGTCCTGCTGCGTGGAGCTGCGGATCTTCTTCACTCCCGGCGAGGTCGACGAGCAGCGCCGCGAGCAGGGGGGCGCGGCGGCCCAGCTCGACCGCCGCTCGCTTTTCCGCTTCATGGAGGCGGCCGCGGCCCGTCAGGGGGCCACGACCATGGCCCCGCGCGCCCGCGCGCCCGCCGAGGCTCCCGCCAGCCCCGCGCGGGCGCTCGGGGCGGCGGGCGCAGAGCGGCGCTGCGGGGACGGCGGGCGCCGGCGGAGCCCGGCGGGAGGCGGTCGCGCAGGAGCCGGAGGAGGAGCCCGGCCCACAGCGCCTGCCCCGCTCCCTCCCGCGGCCGCCGCGGGACCCGCGCCGCAGCCCTCTCTACAGCGCCTCCTGCCGCGGCCGGCGCCCCCAGCCCGCCCCCAGGTGCCCGCAGCCTGCTGGCGCGGCCGAGGCGACTGGGCTGCCGCTGGCGGCTGGGGCTGCCCGGGGTAACCGTGCGTGCCCACCGCGGCCGCGAGCGCTGCTGCGTAGGCGCCGGGGCACAGCCGGACGCGGCTCGTGGGGACCCCAGGAGGGCTGTTCCGTGGCGCTTCATTCACAAAAAAGGGCCCACAACCCTCCTCGGGGCCCGCAGACTGAGGCCTTTCATTGGCCAGCGCGGCGTGACGTCACGGAGACGGGGCCTTTCTACAGGCAGGTACTCGGTGACGCCATAAAGAAAACTCTGAGGGCTTCCGCCAATCAGAGATAAAGTGTGCTAGCGACCTTCGCCAGCCCCCCAACTTCTGTTTCTTCAGTGTGCTCCGGGTGCCAGCACCCCACATCCCAACTTCCTTTAGTGAGTCACCAAACATTTACACAGCCCCACCCTAGTAACTTAACTCCAGGTCTTTGGCATGTATATATCTTAAAGCATTTCTTGAATTTCCTTGTAATTCGCGCCAAGAGAAAGGGACTTTTGCCATGGCTGCCTGCTTGGGAGAGTATGGCCTGAGTACATTACCTGCAGCTGTATACATTTAAAGTAGAGTTAATTGCAGAACTTTAGTAGAACTATTTAAACAACTACGCTCTATTTATCGACCTATGTTCAAAGAGGCCAAGCAAGGGCTTCTTAAGGACCCGATAAAACTTCCGTGGAACCACAATATACCGTGGTGGTTTGCACCTCAGTTTCTCATCTCGGAATCCAGCACCCACATTAATTCAGTAATTTTATACACTCATTGCTGTGTATACCGAGGTGTCGACACGTCCGATTATATCGTGAAGGATTGACGCAAGGGGCAAATTTAGTCCTTGAATTTTTTATCTGTCACACTGTAGGGTCATATCCTCTTCTTTTTCTACTGGATTAAAATAATGCCCTATCTTCCTGGAACTTAACCAAAAACTGTCATTTTGGAGGGCCTTTAAACAAACGTCCATGGTAGCATCTAAAAGGGTGAGAAGATTGGAAAGCAGTGTTAAGATTTCATGGCCCCCAATTTTACATCTGCAAGCTGTCCCTATTTTTCACCAGCACTTGAACGTTTTATCCTGCAGTTCCGCAGTTAACTGCCAGCCTGGGGAAAAGAAAGATGAATTTGAGTCAGTCCCCTTGGAAGCCTCTCAGAAATGCAAATTTTCATAGAGCACCTCAGGAAGGGGCTCTTTGACTTCAATTGTTGTGGGCTTTTGCCTTAAGCACTGCTAAATAAGGAAGTAGGGGGGTTGTGTCTGAAGCTAGAGATGAGCAGCTCCGTAAGCACTTTTTCTTAAGGTTGATTCTCCTATTCATTCCTCCTCTGTTTCCCCTAAGGACATCAGTGAAGGCCTTAAATTTAAAAAGGTCTACATGTTTGTCTGTAGGGGCGGCCAAGAAAGCTAGAGAGTGAGAGGCTGTCTTAGAGAGCAGAAACGGTAGGTCACAGCCCTTTGTTTTGACGTGGAGGAAGAGGAGGAGACCTTTCAGACTGGCCCAGGGGCTCAGCCTTGGAAAGCCACCCAGTTTCCCAGACTACCAGGGATTTTAAAGGAGTGGGTCTTGTTTTGAATAGATATTACAAGGGAGTGGTCCGTGTGGCTCCCTAGAAGTACAGAAAAACAAATATCTCCATGACATTCTGGTCTTTTGAGAGTAAGTTGTTTAAATGTCGGGAATTTGGGAGGCAGAGGTTGCAGTGAGCCGAGATTGTGCCACTGCACTCCAGCTTGGGTGACAGAGCTAAACTCCGTCTCAAAAAAAAAAAAGTGTCATAAATACAGATAATTATATCATTTTAAATATTTTCATACTTTGCAAGTATATAATTTTATGCTTTGTATAGTATGAACAGACAAAGTATAGGACTTTGTAATTATGCAGAAGTATCTTTCCTTCTTGTGAATAGGAAGTCTGTGTGCTGAGTATACACATTAAAGTTTTAAACCCTATTTATCTTTTGTTTTTAGGTCATGTTTAGATAGAGGCAGAAAAGTGCTGTTTCCTAGCTGATACTTGTTTTGTGTGTGTGGCTCTGCTCTTGAACAGTTTGACTCCTCCCCCTCTTGATAAGTTGATCCCTGGGCTCTGAGAATTTGGCCACAGGAAATGTATTTTAGTTTGCTTCCCTGATTAGTTGGTTGTTCATTGCTTGACAACTCATCATAGAATTTTAGAGCTTGAAAGCTCCTTAGACAATATTTGGTCGAAGGCTATCCTTTCACAGTGAGGACATGGGGACCCAGATGAGTGGCTAGAGTGGGAACCAAAACTCTCTAGAATCTGGGTTGTCTTTTCCTGAACTGCTGAGCTTAGGGAACAGATGCATCTGGTTGATTCTCAACATTATGGCAGCACAATGAAAAGAAAAAAAGGAGGGACTCTCTAAAATATTCCTCTTTCCTAGGTAAATTCACCCTGAAATGAAAACAATTGTGGAACATTTTCTTATATGTATATTCCAGATAGATCATATTCTGAAAATGTGAAATGTTACACTAAAATCAGTAGCAACTGGTTGATAGATAGGTGATGTGAATTTCAAATAATGTAAGTTTCAGAATCTGTGAATTACAGTTTTAATTATGTGAAGATAAATAATTTGTACAAAGTCAATTTCCATAAGTTGGTTAATTTCATAAAAGGTTAAATTTGATAAATATGGTATGTTCCATAAAAAGTTAAATTTCCATAAAACTAGAGGGCTTAGGTGTCAGTCATATGGGAAAATGGGCACACACTGAAGTCTTCACTCTCATGTATAAAAAGAGTTGTTTTGGGCCAGGTGCCGTATCTCACACCTGTAATCCCAGCACTTTGGGAGGCCAAGGCAGGCAGATCACCTGAGGTCAGGAGTTCGAGACCAGCCTGCTCAACGGGGAAATCCCGTCTCTATTAAAAATACAAAAATAAGCCAGTCATGGTGATGCGTGCCTATAATCCCAGTTACTTGGGAGGCTGAGGCAGGAGAATTGCTCCAACCTGGGAGGTGGAGCTTGCAGTGAGCCAAGATCGTGCCACTGCCCTCCAGCCTGGGTGACAGAGTGAGACTCCGGCTCAAAAAAAAGAAAAAGAGTTGGTTTTGTTTCATTGGATATCCTGGCAATCCCAACATTAATCTGAAGTCTGCCATGTTCATGCCCCTTAAGATGAAAATCTTTTAGAACCATAAAAATGGAAGGAATGAATGTTTGTTGAGCTACCACCAAATACTGGACACTGCTAGGGGCTTCATTCTCATGCCCTGTTGCGTGGTATTCTCATTTGAGAGGTCATGGCAGTTATCCTAGGTCACTAAATCAGTTTGGTTTGGAAACCCAGGATACAGAACCACATGTGGCTCAAGTACTGAGGGGCTGGCATCATTTTTCACTGACAAGAGCAGGGTCTAAAGGGATCCTCCTTGCAGGTGGGTTTCTGAAATTAAATAATAAGTATAGTTGTGTAAAATGTCAGCAATTTGGATGAACTTCTTTGGACCTCAGACCACACCGTAGTATTGTAGATTTTTTTATTTTTTTATTCTTATTTTTATTTATTTATTTTTGAGACGGAGTCTCGCTCTGTCACCCAGGCTGGAGTGCTGTGGCCGGATCTCAGCTCACTGCAAGCTCCGCCTCCCGGGTTCCCGCCATTCTCCTGCCTCAGCCTCCCAAGTAGCCAGGACTACAGGCGCCCGCCACCTCGCCCGGCTAGTTTTTTTTTTTTTTTTTTGTATTTTTTAGTAGAGACGGGGTTTCACCGTGTTAGCCAGGATGGTCTCGATCTCCTGACCTCGTGATCCGCCCGTCTCGGCCTCCCAAAGTGCTGGGATTAGTATTGTAGATTTTTAAAACAATATTTCTGCTGTTAATTTGTTTTTTGGTTATATACACTCCTGCTAAAAATAACTACAATCATGCATGTCTTAACGAAGGGAATGCTTCTAAGAGATGTGTCACTAGATTATTTCATCGTTGTGCAAATATCATAGAGTACTTACACAAACCTACATGGTCTGGCCTACTACACACCTAGGCTGTACGCGAGAGCCTACTGCTCCTAGGCTGCAAACAGGTACAGCATGTTACTGTACTGAATACTGTAGGTGACTATAACAGTGGTTAAGTATTCATGTATCTAAACATCATCTAAACATAGAAAAGTTACAGCAAAACTATGGTATTAAAACCTTATGGGATCATTGTCCTGTGTGTGGTCTGTTGAACAAAACATCGTTATGTGGTACATGACTGTAAATAAAATAAATAATAATAATGAAACCCCAGGGGGCAGGGGTAGGGGACGATGAGAATTCTGGTTATTTTAAGTCTTGTGTTCAGAGTATGATCGAAGTAGCCTTCACCTGAAAGCCAAAGAGGCCTGAGCCTCAACGGACTGAATGATACCCAAATATCCCTCTAGCATTACTGTTTTTTGTTTTTTTTTTTTAGAGGGAGTCTGGCTCTGTCCCTCAGGCTGGAGTGCAGTGGCACGATCTCAGCTCAGGAGTGAGCACCACACCTGGCTTGCGTTACCTTTTGAAAGACGCTGATAAATGAGCCGGGCGTGGTGGCATGTGACTGTAGTCCCAGCTACTCCGGAGGCCGAGACAGGAGAATCGCTTGAACCCGGGAGGCAGAGGTTGGAGTGAGCAGAGATCGCGCCATTGCACTCCAGCGAGATCCTGTGTCAAAAAAAAAAAAAGAAAAGAAAAACAAAGATGCTGACGTGCATTCTACATACTGTCAGGTAGTCAGTATGTCTCTAGAGTTGAATTTAATAATATGGGAGAAATGGGAAACAACACTCCACAAGTTCATGCTCTCTTGGCTAAATGTTTCCACCGGTGCTACTGAATGCTGTCTCCTCTCTATTCACCCTCATCACTATTCGCTTCTCTCTTTTTTTTTTTTTTTTTTTTTGTGTGTGTGTGTGACGGAGTCTGGCTCTGTCGCCCAGGCTGGAGTGCAGTGGTGAGATCTCGGCTCACTGCAAGCTCCACCTCCCGGGTTCCCGCCATTCTCCTGCCTCAGCCTCCCGAGTGGCTGGGACTGCAGGCGCCGCCACCACGTCCGGCTAATTTTTTGTGTTTTTAGTAGAGACCGGATTTCACCGTGTTAGCCAGGATGGTCTTGATCTCCTGACCTTGTGATCCGCCTGTCTCGGCCTCCCAAAGTGCTGGGATTACAGGCTGAGCCACCACGCCCGGACTTCACTTCTTAAATCTAGGTCTTATTTTGTAATTTTACTTCAAAGATTTGTGCATAAGGAATTTTTTTCTCTTTGGTTTTGTCCCACAATAATACATGAACACGTGATTATATTTTTTAAAAATTTAAGTAAAAAACAAATACATATATTTATTTATTTTAAAAGTTCTCCTTTACCTTCCCACCCCAATCCTCCTATGCTCATAGATAACTGCTGCTAATGATCTGTGTTTACACAAAAACACAGATTTTGGGGCGGGGCACGGTGGCTCTCGCCTGTAATCCCAGCACTTTGGGAGGCCGAGGTGGGCGGATCACTTGAGGTCGGGAATTTGAGACCAGCCTGACCAACATGGTGAAACCCCGTCTTTATTAAAAATACAAAAATTATCCAGGCATGGTTGTGGGTGCCTGTAATCCTAACTACTCGGGAGGCCGAAGCAGGAGAATCTATTGAACCCGGAGGCAGAGGTTGCAGTGAGCCAAGATCGCCTCAGTGCATTACAGCCTGGGCGACAGAGCAAGACTCTATCTCAAAAAAAAAAACCGAAAAAACAAAAAACAAACAAACAAAAAAACAGATTTTTAAAAATAAAATGCTTCATACTTGGCATATTGTTCTATGCTTTTTGTCACATAATACTGCATTTTTTTCCAGATTTGTTAATATCGAATCTTGAAATTTTTCCTTTTCAGTCCTTTTGACCAGCCTCATTCATGCTAATGGCTGCATAGTTTTCCCTTGTATCTTTTCCATCCTTTCTTTTCCTATGGATGGATGGATGGTTAGGTTGCATGGGGAATGGAAGGAAAAGTGCTGTTATGTACAGTGCTGCAATGAATACCCTAACATATGGCAATCCACAGGAGGTGGAATTGCTGAATCAAATATACTCACTTTTTAATTTTTCATTGATACCAACAATATTTAAGGATAGCGGAGCTGGCTGGGTGCAGTGGCTCACACCTGTAATCCCAGCACTTTGGGAAGCCAAAGTGGGAGGATGGGTTGAGCCCAGGAGTCCCAGACCAGCCTGGGCAAAATAGGAAGACCTTGACTCAACAAAAAATTTAAAAATTAGCTGGGCATGGCCGTGTGCACCTGTAGTCCCAGCTCCCCGGGCGGCTGAGGTAGGAAAATAGCTTGGGGCCTGGAGGTCGAGACTGTGGTGAGCTGTAATTACCCCACTGCATTCCAGAGCAAGACCCTATCTCAGAACAAAATAAAATAAAAAGGAATCCCGTTTTCCCACATCCTTAAAATCACTGGATACAACAAATATTTTTTAAGTTTTAAGAATTAAAAATTCTCACTATTAGTTTCATTGTATTTTCCTGATCACTAGTGAAGTTGAGCATGTTATAAAGTTCTCATTAGATGTTTGCAGTATTTTTTCTAAGAATTTTTTATTCCTGCCCTTTGCCTATTTTGTATTTGCTTTCTTTTTTTCAAGTTTTTTCTCCAACTCCCGACCTCAGGTGATCTGCCCGCCTCAGCCTCCCAAAGTGCTGGGATTATAGGCGTGAACCACCGCGCCCAGCTGTATTTGATTTCATTTTTGTAGATATATGGCAGCTTTTTATATATTATGGATATCACCCCTTCACCCTTTGCAGATAATGCCCGCATATCTACTCTTTGTCTTGCTGCTCTATTCACATTGGTTTACAGAAGTTTTATGGTTTTGTTTTGCTTTGCTTTGCTTTTTTGAGGCAGGGTCTTGCTCCGTCACCCAGGCTGAAGTGCAGTGGTACAATCATGGTTCACTGCAGCCTGGACCTCCCGGGCTCAAGTGGCCCTCCTGCCTCAGCCTCCCGAGTAGCTGGGACTATAGGCCCATGCCACCACACCCAGCTATTTTTTTTATTTTAATTTTTTGTAGAGATGAGGTTTCACTATATTGCCCAGGCTGGACTTGAACTCCTGAGCTCAGGCAGTCCTCCCTTGGCCTCCCAAAGTACTAGGATTACAGGCATGAGCAACCGAGCCTGGCCAGTTTTATCTATTTTAATGTCAAATACATTTTACCAATTTTTGAGGCTTCTAGGAATGATACGTATTTTATTTTAATATTTTTATTTTCCAACAATACTCAAAATATGGCTATCACCACCTTATGTCAAACTTTGCCTCATTAGAATGAGTCACCACGATATTATGTTTCCTGGATGGTGCAGTGGTGGCTCACGCCTGTAGTTCCAACACTCGGGGAGGCCGAGGAGGGTGGATCGCTTGAGGTCAGGAGTTCGGACCAGCCTGGGCAACATGGTGAAACCCCTTCTCTACAAAAAATACAAAAATTATCCAGGCGTGGTGGTGCGTGCCTATAGTCCCAGTGACTCGAGAGGCTGAGGCAGGAGAATCGCTTGAACCTGGGAGGTGGAGGTTGTAGTGAGCTGAGATCGCACCACTGTACTCCAGCCTGGGGAACAGAGCGAGACGCAGTCTAAAAGGAAAAAAAAGAGAAAGAGAGGTATGATGCTTCCTGATGCAAGGCAACATGATGTACCCTGGATTACCTATAAAGTAGTATTCTATCCAAAAATGTTTATCCTGAATTGAATCAAGCCTTGAGATCTAACTTCGGTTTACAGGAAATACAGGGGGTGGAAGAACACGTTAAATGACTCATAAGGAAACAATCTGACAAATCTTGAATGTGGGATTTTCTATAAACTGTCTCTTCAACAAGTAAATGTCATGGAAAAAAATTTGTCCAAGTGGGTGAGGGGACTTGTGATAGATTAAAAGAAGCCAGGTGCGGTGGCTCACGCCTGTAATCCCAGCAAGCCGGGCGCAGTGGCTCACACCTGTAATCCCAGCACTTTGGGAGGCTGAGGCGGGCGGATCACCTGAGGTTGGGAGTTCAAGACCAGCCTGACCAACATGGTGAAACCCCATCTCTACTAAAAATACAAAAATTAGCCATGTGTGGTGGCCAGCACCTGTAGTGCCAGCTACACGGGAAGCTGAGGCAGGAGAATTGCTTGAACCTGGGAGGTGGAGGTTGCAGTGAGTCGAGATCGCGCCACTGCACTCCAGCCTGGGCGACAGAGCGAGACTCCGTCTCAAAAAAAAAAAAAAAAAAAAAAGAGGTATAACAGGTTGGGTGCAGGGGCTCACGCCTGTAATCCCAGCACTTTGAGAGGCCGAGGCTGTGAATCACTTGAGGCCAAGAGTTTCTGGCCAACATGGTGAAAACCCATCTTTACTAAAATTACAAAAATTCGGCCAGACACAGTGGCTCACGCCACGCCTGTAATCCCAACACTGTGAGAGGTCAAGGCGGGCAGATCACGAGGGCAGGAGTTCGAGACCAGCCTGGCCAATATGATGAAATCCTGTCTCTACTAAAGATACAAAAAATTAGCCGGACGTGGTGGCGTGTGCCTGTAATTCCATCTACTTGGGAGGCTGAGTCAGGAGACTCGCTTGAACGCGGGAGTTGGAGGTTGCAGTAAGCCAAGATCACGCCACTGCACTCTAGCCTAGGTGACAGAGCAAGACTCCATCTCAAAAAAAAAAAAAAAAAAAAAAAAAAATGGAGGTATAATTGACATACAAAAGCAAAGATCTTCAGTGTTAGTGCAATGAGTTTTAAAATTATATACACCTGTATAATCACGGTCCAAAAAGAAGATATAGGAGCAACAGGCCTTTTAAAAAAAAGCCATCCATGCAAAGCTAAGGATGGTTTCCTGGTCAGCCCTCTCTCCTGACTATCTCCTGCTGCATCCTCTCCTCTTGTTGCTCTCACGCTGCTCTCCATCTCTGTCACATCTCTCCATCTCTGTCACATCTCTCCATCTCTCTCACGTCTCTCCATTTCTCTCGCATCTCTCCAACTCTCTCGCATATTTCCATCTCTCTCACCGCTCTCCATCTCTCTTGCCGCTCTCCATCTCTCTGGCATCTCTCCATCTGTCTTATGTCTCTCCATCTCTCACCGCTGTCCATCTCTGACACCTCTTTGGCACCAGACCTCTCCGGAAACCTCTGGCTTGCTTACTCTGACCGAGTTGGACAGGCTCTGCTGGCTGGAGTCTTGGTCCTCTTCTTCAGATAGAACTTGGCTGTTCTCTCTTGGGCTCTGCAACATTTGCTACAGATCCAAGTTGTCCCTGCCTTTGGCCCCCGCTGCCAGGCTCACCCCCCAGGTCTCCTCCCTCAGGGGAATGGGAAAGGCAGCAGAGAGCCTGCTTCACAGCTATAATCAATGGAGATCATCAGGTAATCTGAGGTAGCTAACAGCCTCCTTTATCCTCTCTACACGGTTTTCTTTCCAATCATTTCAGGACAAGAAAGACATCCTTGTCTGACTCTCCCCTTATCCACACAATTAGAAGTAAATTAAAGGCATCAATTTCAAGTCACTTCTGTAGTTGTGGAAGGGTAAAAGCAATATATTCTTTATCTCCTGTTGTGGCTGGAAAGAAAATTTCTTGCAATGACTTTTCTGGTTTTGGAAGAGAACCAGCAACCAATTCTAATATATTGGGTCATTTTTCTTTTTGTTACAAATTCTTCCGTATGTGACAAAATCCTAGCGTGCTGGGTTCCCACTCTCAACTAAAGTTCTCCTTAGGAAAAAGGAGATCAGGAATGACCAAAATGCACAGATCTATAGTTTTAAATTCTCATATGGTGGGACATTTTTCTCTATTCATGATTGTTTTTCTCTCTTCAGTGATACCAGAGCATACATTTGGGCAGATTAGGTTGGATTCTCTATTAATTTCCTCTTTCCATTTTTAAATGCAGATTCAAGTGAGCAGTGAATTATTTTATCCAAAGTTAGGGGCTATATAAAATTTAAAAAGTGAAGAAGGCTGAAATGGCCCCTTATTTAGGCAGTCATCTTTTAGAAATAGAAGCAAATGAATATTTAACAATTTAAAGAAAGGCAATTTGTTTTCACATTTAATATATTAATTATTTTAGTTTGTGCATTATTAAATATTACATACCTTTTGGGAGGTTGAGGTTGGAAGATCATTTGAGCCCAGGAATTTGAGACCAACCTGGGCAACACAGCAAAACCCCATCTCTACAAAAAAATTTTAAAAATTAGCCCAGCGTGGTGGTGTCCACCTGTAGTCTCAGCTCCTCAGGAGGCTGACGTGGGAGGAACGCTTCAGCCCTGGAGGTTGAGGCTGCAGTGAGCCACGATCACCCCACTGCACCCCAGCCTGGGCCACAGAGTGAGACTCTCTCTATCGGGAGGCCGAGGTGGGCAGACCACCTGAGATCAGGAGTTCAAGACCAGCCTGGCCAACATGGGGAAAACCCATCTCTATTAAAAATACAAAATTAGCTGAACCCAGGAGGCGGAGGTTCCATTGAGTCAAGATCACACCACTGCACTCCGGCCTGGGTGATAGAGCGAGACTGTGTCTCAAAAAAGAAAAAAAAAAAATGCTGAGTGTGGTAGTGCACACCTATAGTCCCAGCAGCTTGGTAGGCTGACGTGGGAAGATTGCTTGTGCCCAGAAGTTCAAGGCTGCAGTTCAGAAGGCTTGAGCCTTCAGATTGCTTGAGTCCGGAAGTTTAAGACTGTGATTGTGTCACTTCACTCTGTCCTGGGCAACAGAGGGAGACCCCTGTCTTTAAAATAAATAAGTAAATGAATAAATAAACATTATATGAAAAAGTCATGCATCTGACTTAAATCTAGCTGCCAAAATAACATTAAAATATATTTAGGGCCAGGCGCAGTGGCTCACGCCTGTAATCCCAGCACTTTGGGAGGCCGAAGCTGGCAGATCATGAAGTCAGGAGATCCAGACCATCCTGGCTAACACGGTGAAACTCCCTCTCTACGAAAAATACAAAAAATTAGCCGGGCGTGGTGCTGGGTGTGTGTAGATCCAGCTACTCAGGAGGCTGAGGCAGGAGAATGGCATGAACCCGGGAGGTGAAGCTTGCAGTGAGCCAAAATTGCACCACTGCACTCCAGCCTGGGCAACAGAGGGAGACTCTGTCTCAAAAACAAAAACAAAACAAAACAAACAAAAAACATATTTAGAAAATCAAAGTGGGCCGGGCGTGGTGGCTCATGCCTGTAATCACAGCACTTTGGGAGGCTGAGGCAGGCGTATTACCTGAGGTCAGAAGTTCGAGACCAGCCTGGCCAACATGGTGAAACTCTGTTGCTACTAAAAATACAAAAATTAGCTGGGTGTGGTGGCAGGTACCTGTAATTCCAGCTACTCAAGAGGCTGAGGCAGGAGAATCGCTTGAACCCTGGAGGCGGAGGTTGCAGTGAGCCAAGATCGTTCCACTGCACTCCAACCTGGGCAATAGAGTGAAACTGTCTCAAACAAACAAACAAGAAAATTAAAGTACAGAATTTGGGAATCAGATTTGTCCTTTGCCCAGCATGTCTGGCTCTGGGACCTGCTCTGCAGTAAACTTTCCAAGTGGCAAACCTAATTGTATCATTTTATCAATTAAAATTCCCCATCCCATTTAGGGAATGTCTCCTTCTACTGGATTTTCTCTTCTGAACCATCCTACACATTTTTATGGGAGTGATTTTTTTGTTTTTATTAGTTAGAAAAATTTCAAACCTGACTGGGCACGGTGGCTCACGCCTGTAATCCCAGCACTTTGGGAGGCCAAGGCGGGTAGATAACTTGAGGTCAGGAGTTCAAGACCAGCCTGGCCAACATGGTGAAACCCCATCTCTACTAAAAATACAAAAATTAGCTGGACGTGGTGATGCACGCCTGTAATCCCAGCTACTCAGGAGACTGAAGCAGGAGAATCCCTTGAACCCTGGAGGTAGAGGTTGTAGTGAGCCAAGATCATTGCACTGCACTCCAGCCTGGGCAATAGAGCAAGAGTCCATCGCCAAAAAAAAAAAAAAAAAAACGAAAAGAAAAAGAAAAATTTCAAACCTATGGGAAAGTTAATTTAGGGAAAATTTTAGATATCTGAACCATCAGAGTGTGTTGCAGACATCATGACTTGCATATCCCATGAACAGGTGACTCTCTCTTACATAATCCTAATGTAATTGTCAAATTCAGAAAACTTCATTTGATTACAGTATAGTTTAGTCCATCTTCATATTTCACCAATTGTCCTAAAAGTGTCCTGGATAGCATTTTTTTCTTCATCAGATAGTAATCCTAAACCTCCTATGGATTAGCCTCAGGACATATACTTTTGCAGTTCTTTGTGACAGTATATCTTTGTTAGATCAGAGTAGGAGGCCAGGACAACAGTTTGTTTGTCCTATTCTGAGTAATACATGGACTTCGATCACTAGATTCATTAAAGTGGTATCTGCCATGTTTATCCACTGTAAATGTATAATTTTTCTCTTTTTTTTTTTTTTTTTGAGACGGAGTCTCGCTCTGTCTCCCGGGCTGGAGTTGCAGTGGCCGGATCTCAGCTCACTGCAAGCTCCGCCTCCCGGGTTCACGCCATTCTCCTGCCTCAGCCTCCCGAGTAGCTGGGACTACAGGCGCCGCCACCTCGCCCGGCTAGTTTTTTGTATTTTTTAGTAGAGACGGGGTTTCACCATGTTCACCAGGTTGGTCTCGATCTCCTGACCTCGTGATCCGCCCGTCTCGGCCTCCCAAAGTGCTGGGATTACAGGCTTGAGCCACCGCGCCCGGCCCTCTCTTTATTATTAATAAATAATTTGTGGGGAGATACTTTAAGACCACAAACTTCCATATATTGATTTAGTATACATTGATAATGATAATTCTGAATCAGTTGTAATTTTCTAATTACCAGTCTACAACTCTTAACTGTTACTGTATAGAAAGATCTGGGCCAGGCACAGGGGCTTATGCCTTTAATCCCAGCTCTTTGGGCGGCTGAGGCAGAAGGATCTCTGGAGCCCAGGAGTTTGAGACCAGCCCGGGCAACAGAGAAAGATAGTGTCTCTACAAAAGTAAATAATTTAGCCAGGTGTGGTGGTGCACACCTGTGGTCACAGCTACTCAGGAGGCTGAGGTGAGAGGATTGCCTGAGCCCAGGAGTTTGAGGCTGCAGTGAGCTATGATTGCACCACTGCACTCCAGCCTGGGCAACAAAGCAGCATCCTATCTAAAAAAATAAAAATAAAATAGTCTGGATGCAGTGGCTCATGCCTGTAATCCCAGCATTTTGGGAGCCTGAGGCAGGCAGATCACTTGAGGTCAGGAGTTCGAGAACAGCCTGGTCAACATGGTGAAATGCCATCTCTACTAAAAATACAAATATTAGCCAGGCATGGTGGCAGGTGCCTGTAATCTCAGCTACCCCAGAGGCTGAGGCAGGAGAATCGCTTGAACCTGGGAGGCGGAGGTTGCAGTGAGTGATGGAGTGAGACTGTCTCCAAAAAAATAAATAGATAAATAAATTTAAAAAGAGTAAAATAAAATAAATAGAAAGTTCTTTCTGTTTTCCCTCTTTCATGTATGTGGATACATATACGTATATGAAGGTGGACGGATGAGTGAATTAAAGATTATTTAATTCTTGTTTTATGCTATGGGTTATCATCTTTTTTTTTTTTTTCAGATGGAGACGGAGTCTTGCCCAGTCACCCAGGCTGGAGTGCAGTGGCACAATCTCGGCTCACTGCAAGCTCCGCCTCCCGGGTTCACGCCATTCTCTTGCCTCAGCCTCCCAAATATCTGGGACTACAGACATCCGCCACCACGCCCGGCTAATTTTTTTTTTTTTTTTTTTTTGTATTTTTAGTAAGACGGGGTTTCACCTTGTTAGCCAGGATGGTCTCGATCTCCTGACCTCGTGATCCACCTGCCTCGGCCTCCCAAAGTGCTGGGATTACAGGCATGAGCCACCACGCCGGGCGGGTTATCATCTCTTATTGTCGTTATTTCAATGCTCAAATTGTCCCCGGTTTGACTAGTGGGTACCGCTCATACTGGCTTCTGTGCCCTTTTAACATGTCCCATCATTTTTTTTTTTAATGCTTTTTTACTTTCTAATACAAGATGTTCCGGGTTTAATTGGTCCTTCCCTGCCCCAGTGCTGGAACCAGCCATTTCTCCAGGAAGGTGGAGCTCCTCTCAGTGGGCGATGGTGTTGAGGAGGCATCAAGGCCGCTATGGCCTGGCATCAGCACCAGCACCTCCTCCTGTGGGTCCTCCACTTGCCCTCCTCTGCGCTTCAGCCATGCACCCCCCCAGCTTGAGCACCTGAACATGCCATGCTCCTTCCTATGCTGCTTTCGCTCATGCCCTGGCCTCTGCCTGAGGCTGCTGCCACTCCTCCTCTGGGGTGGCTGGCTCTTACTCGTTTCACCACTATTCAAATATTCATTTAACTGCAGTCTTCCCTGACCACCTCAGAACACCACACTGAGCTGTGCTCCTGGCAACTCTAACTTCCTAACTCCTCTCAGATATGCAGAAAAATGGCATCTCATTGATTTGATCGACATTTTCCTCATGACCAGTGTGAGTGAATACATCTTCTTTTGTTTGTGGGAAATAGAGAATAATACATTCTAGATAACATGACAACTGGGATTATAAAGAAATGAGGTTGGCTGGGCGCAGTGCCTCACTCCTGTAATCCCAGCACTTTGGGAGGCCAAGGTGGGAGGATCGCTTAAACCTTTGAGTTCCAGAGCAGCCTGGGCAACATAGTGAAACCCTGTCTCTACAAAAAATACAAAAAATTATCTGGGTGTGGTATTGCACACCTGTAGTCCCAGCCACTCAGAAAGCTGAGGTAGGAGGATCACCTGAACCCGGGAGGCAGAGGTTGCAGTGAGCAGAGATGGCACTACTTCTCTCCAGCCTGAGTGACAGAGTGAGACCCTGTCTTAAAAAAAAAAAAAAAGAAAAGAAAAAGAAATGAGCTTGATCTTTGTGGCCCTACATTTTAGTTGAATCTTCTATGAACAGTTAGTACCAAATAATGTAGAGAAGGTTATAGGGCAATGACGCTTTAGGATTTTTATTACTGATAAAAGTAACTATTTACTTATTAAATAGATAGTACATCCACATGGTTCAGAATTTTGAAAGTGGAAAACAATATGGTAAAGAAGCTCATCCCATTGGTATCTCCAAATCTCCCAGTTGCCTTCCTTATAGGTAAACAACGTTTGCAATTGTTTACATATTGAGATATAGTTTATGTGTATACAAGCATATATACATATTTTAATTCCCTGAATGTGGCTCATTTTTCTATCTTAACACGACCTAAGAAAACATTCATGCAGAATTACCTTGATAGTTTTTCATGAAGCTATGTATGTTTGATTACATTGCAGCCCATGATTCTAAGTCAATACTAGAATATTTAGTTTCTCAACATTAGGAAAGTGAACACATTTTCTTCCTACAAAGATGGCAGAAAAGCCTGTAATCCCAGCACTTTGGGAGGCCGAGACGGGCGGATCACAAGGTCAGGAGATCGAGACCATCCTGGCTAACATGGTGAAACCCTGTCTCTACTAAAAATACAAAAAACTAGCCGGGCGAGGTGGCGGGCGCCTGTAGTCCCAGCTACTCAGGAGGCTGAGGCAGGAGAATGGCGTGAACCCGGGAGGCGGAGCTTGCAGTGAGCTGAGATCCGGCCACTGCACTCCAGCCTGGGCGACAGAGCGAGACTCTGTCTCAAAAAAAAAAAAAAAAAAAAAAAAAAAGATGGCAGAAAGATGCTTAAGTTGTTTATCTGTGGTCACAGGTCTCTTTTTTTTTGTTTTTTTGAGATGGAGTCTCACTCTGTTGTCCAGGCGGGAGTGCAATGGCACGATCTCAGCTCACTGCAACCTCCACCTCTTGGGTTCAAGTGATTCTTCTGCCTCAGCCTCCCGAGTAGCTGAGACTACAAGCATGTGCCACCACGCCCAGCTAATTTTTTTTGTATTTTTAGCAGAGACAGGTTTTCACCATATTGGCCAGGCTGGTCTTGAACTCTTGACCTCGTGATCCGCCCTCCTTGGCCTCCCAAAGTGCTGGGATTACAGGCGTGAGCCACTGTGCTCGACTGGTCACAGGTCTCTCTACCAGAATGTCTCCAGTGCTGTATTTTACTTTCCTAATTATACAGCATTCATCATTTTTCCAATACATTTTGAAAGCATTTGCTTTTGTTTCACTTTCTTATTGTGTGGCAAATTATTAATTCACAGGAGGTCTTTGTACTTGCCAATGTAGACAAGAGCAACAAATATCAAAATCTGAGCTTTCAGTCTAGGAAAATGAAGTGGAAAACCCACTGGATTCAGCAAAAAGTAGGATGAATGTTATGCTTATGAGACATGGATATGCATTGCTTGGAAATATGAAGCTATTCCTTGTTTACATAAAGTCAGTAAATATGTTCACATTTGACTTACCTTTTTTGGAGGGGGATCATATATGGAGTGGTCTCACTCTGTCACCCAGGCTGGAGTGCAGTGGTGCCATCCCAGTTCACTGCAGCCTTGACTTCCAGAGCTCAAGTGATCCTCCCACCTCCACCTCCCGAGTAGCTGGGGCCACAGGTGCATGCCACCATGCCCGGCTATTTTTTGTTTTGTTTTGTTTTGTTTTGTTTTTTGAGATGGAATCTCACTCTGTCACCCAGGCTGGAGTGCAGTGGCACAATCTTGGCTCACTGTAACCTCCACCTGCTGGGTTCAAGTGATTCTCCTGCCTCAGCTTCCCAAGTAGCTGGGACTACAGGCGCCCACCACCACCCCTGGCTAATTTTTGTAGTTTCGTAGAGACAAGGTTTCGCCATGTTGGCCAGGCTGGTCTTGAACTCCTGACATCAGGTGATCCGCCCGCCTTGGCCTCCCAAAGTGCTGGGATGAGGTTTTTCCATGTTGCCCAAGCTAGTTTTGAACTCCTGGGTTCAAGAGATCCTCCTGCCCGGGCCTCCCAAATTGTTAGGACTACAGGCATGAGTCACCACACTCAGCCACATTTGGCATTTTAAATCCTTAGGCGTCAAAATCTGGAAAATGTTAGTGATTACAGGCTGCTCTTAGAGTGAAGTTAAATAACAGTGTTCTGTAATGATTTCTAAACAAACCTTAAAAACATTCTACTTGGCCAGGCGCGGTGGCTCAAGCCTGTAATCCCAGCACTTTGGGAGGCCGAGACGGGTGGATCACGAGGTCAGGAGATCGAGACCATCCTGGCTAACATGGTGAAACCCCATCTCTACTAAAAAAATACAAGAAACTAGCCGGGCGAGGTGGCGGGCGCCTGTAGTCCCAGCTACTCAGGAGGCTGAGGCAGGAGAATGGCGTAAACCCGGGAGGTGGAGCTTGCAGTGAGCTGAGATCCGGCCACTGCACCCCAGCCTGGGTGACAGAGCAAGACTCCGTCTCAAAAAAAAAAAAAAAAAAAAAAAAATTCTACTTACCTATTTTTAAAAATGGCATTGTAAGAAAATTGATATAATATTTAAAATCATTTTCTAGAAACGAGTTTTACTCCCATAAGAGCTTTGATCAAATACCTCATCATGATGAATAAGGCTAATTACACTTGTGGGCTTTGTGAGCTGCTTTAAAAAATTATATGCAAGCCTTCTTTGAACACTTCCATCCATGATTCCTCCAAGACCTTCAAATTTGCTGTGAGATTTACTGCACTATGCAAAGGACTGTTTATCATCCCTGCCCTCTTCTGTTACTTACCCTGACATTCTTCCTGCCCTCCCCAAATAGCTCCTCAATGATTAAAGGCAGAAATTCTGCCTTATCTATCCTTTAAATCTCCCAGGGTACCAACACATACAGGCACTTGAAACCATCTTTTCCTTATCAGACCACATCACCTGTAGGGCAGCACTACAGCACAAATCTCAAACAAGAAACACTATTGGCTGGGCACGGTGGCTCATGTCTGTAATCCCAGCACTTTGGGAGTCCAAGGCGGGCGGATCTCGAGATCAGGAGATTGAGACCATCCTGGCTAACACGGTGAAACCCTGTCTCTATCAAAAATACAAAAAATTAGCCGGGCGTAGTGTCAGGTGCCTGTAGTCCCAGCTACTCAGGAGGCTGAGGCAGGAGAATGGCGTGAACGGGGGAGGTGGAGCTTGCAGTGAGCCGAGATCTCGCCCCTGCACTCCAGCCTGGGCGACAGAGCAAGACTCTGTCTCAAAAACAAAAACAAAAACAAAAAACCAAAAAGTTCCCCGTCTCAGGCACAGGTCTTAGGTCCTGCTTTACACTAGAGCCATAGTTTTCATTCTCTACTGTACCAGGCCTTTGAGTTGGCCAAGGAACAGCCTCCGGAGGCTGAGGCAGAAAAATGGCATAAACCCGGGAGGCGGAGCTTGCAGTGAGCTGAGATTGCGCCAGTGCACTCCAGCCTGGGCGACAGAGCGAGACTCTGTCTCAATAAATAAATAAATAGAAATAAAAATAAAGAAAAATGTGGTGCACATTTATAAATACAGTTGACCCTTAAACAATGTTGGGGGTAGGGATGCCAATCCCCTACGCAGTCAAAAATCTGCATATAGCTTTGCGCCTCCCAAAATCTTAACTAGTAATAGTCTATTTTTGACTGGAAGCCTTACCAATAACATAAACTGTCAATAGCATATTTTATATGTTATATTTATTACATACTTATATTCTTACAATAAAGTAAGCTAGAGAAAAGAAAATGCTTTTATGAAAAATCACAAGGAAGAGAAAATCTATTTTCAGTTCATTAAGTGGAAGTAGAGCATCATAAAGGTCTTCATTTTCTTTTTTTTTCCCGTGACAGAGTCTTGCTCTGTCACCCAGGCTAGAGTGCAATGGCACGATCTCAGTTCACCGCAACCTCTGTCTCCCTGGTTCAAACCATTCTCTCTCCTCAGCTTCCCAAGCAGCTGGGATTACAGGTGTGTGCCACCAAGCCCAGCTAATTTTTGTGTTCTTAGCAGAGACAGGGTTGTGCCATGTTGGCCAGGCTGGTCTCAAACTCCTGGCCTCAAGTGATCTGCCTGCCTCAGGCTTCCAAAGTGCTGGGATTACAGTCGTGAGCTGCCATGCCCCGCCGAGATTTTTTTTTCTTTGACTCATGTGTTATTTAGAAGTATGTTTTCAATCTCCAAGTATTTGGGGATTTTTCCAGTTATTGCTCTTGACTATAATTCCACTGTGGTCTGGGAGCAGGCATGCTATGAGTTCTATTATTTTTCATTTGTTAAGGTGTGTTTTAGGGTCCAGAATACAGTCTATCTTGGTGAATGTTGCATGTGAGCTTGAGAAGAACGTGTGCTATTCTGCTGTTGGATGAAGTAATGTGGAAATGTCAATTATAGTAATTTAGTGATGGTGCTGTCGAGATCAATTATGTGCTAACTGATGTTCTGCCTGCTGGACCTATCCATTTCTGATAGAGGGGTGTTGAAATCTCCACCTATAATAGTGGATTCATCCACTTCGCTTTGTGGTTCTATCAGGTTTTACTCTGTTGTCAGGAGCACACACATCGAGAATTATTATGTCTTCAGGAGGAACTGACCCCTGACCCCTTCATCATTATGTAATGGCTCCTTTCATCCCTCCTGATAACTTTCCTTGCTCTGAACTTAGCTTTGTCTGAGATCACTATAACTATTCCCACTTTCTTTTTTTTTTGAGACGGAGTCTGGCTCTGTCGCCCAGCCTGGAGTGCAGTGGCCCGATCTCGGCTCACTGCAAGCTCCGCCTCCCGGGTTCACATCCTTCTCCTGCCTCAGCCTCCCGAGTAGCTGGGACTACAGGCGCCTGCCACCTCGCCCGGCTAATTTTTCGTATTTTTAGTAGAGATGGGGGTTTCACCATGTTACCCAGGATGGTCTCGATCTCCTGACCTCCTGATCCGCCCGCCTCGGCCTCCCAAAGTGCTGGGATTACAGGCGTGAGCCACCGCTTCCGGCCCCCACTTCTTTAGCGCATTAAATCTTTCTTCATTCATTTAGGTGTTTTTTTTGTTTTGTTTTGTTTTTTTGAGACAGAGTTTTGCTCTTGTTGCCTAGGCTGAAGTGCAATGGCGCAATCTCAGCTCACTGCAACCTCCGCCTCCCAGATTCAAATGATTCTCCTGCCTCAGCCTCCTGAGTAGTACCTGCCACCATGCCCAGCTAATTTTTTGTATTTGTAGTAGAAACAGGGTTTCACCATGTTAGCCAGGCTGGTCTTGAACTCCAGACCTCAAGTGATTCACCCACCTCGGCCTCCCAAAGTGCTGGGATTACAGGCGTGAGCCACCACGCCCGGCCTCCCATTCCCTTACTTTTAACCTTATGTGTGTATATTTAAAGTGGGTTTCTTATAGACAACATGCTGTTGGGTCTTGTTTTTTTGATCCACTCTGACAATCTTTTAATTGGCACATTTAGACCATTGACATTCAAAGTGATTATTGATATAGTTGGGTTTGTTACTGTTTTCTATTTGTTGCCCTTATTATTTGTTCCTAATTTGGCTTTTCATTCTTTTTCTCCCTTTTGTGGTTTTCACATTTTATGTGATTCCATTTCTCTCTCCCTCTTAGCATGTCAGTTATATTTATTTACTTTAAAAAAAATTTTTTTATTGGTTGCCCTAGAGTTTGCAATAGACATTTACAACGAATCCAATTCCATGTCACAGGTGGTGCAAACACCCTATAATAATAAAGTTTTTAACAAATTTATTATTATTATTTATTTATTTTTTTTTTTTTGAGAAGGAGTCTCGCTTTGTCTCCCAGGCTGGAGTGCAGTGGTGCAATCTCGGCTCACTGCAAGCTCCGCCTCCCGGGTTCATGCCATTCTCCTGCCTTAGCCTCCCAAGTAGCTGGGACTACAGGTGCCCACCACCACGCCTGGCTAATTTTTTGTATTTTTAGTAGAGGCGGGGTTTCACCGTGTTCGCCAGGATGGTCTCGATCTCCTGACCTCGTGATCCGCCCGTCTCGGCCTCCCAAAGTGCTGGGATCACAGGCTTGAGCCACCGCGCCCGGCAATAACAAAATATTTCTAATTCCCTCACCTTGTCTCTTGTATCTTTGCTGTCATTCATTTATATATAAGTGTGATTCATATGTAAGCATATCTATCTATATATAAATATATACACACACATAAGCACACAAAAACACACATACATTGGTGGTATTATTATTTTGAACTGTTCTCTGTAAGATCAACTAAGAATAAGAAGAATAAGGCCAGGCGTGGTAGCTTACCCCTGTAATCCCAGCATTTTTGGAGGCTGAGGCGGGTGGATCACCTGAGGTCAGAAGTTTGAGACCAGCCTGGCAAACATGGTGAAACCCCGTCTCTACTAAAAATACAAAAATTAGCCAGGCTTGTTGGCAGGCGCCTGTAATCCCAGTTACTCGGGAGGTTGAGGCAGGAGAATCGCTTGAACCTGGGAGAAGGAGGTTGCAGTGAGCCGAGACTGCGCCATTGCACTCCAGCCTGGGCAACAAGAGGAAAACTCCGTTTCAAAAAAAAAAAAAAAAAACCAAAAAAGAAAGAAAAAGAAAAGTATTTTAACTTCACTTACTTATTCTCCAGTGCCCTTCCTTTTTTTAATGTAGATCTGAGTTTCTGTTATCACTTTCCTTCTTTCTGAGAAACTTCTTTTAATATTTCTTGCATGACAGGTCTACTGGCGACAATGTCCCTCATTTTTTGTCTGAAGAATGTCTTTATCCTTCACTTTAGAAGGGTAATCTTTTTTCTTCTGTTAGAAAGTTATTGAAGGATAATTTTGCAGAGTACTGAATTCTAGGTTGGTGACTTTTTCCTCTTAATACTATTTCACTCCACTCTCTTCTTGCTTGCATGGTTTCTGAGGGGAAGTTGGACGTAATTCTTTTTGCTCTTCTATAGGTAAGGTAGTTTATTTCTCTCTGCCTTCTTTCAAGTTTTTTTTTTTTTTTTCAGTCTCACTCTGTCACTCAGGCTGGGAGTGCAATGGTGCAATCTTGGCTCACTGCAACCTCTGCCTCTGGGTTCAAGCGATTCTTGTGTCTCACCCTCAAGTAGCGGGGATTACAGGCACACTCCATCGTGCCCAACTAATTTTTGTATTTTTGGTAGAGACGGGTTTTCACCATGTTGGCCAAGATGGTCTTGAACTCCTGACCTCAGGTGATCTGTTCGCCCTGGCCTCCCGAAGTGCTGGAATTACAGGCACGTACCACCACACCCAGCTAATTTTTCTCCTTTAAAGCCTTTTGTACATTAATCATAGTTCTTAAAACAATTATTGGTCTGATTAATTCCAACATTCTGGCCATATCTGAATCTGGTTCTAGTGCTCATTCTATCTTTTCAAATTGTTTTTTGTCTTTTCATATGCCTTGTAATTCCTTCTTGGTAGGGGACATGATGTGCTGAGAAAGGAAAAATGAAAGGTCTTCATTCTCATCTTCACCTGGAATAGGCGGAGGAGGAGGGGGGGGAGGAAGAGGAGGAGGGGGAGGAGGAGGAGGAGCAGGAGGAGGAGGGGGGGGGAGGAGGAGGAGCAGGAGGAGGAGGGGTTGGTTTTGCTCTCAGGTGAGGCAGAGGCGGAAGAGGTGGCAGGGGAGGCAGGCACACTTGGTATAACTTTAATTGGAAAAAAATCTACATATAATTGGACCCATGTAGTCTGAACCTATGTTGCTCAAGGGTCAATTGTATATACTTTTTGCGTAAGCTTGTGATTCAGCAGTTTTAAGTCTAAAATCAGCAAAGGTCACCTTTAGTATAAAAAAAAAGCACAAATAGTTTAAATGAGAAATTACATTTTTATTGAATAAAAGCATTATACAAACATGAAAATATATCCAAATATTTGAATACATTAGTTTTTTTTGTAACTTTATATGCTTCATATAAAAGTATTGAGTTCAAAGCAGTATTGTACTTGCTAATAATTACCAAAATTCTGATTTTGCTATACTTTTCATCAGGATTTCTGGGACACTTCCCAACTAAACATATTAAGATTCCAGAAAAATAGGCCAGGTGTGGTGGCTCATACCTGTATTCCCAGCACTCTGGGAGGCTGAGGCAGGCAGATCACCTGAGGTCGGGAGTTCGAGACCAGCCTGATCAACATGGAGAAACCCCATCTCTACTAAAAATACAGAATTAGCCAGGCGTGGTGGCGCATGCCTGTAATCCCAGCTACTCGGGAGGCTGAGGCAGGAGAATCGCTTGAACCCAGGAGGCAGAGGTTGCAGTGAGCCAAGATTGTGCCATTGCACTCCAGCCTGGGCAACAAGAGTGAAACTCCCATCTCAAAAACAAAAACAAACAAACAAAAAGCCTTATAGTTCCCTTTCAAAAAGCATACCGACCATATTTTAAATACATATCTTAAATATCTAAAAAATTTTTTCTCATAGCTCCCCCAACCCCCCAAAATCCTAGTGAAATGGATAGCAAGTATGTAGTTTGAGAAGGTGCTGTGGACACTGGCTATATATCAGATGTTTGGATTGCCACACCTCCTCTGAGTAAAGCAGTTAGGATGGAAAAGTGGACTGCAGCTTACATCATTTGCACTTTTGTGAAGGTTGTTATGTAGGCATAAAACTGTTGTACAATGTTTAAAGACCTTTTCCTGGCCCTACGATATTAATCATGCTCATTATGTAACAGTTGGGAAATACAGAAACGTACAGAAAAGAAAATAATAACACTGTAATCTTTTTTTTTTTTTTTTTTTGAGACGGAGTCTCGCCCTGTAGCCCAGGCTGGAGTGCAGTGGCCGGATCTCAGCTCACTGCAAGCTCCGCCTCCCGGGTTCAAGCCATTCTCCTGCCTCAGCCTCCCGAGTAGCTGGGACTATAGGCGCCCGCCACCTCGCCTGGCTAGTTTTTTGTATTTTTAAAGTAGAGACGGGGTTTCACCATGTTAGCCAGGATGGTCTCGATCTCCTGACCTCGTGATCCGCCGGTCTCGGCCTCCCAAAGTGCTGGGATTACAGGCTTGAGCCACCGCGCCCGCCCGGCCAACACTGTAATCTTAACACAGAGATACCTACTGGCAACATTTCAGTGTTTATTGTCTTTTTCCTAAGCATACAAAAATACAAATATATACATATAAAAATGAAGTTACATTGTTGACAGAATTTGATATCTTGTCTTCTTCACTGAATACAATGGTCTTCTGCTGCTCTCCCGTCCCTTTATATATTCATCAGAATTTACATTGCCAAAAAAATCTTTCATTGACTGAATATACCATAATGTAAAATAATTTAAATATTTATGATTTTATAGGTTTTATAGGTTTAAAGTTATATTTTGTATATTCATTTTTGTTATTTTGTGTAAAATGTTAAAAGTTATAAAATGGAAGTATATATCACATTTTTGACAACTGATGCCTCCCAGCATGCAATTCAACTGGTTCAAGCCCCCTTTATGCTTCCCTAACTCCTCAAAGGCTGGGAAGGGACAGCAGGTTAGACACTGCACGAGGATGTTGAAGGTCACATTCCAGAAGGTCCAGCTGAAAGTGACTGATTGCATTTTAAGTCACACATGGATAACTGAAGGTCTGTTTGTAAAGTTCACATGCTGAACTCCTACAAGCTGTAAAACAGAGTTGATAGGTTTGTGATCCAACCTATTCCTATCTCGGTGTATAAAATGGATGTTGTTACCTAGAAGAGAGTAAGAATAAAAGGCTGAGGCATAGTAAGTATTATTCATCAGATTTACTGCTTACTAAAATCAAGGAAGCTTTTCAACCTTTAATTAGTCCAAAGGGAAAAATTAATTACCTGGCATGCATTATATTCTCTATATAATGCCATAATAATTTTTAATCATGGTAATAAAGTATGACAAGGATTATGGTTAAATAAGAGCGATACTTGATGTTTTATAAGATCCAAGGGGAAAGATTTTTAAATTATAACCTTCTGTTAGGTTTTATTAAATATAATTAAATAAAATGTCCTGTTGGACGGGCAGAATACAGAACTCCCATAGATATCAAGCTGGAAAATCACATCTGTTTCTTAAATCTAATAACAGAATAAATATAATAAGGGAATAAATCACTCACTTCAAAAAATCCACTCCCAAATACTGATTTAACAGGCTATCTGTATTATAACCATAGCCCAAAAGAGGCTCCAAAATAAGGCCTGAAAAGACAGTCAGTTACAACACACTTAGATGTCCACAATCCTTACATCTGTTCACATACAGATTTTATAATTTACAATCATCAATTTAAAATCAATCATTTAAAATCAAAATCTAGTTTGATTCTTGAACTCAAGACAAGAATTTTAACTTAAACCATTACATGTAAGTATCATATGAGGCATGTTTTCTCTTTTTTTTTGAGATGGAGTCTAGCTCTGTCGCCCAGGCTGGAGTGCAGTGGCGTGATCTTGGCTCACTGCAGCCTCCGCCTCCTAGGTTCAAGTGATTCTCTTGCCTCAGCCTCCTGAGTAGCTGGGACTACAGGCATGCACCACCATACCCAGCTAATTTTTGTATTTTTAGTAGAGATGAGGTTTCACCAGGTTGGCCAGGATGGTTTTGATCTCTTGACCTTGTGATCCACCCACCTCAGCCTCCCAAAGTGCTGGGATTACAGGTGTGAGCCATTGCGCTGGGCCATGAGGCATGTTTTCTAAGCACAGCTGGCCTTCTGCATTCATGGGTTCTGCATCCTCATTCAACAAACCACGGATTGAAAATATTCAGGAAGGAAAGGATAGCTGCATATGTGCTGAATATGTACAGACATTTTTTTCCTGGTCATTATTCCCTAAATAGTACAGTACAACAACTATTTACATTGCGTTTGGTATTATAAGTAAACTAGAAGGCCAGGCACGGTGGCTCAAGCCTGTAATCCCAGCACTTTGGGAGGCCGAGACGGGCGGATCACGAGGTCAGGAGATCGAGACCATCCTGGCTAACCCGGTGAAACCCTGTCTCTACTAAAAAATACAAAAAACTAGCCGAGTGAGGTGGCGGGCGCCTGTAGTCCCAGCTACTCGGGAGGCTGAGGCAGGAGAATGGCGTAAACCTGGGAGGCGGAGCTTGCAGTGAGCTGAGATCTGGCCACTGCACTCCAGCCTGGGGGACAGAGCGAGACTCCGTCTCAAAAAAAAAAAAAAAAAAAGTAAGCCAGAGATGATTTAAAGTGCAGGGGAGGACATGCATAGGCTAGATCCAAATACTGCAGCATTTTATATAAGACACTTGAGCATCTCAGATTCTGGGATCCACTGCAGGTCCAGGAACCAGTCCCCCATGGATGCTGAGGGATGAACTGTATGGTCCCAAGTTGGCACACAAATGATGCTCTCCATGTGCTCTTTATTTTTTACTTATTTATTTTTTGAGATGGTGTCTCGGTCTCTCGCCCAGGCTGGAGTGCAGTGGCATGATTTTGGCTCACTGCAACCTCCACCTCCCAGGTTCAAGTGATTCTCCTGCCTCAGCCTCGCGAGTAGCTGGGACTACAGGTGCACGCCACCACTCCTGGCTAATTTTTTGTATTTTTAGTAGAGATGGGGTTTCACCATGTTAGTCAGGATTGTCTCAATCTCCTGACTTCGTGATCTGCCCGCTTCTGGCTCCCAAAGTGTTAGGATTACAGGCGTGAGCCACCGTGCCCGGCCCAGGTACTCTTTATTCTTACACAACAGAAGATGTGGACAAATGATTCAGAGACATGGAGATAAGGGGCCCAAAAACATCCCCTTTGGGTCTGAGGATAGAAATAAGTTGTTCAGAAATTTGGCTAATGTCATTCTGGGCTAATGCATAGGATTCATTCTCATTAATCAGGGCTTCTTTTTATAACTAATCTAACGTTATAAACTCACGAGAGGGAGGGAAAAGGAGATTTTGGCTATAACGTTCCAGCTGCAAAAAGTCCAAAAGTCGTATTACTCAGTCAAAACCCTCCTTCTAAAAAATATGGTATTGGCTAGGCGTGGTGGCTCACACCTGTAATCCCAGCACTTTGGGAGGCAGAGGTGGGCAGATCACGAGGTCAAGTAATTGAGACTATTCTGGCCAACCTGGTGAAACCTCGCCTCTACTAAAAATACAAAAATTAGCTGGGTGTGGTGGTGGGCGCCTGTAGTCCCACCTACTCGGAAGGCTGAGGCAGGAAAATCGCTCGAACCTGGGAGGCACCGGTTTGTAGTGAACCGAGATCGCACCACTGCACTCCAGCCTGGTGACAGAGCGAGGCTCCATCTCAAAAAAAAAAACGTATTTATGAAAATAAATATTACTTTTATAACTCTTAATAAGCTATGCTCATTAAGATGGACAGTTTTAAAGAGGAAGAAAAAGCAAAAAGATGATCTTACAATATAGTGATTTAGGCTTTTGGACCCTGTCTGATATGGGTGTTTGTTCCTTGCTGCAATGCTGGAACACAGTAGAGATGTAATCAGTTACAATACACTTAGATGTCCACAATCCTTACATCTGTTCAAATACATCTGTTCAAACACTTAGCAGAGACAAGCCAAAGCAATCTCAGGTGGTCCACACCCATCAATAAAGTTGTTAACAGTGTGTGGCTTATAGTTGGACCTCAATCCCATTCTTTTTTTTTTTTTTTTTTGAGAGGGAGTTTCCTTCTTGTCACCCAGGCTGGAGTGCAGTGGTACAATCTCGGCTCACTGCAACCTCCGCCTCCCAGGTTCAAGTGATTCTCCTGCTTTAGCCTCTCAAGTAGCTGGGATGACAAGCATGTACCACCATGCCCGGTAATTTTTTGTAGTTTTAGTAGAGATGGGGTTTCACCAAGTTAGCCAGGCTGGTCTCGAACTCCTGGCCTCAAGTGATCCACCCACCTCGGCCTCCCAAAGTGCTGGGATTACAGGTGTGAGCCACCGTGCCCGGCCTCAATGGGATGAGCTGTCCCTAGCACTGACTTACTTGCTGACACTGAGTAAGTCTCCTCGTTTTGTTAGGTATAAATAACTACATGGATTCTTTTCTTGACAAAAAAAGCGTGTGACGATTTTCCCCTATTCGGAAATGGTCATCTCCACTGAACATTCCTAAATAGGGGAGTGTCAAGGCCATATACAGATCACCAACCCACAGGTGACTGTGGGGAATCATCCAGGCACAGGATGATGGACACGCTCATCAAATGCATAAATATCAAAATACACGGAAGCCTTTGAAAACAGAAGAGGCCCCTCTACAAAAGCACAGCATCCTGATTGTAATACCAAGATGTCCATTTGTACAGGGTGTCTGCTTTATGAAGAAAATGGTGGCCTCTGGGCTGGGCACGGTGGCTCACGCCTGTAATCCCAGCACTTTGGGAGGCAGAGGTGGGCAAATCACAAGGTCAGGAGATCGAGACCATCCTGGCTAACATGGTGAAACCCCATCTCTACTAAAAATACAAAAAATTAGCTGGGCGTGGTGGCGGCGCCTGTAATCCCAGCTACTCGGGAGGATGAGGCAGGAGAATGGCGTGAACCTGGGAGGCGGAGCTTGCAGTGAGCTCAGATCGCGCCACTGCACTTCAGCCTGGTGACAGAGCAAGACTCCGTCTCAAAAAAAAAAAAAAAAAAAAAAAAAAGAAAAGAAAATGGCGGCCTCTGAACTTGTAAAAGGAACAAGACGTCCACTGCTGACCCTGGGCTTTGAACGCTTACCTGGACCTAAAATGAGGATTCCACCTTGCTGAGCTGGGTCTCCTTGAAAATCAAAGAGCGGGCCAGTCACTGCCCGCCACAGGCTCTGAAGGCTTCCTGAGAGTAGATTTGATTTTACGTGCGGGCTCTGTCCTGAAATGTTGAAAACCGTCTTTAGACGTCATTTTATATTCAATTTGATATTAAGAAGATAATGTATTTCTAGAAAACATTATCTTTCTTCCTTCAAAGAATGGTTTCTCAACCTTTTACTATCAACATTTTGGCTCAGATCATTCTTTGTCCTGTGCGACACAGGGTGTTTTGCAACATCCTTGCCTTCTATACCCACTAAATACCAGTGGCACCGTTTACCAAGTTGTAAAAACCAAAAACGGCCGGGCGCGGTGGCTCACGCCTGTAATCCCAGCACTTTGGGAGGCCAAGGCGGGCGGATCACGAGGTCAGGAGATCGAGACCATCTTGGCTAACACGGTGAAACCCCGTCTCTACTAAAAATATAAAAAATTAGCCAGGCATGGTGGCGGGCGCCTGTAGTCCCAGCTACTTGGAGGCTGAGGCAGGAGAATGGCGTGAACCCAGGAGGTGGAGCTTGCAGTGAGCTGAGATGGTGCCACTGCACTCCAGCCTGGGCGACAAAGCGAGACTCCGTCTCAAAAAAAAAAAAAAAAAAAAGACCAAAAACGTCTTCAGACAATGCCAGATGTCTCCCAGGGGAGAGAGGAGTAAATGTCCCAGGTAAGAACTACTGCTTTAAAGGAAAACGTGATGACAGACTCACATCATTTTCCGCCAAAGAAAAATGTCAACTATAGACTTCTCAAATTAGCAGTGCTTTCCATTTTAATTCCCCGTTTATACTCTCTTTAGTCTCTCACTTATTAATAGGCAGCTACAATCCTTTTCAAGAGACATTGTGACACAGACTGTTACGTGTTGGTCAAAACATGTTTCCTCTTTCTGGGCTCACAGCTAAAGTATATTTTCCGGTCTTGGTTGCAGTTAGGCAAGGTATGTGACTACGTTACAAACAATGAGTGAAATGATCTGTGCTGCTTCCAGACCAAGCTCCTCCCACAAGTGATTCTCATGTTCCTTCTACATTCTTGGAAGGCTTGGGTTGAATATGGCAAAGCACAAGATGGAAGGTGCCTGGATCCTGGAACTGCTGCTCAAGAGGAAAAGCATCCAAATAGAAAACCCGTTCTTGAAATTTAAGATAAAAAGAAATAACCTCCTACCATGTCATGCTACTGAGACATGGAGGTTTAGCTGTGACAACAGCCACTGCAGCTACCTCTTCACTTCTCCTTGGCTGTCAGTTTTCTATTTCTGTTCTCACAGTGGCTGATACTTAATTTCCACTTCGTCTGAGCAAAGAAACTCAGTCTCTTTACTCTCCTTGTAATTAATTTTTCTCCTATCCCTGCCTTTATGTCTGTCTTTTAGCTTTTTATTTTAATGACTATGCAGTCTTTGGCCTGCCTCATTTCCTAAGATTTCCAAATATCTATTATTTCCCTTCATCTCTTCAACTCTTTGATTTCTTTCATGTTTACATTATAATGAGCATTTATCTTACCAAGAAACAAATACAGGCTCACTAGCATAGAGACTTGAGTAAAAGATTAAGTTTTACTTTGTTTTTTAAGAGACAGGGTCATGCTCTGTTGCTCAGTCTGGAGTGCAGTGGCACCATCATAGCTCACTGCAGCCTCCAACTCCTGGGCTCAGGTGATCCTCCCCCTTCGGCTTCCTAAGTAGCTGTGACCACTGACTGGTTCATGCCACCAATCCTGGCTAATTTTTAAATTTTTTTTTGTAGAGATGGGGGTCTCACTTTGTTGACCAGGCTGGTCTCAAATTCCTGGCCTCAGGAGATCCTCCCACCTCTGCCTCCCAAAGTGCTGGGATTACAAGTGTGAGCCACTGTGCCTGGCCTTGAATTTTACTATCTTATAGGATTCTATATGTGAAATAAATGTTCAGAAATCCAAACTCTCTCCTTATTTTTTAAACTTCAAAAAAATTGTTTGAGACAGGGCCTCAATCGTTACCCAGACTGGAGTGCAGTGGCACAATCACGGCTCACTGCAGCCTCAACCTCCCAGACTGCAATCAATTCTCCCGCCTCAGCCTCCCACATAGCAGGGAGTAGAGGCACGCACCACCCACACAGAAGGGAGTACAGGCACGCACCACCCACACAGAAGGGAGTACAGGCACGCACCACGCCCAGCTAATTTTTGTATTTTTTTGTAGAGACAGGGTTTTACCATGTTGCCCAGGCTGGTCTTGAACTCCTACACTCAAGAAGTCCTCCCACCTCGGCCTCCCAAAGTGCTGGGAATGCAGGTGTGAGCCACCGCGCCCGGCCCAAACTCTCTTCTTATGTTCAAAGAAGGGGTCAGTTAATATTTCAGAAATTTTAGAAATTCAACTTGAGATTCCATAGCTTAGAACTAAGTAATCTTTGTTGTCGAGCACAATCTAGTTTTGCCAGTTTGAATTTAATTCTTATGTGTCAAACTTCGTTTTTCAGTCTTCTATAAACCCAGTACTCCTTGTATGTAATGGCTTCATTTTCTTATTCTTCGTCTTTATAAAATAGGTACCATTAGTTTTAAATTATAATTGTGTATTTTTAGTACCTTAGTTTTTCAAGTAAGACTATTCTGAGACTGACTTTGAGATTTATGCTTTATGTTTTTTTAGGGAGAAACTTTAAAAAAATCATTTTATGAGAACCTAATATTTTGTTTGGCAATGCAGTCCTTTAACACAGGTCGAAGTAGTGAAGATTTGAATACACTCTCTCTTATAATTACAAGCATATATTCAACTTAGTATTCATCTATTTACTTTGCAATTCCATATCTTTACTGTGCCAATGAATAGTGAGGTGCTACTAAAGTGAAACTCACAGTTTATATCTAAAGTGCTAAATTTTTTTTTTTTTTTTTTTTTTGAGGCGGAGTCTCGCTCTGCCGCCCAGGTTGGAGTACAGTGGCCGGATCTCAGCTCACTGCAAGCTCCGCCTCCCAGGTTTACGCCATTCTCCTGCCTCAGTCTCCCGAGTAGCTGGGACTACAGGCGCCCGCCACCTCGCCCGGCTAGTTTTTTGTATTTTTAGTGGAGACGGGGTTTCACCGTGTTAGCCAGGATGGTCTCGATCTCCTGATCTCGTGATCCGCCCGTCTCAGCCTCCCAAAGTGCTGGGATTACAGGCTTGAGCCACCGCGCCCGGCCTAAATTTTTTTTTTGAGACAGAGTCTCACTCTTGTTGCCCAGGCTGGAGTGCAATGGCACAATCTCTGCTCACCGCAACCTCTGCCTTCCAGGGTCAAGCAATTCTCCTGCCTTAGTCTCCCAAGTAGCTGGGATTACAAATGTGTACCACCACACCTGGCTAATTTTGTATTTTTAGTAGAGATGGGGTTTCTCCATGTTGGTCAGGCTGGTCACGAACTCCCGACCTCAGGTGATCCGCCCGCCTTGGCCTCCCAAAGTCCTGGGATTACAGGCGTGAGCCACTGCGCCCAGCCCTAAAGTGCTAAATAATTAAACAGACCTTCCACATGCTGAGACTCTATTACAGCACATAAAAACTGTGTACCAAAAAGCAAGGTTCACAATCTGTACTGCTGATTTCCTACACTAAAGAGAGAGAAACAAGCAGACTCTGTGTTTATGCTGGATCATCATGAGTTCTGATCAAGTTTAGGTCTTTTTCTTTAAACACATCAATAAATGAGCCGGGTGTGGTGGTTCATGCCTGTAACCCCAGCACTTTGGGAGGCCGAGGGGGGTGGATCACCTGAGGTCGGGAGTTTGAGACCACCCTGACCAACATGGAGAAACCCCATCTCTACTAAAAATACAAAATTAGTAGGGCATGGTGGCGCATGCCTGTAATCCCAGGTACTCAGGAGGCTGGCGCAGGAGAATCGCTTGAACCCGGGAGGCAGACGTTGCAGTGAGCCGAGATCATACCATTGCACTCCAGCCTGGGCAATAAGAGTGAAACTCTGTCTCATAAAACAAAAAAACAACAAAAAAAAACAAACAAAAAACATCAATAAAGGTATCATGCACCTCTGCCTCACAAACAGCTCCCAGACCCATCTCCTCCTCTCTATCCCCTCTTGAGGCCTTGCCATTTCTTTCTAGCTTATATCTACCCTACAACCCTGTCACGAATATCACTGGCTCTGGTTTGGCCAGCACTAATCCCTGCTCCACATGGGTTATATGACTGTCTCACTTCTCTGCTTCAAACACTTGTATAATTCCCCAGCTGCTTCAGAATAAATCCAAACTCCTTGGCACATTACCCCAGGTTCAACATAAACTGGCTATAACTTATCCCTTGGCTCACACCAATTCCCCTAGCTGGGTCTTACACTCTGGCCAGAGGGAGGGACCTGTATTTTTCTGAAGGAGTCACATTTTCTCATGCCTTTGTGCTTTTGCACATGCTACTTTCTGTCTAGAGTGCCCTTCCCCACCCTCACTTCACCCAGCTAACTCCTTTTACAGTGAGCTGAGACCATCTCCTCTGAGAAGCCCGCCCAGATCCTTCTCCACTTAAATTGCTGACAAAGGTATTTCAAGTCAGGAATGCCTCCCTCCATCACTGGCCCTTAGATGGCATTGTGATTAGCTGTTTGTGTCTCTCTCCCAGAGTAGATGATGAGTCTGCATGCTATGTATTTTACCACTGTCCTCCTGGGAGCATCCAACACAGTGGGTATCAGACAAGACGTCAATAATATTTATTCAAAATGATTGATTTCTGTTTGAGTTGAGTTCTCTTATCTGGCATTTCAGAAACACACATAACAAGTGCAACCCAAGTTCTCTTATCTGGCATTTCAGAAACACACATAACCAGTGCAACTCAAGTTTTCTAAGCTCTATTAATTACAAGGAACTGTGGCAAGGGCAGAGAACACAGATAATGTAAGGATGAATAAACATGAAACTCTTCAACTAACTATACTCTCTGGTCCCCTTAAATGCAATAATAGAGCATATAATGAAGTGTACACGCGCACGATCTTTATGAAAATCATTTCTGTTTTCACAAAAATGGAACCACATTGAAAACACTTCTGCAGCTTATTTCCATTGAACAGTGCTTTGCTAACAGCCTTCCATGTCATTACACCCAGAAAATGAATCTTCTGGAGCCTGGTGTATCTGGACCACTTGTTAGAATAATAAAAAGCGGCCCAAGGCCGGGCTTAGTGGCTCACGCCTGTAATCCCAGCACTTTGGGAGGCCGAGGCAGGTCAGGAGATCGAGACCAGCCTGGCAAATATGGTGAAACCCTGTCTCTACTAAAAATACAAAAAATTAGCCAGGCATACTGGCAGGCGCCTGTAATCCCAGCTACTCAGGAGGCCGAGGCAGGAGAATCATTTGAACCCGGGAGGTGGAGGTTGCAGTGAGCCGAGATTGCGCCACTGCACTCCAACCCGGGCAACAGAGAGAGACTCCATCTTTAAAAAAAAAAAAAAAAAAAAAAGGCCTGATTTATGAATTGACCATGTTTCCCTATGCATATATACACAAATATGAAAATACACCACCAGTGTTTTCTATTTGAGACATGTTATGTCTTACCTGAGGAGGCAATTTCTTCACCTCTTTTCATTCCCAATCTTTTATAAATTTCTCTCTCAGGATCGACATAGATTTCATGAGAATATCCAGTCAGTCTGCAAAAAGGCTGAAAAGAGAATGGTTGGAATTTTTATAAGAACAAATGAGAGAAAAGTAACGATACTCTAACTTCAGCCAATTTAGCCTACATTTAGTGGTTTAAATAATGTAATTTTTATGTCGGAAAAAGATTTTATTCTTTAGTCTCCCAATGTACTAGATATTTACCTCAATATGATGGTAGGATGACTGTCCAATCACTATAAGGGTGACATTTGCTTCCTTGGGAGGAAAAAAATGACATTATATATCATTAGAAATTATGCACGTTTTATACAACATCCCTTAACCCAACTCTTCTGTTTCATTCTAATGCCACCTATAGGCTTCTAGAGGAATGGAATAAACAGCAAAATTGTGTGAGTTAATGCAAAGATATGTATGGTAAAATATTAATTCAGATGTTTCTTTTGCTAAGTAGGAATTTCAAGACTTACATGTAAGACCTAAAACTATAAAACTACTAGAAGAAAACTACAAAACTGCCACATGACATGGGTATAAACAATCATTTCTAGAATATGACCTCAAAAATACAGAAAACAAAGCAAAAATTGACAAATGGGACTATATCAAACTAAAAAGCTTCTGCACAGCCAAGGAAATAGTCAACAGAGAAGAGACAACTCACAGATTGAGAGAAAATATCTGCAAACTACACATCTGATAAGGGGCAAATTTCCAAAGTGTAAAAGAAACTCAAACAACTTTGCAAGAAAACAACATAGCCTGATTAAAAAATGGACAAAGGGCTGAGCATGGTGGCTCACGCCTGTAATCCCAGCACTTTGGGAGGTCAAGGCAGGTGGATCACCTGAAGTCAGGAGATCGAGACCAGCCTGACCAACATGGTGAAACCCTGTCTCTACTAAAAATACAAAAATTAGCTGGGTGTGGTGGCACGTGCCTGTAATCCCAGCTACTCTAGAGGCTGAGGCAGGAGAATCACTTGACCCTAGGAGGCGAAGGCTGCAGCAAGCCAAGATTGGGCCACTGCTCTCCAGCCTGGGGGGCTGAGTGAGACTCCGCCTCAAAAAAAAAGAAAAAAAAAGGACAAAGGATATGAATAGCTCTCAAAAGACATACAAATGGCCAAGAGATATATGAAAAGATGCTCAAAATCACTACTCATCAGGGAAATACAAATTCAAAGTACAATGAGATATAACCTCACACTTGTTAAACGGCTATCAATAAGATGCAAGATAAGTGTTTGGTGAGGATGTGGAGAAAAAGGAACTTTTGTACGCTGTTGTTAGGAATGTAAATTAGTACAGCCATTATGGAAAACAGTCTGGAAGTTACTAAAAAATCAAAAATAAACTATAATATGATTCAGCAATCCCACTACTGGGCATTTATCCAAAGGAAATGAAATCAGTATGTTGAAGAGGTATCTCCACTCCCATGTTTTATTACAGCATGATTCACAATAGCCAAGATACAGAAGCAACCTCAGTGTTCAACAATGGATAAATATAAAGAAAATGCGGTACAGGCTGGGCGCAGTGACTCACGCCTGTAATCCGAGCACTTTGGAAGGCCCAGGCGGGTGGATGGGTCAGGAGTTCGAGACCAGTTTGACTGACATGGAGAAACCCCATCTCTACTAAAAATACAAAATTAGCGGGGCATGGAGGTGCATGCCTGTAATCCCAGTTACTCGGGAGGCTGAGGCAGGAGAACTGCTTGAACCCGGGAGGCGGAGGTTGCAGTGAGCCGAGATCGCGCCATTGCACTCCAGCCTGGGTGACAAGAGTGAAAACTCCGTCTCAAAAAAAAAAAAAAAAAAAAGAAGAAAAAGAAAATGCGGTATCACAATGTAATATTATTTAGTCATAAAAAAGACATTTTTCTGTTATTTGTGACAACAGTGGATGCACCTGGAGGACATCATGTAAGTGAAATAACCCAGGCACAGGAAGAAAAATACCGCATGATCTCACTTAGCTATGGAAACGAAAAAAGTAGAGTGGAATGATGGTTACCAGAGACTGGTTACTCACGGATGAGGAGAAGGGAGATGATCCAAGGGTACCAAGTTTCAGTTAAACAAGAGGAATAACTTTTAGAGATCTGCTGCACAGCATGGTGACTAGTTAATAATGTATACTTCAAAATTGCTTAAAGACTAGTTTTTACACGTTGTCATCACAAAAAAAATAACTAAAATCACTATCTGACATGATGGGTATATTATCTCAATTTAATCATTCCACAAAAGTAAATGCCTATCAAAATATTACACTGCATCCCATAAACATATACAATTATATATGTCAATTTTTAAAAAGAGAATAAAAGGATACGCAGACGAACAGTCAAAACATTGTTTTCGAAATGATATAGTCAATAATTCTCTATATTCTCCCCAAAGACATACTTTTAAAACTAGGCACAGTTATTTAATCAGTTTTTTCACATCCTAATTGATAAGGCCTGCTGAAAAAACATCTGTTTTACAAAGGCTGCCCAATGCCTTCCCTCAAAAAGCTCACTTGGGCACGAACTTATCTGTGCCTGAAGAAAAACAAGTATGTGGCTATGCTAGGGAACATGGAACTTGCAGCCTATTAACATAAACATTTGCACCTTTACGATATATTAGTATTTTCCCATAATAAGCAGCTATTTGGAGTGCAACAAAATTAAAGGGAAGAAAATATCAACCATTTCCAGCATTTGTTTTAGGGCATTATCAGTCAACATTTGAGAACGGGCGCTAGGTTACCAGGCAACACCACAATTGTTAGTACGTTCACCACCAGGCAGCACCCAGTGAGTTACGACAGAAATAGATCTCTGACGTCTCTCTTCCTTTGGAGGGGCGAGGATGGAGAGAGGTGCGGGGAGGGGCAATACGGGTTGCAAGTGCGTGCTGGAGCCGCGTCCTCCCCCGCCCAGCTCGCAAGGTCTGCAGAAGCCTGCACTGGGCCGCCCACGCTCAGAAACTCACTTGTAAGAAACTCTTGGGGATTTTGGCCAGATCCTCTACGTATTCCTTGCAGATGTAACACAGGAAATGCTGAAAGCCAATTGGGCAGAAAGGGCAAGTTAGGAACGCAGCACCCGCGCGCCCCGAAAGAGCCCGGTACTTCGCTGTGCGTGACGCGACTAAAGGCGGCGCCCGCGGGGCCGGGACAGGCTGCCCGGACGCCCGGCGCGTGGGAAGCGGGCTCGCCCTCGTCGTGCCCCGCCCTAGTTGGGAAGCGGCCGCGACTGGGGAGGCTGCCTTCCCGTTTCCGTCCTAAGAAGCAGGAGGAGCAGCTCGCATCCCGCAGCCTGCCCGGGATCCCGGGCCGCGCCTCCCTCCCAGCCGCGCCACCCGCTCACCCGCACGAACACCACCACGGCGCGGCGCTCCCGGAACAGCGCGCCGAAAGGTACCCGCTGCCCGCGGGCGTCCAGCACCGGCAGCTCGGCCACGGCGGCCGCCAGGGGCTGCCCACGGTCGGGGCCGCTCGGGGCCGGGACCGGGGCGGTGCCGCCGCTAACCTGCCGCGTGACCGGGGCGGGCGCGGCCATGACGCGGGGCGGCCAAGGGCCTGGGTCCGCTCTGCCAGCGCGGGGCGGGGCGGGGCGCGCAGAGGCGGGGCACGGGGGGAGGGGCGTGCAGAGGCGGGGCGAGGGGCGTGCAGAGGCGGGGCGGGCAGGGGCGGGGCGCGGGGGGCGGGGCGCGCAGGGGCGGGGCGCGGGGGGCGGGGCGCGGGGGGCGGGGGGCTGGGGGCGGGACCTGGCAAGCCACGGTTTCCGCCGCGCTGCGCGGGCCTGGGAGCTGCCGGAGTGAACCCCGCGGGCGGTTCTGACTCTGCTGTCAGGGTAGGGGACAGAGAGAGAACGTAAGGTCCGTCCAGGGCGAGCAAACGTTATTAAGGAAGAAAGCCGCCCGCGCCCTCCGTAGCCACCTGAGCGGAGGTTCTCACCTATTCGAGAACTAATGGGTATGTGTGAAAAGGTGGGCTAGGGCTGGGCCCACCTTTTGTAGACACACAGGCCGGACCTGTAATCCTAGCGACTTGGGAGGCCGAGGCGGGAAGATAATTTGAGGGCAGGAGTTCAAGACCAGTCTGGGTAGGTAACAGAGGGCAACACCATCTTCGTTTTTTAAAAAAATAAATAATAAAAATAAAAAAAAGGTGAGCTGGGAGGGATGAGGATGATGAAGTTAGATGGCTTAGCAGCTGTTTTGTAGAAATCACACACTGCCAATTCAGTTTCTCCTGGGGTGGGTAGGCAGGCATAGGGAAATCTGGGGATCTCAGCCTTTGTGAGACCAAACTGGCCCTGGATTTAGAGGTTTGTCTTTCTCGGGTTTCTCATGGGTGCTAACCGTGTGTCCGAGATTTCCAGAGCAGGACCAGGTAACATTCAGGCTCTTTTGTCTTCATAAGTTTACTCACCCTTGTGTACGGATTTGGAGTTCAGAAAGTACATCCTTTATCTATGGTCTTTGTTGAGTTGAAGAATATTTCCGGGGCGGAGCACTAGGCAGGTCTATGTGACTGATGTGACTCTGCCACAAAGCGCAGGAAGGGCTGATGCTGTATCCTCTGGCTTTCACCTGTGTGAAGATTGTATACTTTATTGAGCACACATTAAGTGCTCTGTTTGAGAAGCTCTGCAGTGTGTTTAGAAAATTTTAAGCATGGGTATGTTTCTAAGTCAAGATAGTTTCTTTCTGAGACAGGGTGTCGCTCTGTTGCCCAGGCTGGAGTGCATTGGCACAATCATGGCTCACTGCAGCCTCCACCTCCTGGGCTCAAGCAGTCCTCCTGCCTCAGCCTCCCAAGTAGCTGTGATCACAGGCATGTACCACCATGCCTAGCCAATTTTTTTTAGATTTGATTTTGTAGAGACAAGGGTCTCTCTATGTTGCCCAGGCTGGTTTTGAACTCCTGGGCTCAAGCAATCTTCTTGCTTTGGCCTCCCAAAGTCCTGGGGTTACAGGCGTGAGCCACTGGGCCTGGTGAGGAGCTTTATGAGTTTTTGGAAATAAATGCATGACCAGAGTGCAGGCTGATGAATAGCACTCGCAACAGGCAGTTTGCCAGATGTCACCAAATTTATTGTAAGCAGTGTTTTGATAAGCAGAAATTGATATACAGGTAAGAATGGTGGTATTTTGGCAGCTCTAGTTAATAACTGATATCAACGAATGAAAAGTTTTCTTTCACATACTGCTTTTGGTGTCATATTTCATGTGAAATAAATGACAGGTTAGACAATTTCATTTTCAAATCCAAAGAGCCACATGACTTAGTTTTTGCAGAGTGATGAACTCAGATATCATCAAAACATAGTTTTGTAGGAGGAACAGTAGCCATGCAGAAATGCAGAAATTAGAAGGTATTGTCTAGGGAGCATCAGTACCTGACACTTACCAACTTACTGCTTCTCAGCTCCAAATTAACCCTTCACTATGTGCTCTGTGACAACGGACAGATTTCCTCTAAGCATCTAACCTTTGTAATGAGCAATATATTAAGCATTTTTAATAGACAATGTTGGCAGGACGTTGCAGGAGGAAGGGGATTTCAAATAGTCCCCTGAGGGTAGTGGGTGGAGCTCTGCCTCTGGCACTTTACCAGGATATGCACTTCCTTGGCAACACTGCAACTATTGGCTGTTCTAGCAATAACCTAGCACCTCACTTGATATGAAAACTGGAACTCGAAAGCCCTCCTAACTCCACTAGCAGCCCAATTCCTCACCTGCGCCCCCAATTCTTCACCTGTTCCCATCGAGCCACCGCTCTCTGTAGAGCCGTTGGCCAACCTGTACCCATCACCATTCCCTCTGCACTCACGCCACTGCTTGCTGATGACCTATGTCCTGCCTGCATTCTGGTGGGTTCCTTCCTGCCTTCCCCTTGACTGCACACCAGATCCAGCCTGGGCAAGCCATCAAACTTCTACACAGTAGCTATCCAGTAGGCTGACCTATACCTGCTCGCGTCAGATCTGAAACCCAGATTTGGGGAAGGGGTCCCTTTCAAGTTTATCTTCTTTATTTGTCCTTAGCCATAGGTTCCTTATATTTTCTAGACATACTTTAATCAGATTTGTTGTTTTTTCAGAGATGGGGTCTCACTATGTTTTCCAGGCTGGAGTCCAGTGGCTATTCACAGGTGCTATGATTATAGCACACTACAGTGTCATACTCCTGGCCTCAAGCAATCCTCCTGCCTGAGCCTCTTGAGTAGCTGAGACTACAGGTGCATGCCGCCATGCCTGGCTGATCAGAGTTTACTCATTCATTATATTAAACTTTACCTGTTTAACCTACAGTGTGGTTTCAGTCTCATTATTGGACCCAGACTAATACGGTACCTTTAGATACTATGATTAAAGAAAAGTAAATGTAAACTATTACCGTTTCCATTCTGTTATTATTTAGGAATGACCTACTAATATTTGTTATAATTTGACATAATATTTCATATGTCCATGGTTTAAAAGAAATCAAAGAACACACACTGAAAAATACAGAGGCAGCACCACATGAGTGTAGAGTTGCCAGTGTAGCTACTGTGTTGCCCAAGAAAGCCTCCTCCAGAATATCTTCTGACAAGTTCAACTAGAGATTCAACTACCAAGAATACAGCTCTGAGGGGACAACACCAACTTTTTCTTAATTTGTTAATTTTAAAAAATCTTTCTCCCTTTTGTGGTAAAATATAAATGACATAAAATTTCCCACTTTAACCACTTTTAAATGTATAATTCATTGGCATTAAGTACATTCACACTGTTGTGCAGCCTGCACCATCATCCATCTCCAGAACTTTTATATCATCTCCAACTGTAACTCCATAACCATTAAACACTAACTCCCCATTCCCTGCTTTACCTAGCCCCTGGCAACCACCATTCTACTTTTTATCTCTATGCGTTTGATTACTGTAGTTATCTTGTATAACTGGAATCAAACAGCATTTGTCCATTTGTGATTAACTTACTTCACTTGGCACAATGTCTTCAAGGTTCACCCTTGTTGCAGCATGTGACAGGATTTCCTTCCTGTTTAAGCCTGAATAATATTCCATTGAATGTATCTACCGCATTTTCTTTATCCATTCATCTGTTGATGGACATGTGGGTTGTGTCCATCCTTTGGCTATTATGAATAAAGCTACTGTGTATGTGGGTGCACAATTCATTAATCTTTTTTTTTTTTTTTTTTTTTTTGAGACGGAGTCTCGCTCTGTCCCCAGGCTGGACTGCAGTGGTGCGATCTCTGCTCACTGCAAGCGCCACCTCCCGGGTTCGCGCCATTCTCCAGCCTCAGCCTCCCGAGCAGCTGGGACTACAGGCGCCTGCCAACACGCCCAGCTAATTTTTTGTATTTTTAGTGGAGACAGGGTTTCACTGTGTTAGCCAGGATGGTCTCAATCTCCTGACCTTGTGATCCACCCGCCTCGGCCTCCCAAAGTGCTGGGATTACAGGCGTGAGCCACCGTGCCCGGTCTCATTAATTTTTTGAGTGTTGTATTAGGGGTCCCCAGAAGAGAACCAGACCATATAGATCTACTGGATCTCTCTAGATAGAGATCTATATATAGATATCTATATATATAGATCTATATATCTGTGTATGTATATATCTGTGTATGTATATATCTCTATATAAAGAGACATTATATATATATTTAAAATGGAGAGAGAGAGTGTGTGAATTTTATTTATTTATTATTTGAAACGGAGTTTCACTCTCGTTGCCCAGGATGGGGTACAATAGCGCGATCTCAGATCACTGCAACCTCCGCCTCCTGGGTTCAAGTGATTCTTCTACCTCAGCCTCCTGAGTAGCTGGGATTACAGACGTGCGCCACCACACCCGGCTAATTTTGTATTTTTAGTAGAGACAGGGTTTCTCCATGTTGGTCAGGTTGATCTCAAACTCCTGACCCCAGGTGATCCATCCATCTTGGCCTCCCAAAGTGCTGGGATTACAGGTGTGAGCCATCGCGCCCAGCCAAGAGTAAATTTGTTTTAAGAAACTTAGTAGTGATTGTGGGGGCTGGTACATCTGAAATGTGTAGGGCAGGTGACCAGGCTGGAAATGAAGGTAAGAATTGACGTTGCAGTCTTGAGTCCTAATTTTGCACAGCAAGAGGCTGGAAACATCTTGTAGTTTTGAGAAATGCTTATTTTTCAGGAAACCTGTCTTTGCTTAAGCCTCCTCTGACTGGATGAAACTCATCCACATTATGGAGGGTAATCTGCTTTACTCAAAGTCTACTGATTTCAATGTCAATCACATCTAAAAAATACCTTTATAACAACACTTAGATTGGTATCATGTCTAAGTGTTGTTATAAACGACTGGGTATCATGTCCTAGTCAAGCTGACACATAAAATTAATCACCAGTCCATCTCTGGTCAACCTGGCACCCATACACATCTCCTTAAAACCATACTTAATCTCCATATAAAGATAATAACAAAGTCATACATCTGCCTAACAGGATACAACTATCTGGCATAGAACTGAAAATGCAATGGCTGGGCGCAGTGGCTCACACCTGTCATCGCAGCACTTTGGGAGGCTGAGGTGGGTAGATCACCTGAGGGCAGGAGTTCGAGACCAACCTGGCCAAGATGGTAAAACCCTGTTCTGTACTAAAAATACAAAAATTAGCCAGCTGTGGTGGCAGGTGCCTGTAATCTCAGCTACTTGGGAGGCTGACGAAGAAGAACTGCTTAAACCCGGGAGGTGGAGGTTGCAGTGAGCCGAGATGGTGCCACTGCACTCCAGCCTGGGCAACAGAGCGAGACTCTGTCTCAAAAAATATAACTGAAAATGCATTAACTTTTCCCCAGAAAAGGATGCAAAATCCTTGGGCGATGTTCACTCTTCTTAATATCCTGTAACTTAAATACTATGATAAAAGTTAAGAGTATTTAAATATTGTAGTGAAAAGTTAATACATCCTACGGTATATAAGGGGATAAAAGAAGGCAGAAAAGATTTTACGCGCACACACACAACATATTCATAAGAAAATAAATATTCACAGCAACTACCATTCTCATTTAAACAACTGGTCACGTGTTTATTATACCTGATATTTATAAATACCTTCTGTTACCCATTCCATATTCCCTTGTCCACAGCAAGCACTTGAGCTGGTTGTGTGGTTTTTTTGCCTGGTGGGATGACCCAAACCTTCGTTCCTGAAGGGGCTGCGCCATTCACAGTCCTGCCTGCATTGGGTTGTAGTTGTCCATTGACTTTAATCAGAAGGTGTATTAATTCTAAGAGACGCCCCAGTGGATGTCCTGCATCCCAGACATATTTTTCCTTACCTCTATCGTGAAGTCCAGTGACCCTTCGTAATTAGGAAAAAAGTCATCCCAGGCAGTCGAGTGACTCCCTTCTTTACCTGCTGACTCAGAGGCATGCAAAGCCTGCAATGGCTGGGTGTTTGTCTTGTCATCCAGTTCAATGAAGTCATTGTTGTGTGACCTGGTGGAAGCATTCCTCCCCTCAGAACTAAGACTGGTGTGGCTCGCCAGGCTGAACGATCTGTGGTCCTCCTCACCCACCGCTGGAAATGCTGAGGCAGAGGTGTGTGCAGGGCTGACGCCCGGGAAGGCTGTGATCCTCAGACAGGAAACCCTCCTGAGAAGGTAGATGGGAAGACGGGAGCTGAAGTACTGGGCTTCAGAGGGAGTGAGAGTTGGTGCCTGCCCAGTTACATATGCTCTGACAGGAGTATTCCAGAATATCCCAGGAATATTCTGGGACTTTGGAGACCACACTAGAGGAGTGAGGCCTTGCCAGGCGAGGCAGAATCTTTAGGGAGCATGGCCGCTGCTGTTAGTTACTGAGAGTGAGCTGGGTCTTTTAGTCTTGGGAGGACTTTCTTCCTAATAGCAAGCTGGAGAAGGGATGTGGCAATCTCTCTTTGCCCTCCTTTCTTGGGGCTGGACATAGGGGTAGAGGTGTCCCCCAAGAAGTTCCTTGGTGGTGGGGGTAAAGATGGTCCCTTCTGAGACCAGAGGCCTCCTTGTGGTCAAGTGTGAGCTGACAGTGAGAAAACCGACCTATACACAAGATTAACTGAGTCGTGACAGCCTCAACATTTATTTTCCCTTTCCTTTTCTCAAGGATTTTAGTAAATCCCCATTTGTACGTCTCAGCTCAGTTTCAGCTGTGTCACTGGGTTTTGTAAGAAACCATAGACCTTTCTGTGCATGAGTGGAGGAACAGCACCTTCTTGTGGTCAGCATGAAGGTGGCAGTATTAAACATTTATTTTTAGTTATTTATTTATTTTTGTGAGATGGAGTCTGGCTCTTGTTGCCCAGGCTGGAGTGCAGTGGTGTGATATCAGCTCACTGCAACCTCCGCCTCCTGGGTCTCCTGCCTCAGCCTCCTGAGTAGCTGGGATTACAGGTGCCCGCCACCATGCCCGGCTAATTTTTTAATTTTTTTTTTTTTTTTTTTTTGAGACGGAGTCTCGCTCTGTCGCCCAGGCTGGAGTGCAGTGGCCGGATCTCAGCTCACTGCAAGCTCCGCCTCCCGGGTTCACGCCATTCTCCTGCCTCAGCCTCCCGAGTAGCTGGGACTACAGGCGCCCGCCACCTCGCCCGGCTAGTTTTTTTGTATTTTTTAGTAGAGACGGGGTTTCACCGGGTTAGCCAGGATGGTCTCGATCTCCTGACCTCGTGATCCGCCCGTCTCAGCCTCCCAAAGTGCTGGGATTACAGGCTTGAGCCACCGCGCCCGGCCCCGGCCTAATTTTTTAATTTTTAGTAGAGACGGGGTTTCACCATGTTGATCAGGCTGGTTTCAAACTCCTGACTTCATGATCCGCCTGCCTCGGCCTCCCAAAGTGCTGGGATTATAGGCGTGAGGCACCGCGTCCAGCCCAACATTTATTAAAGAAGGTATCATTGCCTTGTGGAGCTGTATAAGACTGGAAGTTTATACAAGGGCTATGGTGTCCAACTTGGCCTGCTGGAAGTAGTAACCACAGACTCTAAGTGGAGAAGTTGGGGCCCATCAGCGGGCATTTGAATCTCCGGAATCCACCCATCGCAATGTCAGGGCCCTCTTTTGCATACCTGAGTGAGAGAAAAAGGTATGTTCCAATTTGAACTCTGATTCTCCACAGAAAAGGCAGCTGGAGCTGGGGTCGTCGTCCCATCCAGCACATCCAGGTGGCCACCGGGATTCCCTGCGAGAGTCAAAACTCCCTGCAATGTGGGACACTGAAGGCCAAAGGGCTCCCTCTGGCCTCTGAAGAGAACAACTGGGGGCCAAACTGAAAGCTCTGTGGGGACCCAGACGTCAGTGTAAAATCAGCTCTAATTTATGGGGTACCCCAGCACACTGGGCTCCTCAGAAAATCCCTGCTACTTTTGCTTTATTTGTTGCTGTGATGGATGACTAAGGTTTGAAGGAGGAAGAAGAACCATCAGGTAAGTAAAGCACAGTTGAACTGTGAGAGGGAACTGAGGGCCTCAACTTCACCTGGAGAAAATATCCCAAACAAAGCAAAAGCAGCTTGAGATGGGATGTTGTGAGCGGAGCAATAAAAGAGACAATGGAAACAAACATTTCCCTCCGTCGGTATGGTCAGCCAGCAGGGCTCACAGACGCTGGGCTGCCAGTCGTGGGCACCCCTGCTGTGGTGCACCCCCGGGAAGCCCAAGAAGCTGAGGGGCCAAGGTCATTCACTCAGCCTTTTAAAGATCTTGCCTTCAGGCAGAGCACAGGAGCAGTGGGTAGTGTATGAGTGACACCAGACACTGCATGTAACAAGGAATAAAGGGAGGGTAAACACTTCTGCCATCTGTCTCTTCCTATGTTCCAATTCCATCCTGACTCCTTGTTCTGGAGTGGTGTCGTGAGGCTCTCAAGGCACACTCCGACCATGTGCTCTTCCAAGGAATGCCTGTCCAAACGGCTCACTCCTGCCCTGGCCATTCAACAAAACCAGTCCTGCTGCCCTGGCTAGGGACTGAGCTGGATTCAAAGGGAGCCCTGTGTCAAGTGATTCTGAGGGGGACAACACTCTCTGCTCTGCTTGGGGATAAACCTCTGCTCCATAAGAGCGCTTTGCCTGGGAGGCCAGAAAATGGAGCCAATCCCATCTCCTAGAACTCTTGGGAAGTATAGGTTCTATTTCTGGCAAGCACAGGTTCTCCCAGAAAGGGCAGGTCATGGGTCAAACCATGATGGTTCACATTTCCCGTGATGGCTCCTAAATATCTTCACAAAGTACTAATCTGAGTGACTGCTGAGTTATTTGATTGAACGAACTTTTTTTTGTTTGTTTGTTTTGAGATGGAGTCTCACTCTATTGCCCAGGCTGGAGTGCAGTGACATGATCTCAGCTCACTGCAACCTCTGCCTCCCAGGTTCAAGTGATTCTCCTGCCTCAGCCTCCCCAGTAGCTGGGATTACGGGTGCACACCACCACATCCAGCTAATTTTTGTATTTTTAGTAAAGACAGGGTTTCACCTTGTTGGCCAGGCTGGCCTCGAATTGATCCACTTGCCTCAAGTGATCCACTTGCCTCAGCCTCCCAAAGTGTTGGGATTACAGGTGTGAGCCACTGCACCTGGCTCCAGATGTTTTTCAGTAGGTGAGGGTTAAGCGAACTTGGTACCCTTACACCATGGAATACTACTCTGCAATAAAAAAGAACAAAACAAACTACTGACACACACAACAACCAGGATGAAGCTCCTGAAAATTATGCCAAGTGAAAAAAATTATTTCTGAAGGTTACATGTTGTATGATTCCACTTTGTCATTCTTCAACTGACAAAATTATGGAAATGAAGAATGGATTAGTGGTAAAGAAGGGGGTGGAGGTGGGAGGGAAGTGGCTGTGGCTATAAAACAGCAACAGGAGTGATCCACGTGGTGACTGAATTTTTCAGTATCTTGACTATGCCAATGTCAATATTCTGGTTGCATTGTACTATAGTTTTGGGTGATGTTACCATTGCTGAAGGCTGGGTAAAGGGTACATGGGATTTCTCTGTAACAGTTTTTGTACCTGCAGGTGAACCTATAATTATCTCAAACAAAACTTAACAAAATTATGGAAGAAAATGGAAAGAGATGGCAGAGACTACAAATAAATATGTACTCACTTCACTCCACAATGACACTTGGCTCTCACCACCTTAGACAAGTATGAAGATTGATTTGGAGGGAGAAGTCTCCTGTGCACTCGAAAGTCCCTAAGGCTGCCTCAAATTGGAGTCTCATCAGTACCACTAAGATCTCTTGTAGAAGGGAGGACTATTAAAGCTTGTGAGTTACTTTCTTACCTCTCCAAAACAGTTAGATATTTGCTTTATTTTAAAGATATTCTGTACTAACTAGTAGCCCCTGGGCCAAAGAATTCATGATGCATTTCAAAGAACAGGCAAATGTCACAAATGGTCATGATGGATGAGGTAGAAGCCCACAGGAGACTGGAGTATGTGAAACATGCCCACGGGCACGTGGGTCTGGGACCGGAAGGGAGCAGCATAGGCTCTGACTCTTAGGAGGGAAGTCATTCAAGATCTCGTTCCCTACAAGGCGGACTGTGGCTTGCCTGTCAAGACAGCTGAACGTGCTTCTTCTTCAACGGGTGCACACAAAGGGTTGGACAAAACTGCTTGGAGACTTTCTCACTTGGTTTGTGGTTACCTCAAAAACTGACAAGGAATAGTTATATAAAATGTGAACACTGGGGAAGGATGGAGAGGGACATATGGACACTCATTGTACTATTTTTGTAGCTTCTATAAGTAGTTCAAATAAAAAGTTTTTAAAAAGCTAACTTTGTCTTGGTTGGAAATTTGCTCAAGTTACTTTTGCTTAGTCAGTGAACAGGTAAGTATTTTCCCCCTTGAAAGTATCTCAGCTTAAGAAACGGTAAACATCTAGGGAAGGAGAGACCCTCAGATGCCTAGCCATGCCTGGGGTCTGGCCCCTCCACACCCACCTCATTGTCACTGCTGGATGTCTCAGTGTCAGAGGAGGACATGGGCTGATGCACGGGTGGCTCCTTCTCCTTGGGGTCATTGTGTTCACACTTTGCCAGGGACAGGGGCTCCTAATGTGTCCAGAGTTTGTTCCTTCTGGTGGGTTCATGGTCTCACTGGCTTGCTGTGGACCTTTGTGGTCAGCGTTACAACTCTTAAAGGTGGCACCCAAAGAGTGAGCAGCACCAAAATTTATTGGGAAGAGCGAAAGAACAAAGTTTCTACAGCCTGGAAAGGGACCCAAGTGGGTTGCTGCTGCTGGGTTGGGTGGGGGGAGGTGGCTAGCTTTTATTCCCTTATTTGGTCCCTGCCTATGTCCTGCTGATTGGTCCATTTTACAGAGTGCTGATTGGTCCATTTTACAGAGTGCTGATTGGTGCATTTTACAAACCTCTAGCTAGCCACAGAGCACTGATTGGTGCGTTTTTACAGAGCACTGATTGGTGCATTTTACAAACCTCTAGCTAGCCACAGAGCACTGATTGGTGCGTTTTTACAGAGCACTGATTGGTGCATTTTACAAATCTCTTGTAAGACAGAAAAGTTCTCCAAGTCCCCACTCCACCCAGGAAGTCCAGTTGGCTTCACTAAGGGGGCAGAAAGTCACATGAATTTTATTCAGCCAATAAATAACATCTAAGAACGTTAAGATCCATGCTTTATCCTTTATACACCTTTACACTTGCAAATAAAGGGCATGATTATGGGAATTTTTCTCAGTTGAAAAGGTAGTTTTCAGTATTTCTAGCTGCTGAAGAATTCTCAAAATTTGCTTTCTCTCTCTTAATAGAAAATGTATGTCTGAGACAAAAAGCGGCTGGCAAGGGGAACTGGAGGCTGCTCCCATCCTGACCCCATTTCTTATCCTACACCACAGAACTACTGATGCCAAGAGAATGATGAGAAGCACATTTACAACAGAATTTCTCTTATAATTCTTACCCTCAGGATCCCCCTTATTAATTCACGGCACAGTCAGCATGTGTTGGGGGCTCTTCTGGATGAAAAGAATGGGTTTTACTGACAAACCCAACAGTTCCTCAAGACAATTTGTATTTTATTAGTTAAAACAGAAAACAGGAAGCCAGGCACGGCGGTTCAAGTCAGGCGCGGTGGCTCACGCCTGTAATCCCAGCACTTTGGGAGGCTGAGGTGGGTGGACTGTCTGAGGTCAGGAGTTTGAGACCAGCCTGCCCAACATAGTGAAACCTCATCTCCACTAAAAATACAAAAAATTAGCTGGGCGTGGTGGCAGGCGCCTGTAATCCTAGCTACTAGGGAGGCTGAGGCAAGAGAATCACTTGAACCTGGAAGGCGGAGGTTGCAGTGAGCCAAGATAGCACCATTGCACTCCATCATGGGGAATAAGAGTAAAACTCCTTCTCCAAAAAAAAAAAAAAAGAAGAAAAAGAAAAAGAAAACAGGAGTTTGATATTTCTGGTGTTTAATGATTGACAACAAGCAATATGTATTCTTGCCATTACACTGAGACTTTAATTTGACAACTCCAAACACTCCTGTGCCTTGACTGTGGTGATCTCTACTGATACTAGCAGGAGAGAGGAGTGCCATTAAGTAATGAGTCATAACTGCCATCACAATAAGCTCTGCCAGGTTTTCTCCAAGTTGGCATAGTCACTAAGAAAGGCAACAAAAAGATTCTTGGTCTGGTTGCTGCTCAACTAATACCAGGAACAGCTCACATTTATACAGCACTGACTATGTGCCAGATACTAAGAATCATATATGAAATCATTTAATCTTCGTAACAACCTTAAAAGTAGGTACTAGTATCATTCTCATTTTAGAGGTAAGAAAATTAAGTATAAAGAAGTTAAGGTTAGCTAATAAATGAAGGAGGCAGGATTTGAACATAAGCAGTTCCTGACTCATGACTGAGTCATGATTTAAAAATACAAAACCATTTTGCCTTAATTTTTCCTTCTGCCAAGAAAAATAAAAATATAACTAATAAATGATTAAACACATTCTATTTAAGGCTCTCCTTAAGGAGCTGTACAAATTATAAGTTCTAAGGCTGAATTTAAAGTAATAGTTATAAAGTATCTGCTTTCTTCTTTCTTAGAGTCTGTCTTTCAATGTGAGGACCATTCTTTCCTTCCTTAGATAAACCATCTAAAATTAATAAAACTCTTCTATTTACAGGTGACATGATCTTACTGGCAGAAAATTCTAAGGAATCCACACACACACAGAAAAAAAATCATTAAAGCCAATACATGAATTCAGAAGGTTGCAGGACATAAAATCAATATACAAAGATCAATTGTATTTCCACACACTAACAAAGAACAATGCAAAAATAAATTTAAGAGAACAATTCCACATACAATAGTGTAAAAAAGAACAAAATACTCAGGGATAGGCCCGATACAGTGGCTCATGCCTATAATTCCAGCACTTTGGGAGGCTGAAGTGAGAGAATGGTTCCAGCTCAGGAGTTTGAGACCAGCCTGGGCAACATAATGAGACCCTGTTTCTACAAAAAGTGAAAACAAAAAAAGTTTGGCGGGGCGCGGTGGCTCACGCCTGTAATCTCAGCACTTTGGGAGGCTGAGGTGGGCATATTACTTGAGATCAGGAGTTTGAAAACAGCCTGGCCAACATGGTGAAGCCCTGTATCTACTAAAAATACAAAATAATTTGCCAGCATGGTGGTGGGCACCTGTAATCCCAGCTATTCGGGAGGCTGAGGCAGGAGAAATGCTTGAACCCAGAAAGCAGAGGTTGCAGTGAGCCAAGATCACACCAGTGCACTCTAGCCTGGGTGACAAAGCGGGACTCCATCTCAAAAAAATAAAATAAAATAAAAAATAAAAAAAGTTAGTCAGGTGTGGCACACGCTTGTGGTCCCAACTACTCAGGAGGCTGAGGCAGAGGATCACTTGAGTCTAGCAGATTGAGGTTGCAGTGAGCCATGTTTGTGCCACTGTACTCCAGCTTGGGCAACAGAATGAGACCCTGTTTCAAAAAAATAAAAAATAAAATAAATGCAAAACTTGTATGCAAAAAGCTACAAAATATTTTAAGAAATTAAAGAAGATCCAAATAAATGGAAAGATATCCCATGTTCATAGAACAGAAGAAATAGTATTTTATAGATGGCAATACTCTCCAAATTGATTCAATGCAATACATGTAAGAATCTCAGCTAGCTTAGAAATGGATAAGCTGGGCCAGGCACAATGGCTCACACCTGTAATCCCAGCACTTTGGGAGACCGGGGCAGGTGGATCACAAGGTCAGGAGTTTGAGACCAGACTGGCCAATATGTTGAAAACCCGTCTGTGCTAAAGCTACAAAAATTTAGCTGGGCATGGTGGCCTGTGCCTCTAATCCCAGCTGCTTGGGAGGCTGAGGCAGGGGAATGGCTTGAACCCCGGAGGCGGAGGTTGCAGTGAACTGAGATCATGCCATTGCGCTCCAGCCTGGGCGACAGGGAGAGACTCCATCTCGGAAAAAAAAAAAAAAAACAAATGGATAAGCTGATCTTAAAATTCATGTGAAAACTGAAGAGGCAACAGATAGCCGAAACAGTCTTGAAAAAGGACATTTCCCGGCCAGGCGCGGTGGCTCACGCCTGTAATCCCAGCACTTTGGGAGGCCGAGGTGGGCAGATCACGAGGTCAGGAGATCGAGACCATCCTGGCTAACACGGTGAAACCCTGTCTCTACTAAAAATACAACAACAACAAAAAAAATCAGCTGGGCGTGGTGGCAGCGCCTGTAGTCCCAGCTCCTTGGGAGGCTGAGGCAGGAGAATGGTGTGAACCAGGGAGGCAGAGCTTGCAGTGAGCCCAGATCGCGCCACTGCCCTCCAGCCTGGGGGACAGAGCCACACTCTGTCTCAAAAAAAAAAAAAAAAAAGAACATTTCCCAATTTCATAGCTATGAAGATACAGTATTCAAGACAGTCAGAGTGGTACTAGTACAAGGGCAGACAGACCTACACCAATGGAGTAAAACTAAGAGTCCAGAAATAAACCATTACATGCATGCTTAGTTGATTTTTGACCAGTATGCCAAGACAACTTGAAAGGGAAAGAATAAACTTTTCAATAAATGCTGTTAGGGGAACTAGGTATCTCCAATCAAATATGTGAAACTGGACCCCTGCATTCCACCATATACAAAAATCAACTCAAAACAAATCAGGTACCTAAATAAGAGTGAAAACGAGACAACTCTTAAAAGAAAAGAAAGCATAAATCCATAAAAATCATGTATTTTGTAAGGGCCTTATATCCAGAATACATAAGAAATTCTTACAACTCAACAATAAAGAGACAATGCAATTAAAAGTGGGCACAATGGATTTTTAAAAATTTTATTGATTGATTGATTGATTGATTGAGACGGAATCTCGCCGTCGCCCAGGCTGGAGTGCAGTGGTGCGACCCGAATCACTGCAAGCTCCGCCTCCCAGGTTCATGCCATTCTCCTGCCTCAGCCTCCCCAGTACCTGGGACTACAGGCGCCGCCACCACCCCCGGCTAATTTTTTGTATTTTTAGTAGAGAGGGGGTTTCAATGTGTTATCTAGGATGGTCTCCATCTCCGGACCTCGTGATCTGCCCACCTTGGCCTCCCAAAGTGCTGGGATTCCAGGCGTGAGCCACCGTCCCCGGCCATGGGCACAATGGATCTTAATGGACATTTCTCCAAAGAAGATCTACAAACGGCCTATAAGCACTACTTAAAATCACTAATCATTAGGGAAATCCCAATTGAATGCACAATGAGGTATCACTTCATATGTACTTGGAAGGCTATAATTTAAAAGATGGACGGTAAAAAGTGCTGGTAAGAAGGCAGAAAAACTGGCACTCTCGTACACTGGCTGGTAGGAATCTAAAATGGTAAAGCCACATTGAAAAACAGCCTGGGAGTTCCTCAAAAATTAAACATAGAGTTACCACGTGACCAGCAACGCCACTCCTAAGTATATACACAAGAGAACTGAGAACACATTGTCAAAAACTTCTAGGCACATCTTCACAGCAGCATTATTCATAATGGCCATAAACGGGAAACCACCCAAATGTCCATCCTCTGATGAATGGATCAACAAAATGTGATTATTTGTACAGTGAAATATTACTTGGCCCTATAAAGGAACGAAGTTCTGATACAAGTTGTAACATGGATGAACCCTAAAAACATTATGCTAAGTCAAAGAAAGCAGAAAAAAATTCATAGGGAAAGAAGGATTAGTGGTTATCTGGGACTGAGGGTAGAGGGCAATGGTGAGTGACTACTAATGGCTATGAGGTTTCTTTTTGGGATGACTGCTATGGTTTGAATGCTTGTCCCCTCCAAAACTCGGGTTGAAACTTAATCCTCGATGTAACAACACTAAGAGGTGGGGCCTTTAAGAGGTTACTGGGTCTCCAGGGCTTCACTGTCATGAATGAGTTAATCCATTCAGGTGTTAATGGATGGATGGGTTATCAGGGGAATGGGTTGGTTATCACGAGACTGGGTCTGTTATAAAAGCCAGGTTGGCTCTCTCTTGGCATGCGATGTCTTCTGCCACATGAAGACACAGCATGTGGCCCGCACCAGAAGTCGACCAGGTATGGCTCCTTGACCTGGGATTTCCGAGAATCCCAAACTGTAACAAATAAATTTATTTTTCAAATACATTATCCAGTCTCAGATATTCAGTTATAGCAACAGAAAACATACTAAGGCACCTTGGATTCAGTCACACCTGCAGCCACTCAGTTCCTCCTCTTGCATAAGCTAAGACTAAGACAATGATAAAATGTTCTGAAATTATACAGTAGAGATCAATGCACAACTTGGTGAATATACCGAAAACTTTAAATGTGGAATCATTCACTTTAAAAAGGTGAACATTAGCCTATGTGAATTGTGTCGCAATGAAGTAGTCATTAAGTGTAACACTTTCTACTTAGAAAATGCTAGCACACAAAAGTCCTGAAAAGTTTTAGCTCGCAGAACAATCTAAAGGTACTCAATAACAAAACAATGATTCTTACAGAACGACATTTGTAAGTTTATGGCTTTCAAATTCTTTACTGTTATTCCCCTTTTCATATTTTATATAAACTGGAAAATAAACGTAGAAAGAACACTGGTAAGCAATTTCTCCTGTTCTGAAGACATACAGGTGGATTTGGATACACTATCTCTATCAGTTTCCCTTAAACATAAGTATTACAAACAGTAAATGCCTGTTATAGATGTAAAGAGCTGATGATGCTCTCTGTTAAAGAATTTTTTTTTTTTTTTTTTTTTTTTTACCAGAAACCAAACAGATGGCTAACCTTCTGCTACAAACTGATAAGCAGCTATATCTGATAAGCATAGACACTTCTGTTACCACATTAAATCCTATGTTAAGACCAGTCTGGGAACAACAGAGGCTTTGTTAGAAGCGATAAAAGAGATACTCTTTCCACAACTTGGTTACTGCACACAAATTTATTGGTGAAATTCTCTGTGGTGCTGTTCATGATAAATAAGTCCCTTCTAGTCTACTGAAGGCTTACAACTATCACATATACCTGAACATACCAATACACAAAAGTCCTTCCAACGGTGCAGACGTGAAAAACCCATCAAACACTTGTGGGGCTTGATGATCTATCCAGTAACTGCTGTCAGTAAAGCTAATACTCATCAGTGCCCTGCAGCTTTCCTTCCTACTGCCTCACTGTTCCTGTGGGTCAGTGACATATCCAGTGGCTGTCCTTTACCTCATCTCCAGGAGTGAAAGCCATTTCCACAATTCCTAAGAGATTGGCCTGGGTGGGATTGGGGGTGGGGGCACACCACAGTGTATCAAGTTTAAGCTGAACTACATATCTGCTTAAAACAACGCTAACGCCCAATCTTCTCTAGGTTTGTTTGGGTACAGATACCACATCTGCCTTATCTTTCTTCGGGGGCAGTTTCATTCACACTGCTTGAAAGCCTCATTTAACATGAATGTGATCAATCCTGAAATCCTAAAATAAAGCACAGGCAGGAGCAGGGGCTCACGCCTGTAATCCCAGCACTTTGGGAGGCCGAGCTGGGTGGATCACCTGAGGTCAGGAGTTTGAGACCAGGCTGGCCAACACGGTGAAACCTCGTCTCTACTAAAAATACAGAAAAAATTGGCTGGGCGTGGTGGTGGGCGCCTGTAATCCTGGCTACTTGGGAGGCTCAGGCAAGAGAATCGCTTGAACTCAGGAGGCAGAGGTTGCAGTGAGCCGAGATGGTGCCACTGCACTCCAGCCCGGGCGAGAGAGTGAGACTATCTCAAAAAAAAAAAATAATAAAATAAAAAATAAAATAAAATAAAACAAAGCAAATCTAACCTCATCAAGGTTGTCTTATAAAAAAAAGTCAATGCTGATTAAGATTGGAATTCTAATCTATCAATATGTGAAAACTTACAAACCTTAAGGTTTGATTTTCCACCATCATTCACAAATACTACTTTTATTGATAATAAAAAATTATTAGATGCAATGACAAATGAAAATATCTTTATAGAGCTTTGAGCATTCACAACACCATAGCTTATAAGTGTGAATTAATACATTGATAAGGTTTAAGTGGGGCCCAGTTATTGCTGATAAACATCACACAGTTCATTGTTCTCCACTACTGGAACAGGCTTAGGAGTTACTGCTAAAGCAGATAGGGACGATGTCCTTACGTAGAACTCAAAGACTGCTCAACAGTATACCTGGAAAACAAGGGACATTCAAGCACTTACATGCTTAGTGAGTGGCCAAGACTAACTAGGAAGCAATTAATCACATACTGGTTAGAGTCAGATTCAAACTACAAGGGCTGGCCGAGTGCCGTGGCTCACGCCTGTAATCCCAGCATTTTGGGAGGTCAGAGAGGTGGGTGGATCACTTGATGTCAGGAGTTCGAGACCAGCCGGACCAACATGGTGAAACCCCGTCTCTACTAAAAAATAAAAAAATTAGCTGGGCATAGTGGCAGGTGGCTGTAATCCCAGCTACTCGGGAGGCTGAGACATGAGAATCGCTTGAACCTGAGAGGAGGAGGTTGCAGTGAGCTGAGAGTGCACCACTGCACTCCAGCCTGCACAAAAGATAGAGACTTTGTCTCAAACAAAAACAAAAAAGCTATAGGGGCTGTTAATATATATTAAAAAATGTAACTGACCCTTGAACAACACAGGGGTTGGGGTACCAAGCTCCCACATAGTTAAAAATCTATGTGTAACTTTTGACTTCCCAAAAACTTAATAGCCTACTGTTGACCAGAAGCCTCACTGATAACATAAACAGTTGATTAACACACATTTTGTATGTTATGTATATTATATTCTGTATTCTTATAATAAAGTAAGCTAGAGAAAAGAAAATGTTATTAAGAAAATCATAAAGGCCAGGCATGGTGACTCACACTAATAACCCCAGAACTTTGGGAACCTGAGGCAGGAGGATCACTTGAGGTCAGGAATTGAAGACCAGCTTGGGCAACAAAGTGAGACTTTACCTCTACAAAAATTAAAAAAATTAGCCATGTATGGTGCCAGTAGTCCCAGCTACTTGGGAGGCTGAGGTGGGAGGATCGCTTGAGCGCAGGAGTTTGAGGCTGCAGTGAGCTATAACTGTGCCACTGCACTCCAGCCTGGGAGACTGTTAGACCCTGTCTCAAAAAAAAAAAAAAAAAAGATATGGAAGAGAAAATACATTTACAGTACTGTACTCTATTTATCAATACCGTAAGTTAACATCATCTGTTTACAAGATGAATCACCTGTCTGAAATGGCAGGCAACCGCAGCTGCAGACCTCAATCTACAGTACATGTCAAACAATTTAACTTTTTCTCATAATATTACGACTTTTCTCTGCTTCTTGGGAGCACTTACAGCATCACTGGTGGCACTTCATGTGGATCCCATGGAGTTATTAAAGGTTTACAGTACAGCAAGTATAGCATGTTTACTCTAAACCTTTAATAACTCCATGGGACCCATATGAAGTGCCTCTAAGTGTTGTGAGTAGCATATATTTTTGAGAACCAGGAGAGATCATTTTTTACTGTGATATTCAATTTACTGGAGACAAAATGCCCATACAGGCATGACTAGTGTCACATGACATTTCAAGTGGCTATACACAACACTTGATCTCACCACAATAGCAACAGAAGATGGCTACAGGCCGGGCGCAGTGGCTCAAGCCTGTAATCCCAGCACTTTTGGAGGCCGAGACGGGCGGATCACAAGGTTAGGAGATCGAGACCATCCTGGCTAACCCGCTGAAACCCCATCTCTACTAAAAAATACAAAAAACTAGCCGGGCGAGGTGGCGGGCGCCTGTAGTCCCAGCTACTCGGGAGGCTGAGGCAGGAGAATGGCGTAAAACCCGGGAGGCGGAGCTTGCAGTGAGCTGAGATCTGGCCACTGCACTCCAGCCTGGGCGACACAGCGAGACTCCGTCTCAAAAAAAAAAAAAAAAAAATATGGCTACAAAATTATTATAGTACTACAGTAAGTACTACAGTTAATTCATGCAGTTATGATTTTTTCCTATTTATTTATTGAGATGGAGTTTCGCTCTTGTTGCCCAGGCTGGAGTGCAACGGCACAATCTCGGCTCATTGCAACCTCCACCTCCTGGGCTCAAGCGATTTTCCTGCCTCAGCCTCCCAAGTAGCTGAGATTACAGGCATGTGCTACCACACCCAGCTAATTTTTCTGTACTTTTAGTAGAGATGGGGTTTCACCATGTTGGCCAGGCTACTCTCGAACTCCTGACCTCAAATGATCCACCCATCTTAGCCTCCCAAAGTGTGCTGGGATTATAGGTGCGAGCCACTGAGCCTGGCTGATTTTTACTTTTTTAAAAATTTATTTTATTATTATTTTTTAATTAAGGACAAGGTCTTGCTCTGTCACCAAGGCTGGAGTGTGGTGGTGTCATCACAGATCACTGCAGCCTTGAACTTGTCGGCTCAAGTGATCCTCCTGCCTCAACCTCCCAAAGTGATGGTATTTCTAGGCTATGCGGTTCATCCTTTTTCAAACTGTCACAAATCTCCAAAAATTTTCCAATATTTTATTGAAAAAAATCCATGTATAAGTGGACCCACACATTCAGATCTGTAATCCCAGCACTTTGGGAAGCTCAGGTGGGTGGGCTGCTTGAACTCAGGAGTTTAAGACTAGCCTGGGCAACATGGTGAAATCCCGTCTATACAAAAAATACAAAAATTAGCTGGGTGTGGTGGCATGTGCCTGTAGTCCCAGCTACTTGGAAGGCTGAGGTGGGAGGACTGCTTGAGCCTGGGAGGTCGAGGCTGCAGTGAGCCGAGATAGTGCCATTGTACTCCAGCCTGGGTGACAGGTAAGGCCTTGTATCCTCCCCCCGCAAAAAAACGTGAACCCACACAGTTCAAACCACGTTGGTCAAGGGTCAATGAACATAGAGACACAGATCTCCAAGTAAAAAGGTTTTATTTGGGAATAACATATAAGTAGGATGGTGATTAGGATATACAGACCAGGGCAGCATCCAGTATGTCCTGCGAACAACAACAAAAAAGTTAGGGTTTTATTGGAGAAAGAGAAGGTTTTTCAAAGTTGTTGTTGTTGTTGTTGTTGAGACAGAGTCTGGCTCTGTCGCCAGGGTGGAGTGCAGTGGCGCGATCTCGGCTCACTGCAATCTCTGCCTCCCCGGTTCAAGCAATTCTCCTGCCTCAGCCTCCTGAGTAGCTGGGACTACAGGTGCTGGCCAACCAAGCCCAGCTAATTTTTGTATTTTTAGTAGAGACGGGGTTTCACCATGTTGGCCAGGATGGTCTCAATCTCTTGACCTTGTGATCTGCCTGCCTCGGCCTCCCAAAGTGCTGGGATTACAAGCCTAAGCCACCATGCTCAGCCTCAAAGTTGTTTCTTTTTTTTTTTTTTTTTTTTGAGACGGAGTCTCACGCTGTTGCCCAGGCTGGAGTGCAGTGGCGCGATCTCGGCTCACTGCAAGCTCCGCCTCCCGGGTTCCCGCCATTCTCCTGCCTCAGCCTCCTGAGTAGCTGGGACTACAGGCGCCCGCCACCGCGCCCGGCTAATTTTTTGTATTTTTAGTAGAGACGGGGTTTCACTGTGGTCTCGATCTCCTGACCTTGTGATCCGCCCGCCTCGGCCTCCCAAAGTGCTGGGATTACAGGCTTGAGCCACCGCGCCCGGCCTCAAAGTTGTTTCTTTAAGGAAAGTTCATTGGCACTGGCAGCGTCTTATAGCTGGTGTGTTCTGATTGATGAGTGTCAGCAGTTGTTAGGTAGGACTTGTAATCCTGGAGTTACGGTTAGGCTCTTCCAGTTTTGGACTGGGTGTGTCAGGCAGGTGCTCTCATATAATGGCTAGCTGTCCTTGTGCTGCTAGCTATCCTTGTGTGACACATGTAGTAAGCTTTGGTTTGGAAAAAAATTTTTGTGATAGTTCCTGTTATCAGTCTAATCATGTGTGAGAGCCCTCCCTTCATTGCCTTCCCTAGCTCCATTATACCAGGGTTTGACACAAGTGACTCCATTTTGAATTTGACAACTTTCACATAGGCCAAAGAACAAAGTTATCATTGAGGGCTGAAATAGCTGGTGAAGGCTTCAGAAGGCACAAACTGCAGTAGAAGGATGTGAAAAATATGGATAACCGAAGGGTTCGTGAGGGAATTCTGAGCATCGGAAGCATTAAGTTATCTGGCATGAGGCATTAGTAAGAAAACTGCCTGGCTAGATAGGGAGATCCAAGTTGAAGAAGATAAGATTGAATGGCTAAGTGGAAGGACAGTCACATGGAATCTCAGAAGTCTTGTAAGCAGGCTAGGTGCTCATTCATTCATTCAGTATACATAAGTATTACATGGTGACAATATTAAAAGTACTAGATAGGCAATAGTAAACAAAACACGTATCACGCTTGCCTTCATGGCCTTAGGCAGCACAATATACAAACAAATAAACATGTAAGTAATCAAAAAGAGTGTTAAGTGCCAAGAGGGAAACTGAGAGAATGCAGGGGGAAGACTTCTTGAGAAAGGGTGATTAGGAAAGGTTTTTCTTTTTTTTTGAGACAGAGTCTCCCTCTGTCACCCAGGCTGGAGTGCAGTGGTGGAATCTCGGCTCACTGTAACCTCTTCCTCCTGGGTTCAAGTGATGCTCCTGCCTCAGCCTCCTGAGTAGCTGGGACTACAGGCAGCTGCCACCACGCCTGGCTCATTTTTGTATTTTTAGTAGAGATGGGGTTTCACCATATTGGCTAGGCTGGTCTTGAACTCCTGACCTTGTGATCCACCTGCCTCGGCCTCCCAAAGTGCTGGGATTACAGGCGTGAGCCACCGTGCCCGGCCAATAGGAAAGGCTTTTCTAAGGTGATAGCACTGAAAACAACAGACTTTTTTCAAGGTGGTAGAAGGAAGCAGCTTCCTACACAGAAGTATCCAGATAGAAGAGCCAGGGCCTTGCAACAGTAAACAGCTTGACTTTTTTTTTTTCTTTGAGATGTAGTCTTGCTCTGTTGCCCAGGCTGGAGTGCAGTGGCGCGATCTCGGCTCACTGCAAGCTCCGTCTCCTGGGTTCATGCCATTTTCCTGCCTTAGCCTCCTGAGTAGCTGGGACTACAGGCGCCCCCCATCATGCCTGGTTAATTTTTTGTATTTTTAGTAGAGACAGGGTTTTACCGTGTTAACCAGGATGGTCTCGATCTCCTGACCTCATGATCTGCCCGCCTCAGCCTCCCAAAGCGCTGGGATTGCAAAGGCCACAGCTTGACTTTTTTTTAAAGCAATGAAAGCACTAAGTGTAACTGTAGCTTAGCAGGAAAGGGGGAGAGAATAAGATGATGTTACAGGGGTAAGAATAAACCATTCAGAGACTAACAGGGCAGGTTACAGAGTATGGATGTTTTGTGCAGTGCATGCTTGGTAAAAATGGATGCATCAACTTTCTTTTTATACACTGCTGCATTCATCAACAGTGGGTCTGATTTTGTAGGTTCGGGGAGGGGGAACCCAGGTTCTGCATTTTTCACAACCATCCCAGGTAACTTCTGATACATAAAGTGTTCAGGAAGGCACTTGGAGAATTATGCTCTAGAAGGCTCACTCGTCTCACCACTGGTAAAGTTCACTTGAGGTAAATGTTTTGATATCATGGCTTAGATTCTCATCTGGAGAAGTTAGGAACAAGGGTCTCCTTGGTGCCCACCTAAGTGCCCAGTGCAGACTCAGATTCACATTATACTCTCACACACTGAACACTTAGTGATGTGTTAGAGCTCATTTTTCTTTTCTTTTTTTTTTTTTTGAGACAGAGTCTCGCTCTGTCACCCAGGCTGGAGTGCAGTGGTGCAATCTAGGTTCACTGCAAGCTCCGTCTCCCGGGTTCACGCCATTCTCCTGCTTCAGCCTCCCGAGTAGCTGGGACTACAGGCACCTGCCACTGCGCCCGGCTAATTTTTTCTATTTTTAGTAGAGATGGGGTTTCACCGTGTTAGCCAGGATGGTCTCAATCTCCTGACCTCGTGATCTGCACACCTCGGTCTCCCAAAGTGCTGGGATTACAGGCGTGAGCCACCGCACCAGGCCCCTTTTCTCTTCTTTTTAGATGCAGTCTGTGTTGCCCAGGCTGGAGTGCAGTGGCGTGATCTTGCTTCACTGCAACCTCCACCTCCCAGGTTCAAGCGATTCTCCTGCCTCAGCTTCCCCAGTAGCTGGGACTACAGGCGCCCGCCACCACACCTGGCAATTTTTTTGTATTTTTAGTAGAGACGGGGTTTCACCGTGTTAGCCAGGATGGTCTCGATCTCCTGACCTTGTGATCCGCCTGCCTTGGCCTCCCAAAGTGCTGGGATTACAGGCGTGAGCCACTGCGCATGGCCTGAACTTACTGTTTTTCACAAGAACACAATACCATGCTCAGTTAATGACTACCCAGAACTATATGGGGACTCCCAAAGTGCCATCGTCAAGAAACGGCCCCAGAATGCACTAATTTTGTTTTAAAGACAGAAGACTGTGCAGACTTCCAGAGGGCAGGAATCATTTTTCTTTGATTCCTCCTAGAACCTGACATAATGCTGAACACATAGCTACATAGAAGATGCTGGTAACTGCTTCCCATTTTTGTTAAGACTGTCAGTAAGTGGCTGAAAAAAGTGGTGTATGTTAAAATTACTGCTAAAATGTATTAGGCATTACCTACGAACTAAGAGGGTGTTTTCTTCTATAGACAAATCTTTTCTAGTTGGATTTAAAGTTGCAATCCCCACCAGTACCCACTTGCAGGAAGCTCTTTGTGGCTCAGGTAAAATTCTCTCTACCGCAATTCTTTTTTTTTTTTTTTTTTTTTTGAGACGGAGTCTCGCTCTGTCACCCAGGCTGGAGTGCAGTGGCCGGATCTCAGCTCACTGCAAGCTCCGCCTCCCGGGTTCACGCCATTCTCCTGCCTCAGCCTCCCGTGTAGCTGGGACTACAGGCGCCCGCCACCGCGCCCGGCTAGTTTTTTGTATTTCTTAATAGAGACGGGGTTTCACCGTGTTAGCCAGGATGGTCTCGATCTCCTGACCTTGTGATCCGCCCGTCTCGGCCTCCCAAAGTGCTGGGATTACAGGCTTGAGCCACCGCGCCCGGCCCCTCTACCGCAATTCTTTAGAATCTGTGGAAAATTACTGAGGAAGGAAATGTTTCCCAGCCTAGTTCACAGACCAAAAGAAAAAATGTTTAGTAAATGCTTTACTAAGGAAGACTTCCAATAATCTTTTAAAACTATGTGCCAAGGTTTTTTTCTTTCCTTTTTTTTTTTTAAGTTGTGTTCTTGTCTCCCAGGCTAGAGTGCAGTGGCGGGATCTGGGCTCACTGCAACCTCTGCCTCCTGGTTCAAGTGATTCTCCTGCCTCAGCCTCCGAGCAGCTGGGATTACAGACGTGCACTAACACGCCCGGCTAATTTTTGGATTTTTTTTGTGGTGGGGGGGAGGGCTCGACATGTTGCCCAGGGTGGTCCCGAACTCCTGACCTTAAGTGATCCGCCCGCCTCAGCCTCCCGACTAACTGGGCCTACAGGTGTGAGCCGCTGCACAGGCCGCGAGGTGGCAATTTCTTCCCAAGTTTGCAGTGTATTTTTACAAATACTAATTTAATAGCCTGGAAGGTGTGTCTCCTGCCCCAGGCCGAGCCGCAGGGGGCTCCAGGCTGCGGCTGCGAGGGGAATGCAATGGAACCAAACGCTCTGAGGAGCCCCGGCTCCGCGCCTCGATCTCACCGGATTCTGGTACTCACTGTGGCCCGGACTTTTCCGCTCCTTCACCACGGCAGACAGCCTGACGCGTTTCCACAGCGAACGCGCGCTCCACGCCAGGCCCCGCCTACTGCCCGCCCTGCGCCGGCGCAGCCCGCCCGTCCCGCCCCGCCCCCGGCGCAGCCCGCCCGTCCCGCCCCGCCCCCGGCGCAGCCCTCCCGTCCCGCCCCGCCCCCGGCGCAGCGTCAGAGGCGGGGTAGCGCGCTGGTCTGTTTTTGGGCCACGGGATGGCGACTCCGGGAAATCGAGGTCTCGTGCTGGGGCGAAAGGTGTGGCTGCAGGAGCCAAATCCAAATGAGCGGACCACGTACTTCAGGGTTTTAACCTGAGCGAAACAGGAATGTCTTGGGTCTTAACAGGACCGTCCGCCCGCTCGGAAGAGGCGAAAAGCCCACGGCAGACGTCTGGGTGTGCGAATGTCAGTTGAGCGGGGCCTGGAGGAGGCGTCACACACAGTGAGGATTTGAGGAGGGAAGCGCCTTCCAGGCAGAACGGTTTCTGGGTTGAGAGAACCCAAAGTTCAGTAAAGTGCGTAGGGGTGAATTGGGATGAGGCGGGAGAGGGATGCAGCTGCTAAAATATAGCTTTCAATACCGTATTGAGGCGTTTGGACTTTATGGTAAACGCATTTTTAATTTAAAGAGTGATGTGAGACCGAAGCGGGCGGACCACAAGGTCAGGAGTTCGAGACCAGCCTGGCCAACATGGTGAAACCCCGTCTCTACTAAATATACAAAAAATTAGTCAGGCGTGGTGGTGCGCGCCTGTAATCCCAGCTACTGGGGAGGCTGAATCGTTTGAACCCGGGAAGCGGAGGTTGCAGTGAGCCGAGATCCGCCATTGCACTCCAGCCTGGGCACCAGGGTGAGACTACGTCTCAAAAAAAAAAAAAAAAAAAAAAAAAAAAAAAAAAAAAATGACGTGATGTGTATTTTAGAGAGATTAGTGCAGTGGATCAAAATGGATCAGAAAAGGCAGGAAGAAACGATAGGCTGTTAACTTCGTTTTGGCTCTAAACTTTGGTAAAGAAGTGGAGCAAGCAAGATAGGAAATGGAAGCCAAGAAGGATGAAAGCTGAGGCAGACCTTTGCAAAAGATCGTTTCAGTATGACTTCACAGGAGAGTTAGGGAGTATAGGTGATACCTCAGAGTTATCGCTGCCGGAGATAAGGGAGCTGGGCTTGCATACACTTACCCTGTTTTTCATGTGGCTGCTGAAGAGGATGTTAAGTGTGCAGGCACGCCTAGCTCTGCACATGCAGGCAGAGCAGTTTAATAGGCTGAACAAAGGCAGTGCTCTCAAGATGACGCTTCAGTGTGGGCATTTGAAAGTGAAAGCGGGTTGAAGTTGAGTGAAGGGGCAGGTGTGTGTGCACAGCAGTGGTACAAAGTGATTGGAGGAAGTGTATCAGTCAGGGTTCTCCAAATAAATAGAACTAAAGGGTGTGTGGATAAAGAGGTTTATTTTAAGGAATTGTCTCATAGTTAAGGAGGCCAGCAAATCCAAAATCTGCATGGTGGACTGGCAGGCTAGAGACACAGAAAAGAGTCATTGCTGCCATTTAAGGCTGAAGACCCAGGAAAAAGCTGACGTTGCGGTTCAAGTCTGAAAGCTGTCTGCTGCATTCCCTCTAGCTAGGGGGAGGTCAGTCTTGTTCTAGTCAGGCCTGTGGAGGGCAATCAGCTTTACTCAAAAGTCCACCTATTAAATGTTAATGTCATCCAAAAACATCCTCATGGAAACATCTGGAATAATGTTTGACCACATATTTGCGTACTGTGGTTCTGCCAACTTGACGTAAAATTAACCGTCACAGGAGGCATCCTGGTGGACGACTGATGTTGTTCATCTATGTATACATTTTGTTGTTGTTTTTTTTTTTTTTTTTTTTTGAGACGGAGTCTCGCTCTGTCGCCCAGGCTGGAGTGCAGTGGCGCGATATCGGCTCACTGCAAGCTCCACCTCCCGGGTTCACGCCATTCTCCCGCCTCAGCCTCCGAGTAGCTGGGACTACAGGCGCCCGCCACCACGCCCGGCTAGTTTTTTGTATTTTTAGTAGAGACGGGGTTTCATCATGTTAGCCAGGATGGTCTCGATCTCCTGACCTCGTGATCCACCCGCCTCGGCCTCCCAAAGTGCTGGGATTACAGGCTTGAGCCACCGCGCCCGGCCTGTTTTGTTTTTATAGAAAGAAGATCAGGCTGGGCACGGTGGCTAACGCCTCTAATCCCAGCACTTTGGGAGGCCAAAGTGGGTGGCTTACTTGAGCCCAGGAGTTCGAGACCAGCCTGGGCAACATGGTGAAACCCTGTCTCTAGAAAATACACAAAAATCAGCTGGGCGTGGAGGCTGAGGTAGGAGAGGATTGCTTGAGTCCAGGAGGTCAAGGCTGCAGTTAAAAAAAAGAGCATTCAAAAGGTAGCCTTTCCCAGCTGTGATAGATAGGGTTGGCCACAGGGCCAGGGTGGTAAGATGAGCCTGGGAAAACTCTTGGGTATTAATCATGAAGGAACGTTTACCAGCATGGCTTCACACTATGACTAGGCTGTACATATTAATTTTGCTTTTTAAGGGAGAAACTTGAGTTTTTGTTTTTTTTTAATAAGTAGAAGCAGATTTTAAGATGTTATAAAGTCAGACTCTTGGCTTGCCAAATATAGGACAGTGTTTCTCTATCATTTCCTCCCTTCAACACATGACAGATTTGAAATATCCATCAACTTACTGTAACATACTGGAACCATACTTTAAAGATGTGCTTTCTGAAAAGCTTAATTTTCTCCCTTCAACACATGACAGATTTGAAATATACATCAACTTACTGTAACATACTGGAACCGTACTTTAAAATGTGCTTTCTGAAAAGCTTAATTTGTGAACTCAGATTTAGTGGCATGGATTCCCTGACTTAAATACTCATTTGATAAACATTATGCCAGGAAATGTGCTGAGGAAACAAAGGCAACCAGACCCTGCCCTTGCTCTTAGACAGTTTACGTCTGGTAGAGCAACATAAAGACCAACTTGAGAACAGAGAATGTTAAAATGCAGATTCTCTCGTTCAGAGTCCAACTTAGTAAGTGGGGTCACGAATCTGCCTTTCAGTAAGCCCCCAAGGTGATTTTGTTGCAAGTTGTCAGGTTTATATTTTGAAAAACACTGATCTGGTGGGAGAGAGAACTCAAGATTGTGTAATGAGTTCAAGATTAGGTACTCATTCCTCTGATTCTTCCTGAAATACTTGGGGTAAACAGTTCTTGGATGCAAAAGCAAGGTAATCTGAAAGCCACAATCAAGATTATCTTCCAAAGGTGGATTGGGAAGACTGAGAATGCCATGGATTAATGTAGCTTTCTGTAAACTGGGCATATATTGATTTGTGAGAGAAGGAGGTATCAGAAGATCCCAAATCTTCAATCTATTTGTTCAGCAAACATTTGTTGAGTGTCTGTGTTGTTCCAGTTGCTCTCAGGCATACCATTCTGTTTAAAGGAAAATAATCCCTTCACCTGTGTCCTAAATCCTACTACCTCCTGTTTTCCCATAGGAATTACTTTATTGGTTGTCAGCTTATTTTCTTGTATCTTCAATCTTTCCTCTGCTCATTTCAACGTATAAACACCTCGTTTCAACATATAAACACGTTTCAACCTGTCTCATCTGAAAAATAACATCTTCTTTGACCCCTGTATCTACACTTTCTCTGACCATATCTGCTCTGTCTTCACAACCATGTGAGGATGCTTTTGGTTGCATGTAGCAGTAATATAACTCCCACTGGCTTAAACAAAAGGAAATGTCCTGTTTTATGTGCGTGAAAAATCTTTAGGCAGAGCATGGTTCAGTATCTCAAACACCTTTGTAGGACCTGGTTTCCCTCTGTCCCTCTCCTCTCATTTAATCCTTACTCTCTACTTGAGGCCCACTCCCCACCCAACCCCACTCCCCACCCAACCTAGCAGCTCTAAATTCTTTTTTTTTTTTTTTTTTTTTTAGACGGAGTCTCGCTCTGTCGCCCAGGCTGGAGTGCAGTGGTGCGATCTCCACTCACTGCAAGCTCCGCCTCCCGGGTTCACGCCATTCTCCTGCCTCAGCCTCCCGTGTAGCTGGGACTATAGGCGCCCGCCACCTCGCCCGGCTAATTTTTGTATTTTTTTAGTAGAGACGGGGTTTCACCGTGTTAGCCAGAATGGTCTCGATCTCCTGACCTCGTGATCCGCCCGTCTTGGCCTCCCAAAGTGCTGGGATTACAGGCGTGAGCCACCGCGCCCGGCCTAAATTCTTTTCTTATTGTTGCATTGACAGTGTGAAGAAGATCTTTCATAGTAGCCCCCAAAGAAGAGAGAGGAAGCTTGACTTTTCAGAAGGACTCAAGACTCCTGGATAATACTGTATGTGCTGCAGTGACTACCAGTGTGATCATACCTCCCCGTCACCACATCTTTGTGCATGTCACTCGCACACTGAGTCTGGGCTTGAACGTGTGACTGACTTTGGCCATACCTTTTTATGTGATGCAAGCAGAGATTTGAAAATTGTTCTTTGGAACCTTAGACCTCCATGTGAGAAGCATGAAGATGGAGAGACCATGTGGAGCAGAAATGAGCTGTCCTAGATAAGCGCCACCTCATTCCTATGACCAACTGGCCGTCCTTAGACCTCGACCATTGGATCTTAGCTGAACCAGTCCAGACCTGAAGAACCACTCAGCCAACTGACAGAACTGTGAGAAGTAAAAAGAAGTTTGTTGTTTTAAACTATTCCACTAAATTTTGGGATAGTTTGGTTTTGTAGCAAAAGCAAGTTTACACACTGGGTTGCTTGTCTATCCCTGACCCAATCACTATGCTAGAGGGATTGGCTCATTGGATTAAGCCAGTTAGGACTATCCTTGAAGGTGGCCTTAGAGTCAATCCCACTCAAACTGTTTGGCGAAGAACAGGGAGATTCCCTGAGGAATCTGTTTCAGGACAGGAGTTTGGTTCCTGATTGTCTCATCCTTCAGGCATGTGCAGGCCTGAGGAATACAACAGACATGGGTCTGTAGAGCACTGTCTGCTGTCATGCTCCTTGAAAGGCTGAGGAGGACATACAGGAGCTCTGATCTAAGAGCCAATCTGTCCTAAAGTCTTTCAGCTGGTGTCAGGATCTGTTATGAGAGTTCAGGAGCTTCAAAGGTCCATGAGGGATTCCAGAAGGCTTAACTGGAGACCTGCCGGGTTCTTTTGGATCTTTCCCTGAATTTACCTATGAACCAGTTTCAAGAGTTCCTATGGGAGTTTTTTAGGGAAGGAGGAGATGGGAATAGGGAATGTGGGGTAGGTAGGCAAGGTTGACAAGGCCTCAACTATAGTATCGGGTCCAGATTTCTGCCTGAGTGTTCTTGTGTTCTGGACCTTAAAGTATAAGCTCTGTCCCTGGCAGGTCTCAACTCTGAGGGAATGAGGTGATTAGGGGTCTCTCCCCATAGGCTCTGTTACCTGTCATAACAACTTCATACACAAACACCATAGCTCAGCCTTGTATGCACTGGCTTTATCCTAAAAATTCAGCAGTAATCTCATGTCTTCTCAAAAGCATCTTCATCTCTCCCCAGTTAACTATTATTTTTTCTTTAGCCCCCCTACTGCGTTCTTCTGTTCATGTGTCTGTCAGGCTTTATGGAAAGTAATGGGGGGTTATGTTATGCCCCTACTTCCACCTCACTTTTCCCTTCTCTTGTTTGATGTAGCAATTAGGATTGCACTAAACCCCACATGGACATTGCACTGCTGCCCCCAAATTGACCCGTCACAAGGAGCATTTCAGTTGCTTCACTAACTATAAAGAGGCTGAATCCTATTAAAAATCAGAATGTCAGTTTGTGGCTGGGCGCAGTGGCTCATGCCTGTAATCCCAACACTGGGAGGCCAAGACAGATGGATCATGAGGTCAGGAGATCGAGACCATCCTGGCTAACATGGTGAAACCCCGTCTCTACTAAATATACAAAAAATCAGCCGGGCGTGGTGGCGGGCACCTGTAGTCCCAGCTACTCAGGTGGCTGAGGCAGGAGAATGGCGTGAACCTGGGAGGCAGAGCTTGCAGTTAGCCGAGATCACACCACTGCACTCTAGCCTGGGAGACAGAGACTCTGTCTCAAAAAAAAAAAAAAAAAAAAAATTAAAATGTCAGTTTGCATTTAAAATAATCATCTTGGCCAGGTGCATTGGCTCATCATGCCTGTAATCACAGCACTTTGGGAGGCCAAGGCAGACAGATCACTTGAGGCCAGGAGTTTGAGACCAGCCTGGCCAACATGGTGAAACCCCATCTCTACTAAAAATACAAAAATTAGCTGGGTGTGGTGGCACACTCCTGTAATCCCAACTACTTGGGAGGGCGAGGCATGAGAATCACTTGAACCCAGGAGGTGGAGGTTGCAGTGAGCGAAGATTGTGCCACTGCACTCCATCCTGGGCAACAGAGTGAGACTCTGCCTCAAATAAAAATAAAAATAACCTCTGTCAGTATGTGTGTGTAACATTACTTAATCATTATTTCAGCAATGCAAGGGGACTTCAATGTGAAATCATATTTAATATAATATTCAACTTTAATATTCAGTGTTAAATAATATTAAGATAATATCAATAGGCCAGGCACGGTAGGTCATACCTGTAATCCCAGCACTTTAGGAGGCCATGGCGGGCAGATTACCTGAGATCAGAAGTTCAAGACCAGCCTGGCCAACATGGTGAAACCCCATCTCTACTAAAAACAGAAAAATTAGCCAGGTGTGGTGGTGCACGCCTATAATCCCAGTTACTCAAGGAGGCTGAGCCAGGAGAATGGCTTGGATCCAGCAGGTGGAGGTTGCAGTGAGCTGAAATCATGCCACTGCACTCCAGCCTGGGTGACAGAGCAATACTTTGTCTCCAAAAAAGAAAAAAAGAAAAAGATATCAGTAGATACCAAGAGAGTATCCGATATCTATCTATTCCATGGCTATTTCTACTGCAAATTTTATGTAACTAGTGTAAAAGTTAAGAATGTGGTTTATGTAAAAAATAGAAAACCTAACAAAGATTGGCTTTAAAAGCAATGGCTAAAAAACAATACTAACAATTGTCTGGGGAATAGTAGGTGGATGGAGTTTTAAATAGCAGAATATTGATAATTGTTGAAGATGAGTGATGGATTCACAGGGGTTATTATACTACTTTTTTTACTTTTTTTTTTTTTGAGACAGGGTCTCACTGTCACCCAGGCTGGAGCACAGTGGTACATTCTCAGCTCACTGTTAGCCTCCACCTCCTGTGCTCAGTGATCCTCCCACCTCAGCCTCCTGAGTAGCTGGGACTACAGGTGTGCGCCACCATGCTCAGCTAGTTTTTAATATTTTTTTGTTGAGAATTGGTCTCACTATATTTCCCAGGCTGGTCATGAACTCTTGGGCTTAAGTGATCCTCCCACTTTAGCCTTGCAAAGTGCTGGGATTACAGGGATGAACCACTAAATGTTTGGGATTTTCCATAATAAAAAGTTCCTTATTTATTTATTTATTTTTGAGACACAGTTTTACTCTGCCTTCCAGGCTGGAGTGCAGTGGCACGATCTCGGCTCACTGCAACCTCCACCTCCTGTGTTCAAGTGATTCTCGTACTTCACCCTCCTGAGTAGCTGGGGTTATAGGTGTGCACCACCATGCCCGGCTAATTTTTGTATTTTTAGTAGAGACGGGGTTTCGCCATGTTGACCAGGCTGGTCTCACCCTCCCAACCTCAGGTGATCCACCTGCCTCGGCCTCCCAAAGTGCTGGGGTTACAGTCATGAGCCACCGTGCCCAGCTCCGAACTTTATGGCCAGGCACAGTGGCTCATGTCTGTAATCCCAGCACTGAGGACGTGGTGGCACATGCCTGTAATCCCAGTTACTCGGGAGGCTGAGGCACGAGAATCCCTTGAACCCAGGAGGTGGAGGTTGTAGTGAGCTGAGATCACGCTGCAGCACACCAGCCTGGGCAACAGAGCAAGACTGTCTCAAAGCAAAACAAAATGAAACAAAAAAAAAACAGGAAAAACATGAGCAGTATATTCTAAAGGAACTAATCTAAATGGCCAACCACTGTATGAAAAGCTGCTCACGTTTCTCAGGGAAATTTGGACTGAAATGAGACTGTGACAAAAGTAAGTGGGGAACAAACCTTGTTAGGTACCAATGCACGGACAATACTGAAAGTACAAGAACTAATAAGATAAAATTTTGAATAAAGTTATAAAGAAAAAATTTGCTAGCCTGGAAAGCAAGGATAATATATATTGAAAGTTAAAGTACATAAAATTTCACATTGAGCAAATTCGTTCTGAATATAGTTTTTACTGGGAGCTGGGGGATACCTAAAGGTTGATTAACAAATACAAAAGTACAGCTAGATAGGAGTAATACATTCTAGTGTTCTCTAGCACTATAGAGTGACTATTATTAACAACAATTTATTGTATATTTTCACATACCTAGAAGAGCACATTTTGAATGTTCCTAACACAGAAGTTATAAAATTTGAGATGTTGGATATGTTAATTACCCTGATTTGATCTTTACACATTGTATACTTGTTTCAGAATGTCATGTTGTATCCCATAAATGCGTACAACTGTTGTGTGTCAATTATTAATAGAAATAACAAAAGAAAAAGTTAACTCCCAATTCCTCATTTTCAAAAATATACTCTATCAGGTAAGGATTATATGTACTAGAACAATTATTCTAGTTTTGTTCCTAATAGCAAAACAGTTACAAAAAACCCTGGAACCCTCATCAGTAAAGAAATGGTTATTTGTGGTCTGTTTATTCTGTGAGATAACATGGAGATTAAAATAAAGTGTAGGGCAGCATTAACTATCCATGTGTTAGCGCTAGAGGCTACCAGTTATAGGGAACCACATGGCCACCAGGATGTGGATGGTTACAAGTTGAACACAATTTCCACCCATAACAAGTTGGTAATATCTTTGAAGAGTTCCTGCTTTTTTCTGGACTTCCAGCATCAAGGTTTTCCATTCATAAGGTCAGCAATATCCTGATAGCCTGGATTCAAATGCCTGCTTCTCAGATTTTGCCTCATTTGCCTACAGCTCTCCACTAAATACTGAAAAAAACTCTAGATATTTTTACTCTCCTAAAGAGAAGATTCCAGTTCTAGAGATGGTAGAATAAATATATCCCACTTTGTTTCTACTGCTGAAGGCAATTATAAGTTCTTAACAGAATCCATGGAGCAACTGTAATAAGGACTCGGAAAAGTAAATAGCAGAAATTAACAAACTTCTTTTTTTTTTTTTTTTCCAAGACACAATCTCGCTCTGTTGCCCAGGCTGAAGTTCAGTGGCACGTTCTCCGCCTCCTGGGTTCAAGCGATTCTCCTGCCTCAGCCTCCTGAGTAGCTGGGATGACAGGTGTGCGCCAATACTCCCGGCTAATTTTTGTATTTTTAGTAGAGACAGGGTTTCACCACATTGGTCAGGCTGGTCTCAAACTTTTAAACAACCAATGAATCAAAGAAGAAATCACATGGGAAATTAGAAAACATTTTGAGATGAAAGAAAATAACATACCAAAACTGATGGATGTAGTGAAAGCAGTGCTCAGCTTATAGCTGTGACTGCCTATATTAAAAAAAATTCCTAAAATCAGTAACCTCACTTTACACCTTAATTCATTGGACAAAGAAGAGCAACTAGAAAAGAAAGCCAAGAAGCAGAAGGAAGGAAATAATAAATATTAGAGTGGAGATAGACAAAACAGAGGATAGAAAAGTAGAATTAACAAAACCAAAGGTGGTTTCTTCGAAAAGGTCAACAAAATTGGCAAACCTTTAGCTGGGCTAAGAAAAGAGAAGCTGCAAATAACTAAAGTCAGAATGAAAGTGGTGACATTACTACCAAATTTATAGAAATAAAAAGGATTATAAGTGAATACTCTGAACAATTGTACACCAACAAATTAGATGACCTAGATGAAATGGACAATTTCTAGAAATTCACAAATTACCAAACTGGCTAAGAGAGAATCAGATCTATAACAAGAAATTTGATCTGTAATCAAAAATCTCCCAAGAAAGAAGGGTTCTTATGGCTTCACTGGTAAATTCTACAAACATTTGAATGAGAACTAACACAAATCCCTCACAAGCTCTTCCAAAAAAAAAAAAAAAAAAAAGAGAAACAAGCATTTCCTAACTCATTCTATGAAGCCAGGATTATCCTGATACCAAATCCAGAGACACCGCAAGAAAACTACAGTCTTAATATTTCTTTTCTTTTTTTTTTTTTTTTTTTTTGAGACGGAGTCTCGCTGTGTCACCCAGGCTGGAGTGCAGTGGCGCGATCTCGGCTCACTGCAAGCTCCGCCTCCCGGGTTTACACCATTCTGCCTCAGCCTCCGAGTAGCTGGGACTACAGGCGCCCGCCACCACGCCTGGCTAGTTTTTTGTATTTTTAGTAGAGACGGGGTTTCACCATGTTAGCCAGGATGGTCTCGATCTCCTGACTTCGTGATCCACCCGCCTCGGCCTCCCAAAGTACTGGGATTACAGGCTTGAGCCACCGCGCCCGGCCTTAATATTTCTTATATACATAAATGCAAAAATTCTCAACAAAATACTAACAAAATTGAACAGCATTTTAAGAGAACTCTGTGGCATGACCAGGTGTGATTTATTCCAGGAATGCAACGATGGTTCAACAAAAGATAATCCACGTGACACACTACATTAATAGAATGAAGAGAAACCCCACAAGATCATCTCAATTGATGTAGAAAAAGCATTCACAAAATTATGTCTTTCGTGATGAAAACATTAAGCAAAGTAGGAATATAAGGAAACTTCTGAAACATGATTTAGAGCTTTTTGAAAAACCCATAGCTAACATCACACTCAGTAAAGGCAAAAAGCTTTACCCCTAAGATTAGGAACAAGACAAAAATGCCTGCTTTTGCTACTGTTATTCAACATTGCACTGGAAATTCTAGGCAGTGCAATTAGGCAAGAAAAACAAATAGAGGGCATTTGAGTTGGAAAGGGGGAAATAAAACTATCTTCGACTGGGCGTGGTGGCTATGCCTGTAATCTCAGCACTTTGGGAGGCTGAGGTAGGTGGATCACCTGAGGTCAGGAGTTTGAGACTAGCCTGGCCAACAAGGTGAAACCCTGTCTCTACTAAGAGTACAAAAATGAGCCGGGCATGGTGGCGGGTGGCTCTAGTCCCAGCTACTCGGGAGGCTGAGGCAGAAGAATCACTTGAACTTGGGAGGTGGAGGTTGCAGAGAGCTGGGATCACGCCACTGCACTCCAGCCTGGGGGACTGAGCAAGACTTCGTCTCAAGAAACAAAATGAAATAAACAAAAAAACCTCTATTTTCACTCGTGAAATGATTCTATATATAAAAAAACAAAGAATTCACACAAAAACTATTAAAGCTAATAAATTTAGCAAAGTTGCAGAGTACAGTGTCAACATATAAATATCAGTTGCATCTCTATACACAACTACCTTTCCTGAAGAGGAGATTAATAAAAATTCCATTTACAATAACATCAAGAATAATAAAATACTTAGGAATTAATTTAACCAAGGAAGTAAAAAACTTGTACACTGAAAACTACAAACCATTGCTGAAAGACATTCAAGAAAACATAAATGGAAAGACATTATGTGTTCATGGATTGGAAGATTTAATATTGTTAAGATATCAATATCAACCAAAGCAATAGACAGATTCAGTGAAATCCCTATTAAAATCCCAATGATGGTTTCTTCTGAAATATAAAAATCTGTAAAATTCATATAGAATCTTAAGGGACCTTAAATAGCCAAAACAACCATGGAAAACAAGGGCAAAGTAGGAGGACTCACACATCTGATTTCAAAATTTGCTACAAAACTACAGTAATCCAAACAGTATGGTACTGGCATAAAGACAGATATACAGACCAAGGGAATATAATAGAGAGTCTAGAAATAAACTCATATATGCAGGCAAATGATCTTTGACAAAGTGCCAAGGCCATTTGATGGGGGGAAATAACAGTCTTTTCAACAAATAACTCTAGGAAAATTGAATATTGACATGCCAAAGAATGAAGTTGGACCTTTCCCTAAGACCATATACAAAAATTGACTCAAAATGGATCAAACATCTAAACCAAGCTTGTCCAACCCATGGTACATTGGCCACATGTGGCTCAGGACAGCTTTGAATGCAGCCCAAAACAAATTTGTAAAGTTTCTTAAAACATGAGGTTTTTTGTTTTGTTTTTTCCCTCATAGCTATCATTAGTGTTAGTGTATTTTATGTGTGGCCCAAGACAATTCTTATTTTTCCAGTGTGGCCCAGGGAATCCAAAAGATTGAACAACCCTGATAAGCATAAGAGCTAAAATCGTAGATCTCTTTGTTTATTTTATTTATTTATTGAGACAGTCTCACTCTGTTGTCCAGGCTGGAGTGCAATGGCACAATCTCGGCTCACTGCAACCTTCGCCTCCTGGGTTCAAGTGATTCTCCTGCCTCAGCCTCCTGAGCAGCTGGGATTATAGGTGTTCCCCACCATGCCTGGCTAATTTTTGTATTTTTAGTAGAGACGGGTTTCACCACATTGGCTAGGCTGGTTTTGAACTCCCAGCCTCAGGTGATCTGCCCACCTTGGCCTCCCAAAGTGCTGGGATTACAGGCATGAGCCACTGCGCCCGGCTCATAATCTCTTTGAAGAAGACATAGGGGAAAATCATGACATTGGATGTACCCATGATTTCTTGGATATGACAAGAAAAGCACAACAACAACAAAAATAGACAAATTAAAAAGTTTTGTGCATCAAAGGATACTATCAACAGGAAAATGGCAATCCAGCCAGGATGTAAGGAGCTTAGAAGTCATCACTCTGTTCTAAACAGATAAAAAGCTGAACAAATTGATAATCAACTCTTCTTAGATCCATCAGAGAATTGAGGTCACAGGGCAAAACACTGCCCCCAAAATGAAGAGACAGGTAGATACAGAGAAACACAATTGACCAGCGTGGAGACAGTTGAGGCGAAAGAGAACTATTCTGTGAGAACTATTACCTGGGATAGAAAATCCAGAAATGTAATTGACAAATTTCTAGAGGCTCAGTTTGGACATGTTTGAAGGTTAAAAACTCTCGGGGTTGAGGTCAGTCTTAAGCAAGCATGCATATACTTTTGTGAGTTTTACTGATAGGAGCTCTACCAGGTTCTCACACAGAAGATCAGAGAAAAAACCCCTTGTGTTTCTGGCAAGCATACAGGAAAACAAGCCATTTTGAAGTATGTCGAGCATTCTGTTTATCTTAACAAGGTTTATGCTCATAAGAAAGTACCAGAACCTACCTGAGTGGAGTTTTACCAGAGCCTAACTGACTTGGACGAAGAGACATATAAAATGACAGCTCCCTCTAACCACCCTCTCCAGCCACCTCGTCCCACTAAAAGGGGGCAGGAAACAGAGAAACACTCGTGAAATTGGTCGTCCATGGTACAGGCCCACTAAAGACTGAGACCTAATTACAAGACGGTGGAATGATTCCCCTCCCCTACATCTCACTGCCACATTACTAAAGGTCTATTTACTGCAGTGTTTTACCCAGTACATTATATCTGGCTTTCAAAAACAATTAAAAATTACAAAGCATATTAAAAGGCAACAACAACAAAAAATCCCAAAACAAAATACATAGTTTAAGACTCTTCATTTTGGAGGGCAGTGGTTTGTCCTGTGACCTTAATTCTCCGGTGGGTCTAAGAAGAGTTGTTGATTTTCAGTCAAACATTAGAAGCAGAGTCAGATACAGCAGGAATGTTGCAATTATCAGTCCAGCATTTTATAATAACTATGATTAATATGTTAAAGTCTCTAAGGGAAAAAAGTGGACAATGTGTAAGAATCGATGAATGGTATAAGCAAAGAGATGGAAAGTCTTAAGAAAGAATAAAAAAGGGCCAGGAGCAGTGGCACATGCCTGTAATCCCAACACTTGGGGGGCAGAGGCAGGTGGATCACTTGGGCTCAGGAGTTCAAGACAAGCCTGGGCAATGTGGGGAAACCTCGCATTTACTAAAAATACAAAAATTAGCCAGGTGCAGTGGTGTGCACCTGTAGTCCCAGCTACTCAAGAGGCTAGGTGGGCAGATTGCTTGACCCTGGGAGATGCTGCAGTGAGCCAAGATCATGCCACTGCACTCCAGCTGCAACAGGATGAGACCCTGTCTCAGAAAATGTAAAGCAAGAGATCAAAAGCACTGTAACAAATGAAGAATGCCTTTCAGGGGCTCATTAGGAGGCTAAATGTAGCAGAAGAAAGAATATGTAAGCTTGAGTATATGTAAATAGAAACCTACCAAACTGAAAAGCAAAGAGAGAAGACTGAAAAACAATATCCAAGAACTGAGGGACAACTAAAAAATGTTTAAATGCAATTAGTGGGAACAGCAGAAGGTGAAGAGAAAGGAAGAGAAGAAATACCTGAGACAATAATGACTGATAATTTTCCTCAAATGAATGTCAGACACCAAACCAAACCAAACAAAAACAGATCCAGAAAGCTAAGAACAGCAAGCAGGATAAATGCCAAAATAAATTAATTGAAAATACAGCTAGACATATATTAAAACTACAGAAAATGTAAAGAAAAAAATTCTTAAGGGCAGGCATGGTGGCTCACACCTGTAATCCCACATTTTGGGAGGCCAGCGTGGGTGGATCACTTGAGGTCAGGAGCTCGAGGCCAGCCTGGTCAACATGGTGAAACCCCATCTCTACCAAAATACAAAAATTAGCCAGGCAGGGTAGCACACGCCTGTAATCCCAGAACTCAGGGGAGGCTGAGGCACAAGAATCTCTTGAACCAAGGAGGCAGAGGTTGCAGTGAGCTGAGATCGTGCCACTGCACTCCAGCCTGGTTGCCAGAGTGAGATTTTGTTTAAAAAAAAAAAAAGAGAAAAAAAAATCTTGAAAGAAGCCTGAGGAGAAAACACCCATAGAGGAGCAGAGATAGGAATTACACCTGACTTCTGAAAAACCATGCCAGTGGCCGGGCGCGGTGGCTCAAGCCTGTAATCCCAGCACTTTGGGAGGCCGAGACGGGCGGATCACGAGGTCAGGAGATCGAGACCATCCTGGCTAACACGGTGAAACCCCGTCTCTGCTAAAAAATACAAAAAACTAGCCGGGCGCGGTGGCGGGCGCCTGTAGTCCCAGCTACTCGGGAGGCTGAGGCAGGAGAATGGCGGGAACCCGGGAGGCGGAGCTTGCAGTGAGCTGAGATCCGGCCACTGCACTCCAGCCTGGGCGGCAGAGCTAGACTCTGTCTCAAAAAAAAAAAAAAAACAAAAAAAACATGCCAGTAAGAAGAGAGTGGAGTGAAATATTTTATTTATTTATTTATTTTTATTTTTTATTTTTTTATTTTTTATTTTATTTATTTTTTTTTTGAGACGGAGTCTCACTCTGTCGCCCAGGCTGGAGTGCAGTGGCCGGATCTCAGCTCACTGCAAGCTCCGCCCCCCGGGTTCACGCCATTCTCCTGCCTCAGCCTCCGGAGTAGCTGGGACTACAGGCGCCCGCCACCTCGCCCGGCTAAGTTTTTTTTTGTATTTTTAGTAGAGACGGGGTTTCACCGTGTTAGCCAGGATGGTCTCGATCTCCTGACCTCGTGATCCGCCCGTCTCGGCCTCCCAAAGTGCTGGGATTACAGGCGTGAGCCACCGCGCCCGGCCGAAGTGAAATATTTTAAAGTGTTGTGAGGAAAAAACCTGCGAACTGAGAATTCTGTATCCTGTGAAATTATGCTTCAAAATCGAAGGAAAAATGAACAAACAAAAATTGAGGGAATTTGTTGCCAGTAGACAAGAGGAAACCATGTCAGATAGCAATCTGGATTCACTAAAAGAATCCAGAAATCCTAAATAAGCAGAGAGATGGAAAATACTTTCCTTTATTTTTCTCTTCAAATTTTGGAAAGATAACTTAGTTTTTAAAGCAAAAATAATATTATATGAAGGGTTTCTTACATATGTTGCTATAAAGCATATGACAATAGCCAAAAAGACGGCACAAGTATAATTTTATTGTTGAAAGGGTTTTAAATTTTTTGAGAGGTGGTACAATATTAACTCTAAATAGGTTATGATGAATTAAGAATGAACATTTTGATTTATAAACCAACCACTAAAAAGTAATAAGGGGAAGTATAGCTAAATATCCAATAGAGGAATAAAATGGAATTCTAAAAATATTTAATTTAAAAGCTGACAAAAAAAAGTGGAACAGAGGAACAAAATCATCAAACAAGCAAAACAAATGAGGCAACTGGAAAATGAATAATAAAGTAGCAGATTTAAGCCCTACTGCATCAGTAATTAAATTAAATGGAATTAAACCTCAAGTTTAAAAATGGAGGCTTTCAAGCTGGAGAAAAAGCATGATCCAACTGTATCTTGTCTAAAAGAGATGTGTTTTAACTGTAAAGATACAGGTGGATTGACAGTAAAAGGGTGGTAATAAATGTACTCTGCGAAAAACAAACACAAGAAATATAATATGTGTTACTAACATGGACGCAGTACAGTGGGTATTGTCAGAGTTTTAGAAAGACAATTCATTATGTTAACAAGGGTCAATTTATCAGGAAGATGTAACAATGGTAAATATCAATGTACCTAATAAAAGAGCTTCAAAATACAAGCAAGCGCAGCAGCTACTAGGGAGTCTGGGGCGGAGGATGTCTTGAGCCTAGGATTTCGAGGCTTCCTTGAACTATGATCATGCCACTGCACTCCAGCCTGGGTGACAAATGAAGACCCTGTCTCTAAAGATGAAAAATTGAGAGAAAGTGTCAAAATATAGAATGCAAAAACTGAGATAACTAAAAAGAGAGACAAATGCACAATCTTGCTTGGAAATTTGATATCTCTCACAGTAACTGATAGAACAAACTAGATAAAAAATAAATCCAGTAGGATGGTAGAAGACTTTAAAAATGCTGTCAACCAATTTGACAATATAGGTAGAACACTACATCCAAGGGTTGCAGAATACACATTGTTTTCAAATGTACGTGGAACCTTTACAACGATAACCCATGTTTTAGGCCATAAAGAAGTTCCAACAAATTCTAAAGATTGAAATGTTAGAGAATAGGCCGGCGCAGTGGCTCATGCCTTTAATCTCAGCACTTTGGGAGGCCGAGGCGGGCAGATCACCAGGTAGAAGATCGAGACCATCCTGGATAACACGGTGAAACCCCATCTCTACTAAAAATACAAAAAATTAGCCGAGCGTGGTGGCAGGCGCCTGTAGTCCCAGCTACTCGGGAGGCTGAGGCAGGAGAATGGTGTGAACCCGGGAGGCGGAGCTTGCAGTGAGCCAAGATCACACCACTGCACTCCAGCCTGGGTGACAGAGCAAGTCTCTGTCTCAAAAAAAAAAAAAAAAAAAAGGAAACTGCCACTTATTTTTCAACAGAGGTTGTATCATTTTATATTTCTATAAGCAATGTATGTGAGATCCATTTTTTCTGCATCGTCACCAACATTTATTATTTCTCCCTTTCTTTTGCTGTTCTAATATGTATGTAGCGATACTGTGATTTTAATTTTTCTTTCTTAATGGCCAATAATATAGGATGACATTTATGTGCTTGTTTCATATATCTATCAGTCTCCTTTTTAAGGAAGTATCTGTTTTACCCACTTTATTTATTTATTATTTATTTATTTATTTTTGAGATGGAGTCTCACTCTGTTGCCAGGCTGGAGTGCAGTGGCGCGATCTCCACTCACTGCAAGCTCCACCTCCCAGGTTCACGCCATTCTCCTGCCTCAGCCTCCCGAGTAGCTGCGATTACAGGCGTGCACCACCACGCCTGGCTGAATTTTTTTTTTTTTTAGTAGAGGCAGGGTTTCACCGTGTTAGCCAAGATGGTCTGGATCTCCTGACCTCGTGATCCGCCTGCCTTGGCCTCCCAAAGTGCTGGGATTACCCATTTTATAATTGGCTTATCTGGGTTTTTTGCTGTTTTAGAAATGAGATCTTTCTTGGGCATGTGGTTTGCAAATATTTTGTCAGTATATATATATAATATTTTGAATTCATATGTTTATATGAATTCAAATTCAAAATTATATATATTTAAAAGTATATATTTTGTTGCAAATTTTTATATTTATATATATGTATTTATATGTGTGTATATATATAAATATACAATAAACCCTTGTTTTCAAGAAAGAGATCTCTTAACTGTCATCTGTTATTTCTTGGGGCAGTGAGCTCAGAACCATTTTTTGTTTTTAGCAAAGGCCTGATGTTGCCTGAAGTATGGCTAGCAGCAGGGTGATAGTCAAGTATACACCGGAATTTTTAAATGATAGATCAATATAAAGGATTCTTCCTTTCTTTTTTTTTTCAACTTTCAGTTGAAAAGTACTCTTCAGAGAATATCAGAGAGCTCTCACAGGGGTGAAACGTTTTGAGTTTGGGAAAAACTTCAGCCACATTTAAGCCCTTACAGTGCATCATCAGAAAACTTGCACATTGGAGATGTCCTGTGATAATACCGTACACAGGGAATCTCAGTTCTCAGTCTACCTTCAATATACATCAGAGAACTCACATAAAGGAGGAGTCCTATGTGTATCTTGAATGTCAAAAATTCTTCTCTAGGAGGTCATCCCTTTTACATCAAATAAGTCACAAAGTTGAGAAAACCTATGAATGTAATGAATGTGGGACAATTTTCCCTGAAAATAATATCTTACAGTTCATCAGAGAACAACTCAGAGGAGGACCCTTTGAATGTACTGAATGTGGGAAATCTTTCTGTAGGAAATCAAACCTTATACTTCAGAGAATTCACACAGGGAAGAAACCCTCTGAATGTAATGAATGTGGTAAAGCTTTCAACTAGAAATCAGGCCTTAGACTGTATCAGATAACTCACAAAGATCAGAAATCTTATAAATGTGATCAACGTGGGAAACTTTTCAGAGTTTTCAGGCGTAAAAAGCCATCAGATGAATCACACAAGGGAGAAATCCTATAAATGTGATGGAGTAGGGAAGATTTCCCCCAGAAGTAAAACCGTAAAAAGAAACAGAAAACTCACAGGGATGAAACTTACAAACGTAATGCGTATGGAAAAGCTTTCAGCCACACATCAAACCTTGCACTGTATCAGAGAACTTACACATGTGAATGGGCCTGCCAGTGTCAGGGATCTTGGAGTACTTTTAGGCAGATCACAGTTCCAAGAACATCAGAGAACTTGTGGGAGGAATTCTATAAAGGTGATGAATGTAGGATAACTTTCAGCCACAAGTCAGAGCTAAGAAAAGGTTGGAGAACTCAGTCAGGGGACCGAAACCTTTTTAGCAAATGAACATGGAAGTTTCTCATTAAACATATGATAACTTTTTTTTTTTTTTTTTTTTTTTGAGACAGGGTCTTGCTCTGTCTTCCAGGCTGCAGTGCAGTGATGCAATCATGGCTCACTGTAGCCTCAACCTTTGAGGCTCAAGTGATCCTCCAGCCTCACTCAGAGCAGCTGGGGTTACAGGTGCATACCACCATGCCTGGGTAATTTTTTTTTTTTTTTTTTTTTTTGAGACAGAGTCTGGCTCTGTCGCCCAGGCTGGAGTGCAGTGGCTGGATCTCAGCTCACTGCAAGCTCCGCCTCCCAGGTTTGCGCCATTCTCCTGCCTCAGCCTCCCGAATAGCTGGGACTACAGGCGCCCGCCACCTCGCCCGGCTATTTTTTTGTATTTTTTAGTAGAGACGGGGTTTCACCGTGTTAGCCAGGATGGTCTCGATCTCCTGACCTCGTGATCCGCCCGTCTCAGCCTCCCAAAGTGCTGGGATTACAGGCTTGAGCCACCGCGCCCGGCCGCCTGGGTAATTTTTTAAAAAATGTTTTTCTTAGAGATAGAGTCTCACTACGTTGCCCAGGTCGGTCTCAAATTCCTGGGCTCAAGGGATCCTCCTACCTCAGCTTTACAAAGTGTTGGGATTACAGGTGTGAGCCACTATGCCCAGCCAACATAAGAGAACTTTCACTGGAGGGAAAGCCTTGAAAAGTATTGCGTGTGGATAGTCTTGTAGCCACTAAGTATAAGTTTAGTCTGTATTGGAGTCAGATAATTTACCCAGGAAAGAAACGTTATGAAGGTAATGAATAGAGACAATATCCTATATGAACTAAACTCTTTATAAACTAACACTGTGGAGGAATCCTGAGAAAGAAATGAAAAGATGAATGCTTTCTGTCCTTGATTGAACCTTACTGAGCAGAGAATTTACACAATGGAGAAAACCTAGAATGTAACAAATGTGTCACAATCTCAGCTCAAACCCACCTTTCTCAGTGCAACAGATAATGTATACAGGCTGGGTTGCAGTGGCTCATGCCTGTAATCCCAGTGCTTTGGGAGGCCGAGGCGGGTGGATTACCTGAGGTCAGGAGTTCGAGACCAGCCTGGCCAACATGGTAAAATTCCATCTCTATTAAAAATACAAAAATTAGCCAAGTGTGGTGGTGGGTGCCTGTAATCCCAGCTACTCAGGAGGCTGAGGCAGGGAGAATTGCTTGAGCCAAGAAAGCAGAGGTTGCAGTGAGCTGAGATTGTGCTACTGCACTCCAGCCTGGGTGACACAGCAAGACTCCATCTCAAAAAAGAAGAAGAAGAAGAAAAAAAAAAATGTATGCAGCAGTAGAGACCTCATTGTATATCAACCAGACCAAACAAATCATATGAAGGTAATGGATGTGGGAAATCCTTCTTCCAGAATGCAACCATACACTGTGATATATAAATAAAAAGTAAATATAATTAAAAGAGACCCCTATGGCACCTACTTGTGGGTTTGCATATTCTTGTGTGTTCACCAAGAACTATTTCCTTTTGTCCCTAGGCCAACAACCAGTCTACATTTCTCAACCACTCTTCCATCTATATGGGGTAGTGGAATGTAGATTTCAGTGGTAAAACAAGTCCTCTGAGAGAGAGCTTCATTCTATATATTTTTTGCTCTCCTTGTTCCTATACTAGAGATGAGAAATACCATATGGAAGGAGCCAAGGTTCAAGAATCACTGTGTGGAACAGTTTCCTTATCTTCCTTCTCTGGCAGCCTTTTTTGAGGAATAAACTTGTTCTCTGCTGAGCTGTTATAGGTTTGGGTCTACTTGTTACTGACATATCCTAGACATCCCTCAGCTGATACAAGCTAAGAATATGACTTCCTTGAAAAGCGTGAAGTTGATATGTGTCTTAGTCCATTTGCATTGTTATAAAGGAATGCCTGAGGCCGGGTAATTTATAAAGAAGGTTGATTTGACTCACGGTTCTGCAGGCTGTACAAGAAGCATGGCACCAGCATCTTCTTCTGGTGAGGGGCTCAGGTTGCTTCCACCCATGACAGAAGGGGAAGGGGGGTAGCAGGCATCACTGGGAAAGAGGAGGAAAGAGAGAGAGAAGGGAGGTATCAGGCTCTTTTTTTGACAATCAGATCTTGTGCAACTTAATAGAGTGAGAACTCACTCATCAAGTTGATCACGAGGGATCCACCCCCATGACCCAGACACCTCCCACTAGACCCCACCTCCAACACTGGGGATCAAATCTCAACATGAGATTTGGAGGAGGCAGACACCCAAACTATATCAAAAGCCTCATGGGAGAAACCCCTGACAACATCCTGACTGATCATGAGCTATTGCCCACAACTCTTCTTTACTAATCTGGTAAATGATGGGATTTGTTTGATGTTGCCTTGTGAGTACATTTAAGTTATGTACCTTTTGTAGACATACAACAGAAGTAACAGAAGTGTTGAGATTTCTTTTCTTTTCTTTCTTTCTTTCTTTTTTTTTTTTTTTGAGACAGAGTGTCCCTCTGTCATCCAGGCTGGAGTGCAGTGGTGTGATCTCAGCTCACTACAACCCAGGTTCAGGCACTTGAGCTCAGGAGTTCGAGGATGCAGTGCGCCATGATGGCGGCACTGCACTCTAGTCTGGGTGACAAAGCAAGACCTGGTATCTAAAAACATTAGAAGAAAAATCTTGAGAGGAGATATGTTCAGGCTATGCATATATTCTCTCAATCCTCAAGTCACTACTTATTATTTTTAGTGTTTACTTCTGATTGTTGCCCAAGTCAGTTATTACCACAGTCGCAAAAACCTGTTATTTTTAGTTCCATTATTCCTCACGTGTTTATCATGGTATAGAAAATAGTTTTCTTTTTTCTAGCATTTATTTGTATTTTTATTTATGTCTGTATAGATTCAGCTTCTGTATATTCAGTGGGTTATAATGCTTAGCTAGTATGGTTGTTTGTTTTTATTCTCAAATCATCTGAGACAAAGCCTGCGGGGCATTTAAATTGTTCCTGTGTCCTTTTGTCATGTTTCTGATATCTTTTTGCTTTTACCAAACCATTCTTGTGCTTGTTTTGATAATTTTGATTTTTCCTTACAATGTTTAGAATTCTAAGCCCCTCTTAAGAAATCCTTTAAGATTCTGATTAGAATTTCATTTAATTTTGTCTCAATCAGGTGCCCATAGGTATAACCAATTCAATGCACTGGCCTAGATTCCTTCCTAGGCCAGAGAAGTTGTGGAAACCCAGAGACACAGTCTAGCCATATGAGGCTCAGGCCTTTCCTACTTTCCCTCTCTGCTGACCAGTGTCCAGAGAATACTCCCCACGCAGTACCACATCACCTACTAGAGAATGTTTTCTGGGCCCTAAATGTTAATGCTCCTTTTTTCCCCCCTCTCTGCTTTATAGATCTTTTTTACCTGTGTCTAAACTTTTGTTCCGACAAATGGCAGGATCACCTGGAGACCCTGGAGGAATTAGATTTCCTGCTCACCTCCTTCTTTAGGCTCCTTATGTCACTACAGGCACATAGGAAGCCTGTTTCCGCAGGGTTTCCACACTGCCGCATGCGGTGAGTCCGTGGATGAGGAGCATTTTCATGCTTCAGCACTCACCCAGCACACCTTTTTCTTTCCTGTCTGTTTGAAAGAATAATAGTGTATTGCAACTGCCTGTCTAGTTGACTAAGTGAATAAGTGTCCAACTATTATCAACCATCTGTGACGTGACAGAGTGACAGACAACCCAGGTATGTAACCACATGAATGGAGGGAACTTAGGGAGTGTTGCCAGGATGAATAGCTGCTTGCTTCTTTATCAGTTTAGGCTCCTCTGCATTGTAGAGCCTTGCTCTGCCCTGTTGAGCACAGTTTTTAGTGTCAGGTAGCTAGGCAGTAAACATTCAGAACCACCTGCAGCCCACTGCTAACTTGAGTCCCATAAATGAGCTACAGGGAGTTCATTAGCTGCCTGAGATACATTCAAATTTATGGCTGTAGGTGGGTGTGCACATATTTCTGGCATGAAGATTCATGGCTTTTGTCACATTTTCAAAATGACTGCTACTCTAATGATGCAAAATTGTCAAGAACTTTTTTTGCTCAGGAGAGACTCCGAGGAGGCTCATGAATAACTTTCTGTTATATGTGCATGTTTCTGGGAAGATAGTGTATAGCTGCTTTCAAAATTTCTAAATATTTAATAACTTAGTTACCTATTACCTATAATTTTTTTATATGGTTTGGCTGTGTCCCCACCCATATCTCATCTTGAATTGTAGTTCCCATAATCCCCATGTGTGGTGAGAGGGATCCGGTGGGTGATGATTGAGTCATGGGGGCAGTCTCCCCCATGCTATTCTTGTAATAATAAGTTCTCACAAGCTCTGATGGTTTTATTGTTTTTTAAATTTTTTAATTTATTTTTTGAGACAGAGTCTCGCTCCGTCACCCAGGCTGGAGTGCAGTGGCACGATCTCAGCTCACTGCAGCTCCTGCCTCCTGGGTTCAAGCGATTCTCCTGCCTCAGCCTCCTGAGTAGCTGGGACTACAGGGTTGTGCCACCATGCCCGGCTCATTTTTGTATTTTTAGTAGAGACAGGGTTTCACCATGTTGGTCAGGCTTGTCTCAAACTCCTGACCTCAAGTGATCCTCCTGCCTCGGCCTCCCAGAGTGCTGGGATTACAGGCGTGAGCCCCCGCGCCCGGCCAAGATCTGATGGTTTTATAAGCAGTTTCCCTTTTCGCTCAGCCCTCATTCTTCTCCTTCCTGCCACCACGTAAAGAAGGATGTGTTTGGTTCCTCTTCCACCATGATTGTAAGTTTCCTGAGACCTCCCCTGTAAAACTGTGAGTCAATTAAGCTTCTTTCCTTTATAAATTACCCAGTCTCAGGCATGTCTTTATTAGCAGCATGAGGACTACTACAATTTTCATCTGCTGCTCAGAAGTGACCTCCAAGAAACTTACATTTATTATGTTCAACCCCCATGTTCCATTTCACAGCCCCTCCCATGTATGATATTGCCATCTCAGGGGTCAGAGCACTATGCAACAAGCTGAGAGTGTCTGGCTGACTCCTGAGCAGCACCTAGAGACCTATTCTTCGCTATGGACTCAGATTCCAATGATTGCTCTCAGTGCCTGTGAAGAGCAAGGCTTGATCAAAGTCTTCCAGAGACTGGCCCAGGGCAGTCTACCAGCTCTGTTCTTGCTGGTGGCCTTCCTTACCACAGGATGATAGTTTCAGGGCAGAAAGTCTTCACTCTCAAGTAGGGTATGAGGGTCTTGATATAGCACCATCCTGTGTGGCTAGGGAAAGCGAACCATTGAGAATGATCTGTGAGAAAATAACTTAGGTAGGTGTTGGTCTACGACTTCTAGTTAATAATGAGTTCATTTTTGTATAACATTGCATTATAGGTGTGTATCCATGTGAATGTTTAGTATAGCAGTGTGTTAGGTAAGCAAGGAAAGCTGTTTAGCAATGTTGTGTTTGATTGCAGCAGGTGAAGAGGTATTTCTAGAAGAAATAAACTTTTTAAATATTCTTTTCCTTTTGGTGAGAACACTTGCTTGAGGACAGTAGAAGCAACATTTATTTTTATTTTTATTTTTTTATTTTTTTATTTTTTTGAGACGGAGTCTCGCTGTGTCGCCCAGGCTGGAGTGCAGTGGCCGGATCTCAGCTCACTGCAAGCTCTGCCTCCCGGGTTTTTACGCCATTCTCCTGCCTCAGCCTCCCGAGTAGCCAGGACTACAGGCGCCCGCCACCTCGCCTGGCTAGTTTTTTGTATTTTTTAGTAGAGACGGGGTTTCACTGTGTTAGCCAGGATGGTCTCGAACTCCTGACCTCGTGATCCGCCCGTCTCGGCCTCCCAAAGTGCTGGGATTACAGGCTTGAGCCACCGCGCCTGGCCAGAAGCAACATTTAATAGTCAATTAAGAAACAGTATGAATGATTTAAGTGGTCTTCCTTAGCTGTTGTTGAGCCCACAATTGTTACCAAATACTGGTCTGTTGCTATTTATTTGATGTGTTGTTTGAAGTGAGTGAAGAATTAATCTCTGTTAATAGTTTGAATGGAACAACTACAGGTGAGAATATTTTAAGAGAAGTTGTGAAAACAGTGCAACCTGAGGTGGAATCGCTAAGATGTGTTTCAACTGATGGAGGTAAAAATATGTGGAACAGAAAAAGGCTTAGTTGGGCAAATTTACAGAGCTTCTGAAAATGTAAGGTGTTTCAGACCTATGGTTATTCATTCATCAACAGAAACATTGCCGAAAATATTTCAGTCTGTCATGTCTTACTGAGTGAGTAGTGTGAATAGTAAAACTTCTGGTCTCATTGACTTAACTCTGATGAGATCCATGAATTTGAATGTTATGCCTTGTCCTGTCACATAGCTGATCAGTGACTTAGCAGTGGTAAATACTTGTCAATTTTTAAAGCTTATAGCCAAGACTGAAATTTTTCTGAATGAGAAAATCTGCCCTTAAGCACTATTAATAAACTGTGAATGCCATAGGTTTGATAATCTTTCTGAATTCAGCTTGAAGTTACAAGGTAAAACAGCACTTACATCTGAAATTTAGATATGGAGGTTAAGTCATTTCAACAACTAATGTTTGAATCTCAAGTAAAGTCAACCTGCTGTGTACACTCTTGTGTTGTCAAAAATTACAAGATCTGGGTGTGATGGCACTTGCCTGTGGTCTCAGCTACTTGGGGGTGCTGAGGTGGAAGGATCACTTGAGCAAAAGAGTTTGAGTACAGCCTATGTAACATAGCAAGACCCTGTCTCTTAAAAAATTACAGCAAGAAGAGAGATCTCCATTCCCACGCTTTACAAGCTGAAACTACTGCTCTAGCAGCATTTTGGGAGAACTTTGATGCAAATAAAAAGGAAATTTCTATACTTCAAAAGCATTAAATTTTGAGGTGCTGCCACCTAATGTTTAATTGGAAGTCATTGATCTGCAGTATGATACATGTTGAGGAGCTGATGTGCAGAAGACAATCAGATATAATTCTGTCAATACCTTCCTAGCGCAAAATAGCCGTAAATAGAATTGTATGCCAAGAATCAGTACCTGGCAGTATGTATTTGTATGGAGAGACTTTTTTTTGAGCCAGGTCTCATTCTATCACTGCAGTGACATGGCTCACTGCAGCCTGGACTTCCCAGGCTTAAGCAATCCTCCCACCTCAGCCTCCAGAGTATCTGGGACCACGGGCACTCATCATCGTGCCTGGCTGATTTTCTAAAGTTTTTGTAGAGATGAGGTCTCATTACATTGCCCAGCCTGGTCTCAAACTCCAGGGCTCAAGTGATCCTCTCACCTCAGCCTCCCAAAGTGGAGAAATATTTTTAAAAGATGAAATATATAAAATCTCATTATCGATCATCATTAACAGGTGAACATTTGAACTGATTTTGACAATAGGGCATATGCTAACTCTGAACCCCATTAAACACAATGTAGAATTCCATCCTCATTAGTAGACTTATACTACCTAAACTTGCACCTCTTTTTTTTTTTTTTTTTTTTTTAGACGGAGTCTCGCTCTGTCACCCAGGCTGGAGTGCAGTGGCGTGATCTCGGCTCACTGCGAGCTCCACCTTCCGGGTTCACGCCATTCTCCTGCCTCAGCCTCCCGAGTAGCTGGGACCACAGGCGCCCGCCACCACGCCCGGATAATTTTTTGTGTTTTTAGTAGAGATGGGGTTTCACCGTGTTAGCCAGGATGGTCTCGATCTCCTGACCTCGTGATCCACCCACCTCGGCCTCCCAAAGTGCTGGGATTACAGGCGTGAGCCACCGCGCCCGGCAATGGGAGGGCGTGCTGCATGGGCCAGGAAACGAATGCACCTCTTAATTAAACTTCAAATTCCATGAATAACAATTTTGTGTAAGTTATTTTTCTCTCTTTTATATAAGGACCTATGTAATAGCCTTCATTTTGCCTCTTTTTCCATGCAATCTAAAATATTTATGACTCTTTACATAAGTTTGTCAAGTGATACCCTAAAGAAAGGATCATGCTCTAATGTTATGTTTAAGACCATATTAGATGCACAGCTACAAAAGATTAAACAAAGCCTGACAGGGCCAGAAGCATCCACATGTAATTCAATTACTTGGTTTAGCAAGAGTCAACATCCTATAATGGAAGTCAGCATTATCCAGGGTAGTGAGTTGAATTGTATCCCTACAAAGTTCATGTCTACCTACAACCTCCGAACATGATCTTAGTGACATAGGGTGTTTGCAGATGTAATTAGGATAATGACTGAAATGAGAGTATCTTGGATTAGGGCAGACCCTAAATCCAATGAGAGTTTTCTTACAAGAACTAGACAAGGACACACCAGGACACAGAGAAGACAGTGTGAAGACAGAGGCTGAGATTGGAGTGATGTGCTTGCAAACCAAGGAATGCCATGACCACAATAATCTGGGAGAAGAAAGGAAGGATTCTTCCTTAGATCCTTCAGAGTGTGGCCTTGATTTTTGACTTCTGGTCTCCAGAACTGTAATAGAATAAATTTCTGTTTCTTCAAGCCACAAGGTTTGTGGTAATATGTTGCAGCAGCCCTAGGAAATTAATACATCTAGAATCTCTACAATATTTTCTCTGTAATGTCTAGCATAAGTCAGATACCTGACATATGAAGCAGAATCATGTGACCCACAATGAAGAGGGAGAAAGCCTACCAATGGAAAAGGCCCAAGAGGCCCTCAATGTTATAATGAGAAAACATGGGTTTGAAGCAGCTGTTTTATTATGTTTAAAGATTCAGGCCTGGTGTGATGGCTCATGCCTGTAATCCCAGCACTTACGGAGGCCCAGGCAGGAGAATCACTCAAGCCCAGCAGTTTGAGACCATCTGGGCAATATAGGGAAACCCTGTCTCTACAAAAAAAAGAACTAGTTGGGCATGGTGGCATGTGCCTGTAGTCCCAAGCTACTCAGGAGGCTGAGGCAGGAGGATCGCATGGGCCTGGGAGGTCGAGGCTACAGTAAGCCATGATCACACCACTCTACTCCAGCCTGGGTGACAAAGTGAGATTTGAGACAGAGTCTCGCTCTGTCACCCAGGCTGGAGGGCACTGGCACGATCTTGGCTCACTGCAACCTCCACCTCCTGGGTTCAAGCAATTCTCATGCCTCAGCCTCCCAAGTAGTTGGGATTACAGGCACACACTGCTGTGCCCAGCTAATATTTGTATTTTTAGTAGAGACATGTTACCATGTTGGCCAGGCTGGTCTTGAACTCCTGACCTCAAGTGATCCACCCGCCTCGGCCTCCCAAAGTGCTAAGATTACAGGATTGAGCCTCCACGCTGGGCCAGTAAAGGTTTACTTTTGAATGATACCAGTATGAGCCAAGGTACCAGAGCCAGGACAGAACAGTGTACCCCAGTGTTAGGAGATGTCGGGGGGGGGGCTCCTCTGTACAGCCCCAGGGGATGGCTCTGTCTCTCCTGTCACTCCCCAGTGTCCCCTGGAAGGAGAAGAGCCCCAGAAGTCCCTGGCTTGCAGTGAGCTGCAGGCCCAGAAGGTATCAACTCTCTCCCCTTAGGTTGGTCTATGGCCATGCCCATGATTATGGCATTCCCTCCCTCACCCCCAAACTCTTACAACCACTAATCAGGTTTCCATCTCTATCAGTTTGTCCTTTCTTGAATGTTATGTGAATAGTCATGTAATACGTAACCTTTCACATAAAATAATTCCCTTGAGAGCCATGGAAGTTGTTGTGTATGTCAATAGTTTGTTCTTTTGTGTTGCTATAGTATTCCATAATATGGATGCACCACAGTGTGTTTATATTCACCCACTGAAGGACATTGGAGTTTCCAGTTTTTAGCTGTTACACATAAATCACATAACATTTGTGTTCAAGTTTTTGTGTGAACGTAACTTTTCATTTCTCTAGGATAAATGCCCACAAGTAAGATTGCTTGGTAGCATGGTACATGTATGTTTAATTTGGTAAGAAACTGCAAAAGTATTTTTGTGACCGTACCATTTTTAATTCTATCACCAGTATATGAGAGATCTAGTTCTGTATCTTTGTCAATACTTGTTAGTGTCAACATTCTGAATTTTAACCATCTTAACAGGTACCTCATTATGGTTCTAATTTGTAGTTCCTTAATTTCAAATCATGTTGACTGTCATTTCATTTATTTGCCATTGCATTCTGTGCCCAGGTCTTATTTATAGGGTGACTGAGTGATGGCATATAAAGGTCAATGCCATTGAAATAAAAGTTGACTGTCACTTGACAGGTTCCCTAGCAGAAAGAGGCATAGCATGCTACATAGGGCCATGGGAGGAATACCAGGTTTGGTCAGGTGGCAGAAGACAGGAGCAAGGGGAAGGCTGAGACTAGAGTCTTCATTGGGGTTTCATGGAAAAGACAAGGTAAGGCAGGGTAAACAGTTTAAGATTGGGTAGGTTGAATAATTCTGGTGGGTTTTCAACTAAAGGAGTGGTCCCTTAGTTGCCTGGTACCTGGCCCTGGCTGATTAAGGTTGAGGAATATTGTCTCCTGGGGTATACAGGCCAGACAGAGGAGGTATGGCTCTGGATTGATTAGTTTGCATATCAAAAGCATGCACCTGGTTGGGCTCTTTGCTGTCTCTAAGAATTAGCTAGACCTAGGAGAGGCAGTCACTCCCCAGGCTGAAGGGATTTTTTTTAAATGCCAAAACATAATGTACAGGGTGGGAAATGTAATACACACTGGTGTATCTTCAGTGACAAAACAGAGACTCCTCATGTCTTTTTCTCATTTTTGAATTGAATTGTTTGTTGTGTTACTGTTTAAAAATTTTTTTGAGGATTTTTTTTCACATGCATGAATAAGAAATATGTCTTTAGTTTTCTTTATCTTTATGAAATTAATACAGGCCTCATGAAAGGAGCTGTAAAGTATTCCCTCTTCAATTCTGAGTTTGTGTAGAATTGGTATTAATTCTGTAAATCTGTGAGAATTCTCCATGGAAATAAACTGGGCCTGAACATTTCTTTCCTGGAGTGTTTTTACTACAAATTTTAATTATTTAATGGTTTTAAGAAGTTCAGATTATCGGTTTTATTTTGGGTGAATTTTGGTAATTTGTGGCTTTGAGGTATTACCTGAATATTGGTCAGTTTCCCCTAAATTGTCAAATTTATATGGAATTGCTGGCTCATAGTGTTAATTATATGATCAACATGTTGAGGAGCAGGCAAACTATTTTCCAGAGTGACTGCACCATTTAATATTCCTACCAGCAATGTATGAGGGTTTCAAATTCTCCACATCTTTGCCAACAGTTTTTATTTATTTATTTATTTATTTATTTATTTATTTATTTATTTATTTATAGATGGAGTCTTGCTCTGTCACCAGGCTGGAGTGCAGTAGCACGATCTTGGCTCACTGCAACCTCTGCCTCCCGGGTTCAAATGATTCTCCTGCCTCAGGCTCCCGAGTAGTTGGAATTATAGGTGTGCACTACCAAATCCAGCTAAGTTTTGTATTTTTAGTAGAGACGGGGTTTCACATGTTGGCCAGGATGTTCTTGATCTCCTGACTTCATGATCCGCCCACCTCAGCCTCCCAAAGTGCTGGGATTACAGGCGTGAGCCACCGCGCCCAGCCTCTATTTTTTAAAAAAATTAAAACCATCATAGTGGGTGTGAAGTAGAATATCATTGTGGATTTAACTTGCATTTCCTTAATAACTAATGTAATTAAGCATCTTTTGATGTGCTTGTAGGCTGTTATCTTTTCTAGAAAAATGTCTATTAAAGACGTTGCCCATTTTTGAACTTGTCTTTAGAATTCTTTATATATTATGGATACCAGACCCCTATCAAGTATATTATTTGAAAATTTTTCTTCCCATTCATTGTGTTGTGTTTCTGCTTCCCTTAGAGTGTTCTTTGCTGCACAAAAGTTTTAGCTTTGAGGAAGTTCAATGTATCAATTTTTTCTTGTTCCTGATTGTGTTCTTGGGGCCATATCTAAAAAATGATTGTCAAACCCAATGTAAAAAACATATTCCTAGCGAGGCACAGTAGCTCACATCTGCAATCCCAGAACTTTGGGAGGCCAAGGTAGGAGGATCACTTGTGTCCAGGAGTTCAAGACAACCCTGGGCAATGTGGCAAAACCCCATCTCTACAAAAAAATACAAAAATTAGCCAGGTGTGGTGGTGCACAGCTGTGGGCCCAGACACTTGGGAGGCTGAGGTGGGATGATCACCTAAGCCCAGGAGGTTGAGGCTCTAATGAGCTAAGATTGTGCCACTGCACTCCAGCCTGGGTGACAGAGTAAGACTCTTGTCTCAAAAAAGATTTACCCCTATGTCTTCCTCTCAGAGTTTCATAGTTTTAGCTCTTATATTTAGGTCTTTGATCCATTTTGACTTAAATTTTATATGTGGTGTTGGGTAGGGGTCTGATTTCACTCTTGCACATGGATACCCAGTTGTTTTCCCAGCACCGTTTGTTGAAGAGACTCTTGTTTGTTCATCGAAATGTCTTGCCACTCTTGTCAAAAATCAATGGAGCACAGATGTATAGGGTTTTCAATTCTATTTCATGGTTCTATATGTCTGTCCTTATGCCAGTATCACACTGTTTTGATTACTGTAGCTTTGTAATGAGTTTTTGAAATTGGGAAGTGTGAATTCTCCAACTTCCTTTTTATTTATAAGCCTTTTTATTTGTGAAAGGTTGGTAATAATGTTCTCACTTTCATTTCTGATTTAATAATTTGAGTCCTTTTTTTCTTGGTTAGGCTACCTAAAAGTCTGTCAATTTTGTTAACATTTTCAAAGAACCAATGTTCTGTTTTGTTCTACTGTTTTCTATTCTCTATTTTGTTTATCTCTCTTCTGTATTCTTTCCTTCCTTCTGCTATCTTTGGTTTAAGTTTGCACTTATTTATCGAGCTCCTTAAAGTATATAGTTAGGTTATTGATCTATTTATTGTAAGTGTTTTCAGCTATAAGTTTCTCTCTAAGCACTGTTTTAGCTACATTCATACATTGTGGTATGTTTTCATTTTCTTTCATCTCAAAGTATTTTCTAATTTCCTTTGTGACTTTTTTCTTTAATCTTTTAATTTTTAAAAAAATGTGTCATTTGATTTCCACATTTTTGTGTTTTTTAGTTTTTCAAGTTTTCTTCTCTTACTGACTTCTGTTTTCATTCTGTTTTGATCAGAGAAGATACCTTTCTTTTTTTTTTTTTTTTTTGAGATAGGGTCTCACTTCATCACCCAGGCTGGAGTGCAGTGGTGTGATCTTGGTTCACTGCAGCCTCAACCTCCCAGACTCAAGCGATCCTCCTACCTCAGTCTCCTGAGTTGCTAGTACTACTGGTCCATGCCACCATTTTTGTGTCTTTTGGAGATAGGATTTTGCCATGTTGCCCAAGCTGGTCGCAAACTCCTGGGCTCGAGAGATCCTCCTGCCTGGGCCTCCCAAGGTGCTGGAATGACAGGTGTGTGCCACTGTGCCTGGCCCCAGGAGATGCTTTATATTACTTTAACCTTTAAAACTCATTTATGCTTGTTTTGTGCCCTAATACCCTGGTCTATCCTAGAGAATGTTTCGTGTACACTTGAGAAGAATTTGTATGCAGGAGGTGTTGGGTGGAGTGTTCTGTATAGATGTTAGGTTATAGGTATAACTGGCTTATGGTTTAGTTCAAATCCTCTATTTCCTTTTGACCTTCTATCTATTGTTTTACTCACTATTGAAAGAGGGGAGTTGAAGTTTCCACTAAGAGCTATCAAAGTGCATTGCTTTTACAATTTGTATTTTTCAAATGTGATTGTTGTGATCCCTCCCTCCTTTTTCTTATTAAATCATGACCTGTCCTTAAAGCCCACATTGTCCAGAGAGAAGGCAGTTACAAGTCATTGTTGCTAAGGCAATACAAAGTGACAGAGACCCTAGGAAAATGGTAAAAGATCAGATCAAAGTTGGTAAGAGGCGCAGTAAGTGCCTTTGGGGCAAGGATTGTTACTATTAATGGAGGGATTAGGAATATGATGGTTAACAACTGTCATATTCTAAAGAATATTACATGTTTCTAAGGAAATAAGGGTTTCTTGAGGGTACAAATTATTTGGTGTGAAATGGATTAGGGCATGGCTTGCAGATTCATGCCACAGATGTCAGGCAGGTTACATCAATGAGGCAAAGCGGAAAAAGACTGATCACTAGTTGGCTCCAGTGAGGACTGAGAGATTGGTGCATTGATTTGGAGCATTTACTTTAGTGCCATCTGAACATCAAGTTACAGAGGAGTAAATCATAATCAGGTATGCTGAAGGTATGTACAAGGTTGTCATCTCAATCCTTTTTGGCTCATTAAATAATATTTCTTTCTTTTTAAAGAGCCTAGCCTCTTCACCCTTGCCATTTAAGGGATTACTGAATTGTTAGGCATGTGTGCATTTGCATTTAAGGGATTACTGAATTGTTAGGCATGTGTGCATTGGAGACATTTGGTGAATAAGGAACTAAATGAGGATAGGAAATCCTCATTAGTTAGCGATGACATTACCCATCCTGAACCTGTCACTCCCTCCCAGCACATCTGATTGGTCAAATTTATTTTGGCGGATGTCTTTTGCCAAGAAATCAGGCCAACCAGTTTCCTAGTTTAAGTATCAATGGGTCAGTGAACTGATGTAAGCTAGATACAGTTCTGTCAGTCCTCCTTAGAATACTGGAAGATCACTAAAATAGCCAGTTGGCCAGGCAGGCTGTTGGTACTTGAAGACTGTTCAATCTGACAAGAAAACAAATTTCTCCCCCATTATAAAAGGCTACCCTAGTACAAGGACAGAAGATATTTCTTCTGGGGCTCTGGGAAGACATTTAATATGAAAAGATATCAGAGAAGACAAACATAGAGGCAGGAAGTCACATGAAGGTGTTACACCCCTTCTTTCAGGGTAACATGTCTCTCCAAGGGCAAAGATACGTGAATGTAACAAAAAACTTTTCTCCTTTGAACTGTCAGAAGGATTATTTGGAGAGTAAAAATGAGGGGAACTATTGTTAAAATGGATTAAAGTGATGATTCCCAGATTTTCTTTGCATGCCCATCTGGTTGATCTTGGAAATGGGTTTTTACATTATTGTTTTGCCAAATTGCTTAGACTGGTACTTACAAAGTATTTGTGTGGAAGCAAAGAAAAAAAAAGTTATACTCTACAGTACTAATAAACTGATTAAATGTGTACACATAACTTTGAACTGGGAAACTCAATTTATTGAAAATACTGTTTTGGTTGACAAAGATCTGAAGAACAGTTCTGTACACTTCTGAAGATTAAGAACAAGTTTTAAAAATTTATAAAATACCCGTAAATGGAGAACTTATAGCAATATTTTACCTATTTATAATAAATTAATCACCTCAAAAGATAACTTGGAACATCAAAAGGAACAATGTTCAGATTTCACTTTGATAACTGTACCTTCAGCAAGTATTTCTTAGTGCCTAATACGAAGAGGGACTGTTTCATGTGTTTGAGATACATTGTGAATAAAACAGACAAAAATTCCTGCCTTGTTTTCTATCTTTATTAGCTTGAAGGCCCTTAATGGGTGGGCACACAGAAAATGAACTCCTCCAGGGTCTCTAGATGAGGCATCCATCTGCCAGAGCAAAAGACCGTGAGTTGCTAAGGAGATCAACCAGGCAGGGAGAGGGAGCATACATGACTAGAGCACAGACCACGGTCTCCAACTGGTGATGTACTGTATGGAACGGTATCCCGTGGGCCTACCTCTGAGAAGGGACAGCAGGTAACACATGAGTCCCCAGTCATGGGGCTTTGTCACCTGGCCTCCCAGTGACTCAGGCCGCCCGAGTGAATCAGTTCAACCCTACAGGGTTCCTGATCCTTAATATCAAACCCAATCATAATCTTCAAATATCCTATTTAAAAGGGGCGGGGAGATAATTTTAAATATTTTCTTTCTGAGTCTGAGTAAAAAAAGTTTAAAGAAAGATTTGCTTTATATTATGAAGTATTACAAAAACAGAGTAAACAGTGATGTTTTGATTCTCAGGGACTAACTGGTCCTAACAGGTACTAACTGGGTTGTATACCATTAATCTTCCTGTCATATCTGCTTCTCTCCGGGGTAACCTTACGTTCTCCTATTGTCAATGCATTTTCTTGGTAAGGCTGCTGGCAGTTCTACTGTTACAATGTAACTGGCCTATGATATTCTATTTCTTAAGTCCTAAGGTGTATTCTTTTTCCAAACTTGGTTCAATTATCCTTCTGTGAAAAATTCAATAGCAGGCCAGAAAGATGGGTATTATGGCTCCTATACATGCCAGTCCTATTCACAAAAGGATGTTACTAAAATATCAGAATGTTATTTAATCAGTCATATGCACTATTTACAAATGACAATTTAGTATATAAAGATATTTAAAATCAGTGGGAAAAAGCTGAATTAATCAATGGCATATGAAGTACTTGCTATTTATCCAGAAGGAAAAAATTTTTTTAAATTCTTGTATCCAATGACATCAATGGAAGCATCAGATAAAGAGCCCTTTACTTCATACCCAGTGTGAAATGGGTGACTTTTTGCCGTACCAGTAAAATGATGGATCCAAGTAGCAATGGTCAGAATCTGGATGGAGAAAGCTCAATCGGCAGCTTGATTCCAGTCAGTCTTATCAGAAAATAGTCTATTATGGGCATCTACTTGAGCAACCCAGATGGTTGTACTAAGCAGCTGTGACTTTTACCCCCCATGTACAAAGGATGAAAGGGTGCTTTTTAATATATAATTTCCAACTAGAATATCAAATAGCTAGGCCACATCCAGAGCCCAAGGTTTAACAAAAATGTAACAAGGTTCATCAAATGGAGTATTGGCCAGAGCTGAGAACATTGTGTTCTTTCCACTGAGAGGAGTGACCATTTCACTCTGGGTTTCTTAACGGCACTGAGTAGGATCCTAGTAGTTTCAGTTAGTGAAACCATCAGTGAGCCAGGCCCAATTACAGTAACCTCTATGAATTGAGGACTTTGTAAGCCAGCAACTTTGCTTCCTTCAGGAAAGAGGGGATACATTATTTCCCTTTTAAGAGACAGCTACTAATATTGCATATACAGCTGACATACTGTGGGGCCAGGACAGCTGCCTTCCTGAATGCTCCATTTTCACTCCACAAGTGAGGCTTGCTGGGTCCTTTTCATTTTGTTAGTTGAGTCCAAGACGACACACTCCCAAACTGGAATTTTAGGTCAGAGCCCTCTACCCAGGGAAGAGATATCCAATGTGTAAAAGAGCCTAAGAGTAAACTAACAGATGCTTTTCAGAAGGGATGGACCTGGAAGCTTTGTCAGGGAATGAAGTCAACCCCATCCCCCAGCTCCCAAGGGCTGCTCCCTTTTGCCAGAAGTTTCAACCCACGAAATCACCAGTCACAGAGACCTAAAGCCCAAAATGATCAGAGCTGTTGAACCTCAGACGTATCTTTACATACAATTCTTCCTGATTAGAATTCTATGACTTATGCGAATTACAGGGAATTTGAATTCTCTCTATAACTGATGGGAATTAATCCCCACTATACTTTCAGATGTAAACATAACTGTAGTACACTCCACTTGGCCAAAGTACCTCATCCATAAGGTTATTACATTTGTTTGCCTTCCCTACCCAAACCCCATTAGCTAAATCTAGATGTCCCTTATCCCCACATGAACTAGTAAGATGTTGTCTTGGGCATGGATTCAATAAAGCCATATAAATTTGAACCCCTCCCCTCCTTGGAGGTTTCCCATAATACTTGGTTGGGTGCCAATGGCCTTTGGAGCCAGGGAAAACTCCTCCTTAAAGCAGATGTAGCTGGGGTATATGGAGGTGTCAGGAGGTGTGGAGGAAGTACCTTTGTGCAATTAAGCAAGGCACAATTACGTTGAACTGCACAGTGGCTGCTCACCATTCAGCCAAAAGACTTTTAGGTTCATGCAAAGCCCTGTATCAGGTGGTACTATCGATTTCATTACATTGAAAGGATGTCTTTTCCACAATTCTCTGATCATATTTGAGGTTCTCCTTGACTTTATAACCTCCTGATAAGGTTTGTGCCCTCTGGTTGACTTAAGCTTGGCTTACACAGCAGCTTTCTGCCTTCGTAGCAGAACATAACTAAATTATGTGTAGAAACAAATAGACTCAAACATGTGAACGCTCAACAGAATACAGTAGTCCCCACTTATCCACAAAGGATGCTCTCCAAGAATCCCAAGTGGATGTTTGAAACCACGGGTATACTGAACCCTGTATATACTGTATTTTTTTCCTATACATACACATGCCTATGACAGTTAAATTTATAAATTAGGCATAGCGCGAGATTAGCAACTAATAATAAAATGGAATAATTATAACAACATGCCAGAACTGCTCTTGCAATTTGAGGCCACTATATAGTAAAGTAAGTGTTACTTGAATACAAGCACTGCCATACCCTGACAGGTGATAACTAAAATGCCAAGTGACTAACTGGCAGATAGTGTGGGTACACTAGACTAAGGAATGATTCAATAACCCACATGGGAGAGAGAGCAGGAGGGTATCAGACTTCATGACACTACTCAGAATTGGGTGCAATTTAAAATGTAGGAATTGTTTATTTCTGGATCCATTTAATAACTTTAAAGTGCAGTTGACCATGGGTAATGGAAATTGCGTAAAGTGGAAATGCAGATAAGGGGGGACTACTGTATAAGCTTAAATTTTGCTCACATCATGTTCAACTGGGAAAGATGCAGAAGAGAATTTTGCTGCATATATTCATTCAGGCATGCTGACTTATCTCGTACCATGCTGCATTCAAGCACGGCACCAAGTTTGTCCTAGAAATGATATCCATTTTGTTGTGACAGGGCCCTGGTAATTTGTTAGGGGAGTCTCTTATTTTTCAGACTGGGATGGACATCCACATCTTAGTAGCCAGTCACAAAGACCGACGTGGATGAAAAGGATATTGGGAAATTTGGACTGTGTGCCTGGAATAAAATGAAACTGGTACTGGTGAAGAGATTACCAGCCTGTGTGATGTGTGGGAGCTATCTAATAGGGTATGACTTCATTCAGGCCTATCCATAGTACTCTGAAAAGAGAAGAGAAGCCTGTGTGAATTCTTCGATATACTCGGAAGGTTGCCTTTTGGACACAATTCTTCCTGCATTCATCTTCATCTCGTTTCTTTCCTATGTGAATTCTGATTCACTGTGAGGGTTTACTTCTGGGACTGTCTTCTTATATTGACTACCCTCAATTGTTTTTTGTGTATCTCTGATATCAAATGGGGTCTTCTTTTTGTCAAAAGGATTTTCTAGTTATTACATCAGTAGGCATTCCCCTCTCCCTGAATTTTCTGGTATATGCTTAGGGTTGACTTCTTATATATAGAATTTCCCATATTCACTGCATTCATAAGATTTCTACCCACTGTGAGTCCTTTGATGTATTCTGAGGTTTGATTTCTGGCCAAAAGTTTTCCCACATTTATTACACTGAAAGGGTTTCTCCCCTGTGTGAATTCTCTGATGATCACTAAGGATTGCTTTCCGGACAAATTTTTTCCCACATTCATTACATTTAAATGGTTTCTCCCCAGTGTGAATTCTTTGATGCACTCTGAGGGTTGATGTCCGGGCAAAAGTTTTCCCACATTCATTACATTTGAATGGTTTCTCTCCCGTGTGAGTTTTCTGATGTTGAATGAGATGATCTTTTCGCCAGAAGGATTTTTCACATTCATTACACTGGTAAGTTTTCTCCCCAGTGTGAGTTCTCTGATGTATTCTGAGGTTTGACTTCTGGCCAAATGTTTTTCCACATTCATTGCATTGAAAGGATTTCTCCCCAGTGTGGATTCTGTGATGATCTCTGAGGGTGGACTTCTGAACAAAAGTTTTCCCACATTCACTACATTCATAGGGTTTTTCTCCTGTGTGAATTCTTTGATGTCCCCTGAGGGTTGACTTCTGGACAAATGTTTTTCCACATTCATTACATTTATAGGGTTTTTCTGCTGTGTGAATTCTCTGATGAGTACTGAGGTGTGACTTCTGGGAGAAAGTTTTTCCACATTCACTACATTCAAATGGTTTCTCTCCTGTGTGAGTTCTCTGATGTTGAATGAGATGTCCTTTCTGACAGAAGGATTTCCCACATTCATTACATTTATAGGGTTTTATCTTCGAGTGACTTCTCTGGCGAACTCTGTTAATCGATGTCTGGTAGGATTTCTTATTTTCATGACATTCAGAGGATTTAACCCAAGTCTGTGTTCTGTCACTATTTACCAATGGGTTCTCTTCTGTGACAGTTGTTTGAGGATCAGTGAGGTGTGCCTTTCTGTTGAAATTATTTCCACTTGAATTTAATTCATAATGTTTTATACCCATGTTAAATTTATTATATTCATCCACAGGTGACTTCTCAAAGGATTTCCCACACTGATGAAGATGTGGGTGTTTCTTCCCTGTGCCAGTTTTCCTGTGGTCAAAGAGAGTTTTCTTATCACAATTTTTCCTAAATTCATCATCTTTAGAGGATGTTTCTCCTGTGTGAGGACTCTTAGGTTTAACACAGTTAGCCTTATCATTAAAGGCTTTTCCAATTTTATTACATTCAAAAGCTTGCTCCAAAGTGTGAAACTTTGCATGCTTGGGAAGATTTTCATTATAATTGAGAGCTTTCGTGTTTTTATTATGTTCATAAAATTTCTCTCCAGTCTGAGTTTTCTCAAAGTTAATTTTGAAAGGTGAATTCACACATACATTACAGCAACCTATTTTCTTTGTTGAATAGTTTCTATTATTAGTGATACATTCAGAAATACTTTGCAAATTCACACCCCATGAGTCACATTTGCAGGACATTTTTGTTGGAGCAACAGCAGCTACATGCAGAGTAAATGGTTTCCCCAAAACTTTCTCTTCCTCTGTACTCGATGTTTTATTATTGATACATATTGCTTGCTGCAAGTGTTTGTCTTTGATTTTCTTGTTCTGCTTGATCAGGTCATCACCTCTGTAATCTTCTAAAACAGAAATATTGAAAACATCTTATGACTCTTACATCTTTTGTGGGTAGGGCTTATCAACATGCAGCCTATGTTGCACTTAATGATTTATCAAGATTAAATAATTCAGATGTATGTGTGTGTAAATACATGTATCTCAGACCACCCTCCTTTAAAAAATATTGCTATAGTGCAAATGGGAGAGGAAACTGGTAATGAATACATATTTTGCATGTGATTAGTAAGATTTTCCTAACTGGGTGGAGAGAGGAAAGAAAATAAAATAAAACTTAAGCTTTTTATAGGGGTAGTTATTTTAGGGAGCAGGAAAAACAGAGAATGGGATAAATACAACAAAAACTCCAAATGTAAGTAGTATAACAAGGAAAACAGTTGAAAGTAAATTACAGTTGAAAGTAAGTTACAGTCTAGGTCTTGACATTATCTAGATTATAATGGTTAGAATAGTCTACTGTCTACATTCTTACAATTTGATATCCCTCAATTCAACATCAAATTAAATTTATAACAGCACCAACTCCTTTATGATTAAATGAAAAAGTTTACAGCTCTAACCCATCTTATGGTTGTGATTCATAGCAAGTATAAAATTGTTGAAATTAAAATGCATTCTTGCAACTAACTTAGATGCACTACTCCATTCTGGCTGTCATAGCATTGATGTATTCCATCAGAACTAAGCGCTAAGTGAACCTGATCATCCCATCCTAAGTTTTCACATTTCAATCTGACATGAGGGGTACAATTTTAAATAGGGTATCATAGAAAGTTTTACTGTGAAAATGACATTTAAGAGACGTCTGGATTTTTATGCATTCTAAAGGCCTATCCTTGACAGATCATATTGCAAATATCATCTGCCACTTCTCGCTTACCTCTTAAGATTTTATTAAGCATGAAACAATATATATCTGCATAAAACTTTCATGTACAACTTAATAGTATTAAGTGAACACTCATGGAATCAGAAACCATGTTATGAAACACAAATGGCTCTGCAAAAATCCCTGTGTACCTCTGCTTGGTTATAACTTCTCTATGTTTAGAATTCACCACTCTCCTAATATTTATGTAATCATTTCTTTGATTTTCTTCAGTTTTATCACCAATATATGAATTCCTAAAAATGTAGTTGAATTTTGCCTGCTTCTGACCTTTACATAAATATAACTATATATGCATATTTTTTGTTTTCTTTTGGTTAATATCATGTTTGTAATCAGTGTACAAGATTTTATGTGGCTGTATAATTTTTCCTTAAAGAATACAACTGTTTCTCCACTCTACTGTTGATGAGCACAATTTTTGCCAAACATAAACAATACTGCCATTAATATTCTTTTATGTATTCCAGAGAACATAATCGTATCTTTTTGTTGGTCATACGGTTAGAAAAGGAATTACTTGGCTACAACATGCAAAAGTATACCCTGATTAGAAAACATCCTGGTGGGATGCAAAGGCATAAGAATGATACAATGGACTCTGGAGACTTGGGGTGGGGGAAGGGTGGGGAGGGGGAGAGGGAAAAAAGACTACAAATTGGGTTCAGTGTATACTGCTTGGGTGATGGGTGCATCAAAATCTCACAAATCGCCACTAAAGAACTTACTCATGTAACCAACACCTGTTCCCCAAACACCTATGGAAATTTTTAAAAAAGAGGCTGGACGTGATGGCTCATGCCTGTATTCCCAGCACTCCGGGAGGCTGACGCGGGCGGATCACGAGGCCAGGAGATCAAGACCATCCTGGCTAACACGGTGAAACCCCGTCTCTATTAAAAATACAAAAAATTAGCCGGGCATGGTGGCAGGCGCTTATAGTGCCAGCTACTTGGGAGGCTGAGGCAGGAGAATGGCATAAACCTGGGTGGTGGAGCTTGCAGTGAGCTGAGATAGTGCCACCGCACTCCAGCCTGGGCAACAGAGCAAGACTCCGTCTCAACAAAAAAAAAAAAAGAAAAAGAAGAAGAAAACATCCTCCTGATATCACAGTGGTTTTACCAGTTTATATTTTCAGTCAGTGGAGGGTGTCTAACATTCTATATACTCACCAAGACTTGGCATTGCCGCATGTGTAAACTTGCTTTGTATCTGTTATTTCACCTCATATCTCATTTCATATATTATTTTGTGCTCCATGAAAACTAACGAGATTGAACACATTTTCTAAGATTTACTGGCCATATTAAAAGTTCTTGTTCAATGTTTTTGGCCATTTTTCAATTGGGTTGCCCATCTTTTCCCACAATGACTTGCAGAATTTCTTTACATTTTCAGGAAGCATATCCTTTCTAAGTTATTTGCACTACATACATATTATGGTAGTTGGTGGCTTGTCTTTTCACCATTGAATAATATATTTTATCAACAAATTTCTTACTTTTAATAGAATCAACTTTATTAATCATTTTCTTTTAACTGCTGCTTTTTGTGCCTTTAGACTTTCTAAGAAAAGTCTTGTGATATTCAGGTATTCACCCCTAAAGTGACCTGGAGTCTAACCACTCCTACAGAATTATGTCTACTACTGCTCAGTAACTCACTTGGGTGACTCTGGTTTGAGAATTCCTCCTCTGAGAACCAAGGCTCTTCTCCTTGCTCCAACTTGAAGATCACCTCTGGTTTGAAATGGCAGTACCCTGTAAATAAGGAACAACAGAGGACTTAGACCAGATATATGAGATTTTAGTCTCCAAAAGTGGAAGAAAATACAGCTTTGGAAGCAGTATCCTGAAAGTGCTCCTTTGCATTTATCACTGGGAGTTGACAACATATTCTTTCTGGTCCTCGACAGGGCATAGTTACTTTGGAATCCTGAATGAAAAGCCTAAATAACATTAAACTCTAAGTATATTGTTCACATGTATTGGCACTTAAAAAAGAAGTACCTTCTATAAGGAGTTACAAGGGTAACTTATGTTTACATGCTTACCCACTGAGACAAGGTTGCTGTAGTTCTCCAGCATCACATCTCTGTACAGATTCTTCTGAACAGGGGCCATTTGCTGCCACTCCTCCTGGGTGAATTCTATAGTCACGTCCTTGAATGACACTGACGCCTGTAACAGTACATTTCTATTCAATCTGAAGAGTTCAGAATTAGATGACGTAGAAAATACCCATGAAAACAATTCTTGGCCGGGCGCGGTAGCTCACGCCTGTAATCCCAGCACTTTGGGAGGCCGAGGCGGGCGGATCACAAGGTCAGGAGATCGAGACCACGGTGAAACCCCGTCTCTACTAAAAATACAAAAAAAATGAGCCGGGCGCCTGTAGTCCCAGCTACTCGGGAGGCTGGGGCAGGAGAATGGCGTGAACCCAGGAGGCGGAGCTTGCAGTGAGCCAGGATCGCGCCACTGCACTCCAGCTTGGGCGACAGAGCAAGACTCCGTCTCAAAAAAAAAAAAAAAAAAAAAAAGAAAACAATTCTTATCATGTTTAACTCTAAAAAGCTTGAACGAATATAAAGGATGCCTATTTTGAATCTAATTTTATCTTATACTTTGAAGGTATTACACTGGTAAAAGTTTTTATAGGAGAGGTGCAGTGGCTCATGCCTGAAATCCCAGCACTTTGGGAGGCCAAGGTGGGAGGACTGCTTGAGCCCAGGAGTTCAAGACCAGACTGGGCAACACAACAAGGCCCTGTCTCTACAAAAAACTTAAAAAATTAGCCAGGTATGGTGGTATGTGCCTGTAGTCCCAGCTACTTGGGAGGCTGAGGCAGGAGGATTGCTTGAACCCAGGAGGCTGAGGCTGCAGTGAGCCATGATCACACCACTGTATACCAGCCTTGGTGACAGAGCAAGACCTTGTCTCAAAGAAAATGTTTATAAATGATCTGTATATATTTATGAGTTATATACATACACTATAAATAGATACATTAGTAAAGCTTTTGTTTTAATTCTTATTTTTGTAGCCAAAAAATATAAATAAACTTCCTACTATTTTTATTCCATCCCAACAGACTACCCTGGGCACACATCAGGGCAGGAGTCAGCAAATTATGGCCTTTGGGCCAAATCTGGCTTGCCAGTTTTTTGTGCATGTGTGGTAGAGACAGGGTCTTGATATGTTGCCTAGGCTAATCTTGAACTCCTGGCCTCAAGTGATCCTCCCACCTTGGCCTCCAAAAGCTCTGGGATTATAAGTGTGAGTCACTGTACCTGGCCACTTGCCACTTTTTAAAGTCAGTTGGCACACAGGCACACCCAATCATGTTGCATTGTTTATGGCTGTTTTTGTGCTGAAATAGCACTGAGAAATTCCATCAGAGACCTTATGATTGTCAAAACTGAAAATATTTATTACTTGCCTTTATAGAAAAAAAATTACCAACCTCTGGACTAAATAATCGTATTATAGGAAAGATAAAGAAAGTATAATACAACAACAAAGGAAACATATTTTATATATATAGGAATTATGTAAATTGGAAGTAAAAGGATGGAAAAAGATATACCATATAATCAAAACCGAAGGATAGTTGACATGACTGCATTATTATCATACACAGATTTTAAGGTAAGAAAGAGGTATAAAAAATGAGTAACGGGCCGGGTGTGGTGACTCATGCCTGTAATCCTAGCACTTTGGGAGGCCGAAGCAGGTGGATCATGAGGTCAGGAGTTCGAGACCAGCCTGACCAACATGGTGAAACCCTATCTCTATTAAAAATACAAAAGTTAGCCGGGCGTGGTGGTGAGGGCCTGTAATCCCAGCTAGTCAGGAGGCTGAGGCAGGAGAATCGTTTGGACCTGGGAGGTGGAGGTTGCAGAGGGCTGAGATTGCTCCACTGCACTCTAGCCTGGGTGACAGAGTGAGATTCTTGTCTCAAAACAACAACAACAACAACAACAAAACTGAGTAACAATTTGTAATGATAAAACAGTCCTTTCAATAGAAGATACAACAAATCGAAATTGCTATGCACCTGGCAAACATAGCTTCCAAATAGCATTTCTCATTATTCGCATATTTGTAAATTCACATACTAAAATTATCTGCAACCTCAAAATCAATGCTTGCAGTTATTTTGCAGTCATTTGTGGACATGTACAGGAAGGTAAAAAGACATACATGTTCCCAGATGAGGCTGAACAAGGTGATCTTCTGCTTTCTTGTTTCAGCTCTGATAATGTAAATAAGTGTCCATTTCTCAGTCTATTTAGTGCCATATTTACTGCATTTTTGTGCTTTTTCTTGACGACGACTTTTTTTTTTTTTTTTTTTGAGATGAGTCTCACTCTGTTCCCAGGCTGGAGTGTGGTGATGCGATCTTGGCTCACTGCAACCTCCGCCTGCCAGGTTCAAGAAATTCTCCTGCCTCAGCCTCCTGAGTAGCTGGGACTACAGGCACGTGCCACCCTGCCCAGGTAATTTTTTAAATTTTTAGTAGAGATGGGGTTTCACCATGTTGGCCAGGATGGTCTTGATCTCCTGACCTTGTGATCCGCCCGCCTCAGCCTCCCAAAGTGCTGGGATTACAGATGTGAGCCACCGCGCCCGGCCAATGATTTCACTTTTTAAATGGCCCATATGTATAGCAGTTACGTGCTGTCTAGTGTGCCTATGTGCAAGAAGCCTGTGATATGTCTCATGGAGAAAACATCTATGTTAGATACGATTCATTCAGGCATTAGGTATGGTGTTGGCCATTAGTTTGATCTTTATAAATCAACAATATTAAATAAGGTGTCTTTATGCAGAAAGACACACAAAAAGATTATGTCCTGACTGGTTGACAAAAATGTGACCAGAGGCTTAACCCTGTATTTCTCCTCTGAGCAATGGTTCAGTATTTATTAGTTCAGTGTTTGTAGTGACTTTTTGGAACATTACTACTGAGAATAATGAGAACTGACCGTATATAAACAAAAGATGACAGAAATGAGATACCAATCTACAATTTTAATTAGTGATTTTAATGTAACTCTCCCAGTAACTTATAGAAAAGCAGATTAAGAAAAACCAACAGGGATATAGAACAGAAGTCAGTGAACTACAGCACAAAGGTCAAATCCAGCTCAGCTCACCACTACTGTTTTTTTTTTTTTTTGGTAAATGAAAAATACCACCACTACCAATTTTTTTTTTTGTAAATAAAGTTTTCTTGGAACACAGCCACATTCATTTGTTTATGCATTATTGACGGCTGCTTAACACTACAGCTGCAGAGTCTGGCAGATGCAACAGAGACTGTATCTCTCACAAAGCCTACTATCTGACATTTACAGAAAAAGTTTTCTGACCACTGATACAGAAGATTGAAAAGACATAATTAACCAACGTGAATGACATATACAGGATAACCTCTGCATAAAATAATTCTCTGGTGTCCTTTGCACATCAAAAAAAAAAAAAAGTCTATCTCACTAAATTACAAAAAATTACAATCATACAGCGTAGCTTTAGATCTTAGCTTCGAGATGTAGAGAGCTGATAAAAGCAACGCTAACGTCCTTAGAAGAACATACCTGGGCAAACAGAAAATTATCACCTTTTTTTTTCAAACTATTAGGAGACAGATAGGCACCTGCAGGGAGAATCAGGATGTGCTCATTTGCTAAAGGTAAATGTATACTAGTCTGAGTGTGTGAAGTCCCTGGGGGCCGTACACATAGGGTTATTTTCACCTTGTTACAGGATGAAAGGAAAAATCAAAAGAGAAATTAGACCAGGCACAGTGGCTCATGCCTATAATTCCAGCACTTTGGGAGGCTGAGGCAGGCAGATCACTTGAGGTCAGGAGTTTGAGACCAGCCTAGCCAACATGGTGAAACCGTGTCTCTACTAAAAATAGAAAAATTAGCCAGGTATGGTGGTGCATGCCCATAAGCCCAGCTACTCGGGTGTCTGAGGCAGGAGAATTGCTTGAACCCGGGAGGCGGAGGCTGCAGTGAGCCGAGATGGCACCACTGCACTTCAGCCTGGGTGACAGAGCGAGACTCCGTCTCAAAAAACCAAACCAAAACAAAACAAAACAACAAAAAACCCAAAACCCAGAAACTAGAAAATACATTGAGATTACTCACAATGAATACACAAAATACCAAAATGCATGAGCTGCAGCTAAAGCAGTGCTAAGTGTGAAATTTATAGCAGTAACACCTATATTAAAAATGATCCCAAATCAATATGCTAATTGTACACTTTAAGGAACTAAATGAGGTGGGGACCTTACTACTAACCTTACAAAAATAAAAAAGACAATAAAAGAATACAGTGAACTGTACAGCAACAAATTACATAACCTAGATGAAGTGGACAAATTCCTAGAAACACACAAACCACCACAATGAACTAAAAAAGAAACAGAACATCTGAACAGACTGATATAAGGCTGAATCAGTAATCCAAATCCTCCCAACAAAGAAAGGTTCAAGACCAACTGTCAGTCTTTAAATGTTTGCTGAAGTCTACCAAACATTTAAAGAAAAACTAATACCAATCCTTCTCTAATTCTTCCAAAAATAGAAGATGAGTGAACATTTCCTCATTCTATGAGTTACCTTGAACCAAAGCCAGATAAAGAAATCACCCAAAAACTATGATCAATATTCCTTCTGAATATGTGTGCAGAAGTTTTCAACAAAATACTAGCAAACCAAATCTTGCAACAAATAAAAAGTACTATACACCATGACCAAGTACAATTTATTTCCAGGAATGCAAGGTGGCTCACCATAAGAAAATAAATCAGTGTAATATATCACGATAATAAAGAAAACAAATCACATGATCATCTCAACTGATGCAGAAAAAGCATTTGACAAAAACATGATTAAAAAACAAACATTTAACATAGTAGGACTAGAATAGAACTGCTGCTACACAATAGAAAGCACTTCTGAAAAACTACAGCTAACATAATACACTAGGCTAAAAAACAGGAAGGTTTCTTCCAAATATCAGGAATAAGACAGGGATGCCAGCTTTCATCATTTCTATTTATTATACTGGAAGTTCTAGCTAGAGGAAATAGGCGAGACAAATTTTAAAAACTGCATCCAAATTTGAAAGAAAAAAAGTAAAACTATCTCTATTCTCATAGACCATGAGATTTAACATATGGAAAAGACTAAGGAATCCACAAAAAACTACTAAAACCAATAAATGAATTCAGCAAAATTGTAGGATACAAGATGAACACACAAGAATCATTTATCTCTCTAAATACTAGCAATGAATAATAAAAAAGAAAATAATGCCATTTATAACAGAACAAAAAATAATAAAATAGGAATAAATTTAACCAAGAAGGTACATGACTTATACGTGAACAACTAGAAAATATTGCTAAAAGAAATCAGAAGACCCAAATAAATGGCAAGACACCTTGTGTTCATGAATTGGAAAATGTAATACTGTTAAGATGACAATACTCCCTAAAGTGATCTACAGATTCAGTGAAATCTATATCAAAATCCTAATGAACTTTCTGCAGAAATGTTGAACCTACAATTTATATGAAATTGCAAGGGACTCTGAATAGTCAAAACAATCTAGAAAAAAAAAAAATTGGAGGGATTACATTTCCTGATTTAAAGACTTATTATAAAGCAACAGTAATCAAGAGAGTGTGGTACTGGCATAAATACAGATATACAGATCCACAGAATAGCACTGAGAGCCCAGAAATAAACCCATACATTGATCATTTATTAGGAAAAAAATAGTTTTCAACAGATGATGCTGGGATAATTGAATCTCATCAAAAGAATGAAGTTGGACTCCTACCTTATACCGTATATTTAAAATTGCCTCAAAATAGCCAGGTGTGGTGCCTCACACCCGTAATCCCAGCACTTCGGGAGGCTGAGGCAGGCAGATCACTTGAGATTAGGAGTTCATGACCAGCCTGGTCAACATGGTGAAACTCTGTCTCTACTAAAAAAATATAAAAATTACCCAGGCGTTGTGGTGCACACCTGTAATTTCAGCTATTTGGGAGGCTGAGGTGGGAGAATCACTTGAACCCGGGAGGCAGACGTTGCAGTGAGCCAAGATCATGCCACTGGACTCCGGCCGGGGCAACAGACCAAGACTCTGTCTCAAAAAAAAAAAAAAAAGGCCTTAAAAGGGATCAAAGACCTACATATAGGAGTTTAACTGCGTGACTCTTAGATGAAATCAGGAGTAAACCTTTATGACCTTGGATTTGGCAATGGCTTCCTGGATATGATACCAAAGAATAAAAATTAGACTTCATCACAATTAAACTTTTGTGCAAAGGATACCATCAAGATAGTGAAAAGAACCCACAGAATAGGAGAAAATATTCACAAATACTACATTTAATATCTAGTAGCCAGAATACATAAAGAACTCTTATAACTGAACAAAAAACATAATCCAAAATGGGCAAAGGATTTGAATAGACATTTCTCCAAAGATGATAAACAAATAGCCAATAAGCACGTGAAAAAGATGTTGAATATCATTAATCAAGGAAATGCAAATCAGTCAAATGACACACCACCTCACACCCACTAGGATGTCCATAATTTAAGTGGAGAAAGTGGAACCCTAATACACTGCTGGTGGGAATGTAAAATGGTGCAGCCACTGTGGAAAACAGTTTGGCAGTTACCAAAAATGATAAATCAAGAGTTACCATATGAGTCAAAAGTTCCTTTCCTAAGGTTTAGTCCCAAGAGAAAACAGGTGTCCAAACAAAAACTTGTGCAAGAATGTTAATAGCAGCACTAGTCCTAACAGTCAAAAGGGAGAAACAATCCAAATGCTCATCAGTTGAATGAATAAACAACATGGTATATCCACACAATAGAATATTATTCAGTCATAAAAAGGAATGATGTACTGATATGTACGACATGGATGAACCTTGAAAACGGTATACCAAGTAAAAGGGATAGTCATAAAGGGCCAGGTGTGGTGGCTGACACCTGTAATCCCAGCACTTTGGGAGGCTGAGGTGGGCGGATCACCTGAGGTCAGGAGCTCCAGACCAGCCTGGCCAACATGGTGATACCCCATCTCTACTAAAAAAAAAAAAAAAAAAAAAAAGAAAAATTAGCCAGGCATGACGGTGGGTGCCTGTAATCCCAGCTACTTGGGAGGCTGAGGCAGAACTGCTTGAACCTGGGTGGCGGATGTTGAAGTGAGCCGAGATTGTGCCATTGCACTCTAGGCTGGGTGACAAGAGGAAAACTCAGTTTCAAAAAAAAAAAAAAGAAAAATAGAAATAGCCACAAAGATCACATATTATGTGACTTCGCTTATTAGAAATGTCCAGAACAGCCAAACATATAGAATATAGAACATAGATAAGTTGTTGTTTAGGGCTGAGATTGTGTATGTCAGGATGGGGGATGATAGCTAAATGATAAGAAATTTCTTTTTGAAGTGATGAAAACATTCTACAATTGTGGCAATGACTGCACAACTCTACAAATATACTAAAAACCACAAAACTGTACACTTTAAAAGTGTAAATTATATGGTATGTGAATTGTATCTCCATAAAGCTGTTAAAAATAAAGGACACTAGAATAAGTAGGATGATTTGGATTTTCTATATCCTATTAAAGAAACTGAGTTCATGAGCAAAAACTAGGCACAAGAAAAACTCAAAGGCTAGACTACCTCACAGGTATATTTTTCCAAACATTTAAGGATGAAATAACAGCAATCTTAAACTTGTTCAGAGAACAGAAAATGAGTAACTGTTTCCGAACTCATTTTTTGAGAATATAATGTTGACGCCAAAACCTGACATTGTATGACAGAAAAACTGCAAGCCAGTATCTTTCCATTAATGTAGACACAGCCGGGCGCGGTGGCTCAAGCCTGTAATCCCAGCACTTTGGGAGGCCGAGACGGGCGGATCACGAGGTCAGGAGATCAAGACCATCCTGGCTAACACGGTGAAACCCCGTCTCTACTAAAAAATACAAAAAAACTAGCCGGGTGAGGTGGCGGGCGCCTGTAGTCCCAGCTACTCGGGAGGCTGAGGCACGAGAATGGCATGAACCCAGGAGGCGGCGCTTGTAGTGAGCTGAGATCCGGCCACTGCACTCCAGCCTGGGCGACAGAGCGAGACTCCGTCTCAAAAAAAAAAAAAAAAAAAAAAAAGAATGTAGACACAAAAATATTAATTGAAATATTAACAAATTGAATCCAGAAATAAATTAAAGTGATAGCACATGTGGGAATTATCCCAGGAATGCAAGGTTGGTTAAACATTGATAAATCTATCAATATAATTCACCTCTTTAACAGACTAAAGGAATAAAATTATATGATTATCTCACTAGATGCAAGAACAGCCATCTGACAAAATACTCATGCATGATTAAAAAAAAAAAACCTCAGGAAACTGAAAATAGAGAGGGAACTTCCTTATTTTAATTAAGGACATATACAAAAAACATGTAGTTAAATTAAGACTCAAGGGTGAAATACTGAGTACCCCTCAGGTGAGGTATAAGACAAGGATTTCTATTATCACCATTTGTACTATACATTTTACTGGAAGTCCTAGCAGTAAGGCTAAAAAGAAATTAAAGATATAAAAACTGTAAAGGAAGAAGTAAAATTGTCTTTTTTGCAAAAAAAATTTTGCATATTTAAAATGCAAAAGAATCCACAGATAAGCTATTAGAATGAGTGAATTTTATAAAATGCCTAGGTATAAGATCAATACTAAAAAATCCATCATATTTTAATAAACCAACAATAAACTGGAAAATGACATTTAAAATGCAGTATCATTTGTGCTATTATCAAAATAGATCAAATACCTAGGAATAAATCTAATAAAAGATGTGAAAGACTTCACCTCTACTCTGAAAAACTTTCCATCAGGATTTTCTGTGAAAACTGATAGAACTTCCATGAACATGAAAAGGGCCTAAAACAGTAAATAAATTAACTAAAATACGTGACTTACTATAAAGCAACAGTAATTATGACAGTGAAGTACCAGCAAAAAGATAACATAATTGGACCAAAGGAAGAAAATACACAGTCTACATCAGACCCGCATACAAGTCACTTGACTGACAAAAGACACAGCTGCAATTCAGTTGACAGAGGATGGTCTTTCTAACAAATGGTGCTAGAGCAACTGGATGTCCATACGGAAATATGAACCTTGACACTCACGTTACACCAAACACAAAAGCTAACTCTATGTGGATCAAGCTAAAATAAACAAATATGTAGTAACAATATAGGAGAATATCTGTATGATCTTAGAGTAGGGAAAGAACTTTCAAATATGATACACAAGGAAATGCCATTAAAGAAAAGACAATTCTGACCTTTATTAAACGTAAAAACTTTGTTGTCAAAGATATTATTTAAAAAATGAATAGGGACGTCACAGAATCCAAGAACATCAGTAATGCACACATAGCAAAAAAACATTTACTGAAAATATTGAAATAATTCCTACTTAAAAAAAAGCAAATAACCCAATTAAAACAGAGTTGAATAGGTACTTTACACATTACATAAAAGGAAAGGATGTCTAAATGGTCAAAACACAAACAATGGTGCCCAACATTAGTATTTGCCATAGAAAAGCAAATTATAAATTTTGATGAGATACTACACTATACAGCCACCAAAATGGCTAAAAACAAAAAGATTGATAGTAACAAGTGTTGCTCAGAATCTGGTACAGCCAGAATGCTAGTGAGAATGCAAAGTGATTCAACCACTTAGGCAAGCTACTTGCAGTATGTATTAAAGCTGAACATATGTTTATTTATGAACCAGCAATTCCATTTCTAGGTATATCCCAAAAGCAATGAGGACATACCAAAAGACACAAAAGAATATTCACAGCAGCCTTATTCCTGATAGCCTTAAACAGGAAAAACAAACGAAAAATTGGACTAAGAGCAGAATGAGGAAATAAATTATGGTCTATTCATACAATGAAATACAGCCCAGTAATAAAAGGCAAATATTAAGATACGGAGCAAAACATTCCCTTGAAAACTGTAAAAGAATACATTTTGTATGATTCTATTGGTACGATATTCAAAAACGAATTTATCTTTTTTCCCTAACATACAAGGTCCGAATAGTGGCTGCCCTGTAGAGGGGAGCAGTGGTGTTATCTTAATCTGGGTATTAACTTACATGAATTTACATATGTAAAAATTCATCCAGTTATACACTTCAGAGTACACTTTACTGGTGTTAAAACTGCATCTCAGGGCCGGGCGCGGTGGCTCAAGCCTGTAATCCCAGCACTTTGGGAGGCCGAGACGGGCGGATCACGAGGTCAGGAGATCGAGACCATCCTGGCTAACACAGTGAAACCCCGTCTCTACTAAAAATACAAAAACTTAGCCGGGCGAGGTGGCGGCGCCTGTAGTCCCAGCTACTCGGGAGGCTAAGGCAGGAGAATGGCGTAAACCCGGGAGGCGGAGCTTGCAGTGAGCTGAGATCCGGCCACTGCACTCCAGCCTGGGTGACAGAGCGAGACTCCGTCTCAAAAAAAAAAAATAAAACAAAACAAAACAAAAAACTGCATCTCAGTTAAAGAACTAAGTTTTTAAAAGGAAAAAAGTATATAAAAGAGAAAGAAAAAATTAACACAATATATATAGTTGGTAATTTGGGAAGGTGGGAACATATTAATTATATTATTTCTTTGTATCTTTCTATGTTTGAACAATTTCTCAATTCCTTACAGGAAAAGGAAATTTGGACATAGATTCATACAGAGAAAGATGACGTGAGGACAGACATCTAAGCCATGGAACAAGGTCCTTCCCTCACAGCTCTCAGAAGGAACCAAACCTGTTGACATCTTTTTTTCCTTTTTTGAGACGGAGTCTCGCTTTGTCACCCAGGCTGGAGTATAGTAGCATGATCTCAGCTCACTGCAACCTCCGCCTCCCAGGTTCAAGCAATTCTCCCGCCTCAGCCTCCCGAGTAGCTGGGATTACAGGCGCCTGCCACTACACCCAGCTAACTTTTATATTTTTAGTAGAGACAGGGTTTCACCATGTTGGCCAGGCTGGTCTTGAACTCCTGACTTCAAGTGATCTGCTCGCCTTGGCCTCCCAAAGTGCTGGGATTACAGGCGTGAGCCACTGCCCCCAGCCCCTGTTGACATCTTGATCTCAGACTTCTGGCCTCCAGAATGGTGGCAAAATAAATTGCTGTTTAATCTACCTAGTCTGTGATTCTTTATTATGGCAGCCCTAGCAAACTAATACCCCTAGTCTGGCTCTAACCTTTATCTCCCTCCCCTCTCTTATTATTCCCTAAGAGGAAGTCCAAATTGCAATGGGCAAAAATTATTACTGGACCTTGCATGCCTTGTTTAGCCCACTCTCAAAATGCAGTAATCTCCTGTACTGCAACAATGAAAACCTTACCCATTGTTCAGGACAAAAATCCTTTTAAACTCTCCACCTCTGATCAACAGAGCCTACACCATCAATCTGTCCTTTCTTTGACAATCTGTCTACCTGAACCTCTGTTTCTGTTACCTGAAAAACTGTATTAATAAAAAAACTGAAAAACTGTATTAATAAAAGCCCGAGTTTGGCACTAAGCCCTCTACTTCCACCGAGGGAAAAGCAGAAGCAATATACTGCATTTATTTCAAGGCTGTTATTAGAAAGATTTGCACTGACACTTACGTGAAGACCAACAAAGACATTTTTCCTGACTTTGATAACTTTAGATTCCATGAGGAATCAGCCTGGTTTAAGCTTCTCATCAATGCAAATCTGTAAACAAATATTGTCTGTCTGACTCTCTGCCATGGCTATCAGAAAGAATGAAAACTGCAGTTCCATTTTGGAAAATCTGTAACATCAGGAGACCTGCATCTTTCCACATGCCAATTCTGCTGTGCTACTGCCCTGCTTTTCTATACATTCCTGGAATGATTTTGATCCATTTCTACATTTCCGTATTAATATGTGGACCCTTAAACATCTATGAATTCCATGATGAAAAAGGTGTTAGCAAATAACTCACCTGAGATATGTTCATTTTCTGCTGCTCCTGAAAGAGTGTGGAGAACCGTAAAGGATAACCTGGGGGTGAGGAAGGAGTCATGAGATATCTGGGCAGCCTCTATCTTACCTGCCTACCAATGTCATCACACGAGGTGGGGAAAAAGACCTCTCTACAAAACATGTTCCTTTGACCCTTGAGAAGGGACAGGAAGCACTACAGAGAAAGCACCTCCTGAATATGTGCATCTTTAATATGATCATGTGGATGAACCCTTGCTGATTTTTCTTTTTTTTTCTTTTTTTTTTTTGAGACAGGATCTGGCTCTGTTGCCCAGGCTGGAGTGCAGTGGTGTGATCTCAGCTCACTGCAACTTCTGCCACCCGGGTTCACGCGATTCTCCCATCTCAGCCTCCTGAGTGGCTGGGACCAAAGGCACCCACCAATACGCCTGGCTAATTTTTGTATTTTTTGTAGAGACGGGGTTTTGCCATGTAGCTTAGGCTGGTCTCGAACTCCTGACCTAAAGCAGCCTGCCCACCTTGGCCTCCCAAAATGCTGGGATTGCAGGGGTGAGCCACCACGCCTGGCCCCTTGCTGTTTTTCATCAGGTGATTGTAGATTATTTTCCTATTGATTTATTTAAAACGTATGTCTTCTTTGACAAAAAACTAAAACAGAATTAACATTAATATTCTGTTAATATTATTTACACCAATAGAAAACACAAAACTGAAAAAAAGGAGATGCTGAAAGACAGACTATTTTAAAATCTTTCTGTTCTAACTTATAGTTTCTCAAAAAGACTTTCGATAAGACACTTCTGGTGACTCACCTGTGACAGAGCAAACAGCACTGTGCTTTGCTCCAAGCTCTGTCCTGAGTGACCATGGACAAACTGTTCATCCCAGGTTCAACACTTCTTAAGGTTTTAAAAGAGTCAGAAATAGAAATCCTTTCCTGTATTATCATTTTTGTGATTCTACAGGTTCAGGATACAGGCAACCTTAGAAAATCTCTAGATGCTACATGTGATAGATGTTGTGTGAAACTGACTCAGAATCTGGAAAGAGTGAGGCTAGAATGAAGAAAATGGGGGCTGTAGGAGGAGGATTAGAGACAGAATTTCCTCAGCCCTGGCTGGTTATGCCTTCCTTGCAGACCATGGAGAAAAGCCCTCCAATAATGTGGCTTTTCCTGTGCAGTCTGACAGTCACCCATCCCTCCCAACCCCAGCTTACCACCTTCTGCAAGTTGGCCCACAGTATCCAGTGTCACGCAATCTGTGATGGCTTCTGGATGTGGCGACATCACCAAGTCTGGAGCTTTCTGGGCAAGGGGATAAAGAACTGCTGCCGGTTGGGCAAATCAAGACCTGCTCCTCTCTCGGTTCTTCTGCATCTGTTCGGAAGCCCTTGTGATGAGGTCTCTGTTCTGTCAAAGGGCAGTTCTTTGGTGGGACTCCTGTTCCTGGGGCTCCCTCCTTCCTGCAACATAAAGAACTGCTTTGTTCCAGAGAAGCTGGGGCTGAGGCCTGGGTAACGAATTCATTTTAGTTGAAACTTTCATGGAAAGCAGTGTTCTTCACCTCAGCACAACTTACATTTTGGGCTGGATAATTCTCTGACATAAGGAGCGGTCCTGTGCATTTTAGGATGTTTAGGAGCATTTCTAAACATGCACTGGACATTAGGACACCCCCTCTCCCTGTTGTGACAATCAAAAATGTCTCCAGGCTGGGCGTGGTGGCTCACGCCTGTAATCCCAGCACTATGGGAGGCCAAGGCGGGTGGTTCACCTGGGTTCAGGAGTTCAAGACAAGCCTGGCCAACATGGTGAAACCCCACCTCTACTAAAAATACAAAAAAATTAGCTGGGCATGGTGGTGCATGCTTGTAATTCCAGCTGAGATTACAAGCTGGGAGGCTGGGGCAGGAGAATCACTTGAACCCGGGAGGTGGAGGTTGCTGTGAGCTGAGATCACACCACTGCACTGCAGCCTGGGCCAGAGAGCGAAACTCAGTCCCCCGCTATCCCCCGCCAAAAAGTCTCCTGACATTTCCAAAGTTCCCTGGGGAGCAAAATCCTCTTGGTGAATAACTGACCTATAAGGCCTTAAACCGGATTCTCTTGGCATTCATTAGAACCCTGCTATCCATGACTACAGCCTCCAATCACATCAACTACTGAGCACTTGAAATGTGGCTAGGGCCACATGTCCAAATAACATTTTGGATACATTGAGAAAACCACAGTAGGTTCTTAAAATTAATTTCATGTTTTAGATTTTCATGTAGCTACTAATTTAGCATTTAAAATGACACATGTGACTCATCTTCACTGCCCTAGAATATCAGACTGACTTCCAAAGACAGACACAGCAGGGACCGCACAGGAGGTGGCAGAAGCCTCAGTCTAACCCAGAGGCTCTGGAGACATCCCAGAAACCCCATAATAATACACTTGCCACATAGTAGGATTCTGTCCACGCTGACCTCACAATCATTGTCCTGGGGTTTTGGGGACAAGTCACTCACCTAATGCTGTGAAGGCTGCAATGCTGGGTTAGGTAGGTGGGTCACTACAAACAGCCTGATTCGGGGAGTAAAGTGTATATGTGTTGACATCCTAGTTCCCTCATCCTTTGTGAGCCTGGCTCTGCCATTTCACCCCTCCTTCATTTTTAATGATATAAATAGTGTGGTTGTGAGAATTAAATGAAACACTACATGAAAAGAACGAAGTGTCTTCCAAATATAACGGGAATCAACATTTACATGCTGCTTAGTAACTAGCGCTGAGCTAAATGCTTTACGGCTGATGGCTTATCTCTGAACGACACAAAGCAGTTTTTACTAATATCCTCATTTTCAAACGCTCCAGTGACAAAGCCAAAGTTTACCAGGTCCTTCTAGCTCCTAGGCTCGGGCTCTCACCGCAGACCCAGGGACCATACGCGCTTTGTGGCAGGTTCAGGGTCAATACAATAAATCCATTTTCCTCCTGCAGCCAGCGCCTCGTTTTCCGAAGCCTGGCTGCATTCTGGCACCCACACCTCGGCCCGCACCGAGCATCATCCAACAAGGACCCAGCCCCACCTAAAGTCCCCGGAGCCCTCCCCCACCGGCCCTTCTCAGGCTGGGGTCCCGGGCCGCCCCGGGCACAGGGAGCGGAGGGCCAGCTTTTGGGGAGTTCCCGGACATCGCGTTCCCGCCCCCTGGACACTAGCCCATCCCTGCCTGCAGGTCCGCAATCCGTGCGGGGGGCCGGCGCTCTCACCTGAGTTGCGAACCCTCCGCACCCGCAAACAAGGAGAGGTGGAAACCGGAAAGTGAGGCGACTGCACAGGCGCAGACGAAAACGCAGGATATCCGTTCCCAGCATGCTGCGCGGTAACCCCTAACCTAAGTTTGACAGGAAGTACGGCGCCAGCTCTCGGTGTTTTTTGTTTTTGTTTTTCCCCCGAGATTTAAGGAGAAATAACATGGACGGTCCTGATAACTGGAGCCCGGGTTCTGTCAGAGCCCCAGAGGTTGTGTGTTAGACTTGAGGACATAACAGCAAATGCAGCGTGTGGTTGCAGAAAGCGAGAGCTGCGGAAGACGTTTGAAAACAATTGGAAAATTTGTATACGGACTGGAAATTAGAATTAATTGTGGCAACATTAGGATTATGTAGGTAATCTTGCTTATTCATAAAGAGATGTATATTTAAGTGTTTAGGATTGTATTATGCTTGTAAGTTTTTGATTTTTATTTTTTTTTGAGACGGAGTCTCGCTCTGTCGCCAGGCTGGAGTGCAGTGGCGCGATCTCGGCTCACTGCAACCTCCGCCTCCCGGGTTCGAGCGATTCCCCTGCCTCAGCCTCCCAAGTAGCTGGGACTACAGGCGCCGCCACCACACCCAGCTGATTTTTGTATTTTTAGTAGAGACGGGGTTTCACCATGTTAGCCAGGCTGGTCTCGAACAACAGACCTCAAGTGATCCGCCTGCCTCGGCCTCCCAAAGTGCTGGGTATACAGGCGTGACCTACCCGCCCAGCCCGTTTGTAAGTTCTTTTAAAAAAATAATTAGAATCAAGACCATCCTGGCTAACACGGTGAAACCCCGTCTCTACTAAAAACATACAAAAAACTAGATGGGCGAGGTGGCGGCGCCTGTAGTCCTGGCTGCTCGGGAGGCTGAGGCAGGAAAATGGCGTGAAAACCCGGGAGGCAGAGCTTGCAGTGAGCTGAGATCCGGCCACTACACTCCAGCCTGGGCAACAGAGTGAGACTCCGTCTCAAAAAAAAAAAAAACATTAGAAATGGCAAGTATGGCAAAATGTTAAGAACATCTACTTCTAGATTATGGACATGCTTATTGATTACTTGCTCTTTATGTGTTGGAAAATTTTGTAATATAAAGTTTATAAAGGGAAAAATTTGGACTGTCATGTTACAAGTGTGCCTTTCAGAGCTGCCACAAAAATATATAAACAGTTTGGTGAATAAAGCTGTAAAATGTAACAAATACTAGAAAATGGAATCCATTATTAACATAAAAGAATAATATTTGTGATCCTCAGAGTTTATCTCTGGGGGAAAAAAAAGAAAAAGCAAGTAAGCTGTTCAGTATTACATAATGCCTGAAGTACACACAATCCCAAATAAGAAAACCATTATCCACAAATTATGCATCTCTTAGAGATGAGTTTGCTTAAACTTTATGTAGTATGCTTCTGAAATCAGGAACAAAATTAGAAACCTCTCAGAACAGTATTTTATGACATTCTTTTTAGTAACACACATACACTCGCACAGTTGATACTAACAGGTTATTTTATATAGCAATGATAAGAATAAGTTCTGATTAGCAAGAAAAAAGATTAATGGTAACAGTAAACTAGTGCAGTATATATGAATCAAGGTATAAAACTACTGTTGACACTGAAAAACACTTTAATAGATACTGGAGGAAAAGAGTAACATTTGTTTTTAAAAATTCTAATTATCCAGGTTTTCTAAGTATATCTTTTTCTTTTTTTAATTTAATTTCATTTTTTTTTGAGACAGTCTCGCTCTGTGGCCCAGGCTGGAGTACAGTGGCGAGATCTAGGCTCACTGCAAGCTCCACCTCCCGGGTTCACGCCATTCTCCTGCCTCAGCCTCCTGAGTAGCTGGGACTACAGGCACCAGCCATCATGCCCGGCTAATTTTTTTGTATTTTTAGTATAGACGGGGTTTCACCGTGTTAACCAGGATGGTCTTGATCTGCTGACCTCGTGATCCGCCAAACTGGGAGACATCCCCCACTAGGTGCAGACCAACACCTCACACCTCACACAGCAGGGTACACCCCTGAGACGAAGCTTCCAGAGCAAGAATCAGACAGCAACACTCGCTGTTCAGCAATATTCTATCTTCTGCAGCCTTTGTGCATTGAATTATGAAATTCTTGTAGTGTGTTTGCCAGCTCTATCAAGTCAGTTATGTTCTTTTCTATAATGGCCATTTTGCCTGTCAACTCCTGCACTGTTGTATGGTGAATCTTAGCTTCGGCTTCCTGAGATGGAGTTTCATCGTTCTCCTGAATGATCTTCATTCCTATCCATATTCCAAATTCTATTTCTGTCATTTCAGTCATTTAAGCCTGGTTAAAAACCATGATCAAGAACTAATGCAGTCATTAGGAGGAAAGAAGATACTCTCTGGCTTTTTGAGTTGTCAGAGTTCTTGCACTAGTTCCTTCTCATCTTCGTGGGCTGATGTTCTTTCAGTCTTCTAAGTTGTTGTCTTTTAGATTTTTTTCTTTTTTATATTATACTTTAAGTTCTAGGGTACATGTGCACAATGTGCAGGTTTGTTACATATGTATACATGCGCCATGTTGGTTTGCTGTACCCATTAATTCGTTATTTACATTAGGTATTTATCTTAATACTATCCCTCCCCCAGCCCCCTACCCCACCACAGGCCCCAGTGTGTGATGTTCCCCACCCTGTGTCCAAGTGTTCTCATTGTTCAATTCCCACCTATGAGTGAGAACATGCCTATTTGATGACCTTAGGGGTTTGATTTTGGCATAAGGTGGGTTAAGTTGACTGGCTTTGTTACTGGAAAATTTTAGGGGACAAGACTCACCTCAGGACTCCTGGACTGCATGCTCTAACTCTGGGGGACTTATATCAGGCCCTAGCTTTGTTCTGTGGCTCCTTGACATTTGGAACCTGCTGCGCTGGAGGGGCTGAGGTACTCCCAGACCACAGGTCACAATACTGTGATGGGAGGTCCCAGCCAAAGCACTTCGTAGGGTGGTGGCAGCAGGATCCATCCTCATTTGCATGTGCTAGCAGCAGTGGCAGTGACAGCACAGTGTGGTCCATGCTCATCAGCTGCAGCATGGTGCCAGCGGGTGCCAGTTTGCGAGCGTCTCTGTGGACATTCACAGAAGTGGTCATGGTAGTATGGTGTGGGGGTAGGGTGGAGGCCCCTGCCAGCAATTGTGTGCACATTCATGCCAGTTGTGGTGTTAGCACAGGGGTGGGATGCTGATGAGCACAGGACTGTGTACGCCCTCTGTGTATATTCATGCTGGTGGTGATGGCCACTCAAGGTGGGTGTATTAGTCTGTTCTCATGCTGCTATAAAGAACTGCCTGAATATTGGGTAATTATTAAAGGAAAGAGGTTTTTTTTGTTGTTGTTGTTTTTTTTTTTTGAGACGGAGTCTCGCTCTGTCACCCAGGCTGGAGTGCAGTGGCCGGATCTCGGCTCACTACAAGCTCCGCCTCCCGGGTTTACGCCATTCTCCTGCCTCAGCCTCCCGAGTAGCTGGGAATACAGGCGCCCGCCACCTCGCCCGGCTAGTTTTTTTGTATTTTTTAGTAGAGACGGGGTTTCACCGTGTTAGCCAGGATGGTCTCGATCTCCTGACCTCGTGATCCGCCCGTCTCGGCCTCCCAAAGTGCTGGGATTACAGGCTTGAGCCACTGCGCCCGGCCGGAAAGAGGTTTAACTGATTCACAGTTCAGCATGGCTTGGGAGGCCTCAGGAAACTTACAGTTATGATGGAAGGGGAAGCAAACACGTTCTTCTTTACATGACAGCAGGAAGGAGAAGTGCCAAGCAAAGGGGGAAAAGCCCCTTATAAAACTATCAGATATCATGAGAACTCATTCACTATCACAGGAACAGCATGGGGATAACTGCCTCCATTATTCAGTTACCTCCAACTCGGTCCCTCCCATGACACAGAAGGAGGAGGAGCCACATACTTTTAAACAACTAGATCTTGTGTGAACTCAGAGTAAGAACTCACTTATCACCAAGGGGATGGTGCTACAGCATTCATGAGTAATGTACCCATATGATCCAATCACCTCCCCCTCCAGGCCCCACCTCCAACATGGGGAATCACGTCACAACATGAGATTTATTTTATTTTTTTCTTGCTTATTATTCTTTTTACAACATGAGATTTAGAGGAGACAGACATCTTGAGCATATCACAAGGTATGCCAATAACATCATCAGCAGAAATTTTGGAGGCCAGAAGGCAGTGAGTTGGTATGTTCAAAATGCTGAAGAAAAAAAAAAAAAACTCAACCAAGAATCCTATATCTGGATGGAGATATGACAGAAAGATGAATGACTGGATGTTCCTGGTGCTTTTCCCGAAGAGGGAGCTGCAGCTGCACCCTTTCTCCATGGCCTGAGCTGTTATGGTGCCATGGCATCTTAGAACTGGAGCCACTGCTGCTCTGTGCTCTACTTCAGGGACCTTAGAAGACATTGTGCCCTTCATTCCCGGGGCTTGCTGCCACTGCACCCCATACCCCCAGAGCCTGGGTTGCACAGTGATGCACCATTTTTAAGCTGAGTTGCTGCTGTACCCCACTCCCTGGGGCCAGACTACTACAGAGCTGCTCCGTCCTCCTGGGTCCCAGTTGCTGCTGTGTCTGGCCTTTCTGGGCATGAGTGGAGTCAATGCCTTGCTGGGAATCAGAACTGTGGCTAAGTGATGCAGCTCCACTTCCTGGGGCTGAGCTGACACAGTGCCCCACCTCTTTGGAAACTGTAGCTGTGGCTATGCTGTGCAGCCCCACCTCCTGAGGCTGAAGTGTCATGGTACCCCGTGACTACCCAGAAACCAGAACCTCAGATGAGCTGTGCAGCCCCTGCTCCCCAGGAACCAAAACTGCAGTTGTGTTTTGTGATGGCTCCCTAGGAACTAGAATCGCTTCTTGCAATCTAAGCTGCTGAGGTGCTCCACATGGGGAATGGAGTCATCTTTGTGGCACCTGCCTCTTGGGGCATGAACTATAGCTGTGCCCTGCCACTCCTGGGTACTTGCCGCCACTGTAGCCTGTCTACCAGAGCCTGGGCTACTATGATGTTCCACCATCCCAAGATTTGGAGTCACCATTGTGTGGTGTCCTGTTCCCTGGGGCCTGACTTGCTGCTGCACTCTGATGCTCCTATGACCTAAATTGATTTTCTGCCCCACACTCTGGGGCCTGAGCCTCTAAAGCACCTGTTCATTCCCTGAGCCATGTCATTACTGCACTCTGCCACCCAAAGTCAAAGTCAGAGCTCATAAACAATTAGAAAACAAAATACAAAATGGCAGCAGTGTATCTTCACCTGTCCATAATAACCTTGAATGTAAATGGACTAAATTCACCAGTCGAAGGACATAAAGTAGCTGAATGGATAATGAAATGAGATCAAACTATATGCTGCCTGTAAGAAGCTCACTTTAGCTTTAAGGACTATTGTGTGTGTGTGTTTCTTCTTTCTAATTTGCTCTTGAGGTCTCTCTCAAGAGAGTTTATAGAGACTTTAGCTCTTTTATGATGGGACTTCAAAGGATTTGGTGATGGATGTTTACATTGTACTTTTCTTAGGATACTTCTTTACTCTGGCAGACAGTCTAATGCCTAAGTGTTTGACCTGTGGTCAGGTGTCCCTCTCACAGGAAACTTGTTTATACTGGCAAATGCTCTTGTTTATACTGGCAAATGCTCTTGTGCTCAGCTTATTCCTGCCAAGACAGCCACTCTCTAGGAGAGCCCTGACCAGGAAAGAATTTATTTTACTGTGTGTTGGTTAGGTGAGACACAGAGGAGGCAACTCAACAAAACACAGGAAGTAACAGAAGTAGTTTATTACTTCCTGACCCCAGAGAGAAGAGGGAAGCATGCCTCATAGGACCAATGCGAACTGGGGAGCCATCTGGGACATGCATATACAACCAGTAGGTGGGGAGCAAAAGAGAGACATATGGACCTGTGGTTTGAGTCATTTATTGGGGCCCAGGGTGTTACCCAAGAAGTTTTCTCACAGAGACTTCTAACTGGAAGTATAGAGCAATCAGGCATGAGTTCCATGGAGGAAAGTTATGACTTAGAGGTGGTCACTGCATATCTGTATGATCCATGTGGGGTGTAGGGGTCAGTGGTACAAAGCAAGAACATTGTATCTACTGTCCCGTAGGGAGGTGGTCACCAGGAGGTGGTTGTATAAGGAAGATACCTGTATCAACCATGATGAGGAACAATAAAGAGGTAGAGAACTAGAAATTGTTGCAGGGGTGACTGATGCCTGCTTCTAGTATGAGGAAGTCCAACCTAGATTTAGAATAAATGCCAAAGAAACATAAAATTATAAGAATTCACTAGAAAGACATACATAGGCTGAAAATGAAGGGATGGAAAAAGATATTCCATACAAATAACAACCAAAAAAGAGCAAGAGTTGCTATACTAACATCAGACAAAATAGACTTCAAGTCAAAAACTGTCACAAGAGACAAAGAAGTTCATAACATAATGATAAAGGCATCAAGAGGACATAACAATTGTAAATATATATGTACCTAACATTGGAACACCAAAATATGTAAATCAAATATTAATGGACATAAATAGAGAAATAGACAACAATATAATGATAGTAGGGACTTGAATACCCTACTTTCAAAACTGGAGAGATCAACCAGACAGATGATTAACAAGGTAATATTGAACCTGAACTACACATTAGACCAAACAGACTGAATGGACATACACAGAACATTCCATCCAACAGTAGCAGAACACACACTCAAATGAACTAAAACATTCTCCACGATAGATCATATGTTAGGACACAAAACATGTCTCAAAAAATTTAATAAGACTGAAATTATATCAAGTATCATTTGTAACCACCATGGTATGAAACTAGAAATAACAGGAAGAAAACTGGAAAATTAATAAATATGTGGAAATTAAACAACACACTCTCAAAAATCAATGGGTCAAAGAAAAAATCAAAAGAGAAGTTAAATATATCTTCAGACAAACAGAAATGGAAATACAACATGTTAAAACTTACAGGATACCACAAAAGCAGTTCTAAGCAGGAAGTTTATAGCCATAAATGGCTACATTTAAAAAGAAAGATGGAGATAGCCTAACATTACACCTTGAGGAGCTAGAATAAGAATACTAAAACCAAAGTTAGCAGAAGGAAATAAATAATAAAGACCAGAGCAGAAATAAATCAAATAGGAAACAGAGAAAGTATAGAAAAAAAAAACCTAATAGCTGGTTTCTCTAAAAAATAAAACCAATAAATTCAAAGCATAAGAAAAAAAAGACTCAAATAAAATGAAAATATTACAATGAATGCCTCAGAAATAAAAAGGATCACAGGGTATTATTATGAGCAATTACATGCCACCAAACTGGATAAACAAGGGAAAATGGATTAATCCTAAAAAATTACAGCCTACCAATATTGAATCAGAAAGAAATGAAAACCCTGAACAGACTGATAACAAATACAGAGACTGAAGGAGACATTAAAACCTCCTGACAAAGAAAAGCCCAGGACCAGATGCCATTGTGGCTGAATTCTACCAAACATTCAAAGAAGAATTAATACCAATCCTTTTTAAACTCTTCCAAAAATATAACTAGAAGCAATACTACAAAAGACATGTTTATGGTGCCAGAATTACCTTGATAATGAAACCAAAGACAGTGCAAGAAAACTATAGGCCTGTATCTCTGATGAGCATAGATGCAAAAATTCTCAATAAAATACTCACACACTGAATTCAATAATAGATCAAAATGATTATACAGCATGACCAAGTGGGATTTATCTGTGGCATGCAAGGCTGATTGAAGACATGCAAATCAATCGATGTGATACATCACATTAAAACAATAAAAAATAAAAACCACTTGATCTCGATTGATGCAGAAAAAGCATGTGACAAAATTCAATATAATTTCTTGATTATAAGCTCTCAACAACATAAGTATAAAGGGAAATTTCCTCAATATGGTAAGGGAAATTTAGGAAAAGCCCATAGCCAACATCATAATCTTTGGGGGAAAACAGATAGCTTTCCTCTAAGATTTAAGAAAGATTTCCTCTAAGATGAGGCAAAGATGCCCACTCTCAACACTTGTATTCAAGTAGTACTAGAAGTAACAGCAAGAGCAACCAGGCAAGAAAAATAAATAAAACGCATATAAGTCAGAAAGGCAGAAGTAAAATTATTTCTATTTGCAGTTAACATGATCCTATATGAAGAAAACTCCAAAGATTCCACCAGAAAACTGTTAGAATAAACAAATTCAGTAAAGTTGCAGAATATAAAATCAACATACAAAAATGGGTTGCATTTTTGTATACCACTAATGACCTTATCCAAAAAATATTTGAGAACACACAATCACATAAAAAAGAAAAAAAAAATACTTAGGAATAAATTTAACCAAAAAGCGAAAGATTTGTACACTGAAAACTATAAAACATTAATAAAAGAAATTGAACACCCAAATAAATGGAAAGATGTATTATGTTCCTGGTACACATACATACAATAGAATGTTATTCAGGCTTAAAAAGGATCTTGTCATTAGCCATACATGAATAAACCTGGAAGACATTATGCTAAGTGAAATAAGCCACACACAGAAAGAAAAATACAGCATGATCTCGCTTATATGTGGAATTAAAAAAAAAAAACAAAAACCAACAACAACAAAAAAAACAATTGAATACATAGAGTCAGAGAATAAAATGGTGGTTACCAGGTGGTTTTGAGGGGTGAGGAGCAAATAAGAGGAGGTAAGTCAAAGGGTACCAAGTTGGAGCAATTAATACTGTTAAAGTGTCCATACTACTCAAAGCAATATACAGTTTTGACATAATCCTTACCAAAATTCCAATGTAATTTTTCAGAGACATAGTAAAAACTATTCTAAAATTCATTTGGAACCACAAAAGACGCCCACAGCAATTGAGAAGAAAAACAGATCCTTGTACCAGATCTTAGTGGAAAAGATTTTAGGTTTTTCCCATGGATTATTATGTTAGCTCTGGGTTTTTCATGAATGGCCTTCATTATGTTGAGCAACTTTTCTTCTATACCTAAACTGTTGAGAGTTTTTACTAAGAAAGTAAGTTGGACTCTGTCAGATACATTTTCTGTATCAATGGAGATGACTATGTGGTTTTTATCTTTCATTCTGTTATTGTGATGTATCACATTGATTGATTTACATACGTTGAACATGATTGCAAGCTAGAAAGACCCTGAATAGTCAAAAATATTCTGGCAAAGAAAGAAAAAGTTGGAGGCATCATACTTCCTGATTTCAAATTCTGTACAAAAGTATTGCAATCAAAACCACATGAAAACAGAAACATTGACCAATGGAACAAAATACAGAGCCCAGAAAGAAATCCAAATATATGTGGTCAACTAATTTTCAACAGAGTCCCCAAGAAATGAACAATGGGGAAAGGATAGTCTCCTTAATAAATGGTAACAGGAAACCTGGATATCCACATGCAAAAGAATTAAATCAAACCCTTATCATATACCATACACAAACTCAACGCAAAATGGATAAAAGACCTAAATGGGATACCTGAAACCATAAAAGTCCCAGAAGAAAACAATGGGGGAAAGATTCTTGATAATGGCCTTGGAAATTTTTCTTTGGACATCACACCAAAAGCTCAGTCTATAAAAGCAAAAATAAGCTCAAGCTTCTGCATAGCCAAAACAAACAAACAAAAACAGAAAACAAAAAACAAAAAACAAAAAAACTCCAGCAAAATAAAAAGGTAACCTACCGACTTAAAAAAAAAATATTGCAAACCATACATTTGATAAGGGGTTAGTATTCAAAATATATAAAGAACTTGCAAACTCAAAATGAAAAGATAAAGAACCCAATTAAAAACGGGGCAAAGGACCTGAATAGACATTTCTCCAAAGACATACAAATGGCTAACAAGGATACAAAAATGTGCTCCACATCTGTAATCATCAGGGAAATGCAAATCAAAACCCCAATAAGATATCACCTCACACCTCTTAGAATGGGTAAAATAAAAAAAGACAAGAGATAGCTAGTGTTCGTGAGGGTATAGAAAAAAGGGAACTTTTGTGTACTGTTAGTGGGAATGAAAACTAGGATAGCCATTACAGAAAACAGTATGGAAGTTTCATTAAAAATTAAAAATAGAATTACCATTTGACCCAGAAATCCCTCTGCTTGGTATATACCTGCAAGAACACTAAATCAGCACTTCATAGAGATATCTGCACACCAATGCTCAATGCAGCATTATTCACAATAGCCACAATATAAACAATCCAAATGTCAATGGGTAAATGGATAAACTACGGGATGTGTATACACATACATACAATGGAATATTAGCCTTAAAAATGATGCTGTCAATTGCCATACATGAACGAACCTGGAGAACATTATGCTAAGTGATATCAGCCACATACAGAAAGAAAAATACAGCATGATCTCACTTACTTATATGTAGAATGTAAAAAGAAAAGTTGAATAGAGACAGAGAATAAAATGGTGGTTACCAGGGGGTTAATAGGAGTGAGGAGCAAATGAGAGGAGGTGAGTCAAAGGATATCAAGTTTGCAGATATGTAGAATAAGTCTAGACATTTAATATACAGCATGAGGAATACAGTCAATAATATGTATTTGGAATTTTTGCTAACAGAGTATATTTTAGGTGCTATTCTCACAAAAAGAGAGTATGTAAGATGATGGGTCTTTTAATTTGCTTGACTGTAGTACACATTTCACTGTATATAAAAAAGCTAGAAGCATTTATTACAAATAGGCCTCCCTGCAAGAAATGCTAAAAGGAGTCTTTCAGGCTTAAATGAAACATAGTTAACTCAAAGCCATATGAAGAAATAAAGATCTCTGAAAAAGGGAAATATACAGACAATCATAAAAGTGTTACTATAACTTTGGTTTGTAACTTTTTGTTTTCTACATGACTTTTATGAGACTAATGTTAAAAAAAATTACTAGTGGCCGGGCGCGGTGGCTCACGCCTGTAATCCCAGCACTTTGGGAGGCCGAGGCGGGCGGATCACAAGGTCAGGAGATCGAGACCACGGTGAAACCCCGTCTCTACTAAAAATACAAAAAATTAGCCGGGCGCGGTTGTGGGCGCCTGTAGTCCCAGCTACTCGGGAGGCTGAGGCAGGAGAATGGCGTGAACCCGGGAGGCGGAGCTTGCAGTGAGCCGAGATCGCGCCACTGCACTCCAGCCTGGGCTGGGCGACAGAGCGAGACTCCGTCTCAAAAAAAAAAAAAAAAAAAAAAAAAAAAAATTACTAGTGTTTTTAGATACAAAATGCATAAATATGTAATTTTGTGATATCAACTATTGAAAAGTCGTGGAAATAAAGCTTTATAGGAGAAGGTTTTTTGTATGTTGTTAAGCTGTTTTGTATGTATGTTAATTTATAACATTCTATAAATTAGACTGTTATAAGTTTAGGAAGGTAATTGTAATGCCCATGGTAACCAGAAAGTAGGTAGAGAATGTCCACAAAGGGAATGAGAAGGGAATTTAAATGTCTCACTACAAAAAAATTAACCCAAAAGATGACTAATGCAGAAAATGAGGAACAAAAAGCTCTAAGGTATATAGAGAACAAATACCAAAATAATAGAAGTTTCTCTTTATTAGTAATTACTTTATTATTTATTATTATTATTTTTGAGATAAAGTCTCACTCTGTCGCTCAGGCTGGAATGCAATGGTGCAATCTCAGCTTATCGCAACCTCTGCCTCCTGGGTTCAAGCAATTCTCCTGCCTCAGCCTGAGTAGCTGGGATTATAGGTGCCCACCACCATGCCTGCCTAATTTTTGTACTTTGAGTAGAGATGGGGTTTCACCATGTTGGCCAGACTAGTCTCGAACTCCTGACCTCAAGTCCCTGCCTTGGCCCCCCAAAGTGTTAGGATTACAGGTGTGAGCCACTGCGCCCGCCTATTTGTAGCTACTTTAAATATAAATGTATCAAACCCTCCAATCAAGAGACTCACAGAATGGATTAAACAAGATCCAACTCTATGTTGCCTATGAGAAACTCACATTAGCTCCAAAGTCACAAACTGGTTAAAAGTGAGAGGATAGAAAAAGATATTTTATGCAAGTGGCAACTGAAAGATAGCAAGTAATATTATCACACAAAATAAAGTTTAAATCAGACATCTACATGAGACAAAGGAGATTATATATTAAAAAGATTCAATAGAACAAGATGATATAAAAATTATAAACATTTATATACCTAATAACAAACCATCCAAATATATAAAGCAAAAATGGACAGAATTGAAGGGAGAAATACAGTTGTATAATAATAGTTGGAGACTTTAGTACCTTACTGTGAGTAATGAATAATACAACCAGACAGAAGATAAATAAAGGAGGACCTGAACATCATGATAAGCCATTAGAGCTGGCATATACAGAACACTATCCAACCATAACAGAATACATATTAATCTCAAGTGCACATGGGATATTCTCCCAGATGGACTATGTGTTAGTACCCAAATTAAGCCTCAATTAATTGAAAAAATATATATATCATACAAAACCTCTTCTAATACAAGTTAGAAGTGAGTAACAGAAGAAAAGTGGGAATATTCACAAATTTGTGGAAATTAAAACAGCATGTCCTTAAGCAAGAAACAGGTCAAAGATGTAATTACAAGGGAAAATAGAAAATACTTAGGAGACAAATAGGCTGGGTGTGGTAGCTCATGCCTGTAATCCCAGTATGTTGGGAGGCTGAGGCAGGAGGATTGCTTGAGTACAGGAGTTCAATACCAGCCTGGGAAACAGAGAGAGTCCCACTCTCTACAAAAAATACAAAAATGAGCCAGGCACCGTGGCACACATCTGTGGTTCCAGCTGCTTGTGAGGCTGAGGTGGGAGGATCACTTGAGCCTAAGAGGTCAAGGCTGCAATAAGCTGTGATTGTACCACTGCACTCCAGCCTGGGTGACAAGAGACGAGACCCTGTCTCAAACAAACAAAAAAACAAATGAAGATGAAAAAAATTATAAACACTCATGGGATGCAGAAAAAGTAGTAAGGGGGAAATTTCCAGCTAAATAATACAAAAAGATTGGAAAAACATGCCGAAGAGTCTGGCTAAGCTGGACTTAATTTAAAAACTTGTATTCATTTCTTTCAAGAAAAAAAATAGAGTAATATAAAAAAAATTACTAGTGTGTTCACTGGAAATGTCATTTGCTGACTCCTTTGTTTAACCAACCTCTATGGACTAGGTGTGACATGCCTGAGCTTAATGCAGGGTACAATTGGATGTGGTCCAGAGCTAACGTCATACTTCGTGTCTGCAGCTGCAGTCACTTTGTACTCTCTTTGAGGCACTGAGGCCACTTTTGCTCTTGGAGACAACACAGAAGGGAAGGCAAGTGCTGAGAAGCACTATTTAGCAACTTCAGTGGTGTAACAAGCCCACCTGCAGAAGCACCTGCCATGATCTCAGGCCACTGCAAGTCCCTGACTACCACAACCACCTGCAAGATGGAGCCCCCTGAGGGGTCACCTAGATGCCACATCCTTCCCTGTCCTGGACTGTCTCCAAGAAATCAGGTGGTACCAGAAATCCCAGGAGCCTCAAGAGCCCTTTCCAGATATGGGTTCAGGAAGTTGCTCAAACACTGTAATCTGATCCACTTCTTTAGATCCTGGCTATTGAGGCTTTGCTGGCTGCCTGGTTGGTTGGTTTGAAGACATCAATCTTTATGCTCTCCGTGCCAAGCAGTTACCATCTTGCCCAGGACCCGTGGCTGACATGGTGCTTCTGGAAGACAAGCACTTGGCCTGCAGTCCCAGCATCACACATTATTCATCCTCTTATGGTGATGAGAACACTCAATTTTGCTTTTTCCAAGGATGTTACCAAAGCATATGATGCAAATGGACAAATAAGAGGCTGAGTCCCCCACTCTGCATTAAAAAGATGTATATATAAAGTATTAGTGAGGGAAAAAGGTTTGACAGTTTAAACTGTTGGCAACTTAATGGTTTCTGTTGCATACTTATATATAAACCTCAATATTTGTTTTCCTATACATTGTGACTATTGTCTGTCTTGTCCAGTTCCAGTAATTTTGATATAAAAAGAAATTATACTACCAAATGAAATATTGCCTATGTCTCATCACTCTGCTCAACTTCACCTCACCTCACCAGTACTGTCATATCCATATTACTGATAAAAATGTTCCCCTTAGGAATATGAAATGGCCTCTATGAATTGCGTTCAGTCTCCTCTCAGAATCCTTGTTAAAATTCTACACTAACCCAGAAGATGAGTTCTCAAGACCTGGCCCAAGTCATGCCCCCATGAACTCTACACACTGGCAGGGTTCCCTTTACTACTTGAAATAATGGTGGTGATTTTTTCAGGCCCTAACGTGTGAAGAATGCTGTTTTAGTCCATTTTGTGTTGTTTTAACAGAACACCAGAAACTGGGTAGCTTATAAAGAATAAAAGCTTATTAACACACACACACACACACACACACACACACACACACACACACACACGCACTTTTAGAGGCTGGAACATCCAAGATCAAGGGGCCACATGTGGTGAGAGACTTCTTGCTACATCATAACATGGCAGAAGGCATCACATGTGAGACAGTGCCCATGAGAGAGCCTGAGAGGCCTGAACTGCTTTTATAACAAAGTCACTGTCTTGATAATGAACCCACTCATGTGATAGAGAAATTAATCCATTCATGATGGCAGAGCACTCATGACCTAATCCTCCCTTAAAGGTTCCACATCTGAACACTGTTGCATTAGGAATTAAGTTTCCAACACATGAACTTTGGGGGGACACATTCAAACCACAGCTGATGAGGGCCAACTCAATTGCCAGTCTCTGAATCCTCTTTTATTTTAGAAGTTGCTGTGATGTGATTCTACTGCCTATATAACTCAGAAAGCAGTTCCTGTGTAAAACGCATCATGGGACACAACTGAAATCACCTCCAGTGTAGCAGGGAAACAGAACTCAGGGCAAGGGTGACCATTATATGCTGAAAAAAGCGAACGGGTGGGTGTGTGCTATCCTTCAATATCTGAAATGCTTTTTCTCTAGAGTATTTATACATCTGGTGTGTAACTTCTATCCTGGAGTGTAACAAAAAATACCCAAGGTTGACAGTACTCCAGCTTAGTTCTGGATTCTTAAAACTTCCAGGAGAGGAAGGCTGGGGGTGCATGAAGTCATGCAGTAGCTTTTTGTGGAAAAGCAATTTATTGGGAACTCAACACTTACAAACTGGGTTAAGTCATGTCAGCCAGTCGACAGGAGAATAAAAGACTCAGCTTTAAAAATTTTTGGAAACGGTCTCATCAGAGAGTTAAAGAAAAATTGATGCTACTATACTATGAGGAACTCACACACCTCCATCACATGATGGCTGTATCTCCTTTAGGCCTAATGTATCTTTTTATGAGTTACAATCTTTTTTTGAGGCTCTTGTAAGGAACACAGGCCTTTATTTTGATTTTTAATACTGGTAAAATACATAATGGTGATAATTATTACCTATTGCTCACTTACTCTGTGCCACGTATTAAGGAACGGACACAGATTAACTCAGAAAATTCTTTCAGAAAGGATTGTAGGTAATCACCATCATTATGGTGATGAGGAGACTGAGACATATTAAAGGAGAACTGACTTTCCAAGGTCACAGCCATATGGGAAGAAAGGGAATGAATGCTCTAGTGACGTCAATAAGCCATTTAGTAAATTGAGAATCTGCTGGGTCTCATAACGTACAGGGGACCCTAAACTCACTTTTATTATTTTAAAAGTTAACTGTATAGAGGTATACTTTATGCAAAGTAGACAAATTTTTAGTATATTTTGATGGGTTCTAAAAACTTGTACAGTTCTGTAAAGATCACCACCATTTATATATGGAACATTCCATCATAATAAAAAAATTCCCTTATTCCTCTAACCAGTGGATCCTCACACACCACTGCCCCCAGCCTTATGCAATGAATGGTCTACTTTTCTTTCTATCCCTCTAGACTAGATGTCTTTCCTAGAATTTTATATAAATAGGATAAAATACAGCTCTACCCTCTTGTGCCTGGCTTCTTTTGCTCAGCACAATCTTAAGATTTATCAGTGTTGCTGCATGCACTAGCGGTTCCTTCCTTGTGCAGCTGTATTCCATTATATGGTAATAGTACTGTTTATATATTTTTCTGTTAATAAATCCAATTATTTACAATTTGGGGTTACTATGAGTAAAGATTCTATGAACATTTGCATGTAATTCTTTTTTTTTATTATTATACTTTAAGTTCTAGGGTAAATGTGTACAATGTGCTGGTTACATATGTATACATGTGCCATGTTGGTGTGCTGCACCCATTAACTCGTCATTTACATTAGGTATATCTCCTAATGCTATCCCTCCCCACTCCCCACAATAGGCCCCAGTGTGTGATGTTCCCCTTCCTGTGTCCAAGTGATCTCACTGTTCAATTCCCACCTATGAGTGAGAACATGCAGTATTTGGTTTTCTGTTCTTGCGATGGTTTGCTGAGAATGATGGTTTCCAGCTGCATCCATGTCCCTACAAAGGACATGAACTCATCCTTTTTTATGGCTGCATAGTATTCCACGGTGTATATGTGCCACATTTTCTTTATCCAGTCTGTCACTGATGGATGTTTGGGTTGATTCCAAGTCTTTGCTATTGTGAATAGTGCCACAATAAACATATGTGTGCATGTGTCTTTATAGCAGCATGACTTTGGGTATATCCCCAGTAATGGGATGGCTGGCTCAAATGGTATTTCTAGTTCTAGCTCCTTGAGGAATCGCCACACTGTTTTCCACAATGGTTGAACTAGTTAACAGTCCCACCAACAGTGTAGAACTGTTCCTATTTCTCCACATCCTCTCCAGCACCTGTTGTTTCCTGATTTTTTAATGATTGCCATTCTAACTGGTGTGAGATGGTATCTCATTGTGGTTTTGATTTGCATTTCTCTGATGGCGAGTGATGATGAGCATTTTTTCATGTGTCTGTTGGCTGTATGAATGTCTTCTTTTGAGAAGTGTCTGTTCATATCCTTTGCCCATTTTTCGATGGGGTTGTTTCTTTCTTGTAAATTTGATTGAGTTCTTTATAGGTTCTGGATATTAGCCCTTTGTCAGATGAGATTGCAAAAATTTTCTCCCATTCTGTAGGTTGCCTGTTCACGCTGATGGCAGTTTCTTTTGCTGTGCAGAAGCTCTTTAGTTTAATTAGATCCCATTTGTCAATTTTGGCTTTTGTTGCCGTTGCTTTTGGTGTTTTAGACATGAAGTCCTTGCCCATGCCTATGTCTTGAATGGTATTACCTAGGTTTTCTTCTAGGGTTTTTATGGTTTTAAGTCTAACATTTAAGTCTCTAATTCATCTTGAATTAATTTTCGTATAAGGAGTAAGGAAAGGATCCAGTTTCAGCTTTCTACTTATGGCTAGCCAATTATCCCAGCACCATTTATTAAATAGGGAATCCTTTCCCCATTTCTTGTTTTTGTCAGGTTTGTCAAAGATCAGATGGCTGTAGATATGTGGTATTATTTCTGAGGGCTCTGTTCTGTTCCATTGGTCTATATCTCTGTTTTGGTACCAGTACCATGCTCTTTTGGTTACTGTAGCCTTGTAGTATACTTTGAAGTCAGGTAGCATGATGCCTCCAGCTTTGTTCTTTTGCCTTAGGATTGTCTTGGCAATGCGGGGTCTTTTTTGGTTCCATATGAACTTTAAAGCAGTTTTTTCCAATTCTGTGAAGAAAGTCATTGGTAGCTTAATGGGGATGGCATTGAATCTATAAATTACCTTGGGCAGTATGGCCATTTTCACAATATTGATTCTTCCTATCCATGAGCATGGAATGTTCTTCCATTTGTTTGTGTCCTCTTTTATTTCACTGAGCAGTGGTTTGTAGTTCTCCTTGAAGAGGTTCTTTACATCCCTTGTAAGTTGGATTCCTAGGTATTTTATTCTCTTTGAAGCTATTGTGAATGGGAGTTCATTCATGATTTGGCTCTCTTTTTGTCTGTTACTAGTGTGTAAGAATGCTTTTGATTTTTGCACATTGATTTTGTATCCTGAGACTCTGCTGAAGTTGTTTATCAGCTTAAGGAGATTTTGGGCTGAGACAATGGGGTTTTCTAAATATACAATCATGTCATCTGCAAACAGGGACAATTTGACTTCCTCTTTTCCTAACTGAATACCCTTGATTTCTCTCTCTTGCCCGATTGCCCTAGCCAGAACTTCCAACACTATGTTGAATAGGAGTGGTGAGAGAGGGCGTCCCTGTCTTGTGCCAGTTTTCAAAGGGAATGCTTCCAGTTTTTGCCCATTCAATATGATATTGGCTGTGGGTTTGTCATAAGTAGCTCTTATTATTTTGACATACATTCCATCAATACTGAATTTATTGAGAGTTTTAGCATGAAGGGCTGCTGAATTTTGTCAAAGGCCTTTTCTGCATCTATTGAGATAATCATGTGGTTTTTGTCTTTGTTCTGTTTATATGCTGGATTACATTTATTGATTTGCATATGTTGAACCAGCCTTGAATCCCAGGGATGAAGCCCACTTGATCATGGTGGATAAGCTTTTTGATGTGCTGCTGGATTCGGTTTGCCAGTATTTTATTGAGGATTTTTGCATTGATGCTCATCAGGGATATTGGTCTAAAATTCTCTTTTTTTGTTGTATCTCTGTCAGGCTTTGGTATCAGGATGATGTTGGCCTCGTAAAATGAGTTAGGGAGGATACCCTCTTTTTCTATTGATTGCAATAATTTCAGAAGGAATGGTACCAGCTCCTCCTTGTACCTCTGGTAGAATTCAGCTGTGAATCTGTCTGGTCCTGGACTTTTTTTGGTTGGTAGGCTATTAATTATTGCCTCAATTTCAGAGCCTGCTATTGGTCTATTCAGGGATTCAACTTCTTCCTGGTTTAGTCTTGGGAGAGTGTAAGTGTCCAGGAAATTATCAATTTCTTCTAGGTTTTCTAGTTCATTTGTGTAGAGGTGTTTATAGTATTCTCTGATGGTAGTTTGTATTTCTGTGGGGTCGATGGTGATATCCCCTTTATCATTTTGTATTGTGTCTATTTGATTCTTCTCTCTTTTCTTCTTTATTAGTCTTGCTAGCAGTCTATCAATTTTGTTGATCTTTTCAAAAAACCAGCTCCTGGATTCATTGATTTTTTGGAGGGCTTTTTGTGTCTCTATCTCCTTCAGTTCTGCTCTGATCTTAAGTTATTTTTTGCCTTCTGCTAGCTTTTGAATGTGTTTGCTCTTGCTTCTCTAGTTCTTTTAATTTTGATGCTAAAATTGATGCTAGATCAATTTTAGATCTTTCCTGCTTTCTCTTGTGGGAATTTAGTGCTATAAATTTCCCTCCACACACTGCTTTAAATGTGTCCCAGACAGTCTGGTATGTTGTATCTTTGTTCTCATTGGTTTCAAAGAACATCTTTATTTCTGCCTTCATTTCGTTATGTACCCAGTAGTCATTCAGGAGCAGGTTGCTCAGTTTCCAAGTAGTTGAGTGGTTTTGATTGAGTTTCTTAGTTCTGAGTTCTAGTTTGATTGCACTGTGGTCTGAGAAACAGTTTGTTATAATTTCTGTTCTTTTACATTTGCTGAGGAGTGCTTTACTTCCAAGTATGTGGTCAATTTTGGAATAAATGCAATGTGGTGCTGAGAAGAATGTATATTCTATTGATTTGGGGTGGAGAGTTCTGTAGATGTCTATTAGGTCTGCTTGGTGCAGAGTTGAGTTCAATTCCTGAATATCCTTGTTAATTGTCTCATTGATCTGTCTCATGTTGACAGTGGGGTGTTAAAGTCTCCCATTATTATTGTATGGGAGTCTAAGTCTCTTTGTAAGTCTCTAAGGACTTGCGTTATGAATCTGGGTGCTCCTGTATTGGGTGCATATATTTAGATAGTTAGCTCTTCCTGATGAATTGATCCCTTTACCATTATGCAATGGTCTTGTCTCTTTTGATCTTTGATGGTTTAAAGTCTGTTTTATCAGAGACTGGGATTGCAACCCCTGATTTTTTTTTTGTTTTCCATTTGCTTGGTAGATCTTCCTCCATCCCTTTATTTTGAGCCTATGTGTGTCTCTGCATGTGAGATAGGTCTCCTGAATACAGCAAACTGATGGGTCTTGACTCTTCATCCAATTTGCCAGTTTGTGTCTTTCAATTGGACCATTTAGTCCATTTACATTTAAGGTTCATATTGTTACGTGTGAACTTGATCCTGTCATTATGATATTAGCTGGTTATTTTGCTCGCTAGTTGATGCAGTTTCTTCCTAGCATTGATGGACTTTACATTTTGACATGTTTTTGCAATGGCTGGTACCTGTTGTTCCTTTCCATGTTTAGTGCTTCCTTCAGGATCTCTTGTAGGGCAGGCCTGGTGGTGACAAAATCTCTAAGCATTTGCTTGTCTGTAAAGGATTTTATTTCTCCTTCACTTATGAAACTTAGTTTGGCTGGATGTGAAATTCTGGGTTGAAAATTCTTTTCTTTAAGAATGTTGAATATTGGCCCCCACTCTCTTCTGGCTTGGAGAGTTTCCGCTGAGAGATCTGCTGTTAGTCTGATGGGCTTCCCTTTGTGGGTAACCCGACCTTTCTCTCTGGCTGCCCTTAACATTTTTTCCTTCATTTCAACTTTGGTGAATCTGACAATTATGTGTCTTGGAGTTGCTCTTCTCGAGGAGCATCTTGGCGTTCTCCATATTTCCTGAATTTGAATGTTGGCCTGCCTTACTAGGTTGGGGAAGTTCTCCTGGATGATATCCTGCAGAATGTTTTCCAACTTGGTTCCATTTTCCCTGTCACTTTCAGGCACACCAATCAGACGTAGATTTGGTCTTTTCACATAATCCCATATTTCTTGGAGGCTTTTTTCATTTCTTTATACTCTTTTTTCTCTACAATTCTCTTCTGGCTTCATTTCATTCATTTGATCTTCAATCGCTGATACTCTTTCTTCCAGTTGATCGAGTTGGTTACTGAAGCTTGTGCATTTGTCACGTAGTTCTCGTGTTACGGTTTTCACCTCTATCAGTTCTTTTAAGATCTCTGCATTGATTATTCTAGTTATCCATGCATCCATTCTTTTTTCAAGGTTTTTACTTTGCGCTGGTTACATAGTTCCTCCTTTAGCTCTGAGAAGTTTGATCACCTGAAGCTTTCTTCTCTCAATTCGTCAAAGTCTTTCTTCGTCCAGCTTTGTTCCATTGCTGGTGATGAGCTGCTTTCCTTTGGAGGGGGAGATGCGCTCTGATTTTTTGAATTTCCAGCTTTTCTGCCCTGCTTTTTCCCCATCTTTGTGGGTAACCCTTTGGTCTTTGATGATAGTGACATACTGATGGGGTTTTGGTGTGGGTGTCCTGTTTGTTAGTTTTCCTTCTAACAGTCAGGACCCTCAGCTGTAGGTCTGTTGGAGTTTGCTTGAGGTTCACTCCAGACCCTATTTGCCTGGGTATCAGCAGCAGAGGCTGCAGAAGATAGAATATTGCTGAACAGCATGTGCTGCTGTCTGATTCTTGCTCTGGAAGCTTTGTCTCAGGGGTGTACCCTGCCATGTAAGGTGTGAGGTGTGAGTCTACACCTAGTGGGGGATGTCTCCCAGTTAGGCTACTCAGGGGTCAGGGACCCACTTGAGCAGGCAGTCTGTCCATTCTCAGATCTCAACCTCTGTGCTGGGAGATCCACTGCTCTCTTCAAAGCTGTCAGACAGGGGCATTTACCTCTGCCAAGGTTTCTGTTGCTTTTTGTTTAGCTATGCCCTGTCCCCAGAGGATAAGACTACGGAGGCAGGCCGGCTTCCTTGAGCTGTGGTGGGCTCCACCCAATTCAAGCTTCCTGGTGGCTTTTTGTCACCTACTTAAGCCTCAGCGATGGCAGGTGCCCCTCCCCCAGCCTCGCTGCCGCCTTGCAGTTAGATCTCAGACTGCTGTGCTAGCAATGAGGGAGGCTCCGTGGGTGTGGGACCCTCTGGGTCAGGTGTGGGATATAATCTCCTAGTGTGCCGTTTGCTATGACCCTTGGTAAAGCGCAGTATTAGGATGGGAGTTACCTGATTTTCCAGGTGTTGTGTGTCTCAATTTCCTTTGGCTAGGAAAAGGAATTTCCTTCCCCCTTGTGCTTCCCAGGTGAGGCAATGCCTCACCCTGCTTCAGCTCTCGCTGGTTTGGCTGCACCCACAGACCAGCGCCAAGTTTCTGACACGCCCCAGTGAGATGAACCTGTACCTCAGTTGAAAATGCAGAAATCACCCGTCTTCTGTGTTACTCACGCTGGGAGCTGGAGGCAGGAGCTGTTCCTATTCGGCCATCTTGGGTGCACCCCTATGTGTTTCTCTGGGGTAAATGCCTAGAATGAAAATTGCTGGTTGTAGGTAAGGTACTGTTATCTTTATAAGGAACTACAATATGGATTTGTATTGCTATCACATGAACACACACTTTCTTGCTGACCAAAGCTTTGGACACTGTTTCTAGTATTTATTGGCCAACTATATATCTTCAGTGAAATATCTATTTTAATGTTTTCCCTTTTTTTGGTCCATTATAACTGCATTTTCTGTATTATAAACATTGTTTTTTTTTTTTTCTTTTAAGAGACAGAGTCTTGCTCGGTTACCCAGGCTGGAGTACAGTGGCATGATCACAACCCACCACAGCCTCAAACTCCTGGGCACAAGCAATCCTCCCACCTCAGCCTCCCAAGTAGTTAGGACTAGGACTACAGGCATTTGCCACTATGCTTGGTTAATTTCATTTTTTGTAGAGATAGGGTCTCATGTTGTACAGGGTGGTCTCAAACTCCTGGCTTCAAGCAATCCTCCTGCCTTGGCCTCCCAAAGTGCTGGGATTACACAGGCAAGCCACCATATCCAGTCAGTTTCTTTTGTTTTCTATCATAAATTTTGTACTTTTAGTGATTTTGTTTGGTTCTGTGATTTATTTTGAGTAAGTTTTAAATTATGGTGTAAAGATCAAGTTGCATTTACAATATATAAGTATCATTATTGATACAGTTTGCCTGTGTCTCCACCCAAAACCTCATCTTGAATTTTAATTCCCATAATCCCCACATGTTATGGGTGGGACCAGCTGGAGGTAAGTGGATCATGGGGGGCAGTTTTCCCCATGCTGTTCTTGCGATAGTGACTGACTCTCATGAGATCTACTGGTTTTATAGCATCTGGCATTTGCCCTGCTGCACTCACTATGCTGCCCTGTAAAAAAGGTGCCTGCTTCTTTGCCTTCTGCCATGATCTTATGTTTCCTGAGGCCTCCCCAGCAATGCAGAACTGTGCGTCAATTAAACCTCTTTCCTTTACAAATTACCCAGTCTTGGGGTTTTCTTCTTACTAGCGTGAGAATGGAGTAATACAATTATCTCAGCATCATTTTTGAAAACAATTATCATTTTTCCATCAAATTACCCTGAAACATTTGTCAAAAAACAACTGATGACATTCAGTTACAACTCAGAGAAACAGAGAGCAGGCAAGAGCACTGCTCTCTATCCATGAAACAAGAAAACAGTTGGGAAGGCTTTAACTTTTCTTCAATGCACCAGATGTCTGAGGCCACAGAGCAAAAAAGCTATCTGGAAAACTAGGTGGTTGTAGAGAGAAACAAAGATCCAAGCAGTTGTTAACTGAGAGAAAGAATGCCAAATGCCATAGAAAGTGACTCCAGCGGGAAAACTAGACAACATGAAGTATCAGGTAGGTAACTGTGGCAGAGAGATAAAAACTATAACAAAATTAAAATGCTAAAAATGAAAAACACAGTACCATAAATAAAGATTGCCTTCCAAGTGTCCATTATTGTACTCAACACTGCTAGGAAAGAATCAGTAATGTTGAAGATATTTGCTTGTGTATTTGTGTGTGAAAGACACACACAGAAAAGAGAGAGAGAAATTTATTGGTTGACACTGGCTTCTTTGAAAGGAGGCAGTTTAGTAACAATGGCCTTTACTAGACAGACATGTTAGAAGGCAGTAGGAGAAAGGGAATGTGGCATCAGATATTTTCCATAAAAGGTTTGTTATTAATATTCATGTGGCAAATTGTAGCTGATGTCAAAGTAGTTATAAAGCAAGGGGAACACAATTCTCTTATAGCAATGTTGAGGTCTAAGAAACATATAAAACAAATACCTGGTAAGTACCATGCACACATACATACATAAACAATCAATAACTCACAAAACACTCACATATTTGCAACACTGCTTTTCAGTTTATGCAATTTATTTCTTGTTCTTTTTAAGCTTTTTGTTATACTGAATGTCTATTAATCAATGTTACATTTCATTAAAAGTTTTGATATTATATATGAAACAACAGTTCTGATATAGCAATATCTAGATAAAGGCTATTACTTACCTTTCTTAAATTGATAGATTTTCCCCTTGTAACAAGCTCTGATATAAAATATGATCATTTGTTGAAAACTTTACACATTCAAAATTAAATGATCAAATATTTAATGAGATTCTGGGGGTGTGTGTGTGTGCGTGTCTGTGTGTGTGAAGAATTTCCTACATTTGTTAAAATGTCAGATTTCTGATGATATTACCTGTCCGATGAGGAAGACTTGGGAATAAAAGCCATGGTCATTCAGGATGCTGTCTGAGGTTTGTCGTATGTGACTTTTCTGACATACACTGATTTCAGATGTCCTGAAAAATCATACTCGTGAGTTTTATTAGGTGAGGGTTGTTGAGTTTCTGTCAGTATCAAGTATACCCAAACCTTTAGAAGTTCAGCAGAGAACACATTTATTTCCTCACTACAAGAAGTCCAACTGTGTACATGGAGGAGAAAACTCCATGCCACAGGGTCTTTCTCTGACCTTGGTTCCTACCATCTTGTATTTTCTATCATCAGAGCCTGAGTCCCAAGGTTTTTCTCCATTCCACTCTAATGAGGGATAGAAGAAAATATTGAGAATTTTGCTGATGTATTTAAGACCTGTCATTGACCTCCATATTCCACTAGCTAGAGAGTAACAATATGACCCCATTTATATGACAGAGCGGTTGAGAAATTTAGGCCAGGTGTGGCATGAGAGAGAAGTGAAAATGATTACTAGTGAACATTTCAATAGTTATTATGTGACATATAGGGATTACCTCTATGTAAGTTAAAATGAGGGTTGACATGGCAGAAGAATTTCCCACATCCATTAACTTCATTTCTTGTTTAATATACTACGAGGTCTCCATCTTGAATGTATTTTCTGCTGTACTGACTTTTCATTAAAGTTTATCACACACTTATTATATTCTAGCTTTTGTCATTGTGTGATTGATGATGAAAGAGTTTTGATTGTTGGCACAAAGTTTTCACATTTTTATTACTTTCTCAGAGCTCTTCTGCAGCATGAGTTTTCTGAGGAGAGAGTTCACATGAGTATTTTCTATATTCATTATCTTTATAGGGTTTCTTTGCTGGGTGAGTTCTGTAATATCCATGGAAGACTGTGCTCTGGCTGAAAGAATGCCCATATAAAATACATTTCAACAATTCATCTTCTATTCTTTGACATTTGGTGGGGGCTGAAATTGTAGAGGAAATTCCAGTGCTATGTTAACAGTTTTCTCCTGTGTGTTCATTATGTATTGTGAGGTTTGATCTCCAGCTCAGAGTTCTTTCATATTCTTTATATGCATATGTTTAATCCCCTGGGTGGGCTTTCTGATGTTCTCTAAGGCTTGATTTTTGACTGAAAGTTTTTCCACATTTATCACATTTATAGGGTTTCTCCCCTGTGTGAGTTCTCTGATGTACTCTGAGATTGGATTTCTGACTGAAAGCTTCCCCACACTGATTACAATTATATGGTTTCTCCCCAGTATGAGTTCGCTGATGTTTTCTTAGGACCGACTTCTCACTGAAAGCTTTTCCACATTCATTACATTCATAGGGCTTCTCCCCAGTGTGAGTTCTCTGATGCCCTCTGAGATTTGATTTCTGCCTGAAAGTTTTTCCACACTCCTCACATTTATAGGGTTTCTCCCCAGTATGAGTTCTGTGATGTACTCTGAGGTTTGATTTCTGACTGAAAGCTTCCCCACAATGATTACATGTATAGGGTTTTTCCCCTGTGTGAATTCTATGATGTCCTCTGAGTTGTGATTTCTGACCGAAAGCTTTTCCACACTGATTACATTTGTAGGGCTTCTCCCCTGTGTGTGTTCTATGATGTTTCCTCAGGCCTGACTTCAGTTTGAAAGCTTTCCCACATTCATCACATTTGTATGGTCTTTCCCCTGTGTGAGTTCTTCGATGATTCCTTAGGCCTGACATATGGCTGAAAGATTTCCCACATTCATTACATTCAAAAGGTTTCTCCCCTGTGTGAGTTCTCTGATGCACTATGAGGATTGATTTATAGTTAAAAGATTTCCCACATTCATGACATTCGAATGGTTTCTCCCCTGTGTGGGTTCTCTGGTGTATTCTTAGGCCTGACTTTGCACTGAAAGCTTTCTCACATCCATCACATTGATATGGTTTCTCTCCTGTGTGAGTTCTCTGATGTTTTCTTAGGCGTGACTTCTCACTGAAGGCTTTCCCGCATTCACGACATTCATAGGGTTTCTCCCCTGTGTGACTTTTCTGAGGCCAAATCAAGCGTGAATTAACAGAGCAGGATTTTCCACATTCATTATACTCACAGAGTTTTTCCCTTATGTGAACCTTCGGATGTACACTGAAAGTTGACTGGTAGCTGAACGTCTCTGTACATGGGTTATAATCAGAGTATTTATCTGTTGCATGAGTTCTCTGATGCACTGGGAGGGTTGAATTATGGTTGAAACTTTTTCCATATTCAAAGGGTTTCATCCCTATATGAACTCTACGACATTCTCTAATGTGTGACTTTTGGCTGAAAGATTTCCCTCCTGTTGGAGTTTTGTGAGTGATCCTACAGAAACAATTTCCAGTATCATTAAACTCATAGTGACTCTTCTCTGTATGAATGTTCTGAGGAAAAATAAAGGTTGATTTATCATATTTGTTTTCCCCAAATTTATTGAAATTGTAAGATTTTCCTTTTGGGTAGGTACTGTCAGATGTAACAACGGCAGCCTTTTCAAGAAAAGCTTTTCTACTTTCATTATGTTCAAAATCTTGCCCCGAAGTCTGAATTGTCTGATACTGAATAACGTCCTCCTTATGACTGAGGGTTTTTACACTTTTATTATAAGCAAAAGATTTCTCTTGAGTGTTAGTTCTGCCATCCTTAATACTGATGAGCCATTTGTCACATACATTATGCTCATGAGCCTTTTCTTTTGAATACTGACAGTGTGGGGCCGTCGGGCTGAGACCCAGGTAAGCAGACCCCACAGTGTCACATTTACAAGGCATCATTCTTGCAGGAAAAATGTTTATGTCCCGATTATGTGGTTTTCCTGAAATTTCTTGCTCTGTAGTCAATAATTTATTGCTGAATAAAACTTGCCACAAATGTTTGCCTTGATTTTCTGGGCTCTTCTCTGAGATTTCATCAGGTTGGGAGTCTTCTAAAAATGATAAAATTAAACAAACTTTATGATATTTAACACATTTCTTATGGAATGGGACATATGTGTATATATATGCCCTATTATGTATTTGATTCCTGAGTTTCTGGCTCAGTTTCTCAACAATAAAGTAATTTCAAGTATATTCCCTATATTCCCTTTTAAGCTTAAATTTTTTTTTGTAGTAGAAAAAGAAATGGGAAATGAATATACGTCTGTATTTGGCATCTTAAAATAAAAATTTCAAAACTGAATAGAGAAGAGGATATAAATCAACAAAATGACTGAAAATGGTGTATATGTAAGAGCACTGGATCCTGGGAACAGGAAAATCAGAGAATGGGATGAATAAAAAAAAGATTACCAAAATGAAGTAGCTAACAACAAAAATCAATGGATTAGTGGTTTTATCTGAGACAGGGTTTGCCTTAGGGAGTAAAGCTAGTCTAGATTCTTATACAAATATAAATTACAATGGTAGGATAATCATTAGCCTACAATAGTCCAGTTGAAGCTCCATTTCCTTTCTACATATCACAAAATAAATTTATAATGGCACCAATTTCCTCATGTTAGAAGAAATACTACTGTAGACCACATTTTAATTCTGTCTGTATTATCATCAAAGGAACACAAATGTGTAAGTGGAAGTATAAAATTGATGGGAGTTAAAGTCATTTTTCCACCTCGATTGGATTCACTGCTCTGCCCTAGCTCTGGTGACTTGGTTTATTGTATCAGGGTTGTTCAACAGTGAATCTTTTTTTTTTTTTCTTTTTTTTGAGATGGAGTCTCACTGTCGCCCAGGTTGGAGTATAGTGGTGTGATCTTGGCTCACTGCAACTTCTGCCTCCTGGGTTCAAGTGGTTCTCCTGTCTCAGCCTCCTGAGCAGCTGGGATTACAGGCATATGCCTGTAATTTTTGTATTTTTAGTAGATATAAGGTTTTGCCATGCTGGCCAGGCTGGTCTCAAACTCTTGATCTCAGGTGATCCACCTGTCTCGGCCTCCCTAAGTGCTAGGATTACAGGCATGAGCCACTGCACCTGGTCAATAGTGAATCTTTTTAGATCATCAAATCTTAACTTTTGTCTCTTCAGTTTGCTCACTCTTTTCCCTAAAACCAGCCTTGTCTTTGTCCAATCCTTAATTCTGTTTTCAATCTACTTTTTAACATTGCTAGTTTTTATCGACTGTGAGTACCTTAAGGATCATATTTTAACCTGGACTTAAAAACTTTACATGTATCCTTTATATTTATTTATCATAAATTTCTTGTGTATGTTTGACTGCTATTGCCCTATTGCTACCCACATTCCATGCAAAAATGTCAGCCCCAAGGCTTTAAATACACTGCCTTAGTGCCCTAAGAGATATTCAGGAAAAGAAGGTTTTACACTAACTGCAGGCTCATTACATGTTCTAGCTGTCACTGCAATAGCCCAAAGTCTTTTCTGCTCTAGTCTTGACAGTATATCACCAGTAAATAGTATATTGACAGTAACAGTCTTATATTCTTTCTCTGAGTCACTCTGCTTTTTAGCCTTAGACCTATGTAGATTCTAGATGCCCTTCAGGCAACGCAAAGCATTTCCCAAATTACATACACACAAAAGGCTTCTTGTGTCTTCCCACAAATGTAAGGAACATTTATTTACAATCTAAAAGTAGTTACTGTCTATATTATTCATTTTAACAAGGGATATATGGATAGTACTCATATATCTGACACTCATAATTTTTTAAGAAAGTTACCATCATTCAAATTAGGGAGTATTTTAAAACTTACCTCACGTGCACAGTTAAATGGCATTTTCTCTTTCTTAGTTGTACGTAAAATAATAGTTCACTTTTTAATCAATAGCATTATTTTATGCAGCTTTGTTCTCCTTTACAAAATATAACCTTCATTCTGATATACTTTATACCTCTCTGTAATATAAATGAAGACAGTGACTCTTAAAAAGCAATGTGCCTCAAAATTACCTCCTCTTTCCTACACAAGTGCTCAGACCCAATGCTAACCTACACCTGATTATTCAAAAGTCTCAGAAATTTGACTTGGGTGTTTGCATTTAGGGATAATGTTTTTTGAATGAATCAATAAGAAACACCTCTCCCAAGTGGCTTTGAAGTTAATACACAATATTATTAAAAATACTTATGTGTTATATTGCATGGACTCAATATATAGAAGAGTAAAGCAGGGACCATTCTTTTTAGTGGATTATAATCCAGGTAGGAATGGAGCTCATTCAATAACTATGTGCTCTCTGGCACAGTGTTTCATTTCTTTCTTTTTTTTTTTTTTTTAACACATCTATCAAGTAGATTGTGAGTTAACAAAAAGAAGAGATAAGGCATACACTAAAGGATTTCAAACTATACCACAGAAGTAGGAATTTAAATCAAAACTTTAAGTGAGTAATAGTGCTTTCCCCCTTTTTCTAATTGAGATTATCTATTTTATTCAGTTATTTTTATTGCAAGAACCACTTTTGGCTTTAAAATTTATACTAATATAGTTTTATTTTTATTACATCTTTTGCTTTGCTTAGTTTTCTTTGAAAACTTTCTCACTTTAAAAAACAACTATATAAGACTAATATAAGACTAAAAGTTTTTTCTAAGCACTGCTTTATCTATATCCCAAAGGTTCTAGTATGCATGTTTTTTACCTTTGAAATTTTCTGGATATTGGACAATTTTGATTTTCATTTACTCTTTGATTAAATATGTTTATATAGTCCTTATTGATTTTAAGACAGAGAGACTTTAATTCTTCTCACATTGTTTGCAATTTATAGTTTTACTGGACAATACTATCTTTACTTTGTGGAATTTATTGATGTTTGCACAAAATACTTTTATATTTTGTCAGTGTCCCATGGTCATTTTAAAATGGATTCATTCTTTGTTAAAAGAGTAGAGTTTTGAAAGCCACAGCAGATTCAGTTTTATAAAACATGTTATTTATAACTTCTAGAGCAGGAGTCAGTAAACTTTTTCTGAAAAGGCCAGAGAGTAAATGTTCTCCGCTGGGCTGATCATGTGGTCTCTGTTGCAGCTACTCATTTCTACCTTGCAGCATTAGCACATAAATGAACAGCTATGGCTGTGTTCTAGAAAAATCTTTCCTGACCAAAATAGGGAGCAGGTAGAATTTCCCCTGTGTCCTCATTTGCTGAGCACTAGTCTAGGATCTCAGTTGTGATCCTCTGGTTCCGGTATGAAATCAAAAAGGTAAATTAAAGGCTATGCTACCTATATGTTTCCGTATTTCCTCGGAACACTTGTGGTTTTTTGTTTTATGAAACCCGGTAATTTAGTACACAAATATTCAAAACTCTTAAATATATTTTAAAGTTGTCTACTTTTAACATATCCTTTCAAAACTGTCTACTTTAGCATTATCAAAATGCCCTTTCTTTTCTCTATTTTTTGACCTGAATTTAACTTTAGTGTTAGTTACTGAGTTCACAAAAAGAAGAGATAAAGTATAGGATAAAGTATTCCAAGATTATGCGATAGAAGTAGGAATTTAAAGCAAATAAAACCTGAATTATTGTACTTTATTGCCTTAGCAATTCCTAACTGTATTTTGAACTTCTCCAATTATTTTTTAAATATACTTCTTTAACAAAATCTAATAGAATTTTCTCCTAATAGGCGCATTTAATCCACTTACATTCGTTGATATGGTAAATATGTTTGTCTTAATCTATGTTATGCCAGGGATTTGCATAGGTTTTGTAGAGACAAGAGTTGATACAGCAGGCCTGAGACTGCTACTCTTAGAAAGACTTTCTTATTAGGTTTGCCCTTGGCTGGCATCTAGAAACAAGATTCCCATAACTGCTGAGGAGCTCACTGTGCCAGCCCTGTACAAACAACATGATAGAGAACACCGGTTTTCCATCTCAAAGTCTGGATTTTTGGTGCATGCTAGACAGAGGGTGTCTACATGGTTAGCCTGCAATAAAAATCCTGGGCACCAATTCTGGGTAGACAACATTTACATGGGTTTTCGCAATTCCTTGCTTAGGGAACTGTGCTTGGGGAACTGTATGAACTCTCAGAAACTTACGGTTTGTTTCCTATGAACTTTGCCCCATGCACCTTTAATCTTTGCTGATTTCTCTTTGTATCTTTTCACTGTATATAATTTAACCATTATTATGACTATATGCTGAGTTGTGTGAGTCCTCCTAGTGAATCAGTGAACCTTCTGCTCATTGAATTCAGTAACTCACCTGGGGAGTTCCTGCTTAGAAATCCTTTCTCTTTCTCTAATAACCATGGATCTTCTCCTTGTTCCAATGTGAAGATCAGTTCTGGTTTTGTAAAGCAGTACCCTATAAATGGGAAATAATTTAGCATTTGCATTAGTTGTATAGGTTCTACTGTTTCTGAATGTGAAAAAGCTACAGTTTCAGAAGGGGCATATTCAGGGTGCTCACTGGACCTTCTTTGAGGAAGTAACCAAAAAAAACCATTTTCTTTCTTACTTTTTTTTTTTTAGCAACAGGGTCCCTTTGTCACTCAGGCTGAAGTGCAGTGGTGCGACCATGGCTCACTGCAGCCTCAAACTCCTGGGTTCAAGTAATCCTCCTGCCTCAGCCTCCTGAGTAGCTGGGACTACAAGTGTGCACCACCATACCTGGCTAATTTTTAAAAGTTTTTTTTGTAAAGACAGAGTCTTACTATGTTACCTAGGCTAGTCTCAAACTCCTGGCCCCAAGCAATTATCTCACCCTGGCCTCCCAAAGTACAGCGGCGTGAGCCACCACACCTGGCCAGAAAACATTCTCTTATTCTCATAAATGGTCAATCTCCTTGAACCCCTAAACTGCACACCTAAATAACATACAATTCTAAAATGGCCAATGTCTTGGGTGTCAAGGAAGATATTTCATGAGGACTTCCATATCTGGCTGTAACAGGGTAAAAGAAACTGACTTGCTGCTCCATAACAGACAACTAAAAAACCAAACAAAATATAAAAAATGGTAATTAGGTTTTAGCCAAGAGGCAGTGCAGACAGTGATCCTTGAAAGTAGAGAAACAATGAGGTGAGCCCTATGATTATCACAGGCTACTTGTGAGAGAGTTGCCAACCCAGAGCAGAAAAAGAGAACACCAAAGCAGAGGCTGGCAGACTTGGTAAGCTGATGTGACAAAACTGGATGTTTAAGGAATCCCTGGCAACTAGAATTTGTGGGAGTAAATGCCAGTGAAGAAAGAGCTATACTGATATAAAATGCTGGAGATCTGCAGAAGGGTCTCCTGAGTACTGACTTGTACAAGCATATAAGAAAATCACTCAAGGTTAGGAAAAAACCAGTGAAAAAGAATAGGCTGAAAAATCACTACAGCGGACACAAAGGTAGGAATGATCATTCATACCTAGTAATTTTTTATTGGGTGCTAGATATTGTGAATTTTACATTGTGAGTTGCTAGATTTTGTTGATGATAGACAACGATCATCACCAACTAGGGTAGAAAAACTTCCTAATTAATGACCAACAGGGTAGAATAACCAGAAGGGTACTGCTTTAGAAGAGGGACCAAATTAATTCTAGACTAAAGTGAGCTCTGAATCCAACACAACAAAGCTTAAAGTGTATCTTGAAATGATCGAACTAATTCCAAGTAACTTAACTACATCCCAGAAAAGGCTCAGAAATACGTAAAAGAATACAACAAAATCTAGCAACTCACAATGTAAAATTCACAATATCTAGCACCCAATAAAAAATTACTAGGTATACAAGACTCTTATCAAGGAAAAAAATCAATCAGTAACAACCAAACAAGAAATGGCCCATATGGCCAGGCACAGTGACATCTGTAATCCCAGTTATTTGGGAGGGCGGGGCAGGAGGATTGCCTGAAGCTGGGAGTTCAAGACCAGCCTGGGCAACACATAGAGAGACTGGAAAATAATAAACAGAGTTATCTGTGATCTGTGGTTAAATAAATTTGTAGTCTAACATATATGTAATCAGCATTCCAGAAGATAAAAAGGAAAGGGAGAGAAAATTTTGAAGCAACAGTGGCCAAAATTTGCCAATTTTAATGACCTATATAAACCTGCAGATCCAAGAAGCTAAATAAATGCCAAGAGGAAACATAAAATCACACCCATATACATTATAATCAAATTGCTAAAACCTGCTGAAAAAAAGTAAATTTTATGCAGACAGAAAAAGACATAATATGTGCAGAAGAACAAAGAAAATTAAAGCTGACTTCTTGTTAGAAATTTTACAGTCTGGAAGACAATGAAGTGACACTCTTAAAGTACTGAAAGAAAAAAAATCAACCTAAAATTCTATACTTAGCAAAGATGTTTCAGCCAAAAAAAAAAAAAAACTGAAACAATTTATCAGCAACTGATGTGTATTACAAGAAATGTTAAATTTTCCTGACAGAAGAAAAACGGTACTATGAAAATTTTTGATTTATATAAAAAAATTTATAGAGATAAAGAGCACCATAAACTGGAAAAAAGAGGATGAAAATAAAATATACTTTTCTCATTTTTGGATTTTCTTTAAATAGAATATTATCTTTCTTTTTTCTTTTTTTTTTTTTTGAGACAGAGTCTCGCGCTGTCACCCAGGCTGGAGTGCAGTGGCCGGATCTCAGCTCACTGCAAGCTCCGCCTCCCGGGTTCACGCCATTCTCCTGCCTCAGCCTCCCGAGTAGCTGGGACTACAGGCGTCCGCCACCTTGCCTGGCTAGTTTTTTGTATTTTTTTTTTAGTAGAGACGGGGTTTCACCATGTTAACTAGGATGGTCTCGATCTCCTGACCTCGTGATCCACCCGTCTCGGCCTCCCAAAGTGCTGGGATTACAGGCTTGAGCCACCGCGCCCGGCCGAATATTATCTTTCAAGTTATCTTTTTAGACAATATTATTTATTATGGGTTTCATAATATATAAACAGCATACATAAAGAGAAATTCTGCATAATGATAAAGGGAATAATTAATCAAGAGGATATAGTAATCACAAATGTTTTTCCATCTTATAACACTACTTCAAAATACATAAAGCAAATCCTGATGAAACTGGAAGAATAACCAAATCCACAATTGTAGCTGCACAGTAAGACTCCTTTCTCAATAATTTATAGAAGTAGATTACAAATAAATAAGAAGGAGTACAGAAGACTTCAAGAATATTATCAACCAACATGACCTCCATTTATAGAACACCGATCCAAAAGGAAAACACATATTTTCAAATACATATGAAACATTTAACCAGGATAAATCATATCATGGGCCCTGAAACGAGTTTAAATAAACTTTAAAAGGATTTAAAAAAATCTTGCTCTCCAAATAGGAATTAAGTGAGAAAACAGTAATAGTAAAAAAAAATTTTCAAAGAGTCAAAAATTTAAAATAAAAAAGCCATGTTCTATTAGAAATATGGAGTAGAGGTATTTCCTCCTATCTTTTCTGGTAAGTATAGCTAAAAACTATGGATATTATATATTTAAAAACATAAGATGCTGAAAGGTGGAGAGAAGACAGCAGATTGTTCAGGGACCTCAGGACTTAAGGAATGACAATGATATATTCCCAATTAGAAGCTGGAGAAGCTGGCAACAAGCAACATGAATGTGGAGACAGAAAAAACAAAACAAAACAAAACATAAAACCCAAAACTTGTACTCTCAAACCAGAGGTTCAGGAAAGAGGCAGCCTAGCAAGACTGAAAACTTTTAGACAACGACTGTTCTTATTTCAGCCAAACACAAAATAAAAAATACATTCTCCACCTCTACTGCTGCCATGAAAGGCCACGTGGGGAACTCAAATGTCTGTGCTCACCAGGCTGGAGGAAGGCTCCCTTACCGCTCCACCAGGGACATGTCAGAGAGGGCTGACTGGGGGCTGAGACATGTCTCCAAGCCAGGCAGTGACAAGGTCCCCTGCCCCCCAGTGTCAGTCGAAGCCCCATGGGGAGCAGTAATGAGGCACTCCGGATCCTCCCATGCAGGGTATTATCAGTGAAGGCAAAATGGGGATCTTGAACTGCCACTACCATTCAGCAGTAATGACAACCCCTCCTCCAGGTGCCGACAGAGGCTGAACAGGAAACCTGGACTTTCAGCCCACCTTTCAATAATGAGGCAGCACCCCCCACCTCCCCTGCCACAGTGGTGTCAGAGAATGCCTGCTACATGAGAAGATTTAATTAAATAAGACATAGATCTTATAATTTCCAAATAGGTTCAATCTAAAATCACTTGTCATACTAAGATCTAAGACAACTTCAACTTGATTAAGCAAAGACAATCAATAGATGCCAACACTGAGATGGCACATAAGTTAAAAATATCTGATAAAGTCTTTAAATAAGCCATCATATAAATGTTTAAATAAATAGTAAGAAATATGAAGCAAAAATAGAAAGTCTCAGCAAAGAAAGAGAAGATCTATGAAGTAGATATTTTAGAGTTAAAAAATACTCAGTGGATGGGTTC